>NC_091439.1:21696356-22316228 GCF_964237555.1 Oryctolagus cuniculus
GCTCAACTTTTCTTCGTTCCTCATTCTTCCTCTAGGCATGATCAAGATTGGGGCTCCCCACTTGCTGACTGAGACTCCTCACTTGTGCTGTTGAAGTTCTTGACCCTCTGAAGCATGGTAGGCATCCCACTTGACCTCTGGGCAGTTTTCTTCAAGTCGTCTGCTGTAGAGTTATTTTATTCTTCAAAACATGACCCTCATCCTCATATCGTGTGTACCATGGTTAATGTCTACTGAAATTTTGCTTGCTCCTTAGGGGTGTGGAAACTTCTGCATCTTCTGTCCACTATTATAACTACAGGAATCTACAGTTACTTCTCTCATCTACTTATTTTTTTAAATTTTTAAATAACACATAAAATTATGCATATGGTGTTTGGATACATACATACATTGTGTGATTTCCAATCAGAGTAACCATACCTATGTCCTCAATCATTTATCATTTATGTGTGGTGAAATAATTTAAAATCCATTTTCTATTTTTAAAAGAAAATATCTCATTATTATTATCTTTAGTTACCCTGTCATGCAACAGAATACCAGAAATTCCTATTCCTACTTAACTGTAATTTATTACCCTCTCATCAGCCTTTCCCCAGTCTTCCCTCATCGCTTTCAACAGTTTCTTGTAACCACTATTATACTCTCAGTTCCCAGTGAGATCAACTCTTAGATCCCATGTATGAGCTAGATACCATGATACTTGTCTTTTTGTTCTTGGCTTATTTCAATTAAAATAATGACCTCCATATCCATCCATTTTGTTGCAAACAAGATTTAATTCTTGTTTATGGCTGAATAGTATTCCATTATGTATAGACACCACATTTTCTTTACCCATTCATCAGTTGATAAACACTTCAATTGTTATAATTTCTTGACAATTGTGAATAGTGTTGTAATAAACATGTGAGTGCAGATGTCTCTTCAATAGAGTGGTTTCAGTCCCCTTTAATACATACCCAGTTGTGGGATTTATATATTATATGGTAGTTTTTAATTTTTTGAGGAACTGCTTTCCATAATGATTGTAATAATTTACTTTTCAATCAGTAACCTGGAAGGGTTTCTAATTTTTTTTTAAAGATTTGTTTATTTATTTGAAAGACAGAGCTACAGAGAGGCAGAAGCATAGAGGGAGAGGTTTTCTATCCACTGGTTCATTCCCAGATGGCTGCAACGCCTGGAGCTGCACCTACTGAAGCCAGGAGCCGAGAGCTTCTTCTGGATCTCCCACACCGGTACAGGAGCCCAGGAACTTGGGCCATCTCCTACTGCTTTCCCAGGCCACAGCAGAGAGCTAGATCAGAAGTGGAGTAACCAGGTCTCAAAATTGGCACCCATATAGGATGCTGGCAGTGCAGGCAGTGGCCTTACCCATTCCGCTACAGCACCGGCCAGAAGGGTTTCCTATTTTCCCTATCTTCACTAGCCACCCCTTGTTATATTTTGTCTTTTTGATTATAGCCAGTATTACTAGCATGATATGATATCTCATTGTGGTTTTCATTTGCATGTTCTTAGTTATTGGTGATACTAAGCATTTTTTCATGTGCCTGATGGCATTTGTATGCCTTCCTTTGAGATGTGTCTGTTTAGAGATACTGCCTATTTTAATTGTTATTATTATTTTAATGAGTTATTTGAGTTCCTCATCTATTCTGATTATTATTCCTTTGTCAGATATATGGCTTGCAAATACTTTCTCTCAGTCTGTGAGTTGCCTTTTAACTCTGTTAACTGTTTCCTTTGCTGTACAGAATCTCTTTAGTTTGATGAAATCTAATTTGTCTATTTTGGTTTTATTTGCTGTGTTTTTGGGGTCTGATCCAAAAACACTCATTTCTGTGTCCTAAACATTTCTACTATGTCTTCTTCTGTTAGTTTTGAGATTCCAGGCCTTAAATATAGGTCTTTATTCTCTTTAAAACATTTTGATTGACTTTTGTACATGATGACATAGGGATCTAGTTTCACTCTTCTGCATCTGCATATCCAAATTTCTCAGTACCATTTATTGAAGAGACTACTCTTTTTCCAATGTATGTTCTTAGCATCTTTGCAAAGTTAGATTGGCTGTAGATAAATGGGTTCACTTCTAGAGTTTCTATTGTGCATCATTGCCCTATGGTCATGTCTTTATGCCAGTGACATGCTATTTCAATTACTGGACCTTTATATTAAGGCAGTTTAATGCCTCCTTCTTTGTTTTTCCAAAGATTGCTTTATACATTTGGGGTCTTTTAAAGTTTCACACAAATTTCTGTAGGGTCTTTTCTAGTTCAGTGAAAAATATCATTGGTATTTTGATGGGGATCACATTGAATATGTTAAGTCATTTTGGATAACATGGACATTTTAATGATAATGATTCCTTCAAGCCATGGGTATAGATATCTTGATTTCTTAGAGTTCTCCTCAACTTGTTTGTGATTTGTTTATAATTTTCATTTCAGATATCTTTCACCTCTTTGGTTAAATATACTCTGATTTTTAATTTCCTTGTAACTGTTAGAAATGTAATATTTTCCTTGATTTCTTTTTCAGATAATTTACTATTGGTATGTAGCACACCATTGATCACTGCACATGGTTACTTTTTGAAGTCACTTGATACTATTTATAGGAAGCCCTAAAGACCCTACCAAAATACTATTAGAAATAAAAAAAAAAAAATTCCTGAAAGTCACTTAGTGTATTTTTAGTTTAAAAATTGTTTGGTTTTTAAAAATTAATTCCTTTACTCAAGTCTCTCTATTAGAGAATCAAATCATTTCTCTGGGGCCGGCACTGTGGCACAGCATGTTAACACCTTAGCCTGAAGCACCAGCATCCAATATGGGCGCCAGTTCTAGTCCCGGATGCTCCTCTTCTGATCCAACTCTCTGCTGTGGCCTGGGAATGCAGTAGAAGATGGTCCAATTCCTTGGGCCCCTGCACCCACATGGGAGACCCAGAAGAAGCTCCTGGCTCCTGGCTTAGGATTGGCACAGCTCCAGCCATTGTGGCCAATTGGGGCGTGAACCATCAGATGGAAGACCTCTCTCCCTGCCTCTCCTCTCTCTATGTAACTCTGACTTTCAAATAAATAAATCTTTAAAAAATCATTTCTCTGTGTTCTATTGAAATATGTTGTTTCAACAGTGTTAAAACCACAGTTTTGACTTCTTTATCCAAGAGCTTGAAAATATCAGTTCCTATCTGTTTGGTTCCTGCTATCTTATTTTATTCCTTGAGTAAGGTCACAGTTCCCTTAAAGTTGTTGCTCCTTGTCGGTGTATATCATCTGTGCATTGAGGGCTTAGGTATTGTTTCCTATCCTTATAATTTGGCTCCATTTATGGCTGTCACTCCTCCATTCTTGAAGTTGTTTTCTTATTTTCTCTGAGTATATGGACATTTATGCTACTGCAGAACAAGGTGGCGTCCGAACTTGAGGATACTGTGAGGGTACTGCAAGTCCACTTTTGATGTGTTGTCATTATTTCAGCCCTAGAAAATGTCCAAGCCCAGATTTGTCTCAAATCTATAGATTGCATGTTTTTCAGAATAAACTGTCTTAAGAGGACTGGATTGTGCTAGCAGTTTCCTCCTGGGGCTGGGGCAGTATTAAATGTTCTGTCCTGTGGTCATTAACACCATAATGCTAGGTCATACCAAGAAACCACTGCCCTTTGAAACCAAATCAATACTGGGATAGGAAAAAAGCCCACCGTGTCATGGGCTCTCTGCTTGCTGAGTAGACTCACAGGCTGAGAATGTTACCAACCAGCCAAAGGTGATGCTGGCTGGGATGCATATCCAATAAACTGGGCCATGAGACTTCACTTGGCCACTGGGGAGTATCTGCAGGTTTCAGGAGCATTGCTCTGGGGAAGTTAACTGTGAATCTGCCCAATGTTAGATTTTACCAGCCTGGCATTGTGTCCTAAGACACAGTCCTGTGGTTCTTGGCTAACTGCTCAGGGTTGGGGAAGGGGTAAAAAAGGCAGCTCCTTGACCACCTACAATTACAGTAAGACAGGTCACGTGTGGTCTCACAATTATCAGGCACAGGACAGTCTTGGGGGTGCATGTGGACCCACAGAAGATTGCTGTTGATACATGTCAAAACAAGTCCATCCAACCAGAGTGCAGAGCTGTACTTGACACCAGGCAAGTCTAGTTGCTCTGTCTATAAGCACTGTTGTAAGGGTAGAAGCCTTTGGTCTTACCAGGTGATAGGTCTCACTGCAGTGGGCCTGCCTCTGGCTCCAAAGCAAGATCTTAAGGCTCTCTTTCCTGCCATACTCCCCAGTAGTTGGAATCTTACTCCACTGTGTACTAGAGGTTGCGGGATGGAGGTGTAGATAGTTCCTTAACTGCCTGACTACCAAGGGTCCAAAAATTCAGTCTTACTTACTAAAACTTGTTTTTGTCATGGAAGGCCTTGTAATCTATGGTCTGAAATGAATCACCTTTCCCTCCTCGAAGTGAGAGATATCTCTCTCTATGCTGTCGTAGTTGGAGATGGAGAAGTACTGACATGAACAACTCTTTCCTTCCTATTTTCTGTTTTCTTAAGTGACTTTTTATTATATTTACAGTAAAATCAGGTATTATTGACTCTTACTTGCTTTCATAGCTCTTGTAAACGTAACTCGGTCTGAGTAGTTGTTCAAACTGGTGTGTCTCTGGGAAGATAATCCCTCGAGTGCCTTATTTGATCACCATTGTGTGCCTTGCTCTGCCTCATTCTCAGCTATTTCTGTACTTTTGCTAGGGAACCATGTTGGGGGCAGCACCAGGAAGAAACCAGTTTCTCTGAGATGCATGCACTTCTGGGAAGCAGAGATGACTCCTTCTGTGAGAGATCCTGCAAATGCGAGTGTTTCAATACCTTTCTTTCATTGATGAACTCTTTCTATAGGCAGTGGGTTTGACCCTAGTCATAGGGGAAAGGGCAGAAAGTCCCTTGAGAATTATTTACCCCACATTCCTCTCTATTCTCCTACTTTTCCTCTAGGAGATGCTTGGCCCTGTGAATGGCAGTTTTCTTTAATTCATGCCTTTACTTCTTTGCTTGGCAGTCCATTTGAGAAAAAAAAATTCCTCTGAACTTTGTTTCTTGGTATGTAGAGAAGCTTTTGTAAATTAAGGGTCGTGTGTGTGTGTGTGTGTGTGTGTACACATGGCCATGGAGGTGGGAGTGGGGAAAACCTTCTGCTTAAGGAAATCTGGGTTTCAAGGAAATTTTCTCACCTTAAACCTAACAAATATGATTTAAAACTCAAATCTGAGCAATTCATTTCCTTGATGTTACGGATTCTGCTAAAGCAATGAAAACTCTTGACTCAATGCCTGAGAGAGCCATAGGGAATTAAAAATACATAGTTGTATTATTCTAAAAATATTATAGTCATCACATATATATCTATTTTAATGTTGCTTTCTGTGCAGATTTCCCCTTTGTGATCTTCAACTTTCATAAAATTTTTATTTAACCGTTTCATTGTGATTTCAGCTGTGGTTTGGACCATGGGGGTTTGAACTTGAACCGTAGCATGAAACAGGAAACAACATTTTCTACTCCAGCCCAGGACTGTGACACTATTGGGAGTAAAGAAAAAAGAGCAGCTGATTCCAGAGAGAATAGAGGTAGGAGGTGATGTCCAGCTGCCATCTTTAGATGAGAAGCCTTCTTTTGCCTTGAATGTTCTGAAATTTAGTTTGCTAATAATGAAAGTTGTTTGCATCCGGGAAGGCTTACTGTATGGTAATATTTTTACTATTTTCCTGACTGCCAATGTATTACACTGGCTATAGAATGCAAAATACACACCATTATGCAGCATGCAGAATATTGTTATAGAGAAGATTTCATAGGAATGTTGATCCATCTTGTAGACATTCTACAGGAGTTTAAATCTTGTTATATTGTTACAGATGACATTTCATTGTGGCTTGTGCCTGGCATTCTGTTAAAAGTCAAACATTAATGAGAAACTAGAGAAAATTGTAGCCTGCTATATTTGTAGAAGTGTATTTTTCTGATGATGAAAGGAAATTTTGAGGTCTTCCTATAAGCTGTCTGCAAAACACTATCACTTGTATTTTTGTAATGTACAGTGATACTGTTCTCACGCTGATCACTTGACTCATTTCCACTTGCCATCACTCCTGACCCAGGGGATATAGAGGAAATGTATTGTTTTCCCCTTTTCACTTTGACCCCAATAAGTCACATGTGGTATTCACTAATTTACTATAATGAAATGTGAAAGAATAGTTGAATAAAATTTTTCTGTGAGCTATGGCAATAACTTACTTTATAAGCTTTGGCTCTGTCGTGTTCAGCTTGTCTTCTGAGTTTCCTTGCCTTTTTCTGATATCAGCGAGTACCTTAAAAAATCTTAAATTTGTCCTCCAATCTAATGAGAATGTGAAAGCAAAATCATTAGCAGTCAATCAAGACAGACTCTGAAATATGTAAGAACTCATAATAGGATATACTCAGAATTTCACTTTAGTACCATCTTTAATAATAGTAGAAGAGAAAGGGGACAAGAAAGAACATCAAGGCAAGACAGATAAATGTGATGAGGGATAAGCATGTCAAAAAAGGAGAAAAGGGAGTAGGGTAGGGATAATAAAAAAAAAGAGGGGAGAATCAACAACTATAGGCACAACAGCAGAAAACTCTCAATGATAACTTAAAATTTTTGCAATGTTCCCATGTTTATAAATTTTGTTATTGCATATGTCCAACATAAGTTTCTATCATTAAATCAAGGACAACCACCATGTAGCTAAAGTCACTAAAGGAAAATTTTGGGTATTCCCTATGTTGTTCATGTTTTAACATCTTGGGTTCTTTGACCTAGAAGAGTTTTCATATTTTTGTTCCATTCATATCTTACCCTTACATACCTCTAAATATTACTTCATTTGCTGTCTTCTCATTCTCATTTATTGGGCCTGACCAATGGTGCAGCTTGTTCACTTGCTGAAACTTGGTTTGCCTTTGTTCTTTTATGTTACCTACATCTGTTTATCAGTATCAAAGGCAAGATGTTGGTTTCTGTTGTGAGTGCTAGAGCTAGACTGCCTGATCTATTTCCCAGCTTTGATTTGTTAGTGGGTAAATTTAAGGATCTTCTTAATTTCCCTAAATTAATTAGAAAGGGTCCCAACTAGAAAAGATGTCGCATTATATTGAGTATTTTGATGAGTATACTGGTCTGCGATGATGGCCATTATAGGAAAGATGAAGTGTCATGCCTCTTCCTCTCTTTTTGGTGTCAAGCTGAACCTTATGATTTGCTTTGCCCAGTGAAATATTAGCAGAAGTGATCCAAGAAGAATCTTGGCATGGACTGGGGCTTCCTTTCTTGTCTTTCTTTCTTTCTCTTTTTTTTTTTTTTTTTTTTGACAGGCAGAGGAGACAGTGAGAGAGAGAGACAGAGAGAAAGGTCTTCCTTTGCCGTTGGTTCACCCTCCAATGGCCATCACGGCCGGCACGCTGCAGCCGGCGCACCGCGCTGATCTGAAGCTTCTGGTCTCCCATGGGGTGCAGGGCCCAAGCACTTGGGCCATCCTCCACTGCACTCCTGGGCCACAGCAGAGAGCTGGCCTGGAAGAGGGGCAACCGGGACAGAATCCGGCGCCCCGACCGGGACTAGAACCCGGTGTGCCGGCGCCGCAGGCAGAGGATTAGCCTAGTGAGCTGCGGCGCTGGCCCCTTTCTTGTGTTTCTGCCAGTACCATGGGAGTATGCCCAGGATACTTCTTGAAGATCAGAAGCCTGGGGGGTAGAACTGAAGCCGTCTTAGATCAGCTGTCATATGAGTACATCTGGCCAAGGATTCACTAGATAAACAGACATTCAAGCCAGAAACCCTTAGTGTTGAATGTTACTGAACTTTTATGGTTTTTTTTTACACAGTATTGTGACAATAATATGAGAGTTTAATTTGGGGGCTTTTAACAAATGTATGTGGGTAGAGTTTAGGTAAACCAGAGTTTAGTAGTAGTAATGCCACAATCATGCCTGAAGGGGCAGGGAAAAAAAGTTATTATTGGAACTTAGAGAAAGAGAAACGTGTATGAAGACAAGAGCTGTGACCGGTTAAGGGAGGTGGCGGGGATGTGATTACATTGAAGAGATAGAGTTGGCGAATCAATAACTTAATCTTGCTCCACAGACTGACACAATGGATCACTTGTTAAAGGAAATTGGGCCAAGACTTCACAAGCAGTCTTTCTGGGCGGTGGAGGGGTTTCTGTGATTGGAGTTAGCAGCACATCAGAATCAGGCTGTACTGCGCCTCTGAATGGGCAACTGTTTTCCTTTTCTCAGTGCACAATCTGACAAAATGACCATAGGTGCCTCTGGGTAGGACTGGGATATGTCTCTCATTGTGTTACATGGTCTTCCCTGATGGGTCTCAGGCTCTCTGTCAATCAAGGAAGGGCTTCTGGGTATTCTGTATTAAGTCTGGTTGAATAAGGGACCATCGATTCTCACTATGGTGATTCGCCTTCAGTTTCCAATGAGCAGATGTAATACTTACCTACTGATACATGTTCAGAAATATTTTAATTTCCAACTTGTCTCATTTATAGGAATCCTATGATCCATTCACCATCCCCAGAAATCCCTTTGTGTCAAAATAGTTGGACATGGCTTCACCCAGAAGCTTATTATTTAATTGTACAACCTTATCACTGATAGTTAAGTGCCACGTCTGATCTGTTTCACTTTGGGATTCCATTATTTCTACAGGTATCAGGAAACTGAATTTTAGTGCAGCATCTTCCGAGGAGAACAGCCAGTGCAGAATCTTCACCTGCATGGTGGCCTTCTCATCACTGTCCTGGTAAAGGAGACATTCTCTGAGCTGTTTATGTGGTATGAATAGTGTTAGTGAGCAAATTGCATATACTGGGTCCATTCCAACATCCCACTATGGCCCCTATCTCTCTAGTAACTCTTGGATGTTTTATTATTCTAACCTCAAATATATAGATCATAGGTCATCAGACTTTTTCAGTAAAGGGCTTTAGGTAAAGAACAAATACCTTAGGCTGTGATGATCATCTGGACTCTGTTTTAACTACTCAGCTTTTCTATTGTAGATCAAAAGCAATCTTAGACAACACACAAATAAATATAGCTTTCTTTATCATAACACTTTACTTACAAAAACAGGTAATGGACTTCATTTGGCCCACAGGATAGTAGATTATTTCAATAATTCAGAAAAGTTATATGCATTTTACAGGGATACCAAAATACCTTGAACCTGATCTAGATTCACCAGTTGTGTTCATTTAGCCCATCTGTTTCTCTCTTATCATTTGCTGGCCCCTGATGTAGATAACTTTTAGATCCTGCTTCAGTTAGTCAACTTACTAGACTATTGATACCACGGCAATGTTCATGGTATAATCTTTATTCCTCACTTCTGGATGAACAGTCAATCCTTAAGTTTCATTTTGATCTCATAGTCTTCGAATTTTCTTCTACACACATTTTCCATCTCTGCTAGCATATGTTGTATCTTTTTGGATGTGCAGATATCTCTTTTGGAGTTGGCCTTATGTTATTCTGCCTAGTCTACATAGGGCTCTTATTTTGTTAGGGTTCAGAGTCAGCGAAGAAAGGTTGGGCTGGATCCCCCAAATAGGCGTTACTTTGTGAGGAGACAACTGTCTTTGATCAGTTATTGAGAAGCTTTTTTTCAGGATTCAGCTAGTTCCCTTAAAGATGGGCTATGAGAATGCTCTTGAGGGAGAGAGTTTCATGAACTCTGCAAGGGATGTCCACAGTATTGTGGGTTAGAGATCCTCAGCATCGTCACTATCTGTTCAAATGCCCTATCTCATTTCCCAGGGTCTCCTTTCTCCCCTTAATTGCTGATGCAGTTCTGCTAGCCTTAAAATCTGGTTTTGCAGAATTTCTAATTACAGTTGAGTAATTTGAAGTACATTTAAAAGATGACAATTTAAGGATTTCTTAGGCTGTAGGAAAAACACTAAGGATAGTGCAGTAAATCAAGGCTAATACCAGAGGGGTGTTTTTCCCAACCTGGGGCTACAAGCACCTAGGATAAGTTACAGAAAGCGGTGCAGAGGCACCTATCAAAAGCTATAATTTGGGGGCCGGCACTGTGACGCAGTGGATTAATACCTTGGCCAGAAGCGCCAGCATCCCATATGGGCACCAGTTCGAGACCCGGCTGCTCCTCTTACGATCCAGATCTCTGCTATGGCATGGGAAGGCAGTAGAAAATGGTCCAAGTCCTTGGGCCCCTGCACCTGCATAGGAGACCTGGAAGAACCTCTCAGCTCCTGGCTTCAGATCTGCGCAGCTCCGGCTGTTGCGGCCAACTGGGGAGTGAACCATTGGATGGAAGACCTCTCTCTCTCTCTCCTCTCTCTGTGTAACTCTGACTTTCAAATAAATAAATAAATCTTAAAAAAAAGAGCTATAATCTTTTGTTGAGGAAGAATGCAGTGCATGGTAAATCAGCAGTGAAGGTTTCAGGAAAAAATGCCACCACCCCACTCTCATTTCTATTCAACTTTAAAAAATGTTTTCTATTTATTGAAACCAACTAGGAGCCGGATCAAAAGAGAATCCATTGATTGAGTCTATTCATGCCAGCTGCCCATGAATATCATCAGAAAGTAGAAAGGTAGAGAATGAATTTGGAGGAGAAAATGAAAGATTTCAGCATGGCACATTTCAGTTTCCTGGGGCTATCTAATGTGGAGAATAATTTTATGTACCTCATAGATTTGTTGTAGGAATAAATGTGTGATAACATCTGGAATTCTTTGAAGAGTTCTTTCAACAATACAAGCTTTTGTTATTCTAAGATAGTCTTTGGCCTCTACTTCCTGCTCCAGTGTCAGATCTTGAACTCAAGTTCTCATTTTGTTTCATAGTAATTTTCAGAGTCCCCTCATCTCAATAAAAGAGACTTCTTCATTAAGAAAAGGGAAGAACTGAGCCATTTTGTCAGTATGGATAGTAATTTCTTGAAATACTATAGCAATAAAGGAAAAGAGAAAAATGTAAGGAAGACAAGATAATATAAAAATTGGACCTGATCTGGAATTTATTTAAATTTCCTAGGAGATTTTGAGGAATGGGTAGAGAAATTTGCCCAACCAAGAGGCTAGAAATGGTGGTTGCATGGAATCAAGTACCAGAAGAAATTTCTTTAAAGATGTATGTTCCTAAATATTTCTGAAGTCAAATGCAAGCAAATGAAAAGAATAATAGATTATTTCAATAATTCAGAAAAATCATATACATTTTACAGGGATACCAGAATACTTTGAACCTGATCTAGATTCACCAGTTGTGTTCATTTAGCCCATCTGTTTCTCTCTTATCATTCTCTTTCTGCCTCGTATAAACACACACACACACACACACATATACACACACATACACACACATGTATGTACTTTCTTTTTGTGTATAAAAACTTTTTTCTGAATAATTACAGAGTAAGTTGAAGCATTACACTCATTTATCACCTTATGTCTACTAAGAAAAATAGTATCTTTATTATCAAAATCAAGAAATTTTGTATTTATACAATATTATTATACAACCTTCTCTCAGTTCAAATTTTGACAATTTTCCCATAGATGTCCTTTATAGATTATTTTTCCTGATTTAGGATCTAGCTTCCTGCTAATGTGCACACTTGGAGGCAGCGGGAGATGGCTCAAGTATTTGGGTCCCTGCCACCCAGGTGGGATACTAGGATTGAGAACCGGCCTCCTGGCTTCTATTTGGCTGAGTCCTGGATGTTTTGGGCATTTGAGAAATGAACTAGCAGATGGAAGATCTATCTCTGGCCGTCTAAAATAAAATGAAAATATTTTTTAAAGAGGAAACTTTGCAAAGTTTACCTAAAATGCGTTTTTTAAAAGAAAAATGTTTATAAGAACAAAATTTGTACTTATCGCTAAAGAAGGAGAAGAGACAAAGTTACAGAAGGCTTATTCATTATTGCATATCTTCCAGAATACTTTACAATGTTTCTGATGTCTTTAGCATCTTAGATACACCTGATGATCTCAAGATGACAGTGAAGGGCTGTTATCTCCACCACTAGGAGGCCTGTAACCGGTTTCCTGAACTGGAGCTTTCCTTTACAGACACGCAATTTGGGGAGTTGGTGCTGTGGGGTAGAGGGCTAAGCCTCTTCCTGTGATGTTGGCTTCCTATTATGATGTCAGTTCATGTCCCCAGCTGTTCCTCTTCTGATCCAGCTCTCTGCTTTATGACCTGGGAAAGCAATGGAAAGATGGCCAGAGTGCTTGGGCCCCTAATCTTGTGTGGGAGAGCTCCTGGCTCCTGGCTTCAGATCTGCTCAGCTCCAGCTGTTGCAGCTATTTGGTGAGTGAACTAGCAGACAGAAGACCTTTCTCTCTGTCTTCCCCCTTCTCTGTCTGTTACTCTACTCTCAAATAAATAGGTAAAAATTAAAAAATAAAACAAATATGTGTTTGGGTGCTACTGAACTTTGTAACTTTATGTTACTGTTCTCCAATAGATTCCTCTTTCTTTCTTATACCAGGAATGAATTATGGCATTTTATCTGGGATCTAGTTATACTGTAGTAGAAATCCAATCCATTTTATTTCCAGAGGCTGAAGTACACACACACACACACACACACAGGCATATGTGTCAAAAAACACTCCTTTCTCCCAGCCCAAACTTTTATAATCTGTTTTGAATTTCATCATCCTTCTGACTCAGAGCTGCATTTACTTACATTGCATGCTAGGAAACTGAAGTAAATATTGTCAAGATAGACAAAAGAAATTTGGTATTTCAGCCTTTGCAGTTTGCTCAGAAGCTTCTGGTGTCTGACAGCCCCTAGCCTTCAGGATTGAAAGATTCAGCTTTGCTAGCCATTGTATGAATCCTTCCTCCTCAAGGCCAACTGGCATAGGACTTGAATCACATGATTCCAAGGGGGAAAGAGGTTGAGATAACCGGAGGGGAGAGGGAGTGAGCTTTGCTTAATGGCTGAGGTATCTCATGCTGTACAGGAGAGGACTGTAGCATATTTTTCTGTTTCTGATGAAACCACTTGAAAAAACAATGCTCCAGGTCATTGTTTGGGCCTCATGATCCACCCTTGCACCCATGTCCTCAGTGATTTTAACCACATTGGATTCTAGTTGTCCAATACAGAACACATTTTTTACTGTGTTTTGCTCCCGCTGTGCTCCCTGCTCTTCCGTAACAATGGGACCTCTTCCAAATCTTCTGAGGAATGAGGAGAAAGGTAGAGAACAGAAGAAATGGTTAAACAATAGAATTCACTCTGGCTTCCAGACACTGAAAAACTTTGGATTTTTCTATGTGCAAACTCTCTGCATGATTTTTTTTGTTGATAATTGACTTCTTCATCAAATAATTTTTGTGTTAGGTGATAACTTGTTGCTTCTGCATCCAAAGAGATGTCTCAGGTAGCCATGCAATAGATAATACCCAGAGAACAAATGGACAGTACAAAGTGATGTCATGAGACTCATGAATTTTACATGCTTGGGGAAGTTGATTTTGGGGCTGAATGTGTAGGTTGGTTCATAAATTAATTTCACTTAAGATTTTGATGTAAATATTAGATAACCTGTGCTATATTTATTGATCAGAGAAATCATGAAAAGTATTGTTCTTCTGTTATTAAAACCCATTGTGACAATTCAGTTTTCTTAATATGTGGTTTTGTCCTGTTATTAGTTTGGGTAGCTTATCTTACAATTATATTAGTCCTTTCAATTAAAATCTACACTGATGAAAGGGCAAAAAGCCCGGAGGGTTATTGGTATTCCAAGTGTATTTTACTTCATTCAACCTAGGCAATATTTTCCAGCTCTGAAAAGAACTTTATTATGTACTTATAAAAGTCTGAAGACCTCATATTTCTCCTTTAATCAAATAGTGTGAAAATGTGTTTGCTCTCCCATTCCTGCAAATCTAAGTGTTATTGGTGGTAATTCATAGTAATTTGGTAAGAATTTGAAATGAAGGCAAAATTAAAAACACAGTGTTCAAGATAATTAAAAAGTGCAATGGTGGTTTTGACATTACCATTTCTGGCTGATGTTGGGATTGGTGCCAAAAAGAGATTATTTTTGACACTTGAAATATTATAAAAATGATGAATTACATCTACTTGACATTATTTCTGATGATGCCCATCTCCTTAATTTTAACTCTGGAGGGTAGGATAAAAGGTTAGTCTTTTTTGGAAGATTAAAACACATTTTAATCTCATTTCTTTGGGCTAAGTAGATTGAAGACTTGGGAAATTATATGTAAAAGTCAGCAATATTTTTAGAATATTTTACCATGTACATAGTTTTACCTCATTTATTTTTCATATAGTATCTGAGGGTATCATTATTATTTCTATTTTACCGAGGAGTGAAGTGAGGTTTAGAGATGAAAAACACAGTAACTCTTTTAATAGCAAGTGTTCACATGGTAGAAAAACAAGGAATAAACAACTTGTTTCCAAAGCTTGTGTACTTTTTTTTTTTTAACTTTTATTTAATGAATACAAATTTCCAAAGTACAGCTTATGGATTACAATAGCTCCCCGTCCAGAACTTCCCTCCCACCCGCAACCCTCCCCTTTCCCACTCCCTCTCCCCTTCCATTCACATCAAGATTCATTTTCGTTTCTCTTTATATACAGAAGATCAGTTTAGCATACATTAAGTAAAGATTTCAACAGTTTGCACCCACATAGAAACACAAAGTGAAAAATACTGTTTGAGTACTAGTTATAGCATTAAATCTCAATGTACAGCACATTAAGGACAGAGATCCTACATGAGGAGTAAGTGCACAGTGACTCCTGTTGTTGACTTAACAAATTGACACTCTTGTTTATGGCCTCAGTAATCTCCCTAGGCTCTTGTCATGAGTTGCCAAGGCTATGGAAGCCTTTTGAGTTCACTGACTCTGATCATATTTAGACAAAGTGGAAGTTCTCTCCTCCCTTCAGAGAAAGGTACCTTGTGTACTTTCTACCACACCTACTGCCTCTCATTTTAGTAGAAAATAATCACTATAATTTGTATTTGGAATACTACTGCCCATTAGTGGAAATTACTCAGTTTTCCACTTTGTTTTCTAGCGTACATTTTCAAAAAGAGAGTTTAGAATACTTAAGTTCTTAGATTCAGTTCCTATAATCATGTTCATGCTTATGCTCATGGTCTGTGTTGAATGCCTTCCATTGTGACTCCTGATCTGAGCTTTGGGTAACAATTTTTTAAGAATGTTATTTAAGGTACACAAATCTCACACATTTCATATGCACAGTTTTAGGAAGATAGTGACACTTCTCACTCCACCCTGCCTCCTGGCCATGCTCCCATACTTCTTCCTCCTCCCTCTCCTATTCCCACTCCTAATTTTTACAAAGATCTGTTTTCAGTTTACTTTATATTTATAAGATTAACTCTACACTAAGTAAAGAGTTCAGCAAATATTAAGAAGAAAAACCTCTGTTCCTCAACAGTAGAGACAAGGTCTGTAAATTCTCCAGGGTTACAAGTGCAGTTGAGGACTTTGGTGGATGGGTATCTCAAGCTGTGTCAGTTGTGTCAATATAGGGAACTCTCAACATGAGAAAGTGAAATCTAAGGATTTTTGGAAAGTTTTTTTTTTTAAATGCATTATAATTAAAAGTAAACATTAAAATCAAATAAATAAAAAATAAAACAGAAATAATGAATTTATAATTGATTCGTGCCAAAGAGAAAGTTATATTGCTTTAAGTTTCCCTAGAACAACAGTATCTGATTCAGAGATGGGTGATTTGTGCTACTGATGAGGATTTACAACCTTTTTCCCTTTTTACTGCTTTAGAAAATTCCAACTTCCAGGCATTTGGTGAATATATCAGTAGTGTGAGATATTCATACCAAGCATGTATGCAATGATTTTAAAGATTTTCCCTAAGGAACTCAATAATCTATCAAATGGGAAGTTATAAGTGGATTATACTCAGAACCTAGAAGGTTTAATGAATGATTTATTTATTTATTTTTTTTTTTTTTTTTTAATTTTTGACAGGCAGAGTGGACAGTGAGAGACAGAGACAGAGAGAAAGGTCTTCCTTTGCCGTTGGTTCACCCTCCAATGGCCGCCGCTGCAGCCGGCGCACCGCGCTGATCCGATGGCAGGAGCCAGGATCCAGGTGCTTTTCCTGGACTCCCATGGGGTGCAGGGCCCAAGCACCTGGGCCATCCTCCACTGCACTCCCTGGCCATAGCAGAGAGCTGGCCTGGAAGAGGGGCAACCGGGACAGAATCCGGCGCCCCGACCGGGACTAGAACCCGGTGTGCCGGCGCCGCAAGGTGGAGGATTAGCCTATTGAGCCACGGCGCCGGCTGAATGATTTATTTAGACTGGTGCATTTTTAAATTCACTCTGGACTTTCATTCAATTCTATTGTTTAAGAAATTTACACAATAATAAAGTATGTCATACAAAATATGACATCAATTTCTGTCTCATTGTAAAGAAAATCATTATGTGTTATAAAAGCTAAACTCTTAGAGATAAATCATTTATACCACAATTTGTTTTCATTAAGAAACCTTGGTATTTAACAGTAGTGGAGGAATGTCTCTTGTTCTTGTTGACTATTTCTTTATATACTGTACTGAAATGAAGTTCTTAGATTCACAGTATATTATATTTTGGCTGCGTTTTGTCTACTTAGCACTTCTGTATGACACTGTGATTCAGTGAATGGATCATAATCTGTGGAGACTCTTATCGGGTCCCTTTTCCTCTGGTATTCAAGGTGAGTATTTGGCTGATGTGAAGAGGAAAAAAAGACAGTGAGTAGGTGGTTTCTAGCCATCCCAATGGCAGGCTCCCAACAGCTTGGGCCTGCAATATCACAGTTTCTGGCTTCCTGATCCTCAACATCTGTAGCTGATTTCATTCCTGCCCATTCATGGATTTTTTTCTTCTGGCCTGCAAAAAATTCTTTCAGATCTTATTACCATTCTAATACATTTATGTGTACTTGAGTCAGCCAGAAAGTGGTTTGGTTGCGTATAATTAAAGAAATTTTACTTGATTATTTTAAAAATGATTGCTATGTTCTCCACACTGGTTCACTACTCAAATACTGCAAGGGCTGGGGTTGGGCTAGGTGGAAGCCAGAAGCCAAGAAGTCCATCCTGGTCTCTCATGTGGGTGGCAAGGGCCTAAGTACTTGAACATCATCTGCTGCTATCCCACACACTTTAGCAGGGAGCTGAATCAGAAGCAGAACATGTAGGATCTCTGTCCTTAATGTGTTTTACTATGTGAATTAATGGTAAAACTACTACTCAAACAGTACTCTGTACTTTGTGTGTCTGTGTGAATGCAGTCTGTTGAAATCTTTACTTAGTCAATACTAAGTTGATCTTCTGTATATAAAGATAATTGAAAATGAATCTTGATGAGGAATGGGACGGGAGAGGGAGTGGGAAATGGGATGGTTGAAGGTGGGAGGGAGGTTATGGGGGGGAAAAGCCATATAATTCAAAAGTTGTACTTTGGAAACTTATATTTGTTAAATAAAAGTTGAAAAAAAAAGGAAGCAGAACAGCCAGGATTTAAATGGCACACCAGTATCGTCATGTTGCTGTTGTAAGCAGAGGCTTAACTTGTTGTGCTGACCTCTTTTCTCTTTCTCAAAAATATGTATTTATTTACTTCATTTTATTTGAAAGTCAGAGGGATAGAAGAATACAAGACAGGGATCTTTCCATCTGTTGGTTCTCTCTCAAATGCTCCAAACAGCCAGGGCTGGGACAGACTGAGATCAGGAGTCTGGAACCTAACCCTACTCTCCCTCGTAGGTGACTGGGACCCCAGGCCACCATCTGTAACTTCCCATGGTAGACGTTAGTGAGAAGCTGGACAAAAAGTGGAGGAGCGGGGCCAGTGCTGTGATGCAGCAGGTAAAGCTGCCTCCTGCAGCATCCCATATTGGCACCAGTTAAATTCCTGGATGCTCTACTTCCTATCCAGCTCTCTGCTATGGCCTGGGAAAGCAGTGGAAGATGGCCCAAGTCCTTGGGCCCCTGCTTCTGATGGGAGACTCGGAGAAGGCTTCAGATTGGTCCAGCTCTGGCTGCTGTGGCCATTTGAGGAGTGAACCAGCAGATGGAAGACCTTTCTCTCTCTCTGTAACTCTGCCTTTCAAATTTCAAATAAATAAATTAATCTCTAAAAATAAAAAGATGTGGAGGAGATAGGACTCACACTAGGCACCCTGATATGGGATGTAGTTGCTCCAAATAGGGACCTTAACTGCCATACCAAATGTTCACCCCATCCTTACAAATATTAGTTTATAATATGAAGAAGCTTTGAAAATATTCTACAATTGAACTTGCCAAGGATACCAGAAGAAAACGGAACACAAATTTGATGAAATTAATATCAAAGCTTATACAAAATAACAATAACTTGAAGACATAATTGTCCAAGCATATTGTGTATGTTCTGTTGCTATATTTAGATTAATATTTTATTTAGCGCCATTAGCTTTAATAAAACAACACTAAACTGCAATCTTTGTTTTTGTTGGCTGAGAAATTTGACATTAGACAATAGTAATGATAAAGTACATCAAAACCATAAAATGCCAGAGGTAATAAATGTAAGTTATAAGCTCACAAGTGAGTGAAAACATATTAGCAGAGATAAACTGCAACCTATTAACTGGATGTGAGTTGTGATAAATAATCAGGAGTATCCTCATAATGTGTATGCATACTTTAAGGATCTAATGATTGATAGGAACTTAAAGGAATTCCCATGGAATTAATAGATAATATATTGAATCTGTGAGAAATTGGTGCACATGAATTTATTTTATCGTTTTTTCTCTGAAATCGCCAAATCACCTGTAAGTCATTTGATAAACCACAATATTTTGCAAATCACACATTGACAAAATATTAGAACAATAGCTTCTACAATCCTTAAATCATATACCCTTTTCAGTGAAAACTTGGGTATAAATGTCTATCTATTAATGACATATGCATCTATTTTTCTTCCAAAACTCAATGTACATTTAAAGCCTACTTAAAAGTACAGATTTGAAGAAACAAGGCAAATTACACAAAAAGTGCGCTTTCCAATATTTATACTTCCCTATACTATTTTAGTGAAATCAGTGTTGTTAAATATGCCTCATTATTTGTGAAAACCATACCTTTCAAAAAGGTATTCAGTTATTCAAAAGTCAGAGTTACAGAGAGTGAGAGACACATACAGAGAGAAATCTTCCATCTACTGATACATTCCCCAAATAGCTAAAAATGCCCAGGCTGGGCCATGCTGAAACCAGGATCTAGGAATTCCATCTGGGTCTCCCATACAGGTGGCAGGGGCCCAAAAACTTGGGCCAGTTCTGCTGCTTTCCCAGGCACATTAACAGGGAGCTGGATCAGAAGCAGAGCAGCCAGGACTTGAACCACCACCCAGAAGAGATACTGGCATTGCAGGCAGTGGCTTAATTTACTGTACCACAAAGACAGCCCTTCCTCCTAATCTTTATAGAACTTGCCATGATTTTAGCTGGGCATGTGTATACCCACCTAGAAGCTGTGTTTTTCTATCAGCCTGCAATAAGGCATGGTCACATGAGTAAGGTCTTGTGAATGGAAGCAACAAGCACAACTTCTAGGGCATAGATTTAGAAAAGAAAATTTCTTTGTACTGTAATTATCTCCCCTTCCCACTGAATTGCAAATAGTGATGACAGAACCTCTGATTGTGATGGAAATTACTAGTTGAGGTACCCTCTCAAGGACTATTACATGAGAGTGAAATATAATTTTAATTTCAGTCATTGTATTTGGGATTATCTTGTTATAGAAACTTGGCCTATTTATCCTAATATGGCTCCATATTTGTTTGGATAACAGAAGTATTTCTAAGGTATATCTGCTAGTAGCGTACTCACTTGCACCTAGAATCAAATGCAAGTGAATTTTGACTCACTTGTACTATCTTGACCACAGATGACAGAAGCAGAACAAAAAGGAAGTATATATTTAGATATCAAAGGAATATAGCTGCTATCATTACCAAGTATGTGCTAAGGTTAGGCACTTTAAAAATAATCTCTTACTTTTAAATCCCCAAACAACTTTAAATTTGTAACTAGTATTCCTATTTCTGGATAAGTGTGTTTTTGTCTAGAATTTCAAGATTACACAATTACTGAAAGATAAAAAAAAATCCAGGAATCCAAGTGTGTTGATTAGTTTTATATGTCAATATGACTGGATTAAACAAGACCCATATAGTTGGTAAAACATTTCTGCGTGTGTCTATGAGGGTGTTTCTAGAATAGATTAGCATTTGAATCAGTAGACTGACTCAGGAACATCTGCTCACACCAATGTCGGTGGCTATCATTGAGTCCTTTAAGGGCCTGGATAGAAGAAAATGTGGAGGAAGGATGAATTCACTCTCCCTCCTGTGACTCTCCAGCACCCTCCTGGTTCTCAGGCCTTCACACTTCTATTAAGTTGCACCACCAGTTTTCCTGGTACCCTAGCTTGCAGCAAAGATATTGTGGGCCTTCTAGGTCTTCATAATCTTAGGAAGCAATTCCTGTAATAAATCCCCATTTATGTCTGTATGTCTGTATCTATCTCACCAGGTCTGTTTTTCTGGAGCACCCTGACTAGGATGCCAAGGACTTTAGTCCCTTCTCATTCTGAATCTCTTGCTAAGATTTATTTTTTGAAATACACAAACCTACAGTTTGATGGATAAAGGCACACTAAATTTTTATCAAACTTTTTAACAGAGGATATTTCATACTTTCTTTTTTTAAGATACTGAAGTCAATATACTTGTGAATATACTTCATAAAGAAGCAGGAAGTCAGAATGTTTTGGCATTTCAAAGCTGATTATTTAATCAAGACGCATGTTTGGCCTGACAGTGTGGTCAACATGATCTGTTGTTGAGAACACTTTCATAAAGAAACACGTAGGGAGAAATACTACAGAAGGAAACTTTATGCCAACTGCATCCGCTTTCACAGGGTTGGATGATTAAAAGGGCCGGTGGTAAAAGGGCCGGTGGAATTTTCCGTTGTATGCTCACTTAAGCTTAGGTAAAAAGGAAGAACAGGAGGAGAAAGGAAGCACAAATATCAGGAAAGTATGAGACTTTCTGGCATAGTCCCCAGGTTCTTTTCTCTGTTGTATACAACTTTGCCTTTGGATTAGAGCCATCAGTATATGCGCAAGTTACTTTGATCTCAGAGAAATCATATTCCTTTATGAGAAGATTTCTTTTATACCTTCCTGGCTACAGAGTCCAAAACAGGCTTTGTGTTAAGGCTCAAGATAGAAACCAATAGAACAAACAGAAACCAGCAGCAAATCATCATTCTGTACTTTTTCTATAAAAACTATTGATAAACTGACACGTTTCCCCATCTTCTGTCTTGTATCCTAGGTACACTCATAACTAGTTTGTATATTTTATTTAGGTTCAGCCAAGGATCAACATGATGATTCAATACATCTCTTGATAAATATAGGGTTGCATAGAACTTCAGGGATTAACTCTGTTCTTTTACTATCTACCCCTTGACCATTCATCAAGCTTTCTTAATTGCAAATTGATCATCATTATTCCTCTTTCTGAATGTCCATGACATTTATAAGATAGCAAAATCAGAAAGATAAATACCAATCTAGTAATCATCTGTTTCATTCAATGAAGTGAAATTTCTTTAAAGAAATACTTTAGCTTTCAGAAAATATTCTAGTATAAAATGGTTTCAGTTATGCAAAAGCTTGAAGATTCTTTGTAAGGGGTCTCTGCAGCTGGAACACAATCACAAGAAGAGTATAGCAACTGGAGAAGTAAGAGAGGAGGTCCAGGTGGAGGTGCACAAAAAATACTAAGACAGGAGTATCCTAGCAGACAAATGGGTCATGGTAACATGGAGTGTGAAAGAGGAGAAGGGGGAAAACAGTAAAAGGAAGATGAGGAAGGAGGAGGAAGAAGGATCAAACCCCGAGACCATAGTTCAAGACTGTGCTGTTATTCATAGGATCATCGCAGAGCAAGGCAAGGCAATACATCAGGACTCACTAGTGACAAAAAGGGTTTGATACCTAGAGCTCAAACAGAACACCAAGAATTCTGTTAGTTCTTTTTTTGTTTTGGGAGGGTTGGAAGTTATACTTTTTGTGTTTATTTGTTACATCTGTTCATCCAAGAATATGTTAGCTCTTCCATTTATTTATTCATCAAATTTTATTCATTATTATCAAAGATTAGAAGAATGTCGCTCCCCCTCTTCGTGGAGGAACGACACTAAGCCCTGCGCTGTTCTTTCTGTCTGCTCGGCCCTCCCCGGGTTTGCTGCTGGTTCTTCCCGGGTTGGCTACTATCCCTTCCACCTCCGTGGAAGGGCAGTTCCCCCTGGCCACATTCCCCACTTCCGCAGGGAAACGGCACACCGCCGGCCGGCTCTCTGGGGGGCTGCACGGGTGTTCCCCTTAGATGTTCCCCATAGATGTTCCTGGTGCATGCCGTCTCTCTCCTCCTTTATAGTCCTCCTCCGCCAATCCTAACTCGGCTGCCCACACGCCGAGTACGCTGCTCTCCTCCAATCAGGAGCAAGTCCTACAGTTTATTGGTTGAACTGGAGGCAGCTGTGCGGAAGCTGTTTACTTCTCTCCCAGCGCCATATTGTGGGAGAGCAGATGCATAGAATAAGTCTTAATTCCAGTAACTCAGTCCAGTCCAGGCTGCTCCCCACAAAGAAGAATAGGTAGTGCTGAATACAGAAAACATTTCTATTTTCTTTCTTATTTTCTTAAAAGATTTATTTATTTGTTTACTTGAGAAGCAGAATTACAGACAGAGAGAGAGAGGTCTTCCATTTACTAGTTCCCTTGCCAAATGACTGCAACAGCTGGAGATGAGTTGATCTGATCTGAAGCCAGGAACCAGGAGCTTCCTCCAGGTGTCCTACGTGGGTGTAGGGGCCCAAGCACTGGGCCATCTTCTACTGCTTTTCCAGGCCACCAGCTGGGAGCTGGATTGGAAGAGGAGCAGCTGGGTCACAAACTGGCACCCATATGGTTTGCCAGCCCCATAGGCAGGTGCTTAACCTACTGCCCTATCGCACTAGCCCCAATATTCCTATTGTGAAATTTATATTTTGATGAACAACTATGGAAAAAGCTAACTTCATTTTACGCTAGTGAATGCCTGATTTAGAGCTGCTTTAATTCTTCGCAAATGGGAATAACATTGGTTCTATGGTCTGGAGTAGGAAAGATGTTACAAGAGAAGACTTAGTACTTGTAAATCTAGGCTTTGGGGAGATTTGTGAGCAGAAATGTAAGTGTATCATTTTGCTGCCTGCTCTTCAAAATGGGACATAAGAAATTACATAGTTTGCGTTGAAAATCTAAATTCATGTAGAAAATTCAGGCTGCCAAATCTTTTTCATTGCTATGATAGAACTGTTCCTTGATGTAACTGGCTGTTTGAATATTCCACTTGACTTTCTGATTAGAGCTAGAATAAAATGAAGCACAGAATGAGAAAATGAATAAGCTTTTCCTCCATGGGTATCTGTTTTTAAAGCAGATGTTTAACAGAAGCTCTGCTCAAGCATAGAGAATCTGCTATAACAGTCAAACCTTAATATTGTCCCTCTGCTTCATCACTCAATATTATGTATATTTACTATAGTCAAGCCCTATGGGTTATGAGATTCAAACTTAAATATAAATATCCACTATAAAAATCTAGTTTTCATGTTATCTTGCTTTCTAGAGCTTTCAGGAACTAACTCATTCATTTCACTTTACCTTATTTTTATTACTAAAATAGTGAGTACCAATTTATACATAGATGCTTGATGACAGTAAAATCAAAAACTTCAGTAGCCAACCAAACTCCTCATTGCTTGTTGGTGAGGGGATGAACTTTTATTTCCATTTCATTACAATCTTGACTGCCGCTTTACTCTCTTAAAGATATAAAATAAATTTTCATTGAATTAGCTGGCAAATTTGATGACTCTTATGCAAATTTGTAGCAGAGCTTAAGGACTTATAAAAGAAGCTGATAACTGTGGAGAATATGAACAACTTGAGTGCTTTTGCTTATATGTACATAAGCAACTGCATTTAAAGGTCAAACATGAACCAATAGCTTTGTTATAAAAATGAGTTTTCTGAAATATATGTAGTGATCAGAATGAAATCAGAATCATTGAGAAGAAAACTTAAGTAAGAGAAAAGGCAAAAGAAGTATATTGAGAAGAGAAGAAAACAGGAATAACAATGCATCCTCATATAATAATCAGCATATGAAGGGTAAAAAAAATGAAGATACCAAGTGAGACACAGCATACCCTAGACACCTGGAGTGGTTCCTGATTTCCTTTGTTAGAGGCAATCCCAAACTATCATCCTCAAATCTATAAAAATAGTTTCTTGTCATGAGAAAATCATCCTGAATTTGTATTTTGGTGTATGAATTTATGTGGCATTTGTCTATCTTTTGATAAACAACCTATATAAACTTCAGAAAGGTAGAACTTTACTTTACAAAACAATTCTTAAATAGTATTTTGAAAATGATGGTATATTTTAAGGCAAAACACATAAGCAAATCAAACTTTGCTGACTGTAGAATTCTTGGCTCATTTTCCAATTGTTTCAATTATACAATCTAATTAAACAGTAATTTTTGTCCATATGGCTGTATAAAAGACTATATGGCAAATGCCAAGGTTAATTATTGGACAATCAAGTTTACCAATGAATGGGGAATGTTGTAATTAGATTTGTATAAAGAAAAAAGTGTGAATTTGCACTTTTTCTGGTGGGTGAAGTCATATAAAAAATGTGTACTGCTACAAATAATTAATGAAGAATGGAAGGCTCTGCATTCAGTATCCTTAGCTGGGCTTGGCATGGGCCAGTTAATTCATATGGAGAAAGTTTAGTTGTCAAGTCTCAGGGCTTGGTTAAGGTCTATGTTTAGATGTGAACTCATTCTTAGGAGATTAGTATCCAGACAGTAAACAAGAAACTACAGTATAAAGTACAACTTCACTGTGGGGAATAGGGAGAAGTCTGGATTTGGAATCAAATGAATCTGACTTGGTTGCGTAATGCTACAAATTTTCTGAACCTTGGTTTCTATAAAATGGAAAAGCTGGATTCAGTGATCTTTTAAGTTTTTCTTGTTTCTAAATCTGCAGTTCTTACCCTTTTTGGTTAACTATTTTATTATGAAAACAAAATTAGGTTTAACTTTTGTCCACTGGAAGTTTAAAATAAGCTAGACTTTTGATAGTGATACTACCATGTAAATTCAATAAAAGAATTAATTATGCTCATTAAATTTCCATACTCGTTTGATATTTCAAAACAAACAGTATGCTCTCACAACATATAAAACATCATCCAACAACTTCCTCATGCTTTTGGCCTCTTGAACGATGAGGCATTATTCACTTCGGCATCATTTCAGGAATGCCTCTTATGGGCTCACCATTTAATATGGTTTAATTAATGGTTACCATAAGTAGTTAAAGAATCTGATTTCATAAGGTAATTGAGAACATTCCTTTAGCAAACAAAACAGAAAAGAATAGCAGTAACAACACACACACACACACACACACACACCCCAACACCCACTCCCCAAAACAAAACAAAACAAAAACAGAAAATCCTAAAAGATTTCAACTATATGTTTGGTTGTCAAAGACATCTAACTTGAATCATTTCTACCTATACTGAATTTCCATTAAGAAATGGCTGTTCACAGCTGTTCAGTAGAGAAATGATAAAGGAATAACTTGCTTGACAACTCAAAACTGCATATTACATTTCCAAGAACATTTTATAAACATGGATTTGATTGAAAAGGAAGGGATGGATATATTTATGTAGTCCCTGAATCAATTAGGATGCCTTTTTTTGCTACTGTTGCAATGGATGCAAAATTCAAAAATAACAGTTGTTTAAACAATATAGAAGTGGGTTCTTCTCTGGGGTAAAATTCTGAAGCAGACAGTGTATATTGTAACTTTGTTTGGTCAGGACTGATTTAGTTTTTTCTATTACCATATCTGACTTCTGTTTCAAGAATCTTTTTATCTCCAAGATGGCTGCTGCAGTTTCAGTCATTTTACTTCACACAAAAAGATAGAGACAAAAGGAGAAAAATAGTGTATTTCCAATTAAGGATATTTCCTGGAAACTGAAAACATCATCCTCACTTATATTGTATTGCTCAGAATTTATTTATTTAATTTTAAAATGTTTTTATTGACATGCAGTAGTTGCTCATACATATGGGGTACAGTGTGACATGTCAATATATGCACAAAATGTACAATGATCATATCACAGTAATTACTGTAGCTGTTGACTCAGACATCATTTCTTAGAGTTTAGAGTATTAAAAATCCTCTCTACTAACTGTTTTAAAATATTCAATTAATTATATTCAACCATAATTATCCTAGTGTGATATCAAATGTTAGAAGTATTACTATTATCCAACTGTTCCCCTTTACCCAATAAACATCCTCTCTGCAGCTCTCCCTCCAACATACCCCATTGGCCAGAATTTAGTAATTTGGCAATATCAAATTGTGATTTATGTTGAAAAATGTCATTATTTATGGTATTCATGCACTCAGCTGCAAATGAGAGATGTTAATAAGAAGGTAGGACAGAACAGATATTAAATTTAATAAAAAGCAAAAGCTACAAAATATGGAAAGTGAGTTTTCTCCATTGATGAAAGTATTTATTGACATGAGAAACTAAAAGTGAATAGTCCCAAAGAAAGCATAAGTGTGCAAATTAAGGAATGGCAAGTTGGGAAGACTTTTGTAGGATGAGAAAATAAAAAATGAAAAACAATTATTTCCAGATATGCTCTCTGAAAACGTATTTGAAAGGTAAATTAAATGCTTAATTTTCTATGAACATAGTTTTATTAGTCATGTTTCCATTAAAATAGAAAACCTAAACAGATGAATTTTTTTTTTTTGCAGTATAATTAGGGAAAGTCGTAGAGGATTTATCTCACAAAAAATACTGGGCTCTGGTGGTTTACAAGAAAATTTTATCAATTCTTCAAAGATTGGGTGGTCCAACTGCTACATAAATTGTTTCAAAGGACAGAAATAAATGGGAAACTTTGTATTTATTTTTAGTGTAAAATGTTGCTATTTAACTCTCATTAAAAAATAGTACCAAAGAGTGGCAAAAGTTTGGTGTTGGGGTTAAGTTACCCGAATTCCATATCAGAGTTCCTGAGTTTCCTTGCTGGCTTCATCTCTCAATTCCAACCTCCTACTAAAATAGATCCTGGGAAGTGGCAGTGAACACTCAATTGGTTAGGTTCCTGCCACCCAGGTGGGAGACCTGGGTTTATCTGGACTAATTCTGACCACTGCATGCATTTGGGAAGTGAACTAGCAGTTGGGTCTTATCTCTTTCTCTCCTTGTTTATATATGTCTGCCTATCTCTGTTTCGTTGCTTTTCAAATTAATTATCTACCTAATTTAAAAATGGTACTAAAGGAAAAGTCACAGACTGATATCACTGATATTGAAGCAAAAATTCTAAATGAAATATTGGTGAACTGAGCACAACAATATGTATTGAAAATAATGCAACAGAATCAAATGGAATTCATTCCAGGAATTCTAGGTAGATTCAAAATTAAGATATTCATCAATATACAAGGGCGCACCACAATACAACAAATAAATAAATAAATAATGCAACTGTAAGTCAATAACAAAAAAAAAACTTTGGAAACTACACACATTTATGGAAATTAAACAGCTTACCCCCAATCAGTGTGGAAAAGAAGAATCTAGAAAGAAATTATTCTCAAAACAAACGAAAATGGAAACACAGCATACAAACACCTTGTGATGACAAGGAAGTTTATGATGCTGCTCATCAAAGAACTAGAAAAATAAAGACAAATTAAATCTAAAATTAATGGAAAGAAAGAAAGAATACAACTCAGAGCACAGATAAATGACATAGAAGTATAAAACTATATAAAAATTAATGAAAAAAACTGCTTCTATAAAAATATAAACAAAATTAACAAGTCCGTGGCTAAACTAATTAGAAAAGAGACAAAATTCAAACACATAAAATCAAAGATGAAAATGGATACATTTCAATTGACACTACAGAAATACAAAACATTGTTAGAGATAACTACCAATAAATATTTGGCAAAGATTCAAAAACTAGAGGAAATGGAATAATTCCTGGATGCATATATATCTTCCCAAAACTGAATCATGAAGAAATAGAATATTGAAATAGACTAATAATGAGTAGCAAGATTGAATTGGTAAAAATAAAGAAACCTAAAATCTACAATAATAACAAAACTACCAAAGAAAATCCCAAAACCAGATAACTTCACTGCTGAATTTTACCAAACCTTTAAAAGAAGAATTACTTCTTAAATTATTTAAAGAAATACAAGAGGAAGGAATTCTTAAAAGTTTTCTGAGGCCATCAATACTTTGATACAAAAACCAGAGAAGGACACAACAATGAAAACTGCAGGTCAATATCCTTGATAAACATATATTTAAAAATCCACAAGAAAATGCTAACAAATTGAATCCAGCATAATATTTTTTTAACTTTTATTTAATAAATATAAATTTCAAAAGTAGAACTTTTGGATTACAGTGTGTCGCTCCCCGTCTTCGTGGAGGAGCAACACAGGACCCTGCGCTGTTCTTTCGTCTGCTCGGCCCTCCCCGGGTTTGCTGCTGGTTCTTCCCAGGTTGGCTACTGTCCCTTCCACCTCCGTGGAAGGGCAGTTCCCCCTGGCCACATTCCCCACTTCCGCAGGGGAGCGGCACACCGCCGGCCGGCTCTCTGGGGGGCTGCACGGGTGTTCCCCTTAGATGTTCCCCTTAGATGTTCCTGGTGCATGCCGTCTCTCTCCTCCTTTATAGTCCTCCTCCGCCAATCCCAACTCGGCTGCCCACACGCTGAGTACGCTGCTCTCCTCCAATCAGGAGCAAGTCCTACAGTTTATTGGCTGAACTGGAGGCAGCTGTGTAGAAGCTGTTTTCTTCTCTCCCAGCGCCATATTGTGGGAGAGCAGATGCATAGAATAAGTCTTAATTCCAGTAACTTAGTCTAGTCCGAGTTGCTCCCCACACAGTGGCTTTTCCCCCCATAACGTCCCTCCCACCTGCAACCCTCCCCTTTCCCATTCCCTCTCCCATCCCATTCTTCATCAAGATTCATTTTCAATTATCTTTATATACAGAAGATCAATTTAGTATATAATAAGTAAAGATTTCAACAGTTTGCACCCACACAGAGACACAAAGTATAAAGTACTGTTTGAGTGCTATTTAACTGTTAATTCACAGAGGTCCTACATGGGGAGTAAGTGCACAGTGACTCCCGTTGTTGATTTAACAATTGACACTTCTATTTATGACATCAGTAATCACCCAAGGCTATTGTCAAGAGCTACCAAGGCTATGGAAGCCTCTTGAGTTCACAAATTCTGACCTTATTTAAAGGCCATAAGCAAAGTGGAAGTTCTCTCCTCTCTTCAGAGAAAAGTACCTCCTTCTCTGATGGCCCGTTCTTTCCGCTGGGATCTCACTCACAGAGATCTTTCATTAGATTTTTTTTTTTTTTTTTTTTTGCCACAGTGTCTTGGCTTTCCATGCCTGTGAAACTCTAATGGTCTTTTTAACCAGATCTGAATGCCTTAAGGGCTGTCTCTGAGGTCAGAGTGCTGTTTAGGGCATCTGCCATTCTATGAGTCTTCTGTGTATCCCACTTCCCATGATTGGATCATTCTTTCCTTTTTAATTCTATCAGTTATCATTAGCAGACACTAGTCTTGTTTATGTGATCCCTTTGACACATAATCCTATCTTTATGATCAATTATGAACTGAAACTGATCACTTTGACTAGTAAGACGGCATTGGTACCTGCCCTTAAACTGATCACTTTGACTAGTAAGATGGCATTGGTACATGCCACCTTAATGGGATTCATTTGGAATCCCTGGCATGTGCCAAACTGTACATCTCCTCCCTCTCTTATTCCCACTCTTATATTTAACAGGCATCACTTTTCAGTTAAATTTAAACACCTAAGAATAATTGTGTGTTAAATAAAGAGTTCAAACAATGGTATTAAGTAGAACAAGAAAATAACTAAAAATTGTGGGGAGCAATTCGGACTAGACTGTTACTGGAATTAAGACTTATTCTATGCATCTGCTCTCCCACAATATGGCGCTGGGAGAGAAGAAAACAGCTTCTACACAGCTGCCTCCAATTCAGCCAATAAACTGTAGGACTTGCTCCTGATTGGAGGAGAGCAGCGTGCTCGGCGTGTGGGCAGCCGAGTTAGGATTGGCGGAGGAGGACTATAAAGGAGGAGAGAGACGGCATGCACCAGGAACATCTAAGGGGAACATCTAAGGGGAACACCTGTGCAGCCCCCCAGAGAGCCGGCCGGCGGTGTGCCGCTCCCCTGCGGAAGTGGGGAATGTGGCCAGGGGGAACTGCCCTTCCACGGAGGTGGAAGGGATAGTAGCCAACCCGGGAAGAACCAGCAGCAAACCCAGGGAGGGCCGAGCAGACGAAGAGAACAGCGCAGGGTCTTGTGTCGTTCCTCCACGAAGACGGGGAGCAACATAATGGTGCCGTGACTCGGATATTCAATATTTTAGAAGGAGATGCCCAGCTTGATTCCCCTCGTAGATTGACAATAGAAGCCCGCTTGGCGTTACAGAAAATTGAAAAACAAATTAAAGCAATGCAGATGGAAAGATGTGATCCACAACAAGCCCTAGAAATATTAATTTTTATGGAACAGCTGTATCCCTTCGCAGTCATTTGGCAAGGAGGACCCTTGTTGTTTGTATACCCACATTCACATGCACCGCGTGTACTATACACCCAAGGATTGGTGTATACACTCGGGATTGGCTCCGAGTCTATGAAAGCTTTCACTTTCACTTTCAATCCTAACTTCTTTCCCACAGTCCATATCGGAGTCTATGCCTAGGCTTTCAATAGCTTCTTCCGGCACCTAGGCTCTTTGCTAGTCTCTCTCTCCGGTATTTTCCCATTTATTTCCTCCTAAGTTTCCTATCCGTCCTAGGTTTCCTATCCGTCCTGGGTTTCCTATCCGAGTCACGGCACCACTATGTCGCTCCCCCTCTTCGTGGAGGAACGACACAGGACCCTGCGCTGTTCTTTCGTCTGCTCGGCCCTCCCCGGGTTTGCTGCTGGTTCTTCCCGGGTTGGCTACTGTCCCTTCCACCTCCGTGGAAGGGCAGTTCCCCCTGGCCACATTCCCCACTTCCGCAGGGGAGCGGCACACCGCTGGCCGGCTCTCTCGGGGGCTGCACAGGTGTTCGTTCCCCTTAGATGTTCCCCTTAGATGTTCCTGGTGCATGCCGTCTCTCTCCTCCTTTATAGTCCTCCTCCGCCAATCCCAACTCGGCTGCCCACACGCTGAGTACGCTGCTCTCCTCCAATCAGGAGCAAGTCCTACAGTTTATTGGTTGAACTGGAGGCAGCTGTGTAGAAGCTGTTTTCTTCTCTCCCAGCGCCATATTGTGGGAGAGCAGGTGCATAGAATAAGTCTTAATTCCAGTAACAGTCTAGTCCGAGCTGCTCCCCACAAAAATAACAAGAAAAGATTAAAAATAGTACTAACAGACTAATCCCTGTTGATGAGAATATAAACTGGTGCAGCCATTGAGGAAGACAGTATGGAGATACCTCAGAAAGCTGAAAATAGATCTACCATATGACCTAGCTGTCTCACTCCTGGGATTTATCCAAGGGAGATGAAATCAGCATATGAAAGAGTTATCTGTACCCCCATGTTCATTGCAGCTCTATTTACAATAGCTAAGATGTGGAATAAACCCAGATGTCCATCAGCTGATGACTGGATAAATAAATTATGGTTTACATACACTATGGAATTCTACTCGCCAGTAAAAAAAATGAAAGCCTGTCTTTTGCAACAAAATGGATGCAACTGGAGAGAGAGAGAGAGAGAGAGAGAGAGGTCTTCCATCAGATGGTTCACTCCTCAATTGGCCGCAATGGCCAGAGCTGCACTGATCCAAAGTCAGGAGCCAGGACTTGGGCCACCTTCTACTGCTTTCCCAGGCCATAGCAGAAAGCTGAATCAGAAGTGGAGCAGACAGAGCTTGAACTGGCACCCATATGGGATGCTGGTGCTTCAGGCCAGCCACAGCGCCAGCCCCCACTCCCAACAATATTTTTCACAGAACTAGAAAAGCTATTCCTGAAATTCATGTGAAGTAGCAAAAGACCCTGAGCAGGCAAAGAAAAGTTAAGCAAAGAGAAGAAGACAGGAAACATTATAGTACCTGATTTTAAGAAACAATACAAACCTGCAATAATTAAAACAACATGGTGTTAGCATGAAAATGATAGAGCAATAAACTCCAACTAGACTAGGAAGATCAGGACCAAGAGGGTCCCTTCACACCATCTGGAGATTAGTCTCAGAGTACCAGAGAAGAGTCAAGCAATTGGCTTCTGTGAAGGATGTTGATGTCACATGCTCGTCCTTTTAACCAAGGTTTTTCTGTGCTGCTGTAACTGAACTAGGTAATGAGACTTTTATGCATCATGGGGTAAAGTCTCATGTGTTTTCTATTGTCTTTAGCGAGTCTTGATTGACGACTTAACATTCACCCAATTAACTAGTCCAAACTCTCCCTCTCCATAACTCTCTTGGACCTTTTGTGAGAACTTCCCCCTTGACAGCCTATAAACCCCCCTGGGCAATCAACCCTCAGGGTCTCACTCCTTCAAGGGCCCCTCTTAGCACTACTGGAAGCTTTTTCTTTCATTTCACTTTCTCTTTTGCTTAATAAAGTTCCTTCATTTTGCTCACTGTTCCTTGCCATGCTCCTCATTGTCCCTGTATGCAAAGCAAATAATCTCAAAGAAACAAAAGAATTGTAATCTAAAAGAGGTGTAACCTTTAAAAACATTGGTGGAAAGGACAATCTGTAAGATTTCTGTGGGACAAGACACAAACCTGAGCCATGAGAACTGCAGACTCCTGCAACATTTCTTGGGGTCTTCTCTGGGGTTGTTGGGAGGGTACAAAGACTGCTTTCACTTTTTTTTTTTCTTGTTCTCCAACATAGGACATGATCAACTGAGAACACCAGGACTCTATCAGCCAATTAAAAGCAATTAGCATAGCTTCCCTTCAGAGGGAAGGCTTATTGGGGAAGACTTTTAGTAACTAGGAATAATGGTCTTTCTCTGTCTCCGTTTCGCTTTGAGAAAATTCATCGATGTGCGAAACTGGAGTAAGGTCTTGGAGTAATTGAAGATTTCTGGCTGAGGCAGCTCTCCAGTATTGCTTAAAGCCTGCTTGTTTGGATCCAGACTCCAACACCCATTGGGTTACTGGACTAAAATCTGCACTCAGTCTCATGGTCTCCTTCCTAGTTACTAGCCCTTCTCACTTGGTCTCAAATGTCCAGTGTGGTGGATGCCTCCAGTTATAGCTGGAAGGTCATATTTCCACCTCTGCTAGCAATAAAAAGGCGTTAATCCATTACCCCTTTTCAACCTTTATTTCCCTTCATTTTCTGAAATTAATATTTTGTTGATGACTTTTTCTTCAGCTCTTGACAACAGGATTATCTGTTTATTGCTTGGAAGAACTCTTAAAGGAATTAACATTATCTGCTTATTTTTAATTGTTTTAGTGATTGCTGACTCTGATTAGATCTGGCCCACTGTTTTGGTTAAACTGCTCAGGTTAAATGGATTATAAAATGCTCTGTAAGTTTACAAACCTATGTTGTGCTTATATAAAGGTCTAATGTTTTGTGCACCTGGGCCAATCTCTGCTAATGGGACATGATGCTGGAGTAGATCCATCACCCATGGCTTTATACCAGACATAGCTTGTCCTGCATAATGGTGGGGGTAGCATGCATGCCCAGTATTTTATCACAGCCAGGTTGGTTCTGGGGCAGGGAGCTGGCTTCTTTCCCTGTTGTACTCCCATCCTAGTTCGCAACCCTCCCCACTTAGCAAGTCAGAGCACTAAAAGTTAATCCACGGGTGGCTGGCTGAAGAGAAAGGAAAAAAAGAATAAATAGTGCTTTGGTCCTGACCCAAGCTGGCAGGCTTAGAGAGTGGGCCATATTCTTTAAAGAGGGATTGACAAAAGCACAGGTAAGCTTAACATTAAATAGCCATACAATGCCAGATTTTAAATATCAATCAAAAAAGGATGTCCAGGCCTAAGGGAGGGTCAAATTTAGGTGCACGTAAGGGTAATTTCTCCTGCTGGCTGAACCCTCCTTGATTGTCAGTGCCAAGTTACACATGTACCCATGAACTGCAGGCTCAAGGGTTCTGGGGAAACATGAGAAGGGGTAGAGGCACAGGTGAGCACATCTACTCTTCTCTGACCTGTCCCTGTTGTGGACTCCAGGTTGCTATGCTTCTACAGCCCGGGAACTTGAGAAATGCCTCAAGTGGGCAGAGGCAGAAACTTAGGGATGCCTTTGTTTCTTGTCCTCTAATTTCAGATTGGCATGCACCTCTTGGAGTGCATTCTCAGACACTGGGATTCTTTTGACCACCAAACCTTGAAGAAAACACCTGTTCTTTTCCTGTGCTATAGCATGGCCAGCATACAAGATGGAGGGTGGAGAGACTTGGCCCCAGGAAGGAAGAATTAACTATAACACCTTCCTCCAAATAGACCTCTTCTGCCACAGATCAGGAAAATGATATGAGATCACTTATATCCAAGCATTTTTCACTCTGTGATGTAAGCCAGACCATTGTCAATTCTGTAAAGTAGACCTGGCACATTTAGCAGCAGTTACTCTCAAGTCCCCAGCTTCCCCTTTGCCTACACCCACTGCAGAGCCTGGTACCCAGTCTACACCTATCCCTCTGTCTATTGATCCTTCACCCCTCATGCCTCCCTCCCCTCAGTCCAGGACTATGTATTAGCAAGCAGGACACCTGACCACCAACTTCTGTTTTATCCCTCCAGAGGTTTCCACAAGGTTCAGTGGTTCTACTCATGTACAGATCCCCCTTTTCCAGCAAGATCTTAGGTAAAGGGGATCTTGGGAATCTTTTCAGATTGCTCTGTTGCATCCTGGCCATGTGGTGCTGCTTTCACTTGTCTGTGGACTTGTTGCTGTGTATAGAAATAAAGGGAAAAGTCTAAAAGAGAGTGCAAGAATGAAAGTGAGTTTATTGGTGATAAGCGACAGAAGCTCCCCCACGTTGGGGAGGGGCCCCAGGGCTGGGAATCTGTTGCCCCTTGGGGCTGGTCTCTTTTATGCTACTTGTTTTCTCCCTCTTCACTTAGTTATGATGTACTGATCCCTCACCTGGTGTGTGCAGTAGGGGTTGTATCTGGCTTGGCTCCCAGTGCTCTGTCCACAGGTATTGAAGGGGTCAGTAATTGGGTCCCCCACCTCTGTTCATGAATGCAGGGAGGGATCAGTTGTTGGATTCTCCCCCACCTCTACTTGCAGGAAGGATTGATAGTTGGCTAGCATTTCCCATACTCTTATATTAAGTGCTATACTGCCCTTCTTCCTCCCTTTTGGTCTGTTCTATTGTGTTTGCTTAAATTTTTGTCTTTCTCAAAGGGGGTGGAATTTTCCTGGAATTTGCCCAAAGTTCACTCTTTTTCTCTAACCCTGCCTGAGACATCCTTTTTCCCTACATCTCTCCCTATCCTCCTCCAAGAGAACCATCCCACTGCTGTGTGGCATAGGGTCTATGACCACTATAGCTGCTTCCTGTTGGCCAGGGGTGAAGTGAGGAAGTCAGCTGGTCCTCTCAGGGATGTCAATCAAGTGGGCCTCAGTAGACATCATCAGGAATGGACATCTGAGGTTCCATGTGAAGGACCATCTGCATCTTAAGAACACTTATCCTGTGGAAGATAAGCTGTAACAGTCAATTAAACAAGTAGGAACCAAAAGCACAAAAGAGGAGTAGGGAAACTGTGGGGAGCAACCCGGACTAGACTAAGTTACTAGAATTAAGACTTATTCTATGCATCTGCTCTCCCACAATATGGCGCTGAGAAGGGAGAAACAGCTTCTACACAGCTGCCTCCAGTTCAACCAATAAACTGTAGGACCTACTCCTGATTGGAGGAGAGCAGCGTACTCGGCGTGTGGGTAGCAGAGTTGGGATTGGTGGAAGAGGACTATAAAGGAGGAGAGAGACAACATGCACCAGGAACACTTGAGGAACATCTGAGCAGCCCCTGAGAGAGCTGGCCGGGGTGTGCCGCTCCCCCGCGGAAGTGGGGAATGTGGCAGGGGGAACCGCCCTTCCACGGAGGTGGAAGGGACGGTAGCCAACCCGGGAAGGACCAGCAGCCAACCCGGGAAGAACCAGCAGCAAACCCGGGGAGGGCCGAGCAGACGAAAGAACAGCGCAGGGTCCTGTGTCGTTCCTCCACGAAGAAGGGGAGCGACAGGAAACTATCACAGGCATGAAGGGGATAAAAATAGTTCAAGCCCAACTCTTTATAGATTAGATTTTGGCTTAGATTTTGATTGAGATTGTTATATACCTTGATTAATCCTTTATGCTTAGTTAGACTACCTTCCACCTTGTGGGAATTATTTATACAGAAACAATATATCTCGTTAAGCATTGCAAAGGTTTCACCCACCTCAGCAGAGAATAGTTTGAGTGCTCATCTGTTTTGGAAAATCAGCTCAGTTAGAGAATTTAGACTTTCTTTTTGGACCTCAATTACTTCTACTGAAGCTTCCCATGATGCCTTGAGGGCTAGGGAGAGGTTATTGGTGGAAGCATGAACAGCTTGAATTTCCATTGGCCAGAAGAGTCCTCAAAACTTCTCCCATCCCATTCCAACTTGCTCAAGGACCTAATTGCCTATTCTCATGACTCTGAATGAGTCATGGAGATGGACAGGAGAGGGGGGATATTAAGGTTTCTTTTCTGTCTTGTTTGTGTAACTGATTTTAAGTAGGAGAAGAGGTTTGGTTGAAATGGGTAATGTCAGGAATAGCACCTGCCTCTCCATTTATGGAGAATGTGGGAGGAGTGAGGCTGTGCAGAGAAAGAACATTCCAGTGCCTAAGAGGAACACTGTTGTTTCCCCCCTGGTCCCATATGTACTTTTTTTTTTTTTTTTTGACAGGCAGACTGGACAGTGAGAGAGAGAGACAGAGAGAAAGGTCTTCCTTTGCCGTTGGTTCACCCTCCAATGGCCGCCACGGCCGGCTGGCGCACTGCGGCCTGCACACCGCGCTGATCTGATGACAGGAGCCAGGTACTTCTCCTGGTCTCCCATGGGGTGCAGGGCCCAAGTACTTGGGCCATCCTCCACTGCACTCCCTGGCCACAGCAGAGAGCTGGCCTGGAAGAGGGGCAACCGGGACAGAATCCGGCACCCCGACCGGGACTAAAACCCAGTGTGCCAGTGCCGCAAGGCGGAGGATTAGCCTAATGAGCTGCGGTGCTGGCCCCATATGTACTTTTAAGTGGTCTTAATTCTTAATGAGTTGGGGGAAATGTCAGGGTTCCAGTGTGGCCAGGAGCTAATGCTCACTGGTCTGGTTCCCTGAAAACAGTCATTTATGCAAAAGGGGGGATTTTTAAGAATGTGATTATATGGGGGCTTGGCATGCCAAATTTCTAGTAATGAGGGGTAAACAAAGCAAACCTATTGGAGTTATAGGAATCTGAGTTATTTAAAATCAAGCCCATCCATTGGGCGAGCTACCCTAGGTCTGATTTTGGGTATTTTTAAAAGCAAGCTCTAAATTACTAAATTATGTCTTAGAGAAGTTTTTAAGCCTGTTTCCCCAAAGGAACTTAGCCATATTGAAATCATAATCAGTATAGGAGTATACTCCTATACTTATACAGTATAGGAGTCTAGTTTTCCCACTGGTTTCCAATGAGGTCCACCCAGGATTGGCTCCTCTGCACCCCACCAAATTGGAAAGAATGATTGCAAAAATGTTAAGTAAAGATCTCCCAAGAGGGAGCCCATCCTATTAAAGTGTGAGAGGTAATAAGCCTCAATGTACAGGATGAAGGATGAAGGAGGGCTAACTCTAATGCTTGGCTAGGGACTATGAGCTTGACATTTTGGCACAGGTCCCCAGGGGCAGGGGGCTCAACTCAAGCACTCGTATGTCACTACTGCATAGCTAGCCCTTCATATGCCATTGTGGACAAAAGAGCTCCCATCAGCATAGAATAATTGCCTTGGGTTTGAGAGGGACCTATCAAATAAACCCTCTCTCACCTTACATTCTTGGAGGAGAATTTCTGTACAATCTTGTGTACTTTTATCTGTTTCTTTAGGCAGACAAGTGTCTGGGTTTAGTCACTGAGAAGTCTTGATGGTGATATCAGGCTCTTCAAGTAGGAGAGGCTGGTATTTAAAAACTTAGGTATCTGAAATAAAGGGATACATTTGAGAGTTTAATAATCACTCAATATCATGTGGGGATTTGATGGTTAAAGGCCTTGTGTTATTTTAATTGCCTCAGATACTAGAATTCCCGTAGATGCCACAACTCATAGGCAGGCTGGTCATTGCCTGGTCACTGTGTCTAATATCTTGTTTAAATAGGCAGCAGGTTGGGAGGATGTTTCCAAGCACCAATGAGGATGCCCAGGGCTATTCCATTATGCTCAGTGAAAAACAGGATATGCGTGTTCTGGTGGGGAGTCCCAGAGCCAGGGCATCTACCAGTGCCTGTTTTAAGGAGCTAAATGCTCTTTAGCCTTCAGGTTCCCATGAGAGAAAGGGGGTTCTTGCCTGTTGGGTTTCCTTAAGGTGTTGGTATAGAGGCCTTGCCTTTTCTGTGTATCCTATCCTGAGACCCAGATTCTGCAAAACCCAGTCACTGCCAGGAAATCTCTTAGTTCTTTTAAATTCTGGGTTAGGAGAAAGTCCTGAATGCATTGTATTGTTTCTCTGATTCGAGTTTTCTTTACTTTTGAAATTATCAGTCCCAGATATTTTATCTTATATTGACAAATTTGAGCCTTTTCTCTAGATACTTTATATCACCTGCAGGCCCAGGAAATCCAACAAAGATTCAGTCCTGTAATGGACTAGGTCTTGGGTGGGCCTGCAAATTAGCAGGTCATCTACATGTTGTAGCAAAGAGATTTCTTATGATTCCAGTCCATGATGTCTTTGGAGAGGGCCAGGCCAAAAAAGTTGGAGGCTGTTATGGAACCACTAGGTCAGAACTGTCCAGGTGAGCTGTCCAACCCTATTCAATGGATTTTCAAAAGCAAAAAAGGGCTGGCTTTCTGGGTCTAGAAGTATGCTGAAAACAAACTTCTATGGAAAAGAGGCTGGGAGTTTTTGGTATCTGGGTCAGGAGAGTATAAGGAGTGGGAACAAATGGATGGAGCAGAACCATAGGCCTTAGGTCTTAGACAATTCTCCATTTATCTGGCCTCTTTTTGACACCCACAAATGGTAAATTGTAGGGGTCAAAACATTCCTTAAGTATTCCCTGTCCAAAGAGGCCCTTAATGATCAATGCTAAGCCTCTTTTTACCTCTGGACAACAACAATGTTGGTATTGATGGGAAAATGGGCAGGATCTTTAAGTCTGACTTTTACAGGAGTTGCTGTCTTTGCCCAACCCACAGTTTCCCCATCTGTCCATACCTCAGGATCTACCTTTAAATCTAAGGGGAGGTGGATGGAATAGATTGGGACTGCTAGTAGAAATAAGAGCTGTAGATGAGGCTGGGAATGGGTGTCTCAGCCTAATAGTGGGGCAGGTGTTTCTAGGATTATTAGAAGGGAGTAGGTGAAGTGGACGTCTCCCCAAGAACAAGCGACAGGTTGAGAGAAAATATCTGTGTGTCACCCAGGAACTCGCTAGATGGCCACCTTATTATGAGACCTGGATCCAGGGGAGAAGGGAATGGCAGAAAAGGAGACTCCTGTGTGAAACAGGAAGTATTGGTTGGCCCTGTACTCTAAGTGTCCCTCAGGGCTTTTACCAGCTATACCTTAGCAAGAGGGGCCCATAGAGTATGCCCCAGTGACTGTCACTGGTCGGTAGTTGGTCCCAGGTCCCCAGGGGCCTGGAACAATGGTTTTCCCAGGGGTCCCCTTTGCATATGGGAAAGGGTCCCAGAGGTGAGCATCTCCTCTGGGGACATTCCCTTTTGAAGTGCCCCCATTCTTTACAGTGAAAATAGACCGGTTTTTCTCCTTTCTCTCTTTGGCCTCACAAGGGTGCCTCACAAAACTGCCATCCTCTCATAATGTCTCCTTTCCTTTTTTTTTTTAATCTATCACCTGGTCTTGATGATAACAAATCATTGTGGCTTCGAATACCAGATCATCCAGGGTTTTGTTAGCCTCTGCCAACACCTTTTGGAGTTTATGGTGTATGTCTGGGAAAGATTGATTGAGAAACTTGTCCTGAGGTGCTCCTCTCCTCCACTGACTCCAGAGTTATCAGGGTGTGTTTAATTGTAGTTTCAGCTGCTGTAGGAAACAGGTGGAGGCGGGAGGTGGAAGGTGGGAGGTGGGAGGGGGAGTCTCTTTATCTCCCTGATGAGCTGTGGACAACTGGGTATAGTGTACTAGCTTTCCTCTGGAACCCTTGAAGCCTGGTGTGATACAGTAGAGGAAATGCTTTAGGTGCCATTCTTCATAAGGGTCCTCAGGACCCCAGTAAAGGGTCCACCTCAGACACTGCTTCTTGTCCACTGGGGACATTACTGTGCCTTCTAGAGGGTAATATATAATACCCATGGCCACGTTGTATAATCTGTTCCTTCACTTTTCTCCTCTGAGTTTAGGATATCATCTAATATGAGAGTCACATCTCTCCAGGTTGAGTCAGACAGTGCAGAGTCACTAAGAACCACTGATGTATTTATCGGGATTGTCAGCAAAGCTGCCTAATTCCCCATTTACTTCTTTTAGCTATGAGAGGTTGAACAGGACCATTACTATTCTTTCTGCTAGGACTGGCTGGTGGGGCATCATCTGCAAGTCACTTGGTGGTGCACTCGGTATGGGTCCCCAGCAGGTTGGAATTGGGAGTAGGGACCCTGAGATTGGCCTATTCAGCAGGTTTGGGAGGGGAATTCCCAGCTTCCCCGGGGCACTTTTCTTATCTGGCCTATCCTCTAATGGAAGTGCTGCGGGAGACAACCTCAAGGTCACCAGGAGAGAGATTGTCTAATTGACAGCCTTTGAGCCACTCAAGACAGTTGTGTAAGATGAAAAAGGCCTGCACATATGGAACACCTATTCACCCACCCTCTGGCAAAACAGATCTAACTGAAGGATAGTATTATAATTAAATGTTCCCTCATCAGCCCATCTTTCTTAGTCTCCCAGTGAATATTCAGGAGAAACTCAAGTGCAAAAGAAAACAAGACACTTTTTCTTGAGCCCTGTGGGTCTAATTTTTTTCCAGTGTTTTAATGAGAAATCCAAAGTGGAAAGTGATGGAGGCTTGTCATTAGCTGCTTCCACCTGTGGAAAAGAAAGGCAAGGTAGGAGACTGGATCAGGGCATCTTCTTCCTCTCCCTCTCCCTGCCTATTGACTGAGCAACCCCTCGGTCTTGTCAAGGTGTATCCAGCATGGTCCTGAAGCTCCCTTGAGAGGTGCCCAACACCCATCATTGGGATTTCAACCATGTTATACCTGTGTTTTGGTCTAGGATCCATGAATCTCTTTTTCCCAGGGCTCGCTGAGTTCTTCATCTTTGTAGAGTAATGAATGTTCACCAGTTCTCTCCTTAAGAAGGACTGTAACATGGCCATAACAGCTCTGGCTTGGAGGGAGGCCACTGATATAGGTTCAGAGAAAGGGTAAAGGGACCCTGGAGTAAGACACAGTCCCATTCTAAGCCCCACTGCCAGTGGAAGGGTAGGATACCACAAAGGAACTCTCACTCTAAGTGACAGGTGTAAAACCATCCATAGCACAGAGGTTTTTTTTTTATTTTTTATTTTATGTGAGATGCTCACCAACTCGCAGGAAAGAAGCAGATGGAAAATTAGGTTGGCTGTGAATGGAATGAAACACCCCGTCATGTCCTGTCTGCAAACCTCACCAGTTTCAGAAGATAGTTGAATTTTTACATAAAAGACAGGAGGTGACTCTCACAAGGGGGAGCCTCTGCCCACATTGCTGAGGACACAAAAGCCTCCTGCCAATGGAGGAAAAGAGAAAGGGAGTTTTCTCTAACTGGAGGAGTTCCACTATGCTGGCCATGGCATAGGGGCTTCCTGAAACAAAGACATAAAGGAGGCTGGACAATCAATAGTCACTCCTCCCTGCATAAATTCTGTTCCAAAAGAGGCATGCTGATCTTGGCAATCAGAACAGGGATAATCCATATCCCAGGTTTCAGCATCACTATGTTGCATCCTGATTGTGGGATGCTGCTTCCATGGTCTATTACCGTAAGTGGAAATCAGATGACCTAGCAGAGGAGTGGACATGAAAATACTTCATGTGTTCTGGAGGGGTTGAAGAGGTTAAGGACCAAGCCCCTAAACTACCCCAAACTATCCATGGTAGGCCAAGGTACAAAGGAGAACTCCTCCACCTTCCTAGAGCGATGGATACTTCCCTAACTCCTGATTCAATTGAAGGATAGGCAATCTTTTTTAAATTATTTATTCTATTTATTTGAAAGATAGAGTTACAGAAGAGAGGAGGAGGAAGAGAAGGAGGAGAGAGAGAGAGAGAGAGAGAGAGAGAGAGAGAGAGAGAGAAAAGAATCTTCCATCTGCAGGTTCACTCCCCAAATGACCACAATGGGCAGAGCTGGACTAGCCTGAAGCCAGGAGCCAGGATCTTCTTCTTGTTCTCCCACATGGATGCAGGGGCCCGAGTGCTTGGGCTGTTATCTACTGCATTCTCAGGTGCATTAGCAGGGAGCTGGATTAGAAGTGGAGCAGCCAGTACTTGAACTGGCACCCATATGTGATGCTGGCACTGCAGGCAGCAACTTAACTCACTGTGCCACAATGCTGGCCCCAGGATAGGCCATCTTAAAGGATAAGTTCATTATCAGTCAACCCCAAGTGTTATAAGAAAGCTACAGAAACTAGTTATTAGACCTAAGAGTATGTTAGAAAACCTCCTGAGGGTTGCCACTATAGTTTTTTTTTTTTTATTTTATAATTAGGACCAGGAGGAGACACAACAATGAAAGAGGAAGAGTAAGAAAAAGGTCGTAGCTATGGTAGTAGCTTTATGGCCACACCAACCTGAAGGTCCACAGGGGTCTCCAAAGTACTGTGGCCAGGTAGGTACTTCAAGAAGCAGTAGCCAGAGAAACTACCAATGGCCTAGTCCTGTTTGCAGTGGACATTGGAGCTGCCCTGTATGTCCTCCCCAGTCTGAGTCTCCTCTTCCCTTAGGGAGACCATGAGAAGTATCTCAGGAAAGCCCCTAGTTATTTCACCTAAACCCCTAAAGTGTAACTGGGCTAACTTATTTTTTACATATGGCTTCCTGATGACATACACAACATATAGAGTACAGTTTGGGAACAAAATTCGCAGTCAGTTCTCATAGTACAACTCTAGGGATGGAGGTCCTATATAGGGAGTAAGTGCACAGTGAATTTTATTTTCCTTTAACAATTAACACTCTTATTTATGACATCACGTTCTATATTTTAACAGTAAATTAATTGTACACATATACTCCTGGGCAGAACCAAACAGAAAGTCCAGATGTAGACCAAGAAACATAAGGAAACACTAGATGTGATGACAATATCATCTGAAATCACCATAGCCAAGATACACTTTATTAAAAAAAAGGTGCTAGACAACTGGATAAATATCTGGAAACAGATAACATTTGATCCATATAGCTTGCCAGAGAAAACTGCAAATGAATGGAAGATCTATGAATGATATAACACTATGAGAAAACAGATGAATTCCTCTATATGCTGGGTCTATATAGAGGATTGTTTTCTGACCATAAATCAAAATCTAGTTGTAAAGAGAAAAGATTGATAAATTTGATTTTATAAAAAGAAAACTCTGGTGTGGAGAAACACTAACAAGCATTAAGTAAAAAAAACAGATGATAAATGAGAAGATTGTATTAACAAGCCATATTTAGAAAAATAAACAATATATCTAAAGTATGAAAGTACTTTAAAAGCAGAGAGAGACCTTGCTTTCACTAGGACAACTATAATGAAACAGTAGGGCAGTGACAAGTGCTGATTAGAATGTGGAGGGCCTAGAATCACTCACTCTGTGCTACTGGTGTGAATGTAAAATGATATGGTAGTTTAGAAAGTAGGTTAGCAATTTTTCATGTTCAACATAAAGTTACCATATGATCCTAGTTATGCATCTAGGAGAACTGAATCATACGTTTACCAAAGATTTGCACATGATTGTGCATAGCAGCATTGTTCACAATGACCAAAAAGAAATGTTCATTAACTGATGCATGAATAAACAAAATGTGATGTATACAAACAATGAAACAATATTTGCCAATATGAAATAATGAATTTCTGGTACATGCTACAACATGAATTAACCTTGAGAATGTCATTCTATGTTAAAGAAGCCATGTATTATATGATACCGTTGATATGACATGCCCTGTAGCTTAGTGTGTGTTCAGACTGCTGTAACAGAATATGACACAATGGGTGGCTTATAAACAAAAGAATTTATGTTTTATAGTACTGGAGATTGGAAAGTTCAAGACCAGGGTGGTAATTGATATTTGGTGAAGACCTATTTCCTAAACCATGGACTGTTATCTCACTATAACCTCATGTGGTAAAAGGGACAAAGGTGCTCTCTCCAGTCTCTTTTTATATCAAGGCACTAATCCCTTACAATTGAAAAGAGACCTCATAATCTAATCACATCCTCCTTTTTTTTTAAGATTTATTTATTTATTTGAAAGAGTTACAGAGAGGCAGAGGCAGAGAGAGAAAGAGAGATCTTCCATCTGCTGCTTCACTCCCCAAATGGCTGCAATGGTCAGAGCCAGGCCGATCCGAAGCCAGGGGCCAGGAGCTTCTTCTGTGTTTCCCATGTGGGTGCAGGGGTCCAAGGACTTGGGCCATCTCCCAGAGAGCTTTCCCAGGCCATACCAGAGAGCTGGACTGGAAGAGGAGCAGCTGGGACTCGAACTGGTGCCCATTTGGGATGCTGGCACTGCAGGCAGCAGCTTTACCCACTTTACCACAGCAATGGCCCCCATAAGGTCTTCTGTAATGGTTGTACTAGTTTACATTCCCACCAACAGTGGATTAGGGTACCTTTTTCCCCACATCCTCTCTAGCATTTATTATTATTTTTTAAATTTTTGATTGATAGCTATTCTAACTGGGGTGAGGTGAAACCTCATTGTGGTTTTGATTTTAATTTCTCTGATGGCTAGTGATCCTGAGCATTTTTTCATGTATCTGTTGGTCATTTGTATTTCATCTTTGAAAAATGCCTGTTCAAGTCCTTTGCCCATTTTTAACTGGTTTGTTTATTTTTTTATGATTTATTTTATTTATTTGAAAGAGGGAGTTACAGAGAGAGGTAGAGACAGAGAGAGGACTCCCATCCACTGGTTCACTCTCCAGACAGCCACAACAGCCAGAGCTGCGCCGATCCGAAGCCAGGAGCCAGGAGCTTCCTTCTGGGTCTCCCACGTGGATGCAGGTGCCCAAGGACTTGGGCCACCCTCCACTGCTTTCCCAGGCCACAGCAGAGTGCTGAATCGGAAGAGGAGAAGCCGGGACTAGAACCAGCGCCCATATGAGATGCTGGCGCTTCAAGCCAGGATTTTAACCCGCTGCGCCGCTGCGCCACAGCACCGGCCCTGCTAGTGGCATCTTGACCTGCTGCACCATAATGCTTGCCTGCCTCAGTATGTTTTTTTAAATAACCAAAAATACGTGTTTTTCCTTTATTTTTAATTTTGGTGTTTTCTCTAGGTTTCAGGAAGTGAAATGGAGAGAGAAAAGCCTTTATACCTCTCTTTTAGCTCTACTTTAGTTCCTCAGTGGCCTGGAGTAACTGACAGTCCTCCTCTACAAAGAAACATGCCTGTTTGTTATCGTTTCCTCTAAGTCATTTTCTTTGTTTCTCCTTATATCACCCTCTGTCTCCTTTTCTGTTTCTATTTCTCTCTCTAACATACATTCAAATGCTCAGATATAAGCATTCATTCCAGTCTAAGATTAAAGAAGAAACTCAGTTTCTTGTTTAATATGAGGTAAAGTAGTGAGTATGCACAGGTAAGCAGTAAATAACTGTGGTTCGGTCCTGAAACAGTGCAAGAAGAAAGAAATGGCACAACAAGATTTGTTGAAATTGACTTAAGTCATGCTTTTCAACCCCTATGGGCTGAAGGAAGCTTCTTCCTTCCCTTTAACTCTCTGTTCCCTCTGGTCACCTTGCAGCTCTGATATTTCCTGTATAAGGAAAAGATTCCAGGAGGCAGAATAAACAGACTCACAGTATCCTTTAACATTGAATTGCTATTTATCAACTAATTTCTTAAGAAGAATAGATCCATTTTCTATTCAACTACTCTGATATTACCATTCAGATAACATAGTCTTGTATCTTTGCAGAATGGTCCTTTGTTTATTAGCTTCATTGTTTTATTTGAGATGAATTTTAGAAAAGTATGAAATATCTTCCAAAAGTTCTGGGAAATCTGTATTAATAAAAATATGCTTGTATTTCTTTTTTTTAACGAACCTGTGTGGTGGGCATTTGTGTAGCATCTCATATTGGACTGCCTGGATTTGAATTCTGCCTCCAGTTCCTGATTTCAGCTTCCTGATAATGCACAAGGTGGGAGCAGCAGGTGACGGCTCAGGTGATGAGGCTCCTGCCACCTATGTGGGAGGCTTGGATTGAGTTACTGGCTCCTGGCTTTGGTTTTGCCACATCATGGCTATTGCAGATATCTGAGGATTGAAACAGTAGATGGATCTCTGTCTGTGTCTCTCTGCCTCTCTGTATTTTAAATGATCGAATGAATAAAAAATTAAAAAGAATAAATTCATATTTTAATTCCAGTTTTCATTTACTTTTAAAGTTCCCTTGTACTTCAAGGGATGAAATCATGAAATGCATTCCAGGATAGATCACATTTCATCTAAATCAAATAGAGGGTTATGAGCCATTGGAAGGGCTAACATTTAGCCAGAGTGAAATAGGGAGCAACTTTAGGGCTTTGAGGATTGATATGATCATACCTAACAGGGCTAACCTGGTTGCTGTGTGTAGGGAAGACAATGTGTAAAAACAACCAGGAGGTCAATTTACTAGGAGTTATTAAGACAACTCAGGTATGAAATGAGGCCACCAGATTAGTGGCTATAGGGGTTATCAGAAGCAGCAAAGTTGGGCATATACTTTTAAGGCAAAAACTGCTAACGGACAAGGTGTGGAATGTGAAAGAAATGTAAGGATGAGATTGAAATTTGTATCCTGAGAAATGACAAGAGTGGAAGTGCAACCACCCGAGATGGGTAAGAATGTAGAAGGAGGTGGGTATGAGGAATCTGAGAACTCAGTGTTGTACAAGTTTTGTGTGATGTTTATTAAGCATTCAAATCAAGAGGTTGACTAGGCAGTTGGGACGTCATCAACCTAGAGTACAGTGGAGAGATATGGACCAGAAATATAATTCAGACATCATTAGCATCTAGATGGCATTTAAACATGAATCTGGGGGCCGACGCCGTGGCTCACTAGATTAATCCTCCACCTACAATGCCAGCATCCCATATGGTTCCGGGTTCTAGTCCAGGTTGCTCCTCTTCCAGTCCAGTTTTCTGCTGTGGCTCGGGAGGGCAGTGGAGGATGGCCCAAGTGCTTGGGTCCCTGCACCCGCACGGGAGACCAGGAGGAAGAACCTGGCTTCTGGCTTCGGATCGGCGCAGCGCTGGCTGTGGCAGCCATTTGGGGAGTGAACCAACAGAAGGAAGACCTTTCTCTCTCTCTCTCTCTCTCTCACTGTCTATAACTACCTCTCAAATAAAAAAAAAAAAACATGAATCTGATATCAGCTAGGGAGCAAATGTGGAAGAAAACAGGAATATTTAGGGACATACTCTCCTTTACTGAGTTTGGGGAGTGAGATGGGGCCATCTAAGGAGACAAAGAAATGTGAAAGGAAAACTAGGGAAGTATAGGATCTTGCTTCAAGGAATAAGGAGTGATTAACAGTGTCGAATGCTAGTGAAATATTGATTAAGACAAGGACTGAGAATTGAGTATTAAGATTCATAATGGGGCCAGAGCTATGACTTAACAGGTAAAGCCACCGAATGCAGTGCTGGCATCCCCTATGGGTACTGGTTTGAGTCCCAGCTGTTCCATTTCCACTTCAGCTCTCTGCTGTGGCCTGGGGGGTGGAACAGTGGAAGATGGCCCAGGTCCTTGGGCCCCTGCACCCATGTGAGAGACCTGGAAGAAGCTCCTGGCACCTGGCTTCAGATCAGCAAACTTCCAGCCTTTGCAGCCATCTGGGGAGTGAACCAGCAGATGGAAAACCTCTCTCTCTGCCTCTTTCTCTGCATCTCTGTAACTCTGTCTTTCAAACAAATGAATAAATCTTTAAAAAAAAAGATTCACAATGTGTGTGACCCAAGTACTTGGGCCCTCACTACCCATGTGGGAAACCAGGATGGAGTTTCCACTCCTGGTTTTGGACTGGCCGAACCTTGGCTGTTGTGGCCTTTTGGGGAATGGACTACTGGATGGAAGGTCTGTCTCTGTCTTTCTCTCCCTCTCTCTCTTTTCTCTCCTTTGAAATAAATAAACATTAAAAAATAATGACCAGTATTTGTTGAGTGAATTAACCATTAAATTTTAGTTGTATTTCACACTTAACCTCTGAGCTCCTGCGTCATGTATTAAAACCATTGGGGTGAGGGTGATTTCTCTCCATGGACTTATAAGAATCCTTACCAATTAGTAAGTGACCACTATAGATGAAACTCTGGTCTTTGTTTTAGGATTGCAGATCCTAAAACAAAAATAAATTCAATAAATCACCCTTGCAAAGAGTTTTTCATAATTGCAGAGATGGACTAATGAATGGGCATTTAAAATGTCCTAGGACAAAAGGAGCAATAACATTGAGAAAAGTTAGTGAAAGTGTTGGAGTGCCAGGCAGATCTTGGGGTGAGGGCAATGGGAATAGGTGGAGGTGTAGGCTTCTCAGAGGCCCTATCTCCATACCTTATTTAAAGGCCTCACCCAGGTGAAGGCAGATGGAGATAGCACACTGCAGAGAAGCATGGAGCCAGTTATGTGGGTGAGAGCAGACATCCTGTAAATGGATACATTTATTCCTTCCTTGCTTTAGGGGGTGTGAACCCACTCTCCTACCTCCATGCCTCACATCTCCTCTAACTTTAGTCTAGGTTTTTCATTTCTGGTCTATTTTTTCTTTCTTTTTTTAAAAGATGTTTTATTCTTTTCTAATATATATTTTTATTTATATAAGAAGGAAAAATTTCATGTATTTCATATATACAGACTTAAGAGCCTAGTGATACTTTCTACCTTACCCTCCTTCCTCCCCAACTCCCACCCTCCCTCCTCCTACCTTTCTTGTTTCTTTTAATTTTTACAGTGATATACTTTCAGTTTATTTATTTATTTGCTTGTTTTAAGCTTTATTTATTTATTTGAAAGAGTTACATAGAGAGAGATGGAGAGGCAGAGACAGAGAGAGAGAGAGAGAGAGGTCTTCCCTCCACTGGCTCACTCACCAATGTGCTGCAACAGCTGGAGCTGTGCCGACCCAAAGCCAGGAGCCAGGAGCTTCTTCCAGGTCTCCCACGCAGGTGCAGGGGCCCAAGCACTTGGGCCATCTTCTACTACTTTCCCAGGCCATAGCAGAGAGCTGGTTCAGAAGTGGAGCAGCCAGGATTCAAACCGGCGTCCATATGGGATATCGGCACTGCAGGCGGCGGCCTTATCCACTACACCACAGTGCTGGCCCCCAGTTTATTTTAAAATCATAAGCTTAACCCTCCACTAAGTATTTAACAGACAGTAAGAAAAAGAAATATTGTTCCTCAACAGTAAAGACAAGGGCTGTAAACAATAATCAAACCTCAGAATATCAGGCTCATTCATACACATTACATTTTTTGTACTATATTAGTTATACAGATCATGAAAAACATATATTTGTCTCTTTGGGACTTGCTTACTTCACTAACTGAAATGGTTTCTAGTTACATCCATTTTGTTGCAGAAGACAAGATTTCATTCCTTTTTACGACCGACTAGTATTTTATAGTGTGTGTGTGTGTGTGTGTGTGTACTGCATTTTCTTCTGCTCCTTCCTTATTTGCTGTGGACCCCTGCCTTCAGTATAGGGTTTTTTTTTTTTTTTCTGATTTCTTATACAGAAAGTTACTTATTGGTTTAACTGTGATTTCATGTTCAGTACTAGGTGGCGCTTGCCCAGATTTCATTCCCTCTCTCTTCCTGTCCTCCACTCTAGAGGGGCCTCAGACACAGCCTCCCTCTTTTCCCCTCCACAGCTTCCTCAGAGCCTTACTCTCTAGCAAAGCTTGGCTACCTAAAGTTTCCTAAATTTCCTATCACGGTTAATGCCTCTGAACACCTCCTATGCTTGAGTTTCCTCTCCAGCACATCCTCCCTTTCTCTGGTAACTTAAACTCACATTTCCTTTACAAGGCCTCTTGTGCATCACCTGGACTGTAATAGCCAATTAAAATAATCCAAGTTAGGCTCCAGTAACAAAATCAAAATCTGTGTGACTCAGCAAGGCAGAAGTTTATTTCTTTCATTTACAAGATCCTACAGAGGTCTATGAAGCAATCAGGTGATGCTGTGTCTTTTGCGAGGCACAGCATTTCAGGAACGTTTGATCATGTAGGAACTCCCATCAACAATGGAAGCAGGTTCTCATGGAGGAAGGCAAAGACAACGACGTGGGGCAGGTAAAGAGATCATTAAAATTGTACAACAGATATTCAGTGCTTCTGCCTGGAAGTCATACTTGTCACTTCTGATTATATTTCATTAGCATGTGTCCATGCATGTATTCAGTGAGGAATATGCCCTGAAGGAAAGGAGAACCAGAAATCTAGTGACCATTAGTAAAGTCTACTTTGTGGGATAAACTAGTAGCATAGTATTAGTGAGGACAGCAGTAAACTATTTACTTGAGAAGCACTTTAATTTCTTTCTGCCTTTGTTTCTTCAGCACTTATTTTAAAGTGCCATTGTAGGAGTTACAGTACCTAGAGCAGTACCTGGCACAAATTAAGTCATCAAAAAAATCATTATCACTTTTTACCATGAACACTTCCTTGAACTGACTGCCTTATGTCTTAACTTTGCCAAAATAAATGTTTCTATGCTTTTTCTCTTTCCTATTTGCAACATAAATGGTTGCCTTTAACTTACAATTTATTATTTCATTAGATTCAATCATAAGTTATTTCAAACCTCAAATTTTGTTTGTTCAACATAATATTCCTAAATTGAGCACAGTGTATGCCACATAGTAGCCAGCCAATATATGTCGCATGTGTGAAAGATAAATGAACAAAAAAATGAGCTTGTGGTTGAAATGGTGTGCACTGGAGAATAATATTTAGGCTGACAAGTGACACATCATTTTTTTTCTGAAACCCTATTCCTTGTTGATATAGTCATTCCAAAATTGTTTGTGTAATATATTGAAAGAATGGAAGCATCCTTTGCCTCAACGTTTCCATGATTACAGATATGTATTCTTGGTTCATTAACTTAATTATGCTTATATTATTAAGGATACTCCAAAAACTAGCAATTTCAGGGCCACTTTGAAACTTTTAAAAAATATAATTTCAGGCCCTACCAAGACTTACTCAATCAGAATCTGCATCTCAGTAAGTTACATGGTAATTCATATGTGCACTAAAATTTGATCACAGTGTTCTACGACACTTAATGCAATTGCAGAATGAACTTATGTGTTTCTGCATTTGTGTGGCTATGAATTAGGGAATGAGAGCGTGCAGCTGTCCTAAATTTGTTTTTGGCTGACTTTGTTCATTCTGGTGGATTTATTATTGAAGAAAAAAACTTGCTTCTAATAGATCTTATATTAGCAAAATACGTTTACTGTTTGGAAAATCATGGATTTAGAAATGCTTTGGGAAATTAAAAGGTTTGCCAGTAGTTTAATTGGTGTTAATTTGTTCATTATTTTTTTAATCACTGAACATAAAAGGAATACCTGAGATAGGGAGATAGGAAGGACCTCCTTTATGGAAGTAACAGGTGGCTTTGCCAGATGGTTTCATGAAATGTAATGTTAAGCTGTACTTTGTAAATTACTTACCTGAATGTTGTAGAAGACTTTAAATGGGTTCCTGTGTAAATTAGCTGATCCTTAAAATTGCAGATTTTCTATAGGTACTATAAAAAAGACAAGGATGCTGGATTTCATATCCTGGGTAAAGACCTTAAGAACATTGAAAAAAATTGCCAAAGGTGCATTTGCTACTGCAAGCACCTTTCATGTAATCGATCAATGGTGATGCTTGAAGTCTGCCATGATTCAAGGTAGAGAAAAGCCATGCCACCAGGAGTTCACACCTGAGGGGGAGCAACAGGAATGCAGTCATGAAGTGATTTGGTGCTGCTTAAAAGTGGCTGTTTCAGGAACCATCAATGACAAGTGTTTCTTAGGAAGTCAGATTTTATGACTTACCTTGATAGTGTGGAAGCTGCTATCCCTCATAACGAGCAATACATTTCAGCATAGTAGTCAATGTTAGTGCAGGGTTATCGGGGCAATTTCCTTTCTATGCAAAAAGCAGGGAATTTCTCACAACTTCAGGATACTTTTGGCTATAGGAGCCAGTGCAAGACAGTGATAGGGTTGCGACTAAATGCAATAGCTTTTTAACAGCACACTGTCTGATCATCACCAGGTTAAACGTGGTTCTCAAAATTACTGTCTTGCTCCTAGGAGCTGTATATTCACAAATTAAAAACATTCATTAAAGATTTATTGGATAATAGTTTCATAAGTGATAAACATTCAATATTAGCTATCAAATGAAAAATACATGCTGATTATTATCATATTTTTGTTGCTTCCTTAGCATTTTCTAGAAAATGTATCAAACATAACAGAAACATATTTGCCACTAGAATAATACTGCTTCCTCTTAGCAATCAAAACAGTTTGCACAGCAATTTTAACTTGTTTTGATGGATTAATTGCTACTTAACAAAGATTTCTTGCATAGTTATTTTGTTATAATGAACAATATAAGGAAAATATCTTCATTCTATGATAAAGATCAGGAATTAATGACAAAGTAACTACATGGAGCTATTTCTGACCTAACGTTTCATACTCATGTGACTACCAGAAATATTTCTGTACTGTTTTGTCAAGGACATGGTGCTAAATACATACAATTTTTTAATTAAATAAAATGTTCGCATATAGTACTTTATATTCATTGTCATATCCCTATAGCTACTGATCTTTCACAGTGCCTCAAAAACAAAACTTGTACTTTTCCTTTGTTGGTAAATAAACAGCATAGCACTTGAATGAATTTTAAAACTGACAGGTAAGCTTCAATGTCACTTGCTTATTTAAGAACTAAGTGTCAATGGTAAGTAAATGAAAAACACAGAATAGCTTAGACAATCTTGAAAAATAACAAAGTTTTAGAACATTCACTTTCCAATTTGAATATTTACTATGGAAATACAGACATCAAGATGGTGTAGTACCAGCATAAAGACATGCATATAGAAAAATAGAAAAGAATTGAGAGTAAAACATATTATTTATGATAAAATTGGCATTCCACAACAATGCCAAAACAAGAAAATAGGAAAAACAATAATCTTTTCAACAAATGGTGCTGGGATGATTTAAAAAGATGTAGTTAGATCCTTATCTCATACTATCCATGGCAATTAACTAAAACTGTATCAGACATGGGTGTAAGAACTAAAAAAAAAAATTTGAAACAAAACATTAGAGAAAAAAATGTTTGAGAACTTGGGTTAGGCAAGATTTCTTACATATCACAACAAAAGTATGATTTATGAAAGGAAAAAATGATAAATTGTACATCATCAAATTTCAAAAACACAATTATGAAAATGAAAAGATAAATCACAGAAGGGAAGAAAAATGTTTGCAACTCACACCTAGTAAAATAAGTGTATTCAGAAAACAAACACCTCTTACACCTCAATAACAAAAATAAAAAAAAATTAAGGGGCCAGTGCTGTGGTGTAGCAGGTAAGGCCGTCTCCTGCAGTGCCGGCATCCCATGTAGGTGCTGGTTCACGTCCTGGCTGCTTCACTTCCAATCCAGCTCTTTGCTATGGTCTGGGAAAGCAGTGGAAGATGGCCCAGGTCCTTGGGCCCCTGAGCCTGCGTGGGAGACCTGGAAGAAGCTCCTAGCTCCTGTCTGCAAATCTGCATAGCTCCAGCTGTTGCGGCCATCTGGGAAGTGAACCAGCCGATGGAAGACCTCTCTGCCTCTGCCTCTCTGTAATTCTGCCTTTCAAACAGGTAAATAAATCTTAAAAAATTAAATAAAAAATTAAATATGGGCAAAATATTTGGATAGACATTTTATCAAAGAAGATATGAGTGGATAATTGGCAATGAAAAGATACTCCACATCATCAGTCAGTAGGGAAATGCAGATAAAAATTACAGTACAAACTATTTCATACCTATCAGATTACTATAATAAAAAAAACCCTACAAATGTTGGCAAGGATGTGGAAAAATCCAGAAATCTCCTACATTTCTGTTGTAAATGCCAAACTATATGATCATGTTGAAAAACAGTTTTGTAGCTTTTTAATAAAATTAAAATAAATTTAAAATACATTCTAGCAATTTCATTCCTTCATATATGTTGAAGATAAATGAAAGCATTAAGTGTACATTTTTAAAAGGCAAGCAAGGGGCCGGCGCCGTGGCTCACTTGGTTAATCTTCCGCCTGCGGCGCTGGCATCCCATATGGGTGCAGGGTTCTAGTCCCGGTTGCTCCTCTTCCAGTCCAGCTCTCTGCTGTGGCTCGGGAGGGCAGTGGAGGATGGGCCAAGTGCTTGGGCCCCTGTACCTGCATGGGAGACCAGGAAGAAGTACCTGGCTCCTGGCTTTGGAACAGTATAGCTCCGGCTATAGTGGCCATTTGGGGGGTGAACCAACGGAAGGAAGATCTTTCTCTCTGTCTCTCTCTCTCTCTCTCTCTGTCTAACTCTATCTGTCAAATTAAAAAAAAGGCAAGCAAATGTTCATTGCATGATTATTCATAATAGCAAAAACGTGTGTGATTCTATGTATACAAAATGTCTAGCAAGAGTCAATCTATAGAATCACAAAGTAGATTACTGTTTGCTTAGGGCATGAAATATGTAGTAGACAGAGATTAACAGTTCATGGATATGAAGGATATTATTTATGTGATGAAATGTTCTAAAATTGGATTACAATGATAGTTGTAAACATCAGCAAAGTGTACATTTAAAATGGGTGAATTACACAGTATGTAAATCCATAAATATGTTGAAAAAAAGATGTGAGTGATTAAAATGAGTAAAATCTGGGTCTGTGTATCATTCTTTTTTCCACAGTAGCTTACAACAACAAACATTGAGTATTTTGTTTTCATTGATCTGTTGGATTGTTGTAGTCGCCTTGCTTCAGGTTTCAGGTCCAATTCAGGTTTCGCTTACGCTTTTCCTTCTGGGGCCCAGGCTGAAGGAGCAGTGGCTGCCTGAGCCAAGCTCTTCTGAAGGAAGAGTGCAGGACCACAAGCAGCCACGCTGGCTAGGCAGGACCATGTACAGGGTCCAATGAGGTATTGTTGAAAAACCCTCTTTCTAGGGAAAACCTGGTCCTACGCTTCACATTTATTTCACCTGGAAAACCACGCTCATTCTGCAAATTCCCTAAGCTGACTGGACCTGTAGGGCCTGGAGGACGCTGACACTGCTGTCATGGGCTGCTTCGTCTTTTTGCACAACGCTTAGCCTTAAACAGCATTTCTTCCAGCTGTGATCACTGAGAATGGCTCAGTTGTGTTTGCAGCAGTTTGACTTCACCTGTCTTTATCCGCAGGGTGAGCACCATTTCCTAGTTATGAGTATCTTCTTCAATTTTAATTATTTTTGTTTAACTAAACTTCTGTTTTTCTGAAATATCCTCTTAGATTTTGCTTTTTGTGGTGAAAGAAGAAATAAACAAAGCTTCAGCTCAGAGGTTGCTTATATCATGTCTGCTCACATTCCACTGGGCGAAGCAAGTCACAGGCCCCGGTTCAACATTAAGGGGTGAGGTAGGAAGTCTAACTGTTCCTTCAGACGAGAGGAGGAGGGAGCACTGAATGCCACTTGTTATTTATTTGAATTAACATGCAGTGTTTGTACATTTTTATGAAGCACAAACACATCTATCAAGACTACAGTGATAAAATCATGTAATTAACATTTCCATTTCCTTATTATTTCTTAATGTTTGGGTCCTTCAAGTGTTTCTCTTCGTCACCTTTATACAATGTATCAGAGGTTTTTGCAATGAGTTACTGCACTGTGTAGAGCACTAGAACTTACTCCTTCTGTGTTCTAGTACCTGTTATCCTGCTCCCTATATTCACCCACTCCCACCACCCTTCCAAGCTTCTAGCAACCGCTGTTTTGTGTGTGTAAAAAGCCTTTTTTATTTCCCACATACAAAAAAGAAATTCAGTATTTTTCTGTATCTGACAATTTCAGTTAACATAACGTACTCTCAATTCTATCCAATTTGACACAAATGATAGGATTTCATATTTTATGGCAGAATAATATACCATTGTGTATATACACTACATTTTCTTAATCTGTTCTTCCATTGTGGACATCTTGGTTGATCCTATTATCTTGATTATTATGAATGGTGCTACACTAAAAACATGAGTGTAGGTCTCTTTGATGTGCCAATTTCATTTCTGGAGTTCTCCCATTCCACAATTTCTCCATTTTATTTGCACTGTTCAACAACACTGTCTCTGAAATATTATTACTGAATAATTTTGTTTGTGATTTGGTTTTGATCTTTCTTTGTGGCAGGGGACTGAAAATACTGCTTCTAGTTATCTATCTTCCCTGGATTCCTGATTTTTCTTCTTGGGCCTATTGATGTGGTACATTAATTAACTGATTTTTGAATGTTGAACAAGCCTTGCATACATGGAAAAAGTCCAGCTTGGTCATGGTATATCATTGTGTTTATACATTGCTACCTTTGACTTGCTAATATTTTGTTAAATTTTTTCTATCTCTGTTCATGACAGAGTTTAGTCTGTAGTTTTCTTTCAATGTTTGTCTCTTTGGATTTTAGGGTATTGCATATTTTATAGATTTAACAAGGAAATATCTCCTCTGCTTCTATTGTTATAATTCCTTAAATGTATGGCCTGATCTATATGGGCCTGATGCTTTTTCTTTGTTTATGTTATTAATTGTTGATCCAATTTATTTAATAAGTATAGGTCTATTTATATTGTCTGTTTCCTTTTATGTAAGTTTTTGTCAGCTTATAGGAATTTGTCCATTTCATATATGTTATCAAATTTGTGGTTATAGAGTTATTCATAGAATTCCTTTATTTTCCTTTTAATGTCTGTGAGTTCTACAGTAAGGTCACCTTTTTTATCTGGCGTATTAATACTTTGAATCCTCTCTATTTTTTTCTTTTTTCTTTTTATCAATCTTGAGCAAATCAGTGTTTGGTTTTGTTGATATTTTCTATTGACTTCCTAACTTAATTAATTTCTGTTCTAATTTTGTTTCATTTTTTTCTTCTTACTTTGGATTTAATTTGGTCCTTTTCTAGTTTCCTAAGATATGTCACAGATTATTGATTTTAGATTTTTTTCTTCTTTTTCTCATATAAACATTAAAAGCCCTCTTAGGACTGCTTTTTGCCATTCTGTAAATTCTAATAACTTGTGATTTTGTATAGTTCAAAATACTTTAATGTTTCTCTTGCTATTTCTTCCTCAGTTCATGTGTTACTTGGAAGTGTATTACATAATCTGCAAGTCTTTTTTTATTTTACCAGTTATCTTATTTTCTAATTTTATTCCCCTTTGGTATTAGAGTAGATATTTTATAATTTCTATTGTTGTAAATTTTCAAGGGGAATTTTATGATCATTGTAGCTTTGTGAAGATTGCATATATGCCTGAGAAAACTGTGTATTTATATAGTCTGCTGTTTCTGGATAAAGTAGTCTATATGAATCTATTTATGTAGTTGAATAATGGTGTCATTGACTTGGACCATGATCTCACTTATTTTTTGCCTCTTGGATCTATCCATTTCTGATAGAGGGGTATTGATATCTTAAACTATATTAGTAGATGCAACTATTTCTCCCTGCAGTTTTATACACACACACACACACACACACACATAAATAAGAAGAGATATGCAGGAAGATCTCCTCATCTACTGATTTATACCCCAAATGAATACAGTATCTGGGGTTGGGTCAGGCCAAAGCCAGGAACTGGGAACTTAATCTGGGTCTCTGACATGGGTGGCAGAGACTCAAATATTTGAGTCATTACCTGCTGCCTCTCAGGACATATATTAGCAGGAAAGTGGAATCAGAGCCTGGACACTCTAATACATGGTGTGACCATTCCAAGCGGTATCTTAATTACTATGCCAAACACCTGCCCCTACACTTTTGTTTTTATTAGCACTAATGTATATATTTTTCTTTTATCCATTTCCTTTTAATCTTTTTTTTAATATTTAAAGTTGGTTTCCCATGGAAAGTATATAGTTAGGTCGCGGTTTTCGGGCCACTCTGATGATCTCTGTCTTTTAGTTGATTCACTTGGACCACTGGCTTTCAAAGTGATTATGGATATAGTTGGATTACTATATGCCATATTTGTTATAGTTTTCTAATTGTTGCCTTGTTCTCTGTTTTTGTTTTCATCTTCAATGAAGAAGATATGATATTTTTATTAAAAATATTTTTCTGATTTTCTAAATGAATATTAATACTTTTGTAATTGAAATTAAAAATAAAACAAAACAAAACAAAAAAACAGGGGCTGGCACTGTGGCTCAGTGGGTTAATGCCCTGTCCTGAATCGCCGGTATCCCATATAGGTGTTGGTTCAAGTCCTGGCTGCTCCACTTCTGATCCAGCTCTCTGCTATGGCCTGGGAAAGCAGTGGAGGATGGCCCAAGTCCTTGGGCCCCTGCAACCACATTGGAGACCCAGAGGAAGCTCCTGGCTCCTGGCTTCGGATCGGCTCAGCTCCAACTGTTGCTGCTATTTAGGGAGTGAACCAGCAGGTGGAAGATCTCTCTCTCTCTCTCTCTCTCTCTCTCTCAGACTCTGTCTTTACCTCACTCTGTAACTCTATCTTTAAAATAAAATAAATCTTAAAAAGAAAAACTTAAACTGTAGTTCAGTGGTGGCCTCTACTGCACATCATCATGTTCCCAAATCTGTATATATTAAATGCACAAAGTTGTAAAATAAAAAGTTAATCTCAGCTCATATGAAGCACATTGCTTATCACATTGCTCTCTAGTCTTTTTAAACTTGTGATTCTTATTCATATGTAATATTTTCAACCTCATTAAGAAAGACTACCAAAGAGTATAATGCCAAAGAAAATAAAATCACAATGGATTTCATTTGTTAGAAAATACATCTGTCTAGAAATGTTATTGAAATGTCTATTAAACAATGAAATTAATATGACCTTTCATATAAAAATTAAATTCATCTTTTAAAAAATTACATATTCTATTACTGTAGTCAAAAATTTCACACTTGAACATGTATTACTTTATCAAGAATTCCATTAGCTATTTTTGTTAATATAACAAAAATTGCCCACTTGCATATTCAGATAAGTGTAATATAATCAGCAAAGCAAAGGGAGCTCAGATATTTTTAAATAAATATTTTTTGTAAAAGAGATACAAGTAATTTTCCTCCATTCATATAGAGTTAAATGAATTCCTTAATAACATTAAAAATAACATTTTCACTTAAATTTCTTCCATTTTTGTGTCTTATTAGTGAGCAGATTTTTAATGTCATGAAGAAAGCTCATTAGGAAAACCTTGTGTCATATAATTAAAAAATGCTTCCCCTCCAGCTGTTTTGCTCAGCAATGATACAGGGAATGGTATCTTTTATAGACACTGCAGCAGAAATGGAAATGAAAGATTCTGATCTTTTATTACAGCGTTCATGACTTGGAAGAACTTCATTTATTTTAGGTAAAGAACACATGGAGCATTGCCTATTTTCAATAATCTGAGAGTGACTGAGTCACCTTTCCATTTATAAGGACTATTGTACTTTTCTTCCACAAAAAAATCAGTGGCTCTTTGCTAGTGATTTGAATCCAAGTCACTAGGCACAGACATACACATGCACAACTATACTACCACAGTGATGGGTGAACATATTCGTAAAGAGCACTTCCCTCATGTGTGAATACTTTCCTCTTTCTCCAGTGTGTACACATATTCTTCAAAACTAAGAAATCATCCAAAAAGTGACACTTATAATGTAAATGTTTTACAGATTAGGATCTACCTTGTTTAATGTTTAAATGTGGAGAAAATGGCTTAAGATATGTTTGATATTAAATAAATTGTGTGAGCGCAATGGTACAGGCTGACACAACTTATGACTATATAAATTTAAGTTCATGTATAACTTCTGCATCTGTTTTTATGTTAAAAGGAAAAATCAGATTTTGTCACTTCTATCTTAGTCTCTAAGGTACATTTTAAAGCCATATGCAAGTGCCTAGAGTGCTATGTTCCCTCTCTGATTTGTTTTGACCATATGGAATTATGGATTCAAAAATTATGTAAGTTCACAAGGTGTTTGAATTACGCTGTGTCTTCACAGGCCAAGAAGGAACAAGTTATATAGCATGGGAAGCTTAGTCACTAGGATTCACCATTATCGCTCTAAACAATCGATATAAATTGCTGCATAATTACCCAGCCGTAATAATCTATTGATCATGAAAACAAGCTGTGGAGAACCAAAGCCATCCATCTTGCCTGCTGTGGCATGCTTTGTTAACCATGTGCAGACATGGATTTAAATGCTGGGGAATACAGAGCCCAGAAATACAGAAATATGGCTTGTTTCTACCCTGGTAATTTATGTGGCAACAATTAAAATGGGAGTTTTGAACAGAAATGCGTTATTTCAAAGGTCTGAACATATAAGGGGTGAGCCTGGCAGTACAGCTTTATAAGGGTCCAAATATCCAATTAATGCTGGTCAGACACACAGTCAATTAACACCTCTCCCAGCCAGACTCCCTTAAAAAGGAGAAAGAGGGAAAGAGAGAGAGAGAGAGGGAGAGAGAATGAATAACTGACTTTAGGGGTGTTGTGTTAGTGGGAAGACAATGTGTTGATGTTAAAAACAGCATGGAGGGAGAAATTCTAAGTGATATTAATAACTTGTGAAAATTATGTAATTTCAGAAGGCTAACACCTGGGAACAATTCAAAATTTATTTTTAGAATCAAATGTGTCAGACACATTTACACTAAACTGATTTTACTAACTCCTCAAAGATAGAAAACTTGGAACTATATGTTGGAGACCAAATCTCAAAATAATACTCATATACAATAGTTGGTTTAGAGCAAAATGCTTATTTTATTGGTAGCAATCTAACAAAAATATCAAATAGAAATAAAACAGAGCTTATTTCCTATACTACATTCATTTTAGTATAAACTGCAAAAGAGCAAGAATAAAATTCTATTATGTACCAGTTATTAGGATAATTCAACATAATGTTTAAAAGTTAGCATTTTCTATAAGCTCCTTTCAATCCCTGCTGTGACCAGTGTGGAAAGACCATGCAGTGGTGAGGATAAATGTAATCTGTATGTGTTTCTCTGCTAAAAAAAAATTAAAACTAATTTTGTGCAAAAAGAAACTACATAATTCATTTTGTACTAGATTTTTGAGAAAAAAATCTTAAGTTCACACACAAAGTCTCCAAAGTCATGGAGCTTGTAATAAAACAGATTACTTAAGTAGGGTAAATATGGTTAACTAAGGATGACTTTTTAGCACAGTAAACTAACTCTGCTAAAACTAATTCTTTTATGTAATTTTTTTTTTTTTTTTGACAGGCAGAGTGGACAGTGAGAGAGAGAGACAGAGAGAAAGGTCTCACTGGGATTAAACATGACAATAGGTCTGATCTGATTTCATCATCATTTAAAAAAAATCATCTATTATTTTTCACTTTATGTTTCTGTGTGGGGGCAAACTGTTGAAATCCTTACTTAATGTATACTAAGCTGATCTTCTGTATATTAAGATAATCGAAAATGAATCTTGATGTGAATGGAAGGGGAGAGGGAGTGGGAAAGGGGAGGGTTGTGGGTGGGAGGGACGGTATGGGGGGGAAGCCATTGTAATCCATAAATCGTACTTTGGAAATTTATATTCATTAAATAAAAGTTAAAAAAAAAAAAAAAAAAGAAAGGTCTTCCTTTGCCGTTGGTTCACCCTCCAATGGCCGCCGCGGCCGGTGCGCTGTGGCCAGCGCACCACGCTGATCCGATGGCAGGAGCCAGGTGCTTCTCCTGGTCTCCCATGGGCTGCAGGGCCCAAGCACTTGGGCCATCCTCCACTGCACTCCCTGGCCACAGCAGAGAGCTGGCCTGGAAGAGGGGCAACCGGGACAGAATCTGGTGCCCCGACCGGGACTAGAACCCAGTGTGCCAGTGCCGCAAGGCGGAGGATTAGCCTAGTGAGCCGCGGTGCCGGCCTAATTCTTTTATGTAATTTTAAAGATTTATTTATTTGAAAGGCAGAGTGACGGAGAGAGGGAGAGAGAGATCAATCTTCCATCCACTGGTTCATTCCTCAAGTGGCAACAACATTTGTAGTTTGTCTAAGCTGGAGCCAGGAGCCAGTGTCCCACATGGGTGGCAGGGACCTAATTCCTTGGGCCATTCTCTGCTGCTTTCCCAGGTCCAATAGCAGGGAGCTGGATAGAAGTAGAGCTGCTGGGACTTTGAACCAGCACTTTGATGTGGAATGTAAGAGTCACAAGTGGGGCTTAGACCACTGCACTACAACACTGACCCCAATTCATATTCTTTTAAGATCAAAGGATTTATATTTTGTGTATGACATGATTTAAAAGGAGATTTCAAGATGTTGTTTAATCTATAGGTAAATTGAAATGATTGTTAGTAACTTCATAAAAGATAAAATGGACCTCTTTGAAATAGCAACCAAATTAGATTATTATATATATATATATATATATATATATATTTGGTAGGCAGAGTGGACAGTGAGAGAGAGACAGAAAGGTCTTCCTTTCCCGTTGGTTCACTCCCTAATGGCCACTGCTGCCGGCGCACCGCGCAGATCCAAAGCTAGGAGCCAGGTGCTTCCCCTGGTCTCCCATGTGGGTGCAGAGCCCAAGTACTTGGGCCATCCTCCACTGCACTCCCGGGCCACAGCAGAGAGCTGGACTGGAAGAGGAGCAACTGGGACAGAATCTGGCACCCCAACCGGGACTAGAACCCCGGGGTGCTGGCACCGCAGGCGGAGGATTAGCCTACTGAGCCGCGGCGCTGGCCCCAAATTAGATTATTAAACATTCTTTATCAATATTTCATGAGGTTTGACACATCTACGTAAACTGCATTGGGACTTGGCAGATTGGCAGGATCATTAGGTCTTTTTGTGGAATAAGTGCTATGAAGAAGACAGCAATGGGGATAAAAAAATCTTAAACCAAAAAGCAAAATCTACGTGCAGTGAATATGAACAGGAAAGGCAGGTAATGCTACTCCAGGAAAATAGTTTACATTGAGAAGGAGTTTAATAGCAAATAATGGGATTGGGAGAATTTTATCTAGTAGATGGGGATGGACAATCTGACACAGTCAGGACAAGTATATTAATATCAGGAAATTATGACAGTAAGTAGCAGGGTTTCAATCAGAGAAAACTCTTAGGAAAAGAACTGTGGTAGATATTGCAATTTGGCCTGCTCAAAATCGATTCTCACTGCTTTTTAGTGTGTTTTCTTATACAGCAGAGGCTGGGGAGCTTAAAACTACATTTCACATATTTAAGGATAGAGTTTCCATTCTGTCAGTTGCCTTAATGTAAGACTTAAATTCAGAACTCAAACAAAAGTGAAGAGCAACTGAAGAACAAATGAAGCAAATGACTCTAATCAAAAATGGGCAAAACCTTTGAAGAGACATTTCTCCAAAGAATATATACAAATGGTGAGTAAGCACATGAAAGGATAAACATTACAAAAGGAAATTCAAGTAAAAACTGCAATGCAATGCCATTTCACATTCATTAGGGTGGCTACTATTGAAAAAAAAAAAAACAGAAAACAAATGGTGGTGAGGATATGGAGAAATTGGAACACTTGTACACTGTTGGTGGGAATATAAAATGGTACAGCAATGAGTAAAACAGTATGACAGGTCCTCAAAAAATTACAAACAGAATTACTGTATGATCCAGGAATTCTGCTTCTAGGTATTTTTTCAAAAAAGTTGAAAGCAGAGTTTTAAAGAAATATGCTTTTTTTGTGTACCAATGTTCATAGAAGCATTATTCAAAATAGCTAAAACACTAAAACAACCCAAATGTCTACCAATAGATGAATGAAAAAAATGCCATATTTACACAATCAAACATTTTTCAACATTAAAAAAGAAGGAAATTTTGGCTGTGGGGAGCAACTGAGACTAGACTAAGTTACTGGAACTAGGACTAATTCTATGCATCTGCTCTCCAACAATATGGCGCTGGGGAGGAGCAAACAACTACGCAGCTGCCTCAATCAGTTTGACTGATAAGCTGAAGGAGCTGATCCTGCTCCTGATTGGAGGAGAGCAGCGTGCTCGGCATGTGGGTAGCAGAGTTGGGATTGGTGGAAGAGGACTATAAAGGAGGAGAGAGACAACATGCACCAGGAACATCTGAGCAGCCCCCGAGAGAGCCAGCCGGCAGTGTGCCGCTCCTCTGCGAAAGCGGGGAAAGCGGTGGGGGGTGCCGCCCCTCCACGGAGGTGGAGGGGCCGGCAGCTAACCTGGGACAGCGTCGTTCCTCCGCGAGTGAGGGAACCGCAGCTAACCCGGGAAGGGCCGGACAAAAGAACAGCGCAGGGTCTAGTATCGTTCCTCCATGAATGGGGGAGCGACATTTGGCATTTGCTACAATGCAGCTGAACCTTTAGAATACACTAAGTGAAAAAGGCCAGTCATAAAAAAATACCATATTGATCCCATGTTTATGAGGTGCTTAGAATAGTCACAATCTTAAAAGACAGTTAAGTACCACAGTGGGTCACAAAAGCTTAGGGAAGAGAGATGGGCATGATTGTTTACTGAATATGGAGTTTCAGATTTTCAAGAAGAAACAAGTTAGAAAATGGATAGTGGTGATGGTTATAAAACAATGTTAATGTACTTAATTTCATTGACTATTAATATCATTGAATATTAAGTTAAAAACAATAAACTTGGTAAACCTTGTTATATGTATTTTACCTCCATTAAAAATAAAATTGGGGGGGAAATGTATGGAGGGTAATACAGCAGGAGGTACCTATTTTTTCTGGTGAAGATGGGAGCGAAAGTGCTTTGATCTTGAACTAGCAATTATCGTTATGGCTTACTGATTCATCAGGCAATTTCCTGATTATGACCATGGCAACAACATGCTGGGTGGCCCATTCCTGCATCATGATTTAAAAGGTTTTTCTGGAAGATCAATCTAAAATCTCTTTAGTTTATAAATAATTTTATAAGCCCTTTGATATCTCACAAAACAAATTATTTTCTGTTGACACATCTAGAGATTGTTTTCTTCTCTACAATTAAGCCCTAACAGAGTAATTGCTGGCTCCAGTGGTTGTAGGCCACAGACTCCCAAAGCAACAAAAATCTGTGATTGGTTAGCTCACTGGTGTGAACCAAAGGCAGTTAAGATTCTGCTAGCATCAAGGTGTTGATGACTTAAATAATGCTGATCATTGTGGGGAAAATAAGGATTGCAAAGATCATTATGTGTGTGTGGAGGGGAGCTTGGAATTTTACATCTGGTTCAGAGAACTTAATGAAGAGAATGATAAAATACGACTTAAAACTCCTTGCTTACGGCATGGTCAGATAATCAGAGTATTTTTGTGGTTGCCTGAAGAACTCTCTTCTGTTTTGTAGCTACTGAACTGACAAAACCAAAAAGCAAAACCAGAGTCCTATCCATAAAGTTTCTGAACTACAGGTAGGGTGGGTTCAGATTCATAGACTTCACAAGCATCTTATTTGAACATTTTTTGCAAAGAATGAGACCAGGAAAACTGAAACAGCAACATTTGGATATTTGACAGAGTCTTGTATCTCTGAGAACCTTAAAAGCCCAGATTTCACCAAATATTGCTAAAAGTATAAGCACATCTGTGTCCTGCTTTACACGACTGTTCTTCTTTTGCCTGAAGATTCTGAGAAGATGAAATCTGAGTGAATGAACTCACCGAGTGGATTGCTCAGGGTTCTTCCGAGAATCAGAATCATTAAGATTAGATAGACAGATGCTAGCTAGGTAGGTAGGCAGGTAGATAGATGAAAGAATTTATCAGGGGAATCAGCTCATTTGAAGAATGATAAGTAGTATGTCAGGATATCTGCACACACCAGAGACTCTAGGATTCCAGGAGTAGGCTTCACAACCAGGCAAGTCAATGGTATAATTCCACTTAAAGGTCAAAGTCTTGAGAAATCAAAACATGGAATTGCTGTTTTAAGTCCTGGAGTCTCACAGCTGGAGAGCCTAGAGTTCTAATGTCTAAGAGTAAAAGGAAGAAAGTGTCCCAGCTCCAGGAAAGAGAGAGAGGAAATTACCCCCCCACACCCCATTTTCACTTTTTTTGTGCCCCTAGTCAATTGGATGGTACCCATCCACATTAAGAGCAGATATTCATCCACTCTATTGATCAACTCAACTCACATACCAGTCTGGTCTGGAAACAGGAATCCTCTCAATCACACTTCAGCAGTCATCTAATATTTCTTAATCCAGTCAAACTGACACCTAAAATTCACAATCACACCGGGAGGTGCCAATTCTCTCCATGCCAAACACCCTAGAATTGCCTTCAACTCCATAACCAGAACAAAATCACAGCATGCTGGTGTGGAGGCAAATGACAAGCTAAATCTGAAGGGAGAAAACTACCCAACAACAAAATCATAGGATACTGCTCATTTGCACTGACAAAATCCTGGGATATGTGTGGGAATGGATTCTGACAGCGCCAAACCAGCAAGGGAGAAGTGAAATTTTACATAGAATTGAGTATTTTGTATTGGGTGCACTTGCCAGAGATTCTGGGTTCAATATGCTCCATTGGGAAGCTCAGAGTGTTTTCTAGAAATGTGGTTGCAAGGAAACTCAATGCTGAAGCTAGGATGCCAGGATTTTTTTGTGACACTCTGGAGAAATGGATGTAAAGATAAGGAAACATTCTGTTATATTTATCATGTTTAAATCACACATCTAAACCTAATTATGCCTCATATGGGAGTCCAGAGAATATTTTCTTTATTGAGGCAATAGTTTCATCAAAAACATCCTAGAGGTGGGCATTTGGTATTTTGCTTAAGAAAGCATGTGAGATGCCTATATCCCATGTCAAGTACCTGTGTTTGAGTCCTAAGGTCCACCCCTGTTTCAAACTTTCTGCTAATGTGTACCCTGGGAGGTAGTAGGTGATGACTTCAGTAGCTGGGTCTCTGCCACCCATGTGGGAGACCCAGACTGAGTTATAGCAGCAGTATATTTTTATTCTTTTAGAAAAAAATTATAATTTATTTGACATACTGAGAAGCTACAGTTGAATATAAGGTCTCTTTTCTGTTCTACATCCCACAGCCTGAAAGTGAGAATCGAAGCAACCTATGATAGTGCCACGAGCATATACTGTACATCTCCTAGTCTTCCTCTAAAAAAGGCTGGCAGTCACCTCTCAGGAAAATGAACCATTCAGCTCTATGGCTTTTTTTTTTTTTACTCAGGATCTAGGTAATGTTTCCTCCAGAGGACAGTGTGGTCTACTACTGAAGACTACAAGAGGAAGAGGCTTGTGGTGGATCAGGATATATAAAAAAAAGATTTTCTCTGGGTTTGTTTCACATAAGTCAATGTAGACCCTTTAGTAAACTTTCCTGTGGTTGTTTTCCTGGGTTTCATATGTATCCATAGTTACCAATATTTGCGCATTGGCTCCCTGACCCAATGGGTGAAGATTCTGAAAGGGCAAGAGGGAGCCTCTGTGCTTCGGGTGCTGCCAAAATAATGAGCCCAAAGCAATGTCACACTCCTGAAGGGGCTGCAAGATGAGCATTGCTGTCAAATGGTTGAAAATCAAGTGTTAATAATTCCTATTTTATCCCCCCAATTTTCCCCCATCCTCATTATGTTGTACATCCTCGTTACGCTCTCTTGTTTGACCAGTGATTAGATAGGTATTGAAAATGCTATAATTGAATTATCACAAACTTATTGAGAGTGTGATTCCAATAGAAGCTGCTGTTCCATATGGGGATTATTTTCTGAAGCCAGTCAGCATAGCTTCTGTTGCCTGAAAGAGCAACTGTCTTTTTTAAAAATATCCAAATAATAAGAGACTTCTGAAGCAGTTTCTTGTTAACTGGCACAGGCAGACAGTGAACTAAGGACTACATCTCTCTGGCTCTGTGTGATCATTTAGTTCAGGCATTGGCAAACTTCTGCAGAAGGCCAAATAGTAGATATTTTAGGCTTTGCAGACCACATATGCTCTCCGATGCATACTCTTTCCTTCCTTTTATTTAAACAATCATACAAAGTGAAAACCACTCTTAGCTTACAGGACGCATGAAAACAGGCTGAAGCCTAGATATAGCCTCCAGGTTTTGCTGACCCTTGATTCTGCTCCTGTGGAGCTTGGCCATCTCACCAGTCTGCCGAACATCCTGCTACTCCATTACTTTAATAGCACTACAATTATGGAACCTGTTGAACGTAAATAGTATTCCTGTGGATGTCTCAGAGAGATACTTTGATGTCACAGATGGAAGATAAATCCTGTGAAAGTTCAGTGACCTAAAACATACAGCCAATTTTTAGAAAGATGTTTTTAATTCTAGTGTTCTTATACAAGGAAAAATCTTCAGTGAGGAGACTTGGACACAGGGTCTAGAATGGAAGAATAATATGCATGTTTTGCAGATGCCTTTCTCTAGTATTGTCCTCAAATCCTTCCCTTGAAGGACTTTGCAGCTGGGACTGTAGAAGAGTGTCAAATGGCTCAGCTGCAAAGTGAGAAAGAAAGCAGTGGCCAGGGACTCTAGGGCTCCATGAAACAGGTCCCTGCAATATTGATTTTAAGCCTTTAAAACCAGTAAACCACTTTGGGTGTATGGTCTGACACTGAGATAGAAGCCAGTCAATTTTTCACTCTAATTTTCTTCCTCAGATTCTCAGAAAAAAATTACCTGTAGGTAATATAAAAATAGCTATGTTCCAAGGGAATTAAAAAAAAAGAAACATTCAAAGATAACTGAAAACTATGTAATTGTGTAATTGTGCAAGCAGAGATGATTTTTCTTCTTCATCTGTTATAAGAACAGTTTAAATTGGTTTGTGCATAATAAAAATTTAGCCTTTCATCAATACTTGGACAAATAAACTGCATTCTCACTGGGATATAGATTATTAAGAGACAATCAGACTGTGGTTTACTATGTCATGTAGTATGCTTTCTCTTTCAGAACTAATAAAACTAAGACTGCATGCTTTATTATGAAAAATCAGAACAAAGGCAGGGCTGGCTGTGTTTTTCTTATTTTAGAAAGACAAAGCTGGACAATGAATAACATATTAGGCATTTGACCTAACCATAAGAGATATGACTTTCCTGTGCTGGGTTGGCTTAACCTCATCTGTAAATGTGGTCTGTAGTGGTGACAAGTACTTGAACCTCTCTCTTTGATTCCATGACCTTTAGAAGAAACATATTTCATTGTATCTGTGGATGTTTTCTCCAAATATTATTTTCTTGGACATATAAATGTGTATTGTTTCTTTAAGGACTTCAACTAGCCTGGTGCCTAATATCCACCCACACTGAAGTCCCCAGCTTGGAGCATGCCACTCTGAGAGGTAACTCTAGGATGTCCTTTATAGTCTCTGGCAAAGGAAGGAAACCTGGTCCAAGGCTAGCTTATTATGTGCAGTCGGCAGCCTGTGAGCAAAGATGCTGCCAGGCTGCCTCCTTAACAGGAGGTATAGTGATGATCTCGGTCAACCTGATGTTATCCTTTGCAACGCATACTGAGGAGAATTGAGAAGATAATTCACTTAGTGAATAGGAGGAGAAAGGGGAACCTCTAAATATAAGCACAGACAATGAAAGTTGCTCACAAGTACTAATGCCCACATTAAGAAGGCAGAAAAACTGTGGTCCCCATGACAGTCTCCCGATTCTCTTCACCCTTCTTATCTAGCTTTCCAGGACCCCAGCATCAATGCCACCGACCTCTGACAGAGGAAAATTAGAGATACAGAGAGAGGAAACCTACCCCGCTGTCCAACACCAATGATGCTTGGTATATATTTCATTTTCAACCAGTGTACCTCTGTTCCTTGTAGCTATTGCTCAAATACTTGTGACTGCTCCAGCCTTTGAGGATCACCTGTCCCTTTACTAATGTCGAATAATTGGAGCTGGTATCCTATTTGATTTTGGGAAGTACAGTATTTTTCCTATTGAAGGAATGCTTGGATTTCATCCACTTGTTCAGTTTGGAAAGTCTCCTCAACCAGTCATCTGTGGTTCCAACCCATGGCTGACTATCATTGTCTGCTGCTTCCCTCCTTACCCATCTTGGGAAGGAATCAAGTTACAGAGGGTCAGCTGAGATCCTGTGTTGGCCTTTACCCTTCAGTGATGGGCAGTACATGCAGAAAAGAGAGGCAGTGGAAGGAGAACAAGAAAACAAGGGACGATGACTTCTTAAAACTTCTCAACTAGAAGACCTTTCCATGAGGGATAATTGGGATGGGGAGTGCTATGGGCCATTTTTTTTCTTCTGTCTCTCAAATTCTTAAGTTGAAACCCTAATCTCCAATATGATGGCAGCGGCATTAAAAGGTAGGGCCTTTGTCTTAGAATCTGCTTATAGGGTGTATGAATGAGATTAATATCATTATAAGAAGAAACAGGAAGAGAGGGCCATGTAGTCTAGGCCACGTTAGGGCATCATGAGAAGACAGCTGTTATGAACATAACAGGCCTGTGCTAGACTTAGAATCTGAGAGCTCCTTGATCTTGGACTTCCCAGCTTCCAGACCTGTGAATGATGCATGTATGCCAGCAAAGCCTCTCAATCCAAGACACTTTCTAAAGCATTCTAAACCAAGACATGGGGATAAGAGCAGGATGAGAAGAAAATGGACACTACTTGGTTTGTTAATGCAATATGAGGACTTGTTTCCATTCTTGGAAGAGAAACACTTTGAGTCTTGGGCTCTCTCTGTCTGTAGTACAGTTTCATCAAACTCTTTTGAGACTCAGGAAAAGAAACAGATCTTGTTTCATATTAATTCACTCTCTGTATCCCTCAATTCAAAGCCTGCCTCTAGGAGATATAACCATTTTCAAAGATTTAATAGGATCAGGATTGAAAATAGCTATTTTTGCCATTATTCCTGCTATAGTTTGAACACATCACAGTAGAATAACATTCTTTTTGGTTTTACCATGACAAAAACTGATCAAAGCATCTTTTCCTCAAATAAAAAAGCAATCTGATCCCTAGTTCAAGTTGATCATCCATTTGGAGAACTTGATAAAATGCTCACAGTTTTAAACTAGTGATGATCCCTTTGCCTTTTTCTCCCACATATTCAAGCATACCCCATGCATCAGCATTTAAAAAATACTCATCTCAGAGTGTTTTTGGATACAAAACAAGAAAAGACTATCTCAGACAGGGAGGTTTTTATTCTTATGTTATAGAAAGCATAAAATGAGCTACTCATTTTCATTATTACTTTCATGAAACTGAAATTCAGTCCTATAAAATGTTACTTCATTTAAGACCAAATAAAATGGTTGTCTTTTCACAGTGATGAATCTCCTGTCTTATCTTAAGGTTTCAAATAATCCTATCTGCCCTCAAATGCTATTTTTCGAAGGAAAAACATTTTTGAGCTTTATTGATTTGTTAGCTTTTACCTTAGATAACATTACAGTGATAATTATATTTTATTTACAAATTTTTAAAAATCTGTTGTTTTATTTTTCTGTGGAATATGTTATAGAAGCAAACTATCCAGTGTAAGTTTTAAAAATTACTCTGGGATTCCAGAAGTTTCCAAAAGTTAATGATTATACACTTGTGCACAAATGCTTACACAATCACACATATATACAACCAGATTTGTGTAACACAGGATAATAATTTTTAAATAAGCCAGATGAATTTTCTGTAAATTATCTCCTCTGAGATTATTCTGGTTTCAACAAAGGGAAACACAGTTGCCAGCTGAGACAGAGGCGCACTAGGTGCAGGGGTATTGGTGCTGTGGTTTGGATGTTCTTTTTCCCACAGAGGTTCATCAGATCCCAACGTGGCAAAATCACTGTGTGGAACCTTTAAGAGATAGAGCCGGCCGGCGCCGCAGCTCAATAGGCTAATCCTCCGCCTGTGGTGCCAGCACACCTAGTTCTAGTCCCAGTCGGGGGGCGCCGGATTCTGTCCTGGTTGCTCCTCTCCCAGTCCAGCTCTCTGCTGTGGCCCGGGAGTGCAGTGGAGGATGGCCCAGGTCCTTGGGCCCTGCACCCTCATGGGAGACCAGGAGAAGCTCCTGGTTCCTGGCTTTGGATCAAGGTGGTGCGTCGGCCGGCCACAGCTTTTTGGCCGCAGCAGCCATTGTGGGGTGAACCAATGGAAAAGGAAGACCTTTCTCTCTCTCTCTCTCTCTCTCTCTCTCTCACTGTCCACTCTGCCAGTAAAAAAAAAAAAAGCCTAGCTGGGATTGATTAGGTATTTAAGAAGGATTAATGTCGTGGTTTTTTTTTTTTTTTTTTTTGGAGTACTTCTCAGGAAGTCTCCAGAAGATAGGTTGTTATGAGTGAGCCCGATCTCTTTCCTGCATGAACCTCTCCTGTCTCCTTGCTCATACATGTACCCTTTTTGCAGGCAACCACTGGCCTGCCACCTTCTCTGCAAGGGTGTGATCCAACCCGGAGAGCCCTTACCAGGACATCATTGCTAAGCTATTTGGACCTTCCAACCACCAGAATCATGAGCCAAACAAACCTCTTGACTATCCAGCGTTGGGTATTTTGTTAGGACAACATGAAGTGGATTACTAAAACAACAGAGAGAAATAGAAATGTGGGAGAGGAGAAAGAAGGGAATGAGAAAAAGGACAGCAGAACAGACATGACTGCCATTAGCAGTGGGGAGAGGGAAGATAAACTGAGGACCTTTTTAGAGAACCGTGAACATGGAGTGTCTCGAAGTCCCACACTCAGCAAGTGCAGCATGTTAGAGAGTGTTGGCAGAGCAAAGTGCTTGAGTGATTGTGCCATGTGGGAGCCCAAAGTCCCCGAGGACATTGTGGAACATGCAGAAATCTTGAGAAAACTTGACCAGAAGGTGCTTCTGGGGACAGGTGTATGGTAGAGCAGTTAAATCGCCTCTTGGTACACTTGTGTCCCTCACTGGTTTGCCCTAGCTGTTCTACTTCTTATCTAACTTTCTACTAATGTGCACCAAGGAAGGCAAAAGGTGATAACTCAACTGCTTGGATCCCTACCACTTGACTGAAAGACCCAGATGGAGTCCTGGGTTCCAGTTTTGACCTAGTCCAGGCCTGGCTTTTGCAAACATTTGAGGAGTGAGCCAGGAAAGGAAGATCTCTCCCTTTCTCAATCTCTGTCTCTGTCTCTTACCTCTCTGTCTTTTAAATAATATGAAAATAATTAATTTTTAAAAATTATAGAAGATGACTCAGTACTCAGTAAACTTCCATCCAAGCAAGGGAGTCCAAGGCAACTAAAGAGGATTTTGGTGATTAATTTTGAGTGTCGACTTGACTGGACCGAGGGACACCTAGAGAACTAGTAAAGCAATACATCTAATTGTGTCTATGGAGGTTCCAGAAGTCACTAGTGTGAGAGTCAGCCAACCGAATGGAAAAATCTATCCTCACCTGGGTGGCACCATCCAGTAGTGGGAGGGGAAGGCTGGATGGAACAGCAAAGCTGCAGAAGGTGGAAACTTTCTCTTGCTCTCTCTCTAGTTCTCCTTTTCCAGAATGTGGTGTATTTCTCCTGTTGCCTATCTCTCTTGGATATCAGACTCCACATTCTTTTGCTTTTGGATGCTGGGACTATACCAACAGTGCCCCCAGGAGCTTTTGAGCCTTCATCTGGGACTGGGGGCTACATCATCATCCTGGTTCCAAGGTTTTCAGCTTCTTGGACTGAGCTTTGCTACTGACTTTGCTGGCTGTTTCGTTTATCGATGGCCATTGTGGAATTTTTCAGCCTTTGAGATTGTGTGAGCCAAACTCCTAGTAAACCCCTTATGATACATGCATCTTATTGGTTCTGTTACTCTGGGAAGCTCTGAGAAGTACAAGGTCTCTAAAAAGAAAGATTTTTTTAGTGTGTTGAGAGGTTCAAATTGGATCTAATTTGATTTAAAATAAATAAACTATGAAATTCCCTAGACTCAGAGTTCTCAGTTCTTTGGAGCCATAACATCTGTTACACAAAACAAAATGAAACATGGTCACTTCTCTCAAGAGGAGCTCATAGACCACTGAAGAAGACAGATGGCAAATACAATGCAGTAAGTGATCTGTCTGAGGCCAGCACATGGTGTTAGGGGAGCTCTGAAGAGGATTCCGCAGACTGCTCTTAGAGCAGGGTGATGTTCAAGTCAGACCTGAAGGATAAAAGTTTGCCTGAGGTGGACTTCACCTGTTTCTGTGCTGGAATGACTGCCAATTATATTCCCTGGAAACCTTCAAGTATCAAATGCCACCTTGTTCACAAAGATTTTTTTGATCCTTTTTTTTTAATATAGGCAGAGTGGACAGTGAGAGAGAGAGAGACAGAGAGAAAGGTCTTCCTTTGCCGTTGGTTCACCCTCCAATGGCCACTGCGGCCAGCGCACCACACTGATCCGAAGGCAGGAGCCAGGTGCTTCCCCTGGTCTCCCATGGGCTGCAGGGCCCAAGCACTTGGGCCATCCTCCACTGCACTCCCGGGCCACAGCAGAGAGCTGGCCTGGAAGAGGGGCAACCGGGACAGAATCGGGTGCCCCGACCGGGACTAGAACCCGGTGTGCCAGAGCTGCTAGGCGGAGGATTAGCCTAGTGAGCCGAGGCGCCGGCTTGATCCTTCAATTACATTTGATTTCTTGGCCTATTTTTCACAGCAGTTGGGCTTAATAACTCACCTTGTTTTGCATTACTATGTGGACTTGCCTTTGTCTTTAATTAAATTACAGTAAGTCCCCACGTCCCTGTCCTTTGTGTGCAACACTCAGTAAGTATAATGTTAAATTGAGTGAAACCTGACTCTAAACACACTGAGCAATCAAGACAAAATTTGTACCTTTTCACCTTTTTATGTCCAGAGCTAAGCCCAGTTCATGACAAATAGTAGGTGCTGAGTGAATACTTGTTAGTGCTGAGTTGAAGGAGAGTTGTAAAGATAAACATTTCTCCATAACAAATGTTCTGGGAAATTCTCCTCTCATAAGGCACAGATCTTGGCCAGATTCTCCAGAACTGTGTTACTTTTCATAGGTGCTGGCAGCATGCCTGTGACAAAAGCCGAGTTGTAGGAAACAGGAAAGGAGCTAGCCTAGAACACTTAATTTAAAAGATTTCACGAGGAACCTCTGGTTCTGTCCCTTCTGTGCAATCTGTACAGGGGATATTGGGTAGAAAAGTAGCGCAAGATGGATGCTAGCTCCTGTCCTTACAGTAACCCAGTTGATCCTCCGCATCATTCTATGAGGAAGTTACTATTATTCCCCATTTCACAGATAAGGAAAACAGATACCCAGAAATGCACCTGCCAAAGACCACACAGTTGCTGATGGCAACATCATAAATGGAGCCCTAATTTGTTTCATTTTAAATCACACATTTGGCCTTGAAGGACAAATGAGATCTTGATGGAAAGAAGCCTCCAGAGACACAACTTTCTCTGAGAGGTCTGCTTAGCCCAGTTCTTGTTACATCAAAGCTGCTCTGTTGTAGGCAAGATCAAGTCACCAGGAGATGGCAGAGCTGGAGTATCCCGAGAAGGGATCCGAGACGGAGATTCCACAAACTGATTCTGAAAGTTGAGGAAAAATAAGGCGTGAAGGATGTGTTCAAGTGTGGAAAACAAAGTAGAGACATTGATGAATAAAATGCAACAAAATTTTTGGAGCTAGTGTGCTTATTTCTGGAAGAACTGGTTGACCCAATCAATCACCTTGATTACTTAGAACATTTCTTAAGCTGTGTCTGATAAATGTCTCTCGTTCGTTTTATGCTACTTGTGACATAATTAGGTAATAAGTATTTGCGTGAAAATGGAGATGGGGTGAAAACAATTCACTCAGATGTTTTATTTTCTGAAGACTTTTGTTGAAAAAAGCTTTATGGTTTTTGAAGTGAAGCATAATACTGTCGCCTTGAAACCCTCTATTCTTTGAATATGGCTATCTTTACCTAGTGACTGCCTATAATTTCACCATTTATGATTTCAATACTGTCCTGGCATTTAGTAAACATAATCATGCAAGCTATTATGCTATAATGTATAGACGCTACTCCCTTTAAGAAAACAGAATTTCAAATAATACATTAGTGCAGACTTTTATGAGTATATATTAGCAGATATTTTTAAGTTAAAGGGATCTTCAGTGCAACTGTATTTAAAGAATCAGATTCTCTTTGCAAACTATTTTCAATTTGGAGTCATAGATGTTCTACAGAAGTAGAGCTTTCTGAAATTCATTAAAGATGTGAAGTATAGGGGCAGGCATTTGACCTTGTACTTAACACATTTGCTAGGAGCCCTGTGTCCTATATTGGAGTACCTGGGTTTGATACCCAGCTCTGGGTCCTGACTGCATCGTCCTACTAATGCAGACTCCTGGAGACAGTGGTGGAGATTTGTGTGATCTGGTTCCTGCCACCCACACGAGTTTCTGGCTTTGGCCCCAGATTGATGGGCCATGTGGGCATCTAAAGAGTAAACCAACAGATGGGAGCATTCTCTCTCTCTCTCTCTCTCTCTCGTAAATAAACAGTTTATTAAAGGACAACAGTAGAACCTTTAACCTCAGGTGTTCAAAGTAAAACTTTTTTTAGCATCAGAGTCATTATAAGCCCCAATTTGTACTGAGAAAACATAAGTTGTTTTTCTTAGCCCCTGTCTAGTAATCAACCAAGTCTATCTGGATTTAAAATCCATCCTGTTTAAGGCACTAATGGTCTCTCCCTTCTTCCTTCTCCTTCCACTCTGGGGTCAGTGTTGCCCAGGGGTGTGTGTCTGGGTGGTGATAACCTCTTCCTGTCATTTCTAAAGAGCTGGCTTGATGTAGGTTCTCTGGGTATTAGTGAAGCATCATGTTGCTCTAGCGCACAGCCGCTGGGTATTCTGAGGTCACTTCTGTTGCAACTATGACATTATCTCTGTGTACCAGTAGGTAGGCCACACTCTTTCCTTGGTATTTAATCTGGTTGCCTTCCTAAGTGGCCCCTGGGTACTTTCCTGTTGTGCTGACTCTGTCTGCTAACTCACTTCCAGGCTTCCTACAGCCCTTAGGAACCACATCCCTTTCTCATCATTTGGACAACACACAAAAGCCCAAGGACACTCAGCCTTTCAGGATCTAGCTATGGTATATTGCATTTGTATTTCCACTTTACATACATGTTTGTCTTCTAGGTTCTTTCACCAAGACTTGAGATTTTCAAAACATTCCAGTGAGAAAACTAGGTATAAACTTCCTTACTGTTGGGTTATGAACATGATACCCAAACTCCACCCCAGTCTGTTTTTGGAGTTTGATGTATCATATATTTGTTATGGCCTGAATTATGTCTTCCTAGAAATCATATGTTGAAGGCCTAACTACCTGGATTTGAAGGTATGACTGCATTTGGAGATAGGGCATTTAAGAGGTCACTAGCAGGCCATCATCCAATTTGACTGGTATTCTTATTACAAGAGGAAATTTAGACACACAGAGGTATCAAGGGTGGGCAAACACAGAGGAGGATGGGATGTGGTCCCAGCAAGAAAGGGGCACCTCTAAATGAAGAAGAGAAGCCTCAAAAGTCACGGTGCTGACTCTTTGATCTTGGACTTTGAGCCTCCCTGACTGAGAGATACTTTTCTTTCTTTTGCTTTTTTCTATTTTTTTTAAGATTCATCCGTTTAGCTGAAAGAGCTATAGAGAGAGGGAGAGAAAGACAGAGAGAGAGAGAGAGAGAGAGAGCGAGCGAGCTTCCATCTGCTGGTTTTTACTCTCCAAATGGCCAAAGCAGTACAGGGGTGGTCCAGGCTGAAGCCAGGAGCCTGAAACTCCATCCAGGCCTCCCACATAGTTGGCAGAGGCCCAAGCAGTAGGGTCATCCTCCATTGTCCTGCAGACACACTAGTGGGGAGCTGGATCAGAAGTGCAGCAGATGGGACTCAAACTGGTACCCATATTTCTATTGTTTAAATCACCCAGTCTGTGATATTTTGTTATGAAATTCCTAGAAAATGAATATCACATTCTTCTCCACATTACAACTCTCTCCCTTCCTTCTAAGAACTCGCTCTTCCTTTCCTACCTACAACTCCTTTAGGTCTTCTTCTTGGCAGGTATGGGTGGGGAGAAGGCTAGTTCCCTGGGTTCACATGTCGTCCCCATTCCAAGCCATTTTTGGCTTATACCTACTGGCATTATGAATGTTTTTCAACAATCTGGAGATTTATTCAAATGTGATGACTGGGGGAAGACAAAAGTGACACAAAGTTTGAAGTTCCAGATCTCAAATATGTTGAGTATCATCCCACTATAAATGAGTCTGCATGTGCTCATAATCTTCTGGAAAATGTTTCTTTAAACTGGCAAAGGCATTTATGACCAAAAGAACGTTTAGTTCACCACCCTGTTATATATGAACTATGATTCTTTTTTTTTTTTTTTTTTTTTTTTTTTTTTTTTTACAGGCAGAGTGGACAGTGAGAGAGAGAGACAGAGAGAAAGGTCTTCCTTTTGCCGTTGGTTCACCCTCCAATGGCCGCCGCGGCCAGCGCGCTGCAGCCGGCGCACCGCGCTGATCTGATGGCAGGAGCCAGGTACTTCTCCTGGTCTCCCATTGGGTGCAGGGCCCAAGCACTTGGGCCATCCTCCACTGCACTCCCGGGCCACAGCAGAGAGCTGGCCTGGAAGAGGGGCGCCGGGACAGAACCGGCGCCCCGACCAGGACTAGAACCCCGTGTGCCGGCGCCGCAAGGCAGAGGATTAGCCTGTTGAGCCACGGCGCCGGCCTCAATTTCAAATATATAACTTACATATTATTTCAGAAATATAAGTCATCTAAAAGTGAGAGCAGAATATTTATCTTCAATAAATATAATATTGTTATCACACTCATTTCCTTTATTTAAAAAATTCCTTATTTAATTTGCCATGATAAAAGAAACTAAAGTGAGCAAAGCCTGATTCCTTCTTCATGCCTATCCAGTTCCATGTGGAGAGATCATAAAATCATACTGACCCGGTTGCCCCTCTTCCAGGCCAGCCCTCTGCTGTGGCCAGGGAGTGCAGTGGAGGATGGCCCAGGTGCTTGGGCCCTGCACCCCATGGGAGACTAGGAAAAGCACCTGGCTCCTGGCTCCTGCCATCAGATCAGCGCAGCGCGCCGGCCGCAGCGGCCATTGGAGGGTGAACCAACGGCAAAGGAAGACCTTTCTCTCTCTCTCTCTCTCTCTCACTGTCCACTCTGCCTGTCAAAAAAAAATAAATAAAAAAAAAAATCATACTGTCACTTCCACTGGGACAGGCTGTAGTGGAGCACTCCTATCACAGGGAGCTGTTCCAGCTCACTCAGTCTTCAGACACACACATGCGCTTGTATACTATAGAATTTACTGTCCCTTATGTTTATCTTCCCTATCTCTTTCTGTCAGTCTTTATGAAGCAACAAAGAAAAGGAGGTAAAAGTGGTTAGGAATGACCTAACTACTCCCCCGACCCCGCCCTCAAATTTGTCAAGTTTTATTCTTTCCTCCTACTTCAGCCCATCACTAGTTTCCACCTGATTGCTTTAGTTGCTGCTATGAGAATGTCACTTGATCATCAACCCTGGCTGGTTTTTGTTGTCGGGAATTTGCAGCTGGAATGATTATGGAATCTCTGTGAAAATTTGGAACTGATCCGTAAGTTAAGAAGTTCATGAGTTTATAACCGTGCAACTTAATCACAAGGTAGAGATAAAGAAAGTGAATGTATGTTCAGGTGGGTGGGTGGGTGGTGGGGGGAATGGAGCAGATAATGCAGAAGAGGAAAAGGGAGACAGACCTAGAGACGTGGTTCTGTTTCTGGTTTTCCCTAATGCCCAGCTGCATTCCTGTTCTTGGATTCCATGGGACACTTAAGTAACTTTACAATAATTTATACCCTTTTTATCTAAGTTAGGTCATTTGTTTTACAGGTGAAGGGGGAGCAAGCACACTCCTATTTGCTGGTTCACTCCTCAGATGCCTGGGAGCTCAATCCAGGTCAATGCAACTGCTTCCAAGGGTAATCATTCCCTATGCCAAAGCCTTCTCCAAGATCAAGTTTTTATTTCTAATAACATCTCTCTTAATTGAAATGTACATTCACACACAAGAGATATTTTTAATTTTTGACAGGCAGAGTGGACAGTGAGAGGAGTGGACAGTGAGAGAGAGAGACAGAGAGAAAGGTCTTCCTTTGCCGTTGGTTCACCCTCCAATGGCTGCCGCGGCCGGCGCGCTGCAGCCGGCCCACCGCGCTGATCTGATGGCAGGAGCCAGGTGCTTCTCCTGGTCTCCCATGGGCTGCAGGGCCCAAGGACTTGGGCCATCCTCCACTGCACTCCCTGGCCACAGCAGAGAGCTGGCCTGGAAGAGGGGCAACCGGGACAGAATCCGGCGCCCCGACCTGGACTAGAACCCGGTGTGCCAGCGCCACAAGGCAGAGGATTAGCCTAGTGAGCCGCGGTGCCGGCTAAGAGATCTTAATAGATAGTGAATCAATGTCAAAGTTTAACCCTTGACATATTTAAGTTTTTAAAATTTGGGATGAAAACAAGGGTTTCCTTTACAAGGTTTCCTTAATATTAACTTTGCAAAAAATATAGATAACTTTTAATATTTAATACTTTTTAAAGGCTCTTGAAAAAAGCTACTTCATATTTGGTGCTATATTTGGAAAGAGATTTTGATTAGTGAAGGACCTTAAAAATGCAGATAGCAATTGTTTCCTATCAATTGCACCTGAGCTAGAAATCGCCCGGAGACACGAGTGAGCTGCTCCACTACAAAGGCAGATGTGCTGCCAATCCTGCAGATCCTGACTTGATTTTATTGCTTGGACAGCAACGTAACTATGGGAAGTCACCTTTGACTTCTGTTCCTACAAAGATATTTCAAAAGGAAATGAAGCATATCTTCATTGGCAAGTAGAGTTCTGTTTTAGAGAGTTAAGTGACTGAAAGTTCGAGATTTGTAAAAGTGTAAGCTCAATGAACTTAGTAAGCCACAGAAGCATCTGATTCCTTCATGCTTATTCAAAGCAAACTCTGCCAACTAAAAAAGGTAAATATCAGGCTGAATTTATGATTTTTTAAAATGTCATGTGGTACATGCATCTGATAGAGTCCTGACTCATTCACTCCCATTCTCTCTCTCTCTCTCTCTCTCTCTGTCTCTCTAACTTGGTAGATGATGTCCCAAGTGTGTCACATATTCCTCAGCTGTTCTGTGAAAGGCCTCAGTGAGCATGAACTATGTCTGGGTTTTAATTATAATAGGGATTTCTGGAGCCGGCGCCGTGGCTCAATAGGCTAATCCTCCACCTTGGGGCGCCGGCACACCGGGTTCTAGTCCCGGTTGGGGCGCCGGATTCTGTCCCGGTTGCCCCTCTTCCAGGCCAGCTCTCTGCTATGGCCAGGGAGTGCAGTGGAGGATGGCCCAGGTGCTTGGGCCCTGCACCCCATGGGAGACCAGGAAAAGCACCTGGCTCCTGGCTCCTGCCATCGGATCAGCGCGGTGCGCCGGCTGCAGCGGCGGCCATTGGAGGGTGAACCAACGGCAAAGGAAGACCTTTCTCTCTCTGTCTCTCTCTCTCACTGTCCACTCTGCCTGTAAAAAAAAAAAAAAAAAAAAAAAAAAAAAATTATAATAGGGATTTCTGGATATCTTACTGTAAAAATGTTCATTTCCATGGAGTCAGTAACTGCATCTGTTGTACAGCTCTTTCAGTACTTTGGAACTGGTGGGTCGTCTAGCTAAATACACACCTCTTTCCACTTAAAGTTAGAGGATAAATATGCTAATAATATTTTCAACTTGGTGGTAAAGTTGTCATCCTCATGTTCTGATATCCTTTCAGTCTTTCTGTATTTTAAAAAAGTTTGCTCGGGTGATTACTGAGGTCATAAATAAGAGTGTCAATTGTTAAATCAACAACAGGAGTCACTGTGCACCTGCTCCCCACGTAGAATCTCTGTCCTTAATGTGTTGTACTATGAGAATTAACGGTAAAACTACTAGTTGAACAGTACTCTATATCTTGTGCGGTTGTGTGGGTGCAGTTTGTTGAAATCTTTGCTTAGTATGTACTAAGTTAATCATCTGTATATAAAGATAATTGAAAATGAATCCTGATGAAGAGTGGAATGGGAGAGGGAGTGGGAGAGGGATGGTTGCAGGTGGGAGGGAGGTTATGGGGGGGAACCACAACAATGCAAAAGTTGTACTTTGTAAATTTATATTTATTAAATTAAAAAAATTTGAAACTGTTGCCTGGTAAGAAAGTTGTGTGATGTTCTCAACAGATCTCTCACCAACAGGATTTATACATTAGTTGGAAATAGGTGTGTTCCTTTGGGCCCCACAGGAGAAATTTCAAGGGTGATGCACATCCTGATTGGGGCCTCGTGGGTGGTAGTCCCTCCCCTTCCTGCTTCTCTCCAGTCAGTTCACCTGCGATAGTGGCGGAGCACAGCAGAAACAGCTGGAAGAGATGGGGCCAAGCATAGTTTCTGGCCCAGCTTTTATTAATTCACTCTATAAAACATTTATTGAAACCATGGCACATTTGGTGTTTTTCCAAACTGGGGGAGCAGAGTGCTGAACACAACACAACCAAACAACCCCAAGATGAAAAAAAAAAATCCAAGTTCTGTCCTCCCTGACAAAAGTTGACCTAGTGACAGTTAAATGTTTGTGGAGTAAACTGATGTATGTGTGGAAGCAGGCAGTGAAAGCAAGTGCGACAGCTGCGGGCAGACAGAACTTCCCTGTTTGTGAAACTGTTAAGCACTTTAACTTAAGCCCAAATGGATTTCACCATCCTGACTTTGGGATTCCAGTGCTTGAGTGGCTAATGTCACACTTGTATACAAGTTTTTACATTCTATTTTATTTAAAACGTGAATTTAAAGCACCCTTAGTTAGGGAGGAGAGAGGCCAAGAGGGCGTTAACTGGCTAGCTCTGGGCCTCATTACCTTCGAGCAGCTCCGTCGAAACCTTTGCACGGGAACCGCCAGGTGGCACCTGTAAGGCGCAGATGGAGAGGGCCATTTGCCCCACACCCACAGCCTGGAATAAGAAGGCTGCGTGCTTTCCCCGTGGGCTTGTTGGCGAGGAAGTGAGGGAGTCTTCATCTCCACCCAGGCTGCGTGATTACATACCCCCTTCTCCTGAACACCCCACACACGCCAAGGGCGGCTTTGTCCCCACGCGCCCACGCTGTCAAAGGCGAGTCACGCTTGTTAGGAGCAACTCGGCCTCAGGCACCCGCCGCGACGTGAGGACTGGCGGTGGGTGGCAGTGCGCTGCTTTGAGCCGGGAACTCAGGCTGTCTGTGCTCAGTCTCGCTGACCAGACCTGCTCCCGGGACGACAGCGAGGTGTGGCGGGAGAGCCGGGCCCCCCGGACCGCGGCAGCCAGGAGTCCCAAGGAGGTGGAACACCGCTGCCCTCGCCCCATCCTTGGGTCTGGGGACCGCGCTGCCAGTGGCCGGTCCAGGGCGCCTCTTCCAACCGGTTGGTTCTCTGGTTTCTTCTGCCCCGGCCTCAGCAAGGCAGCGCCAGGTCATCCCTCCCCACCATAGCCCGGGCTGCGTGGCGGTCCCCGCGCGCACGGGGCCCTGCAGAGTCGGGGTGTCTGTACACAGAGCTCGCGTGGTGTGGTCCTTTTGTGGGGGTGAGGCCGGGCCCCCAACTCCCCTCTGTCAGTAACGAGCGGCGACCTGCGCCAGTTGCGCGTTCGTCGCTGCCGCCGCTGCCTCTACCCGGTTGCTGGTGACATTGGGAGGAGACCGCTTGGAGAGAGCAGAGGAGAGGAGGAGGAGGAAGGGGAGCAGGGCGAGTGGGGGCGGGAGCAGAAAGTAACGACTGTGCCAGGGGGCGTGTGAGTCGCTGGAGAGGCAGCCGCGCGGGTAACAACTTCTCCCGGGCGCGCGCGGCGGCGCTGAGCGGCCAGGGGGCGACTGGGAGCGCGGCCCGAGCCTGGAGGAGCGGCGGCCCGCGCCCTGCGCCGCCGCCGCCTGCTCGTTTCCTCCGGGTGCTCAGCCCCGGGTGCTGAGGCTCTGGTCTATAAATAGCAGGTTACAGCTTCTTGTCAGCGCGCACTCGCTCACTGGCGAACGCAGGAAACTCGGGCTAAAAGTGTCTGCTGCTGCTGCTGCCGCTGCCGCCCCCCTCAGCCTCCGGGAGAGGTAATTATCCGCTTCGGGTCCGAGGTCCGGTGGGCAATTTTGCAAGGTGGGCGCTTGGCGGGGGCTTGGAGGGGAAGCGTTGGAGCGAGTCTGAGAGCGCAGGGGCGCGTCCTGGCGGGGGGCGCTTGTCTATTTTGCATCAAGTTTCTCAAGAGCAGTCTGTATCAACCCTGTCACCGAGGGCTTGTGGTGGGCCTTGTCTCTGTGGCTTCTGGGCCACCCTGTCGCCACACTCGCCCCTCGCCGGCGCCCCTCAGCCCGCCGCGCGCCTGCTCCCACTCTCACGCGCACACTCGCGGGGCCCCGGGGAAACTCCGGCCTCGCTGACCTTCCGAGGCTACATTCACCACCTGCGTAGCCCTAGAGATGCTGCGGTGGCCCGGGGCTCGCTCTCGCCCCAAGAAGACCCCTCGCTGCTACCGCCCCCCAGCCTGGGAAAAAGTCCGTCTGCGGGAGTGGGGTATGAGGGTGACTGAGTCAACACTCCTCTCTACGACCACCCCCACCCCCACCTTCAGCAGCTACCCTCTTGGCTACCACGAATCTCTTGTCATACCCCAAAAAGATCTCCCTAAGGCTTGTGGACGAGGGTCAGGGGCGCGAGGGGAGTTTGGAGTCTGAGAAATGCACACTGCAGGTCCCTCGAGCTCTGTGGCGTCCCTGGCAGGGCCAGGCTTGTAGCTGGTGCTAAAATGAGGATGCCAGGGCAGCACATACCTGTGCTGCACCTCCCTACGCCTCTGCCTTCTCCCAGGCGGTAGCTGCCGCGGGAGGACAGGCAGAGAGGGACCCAGCAGTTTCTGTTTGGGCGCAAGAGGCTTGCAGGGGTGAGGAGCTGCATATTGATTAGGTTGTTGATGTTGCTGCACAAAACTTACTGGGAAAACCGGGCAGAGTTGTTACTCTTGTCCTAATAGCGCAGACTCCGATTCTTCTGACCGCTTGCTCTTCTCTGGAACCAGGTGTTCTCCCTCTTTCTGAAATGTTATGTGAGGTCATTACGGTTTACGATGCCAGGTGTTGCTCTTTGCCTATCTCCTTCCTCTCTGTATGACAGAACTTGTTTATGAAGGTGTGGCTCTGCAAAAATCAACAAACGCCTAGGAGGGTAGAGGATGAATCCATCTTCTATCCTTCAAGACGGCACTCGATAGGCCTCTCTTAGGTTGACAAGCACATTTCAAAGACCTTGCTTGTAAAAGGGGTTTGCTTAAGCAGTTCTTGATCAGAAATGGTACGAATCTGACGGGGCTAAAGCAGCATGTGCGGCTGGAGGAGCCGCCACCAGGGCAGCTGGCGTACATTGTGAGAAGTTGAGTAAGGAGAGGCGTGGGCAAGAGGGCACTGCTGGCTTACTTAGGATACAAAGAAAGGCATCATCTTGTGTTCTTTTGAGATATTCTCCGGTAAAGCATTGCTATGAAATCAAAGTAAATGTTCAGTGGCTGTGTGGTAAGCACCTGGGCATTGAACATCCAACTACTTGGGTTTGTAATCATTTAAAATGTTACTGCAATGGGATGCTGTTTCTGTGTATTTCTTTAAAATGTTATTTTGAAGATTGTCCTTGAAAGGTTATGAAACGTACATGTGTAGAGAAGTTAGATGTTCAGTGTTATTAGGAAGCATTTGCTGATTGAAATACTGCTTTCATTTTAGGTGAATATTCCCTTTGATTAGGTAAACCAATATTTGTGATAAACTAATGACAGGAGGATGTGCATACTTGTAATTGTGCTTTGCTTTTGACTTTGATAAAGTATCAGAACAACTATAGAAACCGTTTAGTCTTGTCCCTCCAGATATTTAAAGAATCATGCAAAGTTTCATATGAAAATACTTCTTAAATGTTTGAGCTTCACTTTGGGAGTACAAATGGGATGAATGACCTAATTTCTCATACAATTTTTGTCAATACTAAATGGCTTTCATGTCAGAATCATAAATTTAAACAAAATCACAATACTTTAGTTGTGTGAAATAGGAAGTTATTTAGCTTAGAGAAAAGCCAAATTTTTGTTCTAAATTATGCAAATGACAAGTAATCTCTTTTCTCAAACCTTGGAGTATCTTCTGGTACAAGTGATGTAAATTGCTGCATGTGTAACATGACTAGCTTTCACTAACTTGAGACGAAATCCAAGAGGTTATATCAGAAAGAGAAAGGAATGTGCAAACTGATTGTTACATCCCTTAGCAGTGATACAGATGTTTGTTTCCAGTCATGTATCTGGCATCTTAGAATACAAAGCTAAAAAATGATTAGTAAGATGCTTACTGAATATTTCATGGTGAGAAGTGCTCAGGAATACTGATATTGGGTATACAAATATCATAGATTTTGTAATCTGTGTGGACTACTTGCCTTTCAAAATCATGGAGATCTTAACAGATGGAAATGCCCTGTTTTAAATCTCAAGTTAAATACTCAGTTGAAAGCTCACTGGTCTCTTCTGTGTTCTGTTCTGGTTTTCAACATGTTTTTTCTTTCTAAAGATCTAAAGAATCTGCTCCATAGGCCATTTTGTTTCTAATACTTTATTTTGAGTTTAAGTCCTTGATTTGAGAGCTGTTAGGACACACTCAGACATAGGTGCTGTAATACTCATGCTTATAAAATGAGGTTAACAACAATTTGTTTAAACATTTATTTTTAAATGCATATAAACGATGCTATGGTTGAATTTTTGTGTACAAGGTGCATATAGTGCTTGTATTCCAAAACTGGGTGCAATGTGTATCTAGAAAAAACATTAAGATGTGTGGGACAATTTTAAGGAATGTCTGAGTCCTATATGCATTTGTCAGTTGAATCAAGATGTGTAAATTCATTCTTATATTTTACTACATTGTAGATTAATAGAAGCATTTAAAAATTTTTAATATGAAAGGTAGGGTAACAGGTTGAGAGACATATGGGTGGGGGCAGGGAGAGGGTGTGGGAAAAGAGATCTCAAGAGTTCTTCTATCCACTGGTTCACTCCCCAAATGCCCATAACAGCAAGGGCCTGAATAGGCAGAAGGCAGGAGCCAGGAACTCCACCCAGATGTTCCATGTTGGTGGTGGTCATGCAAGTACTTAGGCCATCATCTGCTGTGGGTTACAATCATTGTATATCTACAGCATAGCAGGACTTTTATTACATAAGGTACAGTTGTGCCCACTATCTTATTTCCTTGATGTATATTGTTATAGAAGTATACCATGAAACAAATGGAATATCTAGGAGCCATAGTTTGAGATGTTTTTCCTTCAATTGACTTTGTGAATTTTGAACACTGGCACATTTCTTTTGCCTTTTTATTTTTAACTTAAGATACAGCTTTCATGTTTATCATACATTTTTAGGGACATAGTGATACTTCCCATCCTACCCTCCCTCCCTCCCTCTCATGCTCTTATCCATCCTCCTTTCTCTTTTATTCTCTCAATTTTTACATGACCTGCTTTCAGGTTACTTTATACTCATAAAATTAACCCTACACAAAGTAAAGAGTTCAGTAAATAGTAAGAAGAAACACTGTTCAACAGAGACAAGGGCTTTCAACAATTGTCGATTCTCAAAATGTCCATTTCACTCCTATACATTACATTTTTGGTACTCTTATTAGTTACCACAGATCAGGGAAAACATGCTACTTAGGACTGGCTTATTTCATTAAGTTTCCAGTTGCATCCATTTTGTTGCAAAAGACAGGATTTTTATTTTATGGCTAGGTAGTACCATATATATAAAATCTCCCATAATTTCTTTATCCAGTCATTAGTTGATGGACATTTAGGCTGATTCCATGTCTTGGCTGTTGTGACTTATGCTGCAGTAAACATGACGGGTACCGATAACTTTCATGTGCTGATTTCATTTAGTTTGGGTAACTTCCAGGAGTGGGATGGCTAGGTCATACGTTGGCTTTTATGGTAGATGTCATCTCAATGTGGTATGCAAAGTTGGGTTTCAATAGAATATGTTCTTGAGTCATGTTTTTCAAACTGCATTTCTTTATTTGCAGTGCTTTAAGTAAGTTCTGTCTTTTATATCAGGTAGCCAAGTAGGGCAATTAATAGCCAAATAGTTGTCTCGATTGTGTGTTGGAGTCTTTGAAATAGCCCTGTGCAGAACCAAGGGAAATGGATTTGGCAGTCGTTTGGTTGAACTGATGAAGGGAAATCTTTTTTTTCCCCCCAAATCCTGTGGTTTTGATTGGAATTTCCTTTGGGAATTACCTAAATTACTTTCAAGGGGATGTAGGCAACTCCTCCCTTAAAGAGAGGATCCTGCTATTTTTACCTACCTTTCTGGTTATGAAAACAAAGCCGTCCAATAGGCCTAATAGTGAAATTATTCAGTGCTTTCCTCTGTCTTCCAAGGATAGAAACATCGGTGCGAAACACAGCAGCTTTAATTGCAATGCTGATTATGATGGGCGTAACAGCAGTGAGAAACAACTTTCAAGATAAAAAAAAATTAATTTCATATTAGCTCTTTATATAATTTATACATTTTAAATGTTTTTAAAGGAGAACCTGAGGTACTGTTTGTTTCTCTAAAGGGAGTATGAGTTTTGAAATTTAAGCAACAATATTTTAAAAGGAATCCTCTTAGTATTTTTCACTATGGAAGACTTAATTCAGACATATTCATCTTTCCCTTTCACCTTAGTTAGCCCAAACTCAGGACTGCCGTTTCAAATTACAGTGACTCACTTAAAATGTGCTCACTGACCACAGCAAAGTCACATACCGAAACCTCTACTTCAGTGCTTTCTACATGGTCCTTGATTCATTTTCATGGGGCTCCTCCCGCCGCTTTCCGAAAGGTCAGACTGGAGATTCGGTGATAAGCACAACCAAAATACAAAAAAGGATTCAATATTCAAAAGTAGGAACAAAAACCAGTGGCATCATAAATTGAAGTTCTAACTTGATGAGTACAGATATTTTCAAAAAAGGCTTAAAGTATTAGCAATTATATAACTTCCTATGTTGCCTTTTTGTACATCTTCAGGGGACAACCTTGAGATGACCACGTGTTCCACTCAGATCAGCATATATGATATTAATTGTAGAATATAATGCATATTTGAATACACAGTATTAAAAATCGCCTTATTAAAAATTTCTTGCCTTCACTAACAAAACCCTCAACCTATTAGATGTACTAATCTAATCGGGTCTTATTTTAATTTGTGACAGGATGATTTTGTGATAATATGTAATTTCATTTAGTCCCCATAGCCACCTTCTGTTGAAGAAATTAATAAATAGCTTTCAGATCTGTCTCTGGGTAAACTTGCTTTCAAACCCAACATTTTCACTTTCCTGAAGACATTCTTTGCACATTGGTGATAAACATTTAGCACTAGGTGGCAGTGTGTAATGCTTACAAGCCTCAGGTAACTTTCAATATAATATATTCATTTTTAAAGCTTTTCTTTTAAACAGAATTTATTTATATCATAAGTGAGTTAATAAAATTAAAGTCAACAGGCACCTAAATCCTTAGCAGTATATTTAGAATATCTATTATTTGTAACACTTTAAAGAGTTGATTGTAATATTTAACACTCCCTGCTTTTATGTGGGATCTGCTTATGTGAGGAATTGTTAGGAATTAATTAAATGTGCCAGAGTTCTGCTTATGACTGGGTAAACAAAGGGAAAAAGAAAATTTAAAGAATTAAAGAACATTATATGAGAAGACATAGGGTTATTCCAAAATAGACACTATATTAACTATTGGCACTTTAATCCTAATCCTCTCATAACACTGGCTGAGCAAATATTTCTAGGAGTCAATGTCCATAATGATTAATTTCTCTCCATCTCATTGCCTTTGCAACAGTGTGAGAGTGCCTGGTACCTCACTGACACTTCAGAAGATCCCTACATCCTCAGTAATCATGGATGATCTGGCTATCCCAATGACCAGTAATGTAGCACTATGATTTGTTGTAACAGATGGACGTCCTCTCAGCCATGTTTTGGCTAATTAGAACATGGGCACCCCTGTCTTTGATTAAGTTATGGATCATAGTAGAGATGATCTACCAGCCATTGATCTGGAGGAAACTCAAGAACAGTATAGTGGGCATTTCATGCATGTCCATTGGATGTGGCTATTGTAGAGATGGGGACCAAGGGGAATAAGTCAATCTATGTTGGAATAATTAAAAACACAAGTATGTTTTATCAAATTTTTATAATTTGAGAGGCTTAGAGAAGAATAGACATGGAAAGAGTTCCTTTATTCTGGTTCATTCTCCCAAAGGTTGCAATAACTGGAGCTGGGGCTGGGGCAGGCCAAAGCAAGAAGCAAGAAATACAGTGTAAGATTCTTCCATAGATGGTGGGAACCCAACTATTTGAATTATCACTGCTGCTTCCTAGAGTGTAGCTTACCAGGGAGCTGGGGTCCAGAGCTCGAAGCAGGAACTGAACCTGGGCAGTCAAATGTGGGACATGAGTTTCTTAACTATGGAGCTAAGCACTCCCTCAAACATTTTTTATAATGTAAAACCCCAAAGATAAAAAGTAGTCGGACAATGTCCTCATCAATCACCTTGAATAATTGTCAAATCATGGCCATTTTGTTTCATCTACAGTCCTATTCACTTTCCCTCCTGTAGTTCTTGGAAGCAAGTCCTAGAAATCCCATCAAAGAAGGGACCCCTAGGAAGCAGTTACTCACAAATCTAGGTAGCATATGAAGGGCAGTTTCAAAAAATAATCAAATACCACATTTCACTTAAAATGTCAGAAATCTTTGAAATAGGTAAGTTACTTTTTTCCTGAAAGATGGCAGACTTCATGTAATTACAGAACAGTTTAGGTTCTACATGTTTTTGTCAGAAATGTTCAGAGTTCTTTGAACTTACTAGATAGTATATACTGATAAATAAGTGAATTAGGCTTTTTAAATATTGACTGCATATCTTATCATTGCAGTTCTTTTATGTAAAGTGTTACTTTGATAAACAGCAGAAATTAGATATAGTGGACCCTTGGGATGTGGGAACTTAACTTTGCATGACTTCACATTTGGGATTCTTAAAGGCACATGGCCTGGAGTGAGCTATAATTCTACTGAGTTCTAATTTAAGTCACGTAGTTACAGAAGCTAGTCTTTCAGTGAGTGAAGCCAGTCTGTGACCTAGTGGCCACACTCCTGGTCAACTTGTGCACTTGTTGACATGATACATTATTTTTAGGGCTAGTTATCTATGGTGTGTTTGAGAATTTGGGGATCTAAAAAATGCTTTTGAGAATGTTGGATATCTCCTGAAATGTACCTTTCAGATTTTGTAAAGAGTTGAAGTGTCAAATGAATAGAATTTTTACAGATCTGAAAAAATTAATAGCCACGATGTATAAGTCTTTGTGGCATTATATATCTAAGAAAACATAATTCTTGTAGAGAAAACAAGTAATTTGTCATGGATTTATGCCATGCCATATTTTTATGTGTATAAATTATATAGGAAGCAAAGCACCTGTATAATTTTCTTTAATATTAAACACACAAAATCTTTGTTTTGAAACTTAATATGATATTTTCTTTTCTGGGTTGTTTCAAAAACTGCCTGCCAGTCTATCCAGGCTATTCACATCAGCCTTCCCATGTTATGTTTCAGGTAGGACTGAAGAATGGTTCATACTCAACAGTACAATGAGAAATAATTGAGCTGGTTGACTTCTACGTGATTTCTTTTTCCTGATTATTTCTATTTTTTTCTTCATTATAAAAGTAATAGATTTCTACTGGAGGAAAACTGACAGAAAAGTGTAAAAAGGCAGGGAAAAAATCATCCAAAGACAATATTGTTAGCTTATCATATTTCTGACTAGGATTTCCTGTAAGTCTTTAATAGAAGTTAAGATTATGGTGTGTATCTGAAAGAGAAAAATGAATGTTCTGTTTTTTTCCACTTAGAATTCCATCATCCAGTTCAGTTTAGATACTATGAGCTGCTGCTTCCCAGGTACTGTGCTAGGCTCTGCTCTGGTTCACAGCATGGAATACAAAAAGAAAACCAGTTTTCCCATGCCTGTGCACAATGCTGCCTTTTGTATTGCTATCCAGTGGCTAGGCATATGAATCATTCTTTCACCATCTCATCTCAGACTTTGAGATTATGGGCAATGTTGTGATTGTGTCCACTCAGTATTTTCTGTATGATTTGATTTTCTCATACTCCTTTCTATATTTTGTCAGTGTGTTTTCTCAGGAGTGATTCCTAGAAATGGTACACTGGATGAAAGGCATGAACCTTTTAATAGCTCCTTATACTTATTGCCAGATTGTTTACCAAAAAGCTTGTACCCATTTCATTCTCCCTGGAAGTTTATAGGTCACATTGCCATCCTGACCAGCACTGTGAACTCTAAAAGAGGACAATATCATCACTCTCATCTTAAAGGCTAAAAAACTTATTTTTAGAGTTTAAGTGGCTTACCCAAGGTCCCACAACTAGTAAATAGTAGAGTTGGGTCTTGAACCAAGATTCATGGATTTTACTTTAAAGTCTTGGCTTTAAAGTACTACATTATTCATCCATAATTGTTTTATGTGAGGCTGAAAAGCTTTGAAGTGGCTATTTTGAAATTGATACTTCATTTTTTATGAGTGACTTATTTTTTTGCAAACATCTGTGGAAGATCTCTTTCAATGGCCAGCACTGTGCAAGTCCAACGCCAGGAACCAGGACCTTCTTCCAGGTCTCCCACATGGGTGGCAGGGGCCCAAGCACCTGAGCCATGTTCTGCTATTTTTCCCAGGCCACCAGCAGGGAGCTGGATTGGAAGAGGAGCAGTTGGCACATGAACCAGCACCCACGTGGGTGGTGGCATCGCAGGCCTCAGGCTTTACACACTTTGTCTCGACACCGGCTTCCATACTTCATTAATCCTAATTCAGGTGTTTACCTGTTTTTTATACTGAGATCTCTGACCCTTCATCAGTTTTATATGCCCTTTATGTATTAGGATTACGGACATTCTTTAATTTCTGCTATTGTTGCTGTTATTTACAAAAGTTGAATGGGGGTGGGCCTTGTGGTCCAGTGAGTTGATACTGCTTGCGATGCTGGCATCACCTCTGAGTGCTGCTTTGAGTCTTGACTGCTCTGCTTTTGACCCAGCTCTGTGCTAATGTGTGTGGCAAAGCAGTGGATGATGACCCAAGTACTAGGGTCCTGCCACCTACTTAGGACACCTGGAAGGAGTTCTTGGCTTCTGTCTTTGGCCTATCCCAGTCCTGGCTGCTGCAACTGCTTGGAGTGAACCAGCGGACAGAATATTTCTCTCTCACTTCTGTCACTCGGCCTCTCAACAAAGCGAATACATAAATCTCGGAACAGTGGAAAATGTTTGGTTTAGTTGAATGCTATATTCTAGTATTTTTTGTGCATAGGCAATACTTTCTCATTCATAGAATGGGTTTAAATTTATCTAAATATTTTTCTCCTTAAGCAACTTATATTTAATTTAATGATTTTTTAAAAGCCTCTAGTCCATCCAACATTCTTGGAGTGTAGGGTATGTGATAAGGATTAAATTAATTTTCCTTATGAAAGTAAACATTTCCAACATCAATTTTTGAATAATTCATCTACCCTCATTGCTATTTTATCATTTCATATCATCATGCATTATTCTGGATATGCACACATATATACATACACATGTGCACCTACTCCTGCATAGTGAGTATCTGGTCCTGTATAACATTCTAGTGTTCTGTCAGTTCCTTTATTGACATCACACAGGTTAAATTATATTCCTATTTCCATAATATTTGCTAGGATTGATATCCTCTTATTGACTTCTCTGTGTAATTATAGATCTTTTAAGACCTTCTGAATGATCTTCTAATTTTAGAATAATTTTATAAAGCTATTCCCACATTTTTGGATTGTAATTGAAATTTCATTGAATAAATTCAGGAAAATTGGCCACCTTACATATAGTTCCCTTATCCTGGAATCTGTTGTATCTCTATGAACCTCTATGAAGGTTTTATTCTGGAGACTTTCCATGCTATATGTAAAGACCCGAGCTAGACTTTGGTTATTGTGCCTAAATGTGTTTCTTGTTCATGATTCATTCTACAAAATGGTCAAGGATTTTGCAACATGTCACGTGCACCTTGGGCCCACATTAATTTTACTCATTCATATTTACACATTTGTTCTGATATTGTCTTGTGGTCCTCCCAGATAGGCACAAGCCACCTGAATGCTTATCTTTATAATTGCTAGGCTACAACCTTTAGTGCTCAACATATATTTGTTATAGTTTACTGAAACTAAGAAGATATATTTAGTACAAACATATCTATCAATCTAATAAACATGGTTAAATTAAGCAGCTCACTAGTGATATAACAATGTCCAAAATAAGTATTAACAAGTCAACAAAGTACAATGCAGCAAACCTTACTCCATGTGGCATTTTGTTGTTTCAAATGTGACAAAATTCTAAGATAATCCATTTTGCCTAGATAGAGTGGAATGGCAAGGCTGGGTATCTAGTCTAAAGCTATAGTTATCTTATTTGGGAATGTACTCTAGTGACAGATTTTTAAAAATGAAGAGAGTCCAGAGATAATTTCATACACACTTTGCTTATGTCTTTCTTAAATGCCATGTAACCATGTACTCCAGCTCTCTTCCTTTGATCTTGGTGTGTGATCAATTGCTTATTGGATGCATGCAGAAGAGAAAACCTTGCTTGTTATTAACAGGCATTCTCTAGATCTTCTTGAAGCTGAGACTTGTTTAATCTCAGGCTAGTTGACCCCAACCTGATGGTGCGTGCTCTCAGCAAGATGCAAATAGTCAAGTGGGAGAAATAACATATGGAGAGGTCTCCAGACTACTCATGTATTCCTCCAATCCTAGTTATTTGCATGAGCAATTCTGTTGTGTAGTGGAAAGTAATTCTTTTGTGTATAAGCTACGTATGAGTTATGGAGCATTGGGGATGTGGTAGAAAAGCATTTACTTCTCAGTCTATTGTCAGGGTTTTCATATGGGTAGATCAATAAGTCTGGTCCTGCTAACATCTGTTTTCCATTTTATCTAGATAGGTGAATAAATTAAAACTGTTGAAGTTTATAATTTTAAGATCTTCTAATTTCTGTGCCTAGGTTTCTTTTTGGTTGAATGCTTGAAGCAACAATGCACTAGCAGTGATAAAAAATTCTCAAGCCTCAAGGGAGTTTTTCTCCCACTTGTTTGAATTTCCCTGTCAGAATCTCTTGGTGATGTGACACTAAGAAAGAGTGTGAGAGAAAAACTCTGTAGGTACTGTCAAGCAAAGAAATTGCAATGGGGTTCCAAATCACACATTTAACTTAGGATTCTAACCCGTATAGACATATCTCTACCGTATTTTCTATTTCTAGCACATTGGTCTACCTAAGCATAATTATAGAAAAATAAAAAATTACAAGAATGCAGCCATAGATCAAGACAATACCTTCAAGGACCTCTAATGTGTCTCTGCTGAATCTTAGAATGACCAACATCTCAATTTGCTTGGGAGTAAGGAGTTTTGGTGCTAAAGCAAGGAGAGACTTGTACAAATGGGATGTTGAAGTAGAGGAAGAATAATATGTAGCAGTTCTCAAATAATCCTTTTGTTAGTAGAGAGGTATCTGAAAGTGTTACTGAAACATTCTATGAATAATAATTGCCCCAGAGATATCACAAAATCTGAATCCATTGTCCTTTGCTGGCAAAAACGGGATATTTCCTGTTTGTATAGTTACTTATCCATAATTTATCCTCTGCATACTTCCAAAAGTAATTTGAGATGCTTTATAATCACATATACCTAGTTTTTACAGCAATTCAGTAGTAAATCTAAAAGATATATATTTGGATCTTGGCTAAATGTAGCATACTTTTAAAATTAAATTTGATAAAATGAATATTAACCAGTATAAGATCTGAAGTGCTCTCTGTAGAGAAATATATTGGGACTTTCAAAACAAATACCCACCTGCCTGTGATTTCAGATAAAAAGATAGCAAGTATTTGAACAATTATTTAATGTTGTAAAGTTACCCCCAGACAGGCTAGTTAAGCTACTGAGGTGAGGCATGATTTTAGAAGATCCCTGGGTCCACTCAGACAGGAATGGCAGCTTTTGTTTGCATGTTCCACATGCTCTAGCATTAGACACAGTTGTATCCCATTGAACAGACTGTTGCATCTGTTAAAAAGACCAGGTGTAGGCATTTGTTCTTGCAAATAGACTACAGTGACTTTTGACAGTCATTGTCTTCCATCCAAGCCTGCTTCATCTATTAAGTAGAGATCGTAAATATTTGAGTGTAGTGAGAATTAAATGGGATTATATAGAGATGACTTGTAAAACACAATAAAAGGGAATAATATTGACAATCAGTAATAACTATCTTGTTCTATGCTCAGAATAATCATTTGAGATTCAATTGCAGCTTTAAATATATCTAAGAAAACTATTGGTTTTTCAGTGGAATTGTATGTCAAAATACATTTAATAAATGTACTTAATCTACCCATCAGTAAAAATTTTGAATTACAATTATAGTCAGTTGCCATGGTTATATGAAATTGCTACCATTCTGTGTGGCACCCCCTAGACCTTATGGATGACAAAAAACAAATGTTTTCAGAAATTGGATTCACACTGACCTAGGCAGAGCAAGGTAAGAAATGTTTTCTTAAAGTTGATTTTATAGAAAATGAGAGTAGAGCAATAGTTACCAGAAACTTGGGAGGACTATAGAGGGAAGTAAGGGATAGGGAAAGATTGGTCAACAGGTACTAAATTACATTTACAAAATAGAAATAGAATAGAAATTATGGTGTTTTATGATTTTATTTGAGAGATGGAGTTAGAGGGGGAGAGACGGAATGGTCTTCCATCTGCTAGTTCACTCCCCAAATGGTCACAACAGCTGGAGCTGGGCCGTTCTGAAGCCGGGAGCTTCTGCCGGGTCTCCAACGTGGGTGTGGGGGCCCAAGCATTTAGGTCATCTTCCACTGCTTTTCTAGGCCATAAGCAGAGAGCTGGATCAGAAGAGGAGCAGGCAGTACATGAACTGGTGCCCATATAGATGCTGGCGCCACAGTTGGAGGGTTAGTCCACTATGCTACAGTGCCGGCCCCTTGATATGTCTTTTTGGCTTCTTGCTTGAGATTGTAAACTCTGAGGAAAACTGTTCAATAAGTCTTTTTGACCCAGTTCCCAATAGGATGCATAATATATAGTTCAGTTTTTTTCTTCGATAAATGGAAAAGGCAGAATAAGCTTAATTTACTTGGAAAGAGTTTTTAGAAGGTCAGCTTGTGGGTAAAGGTGTTAAAACTGGAAAAGGATAGGAAATGACTTAATAAAATGATATGAAAATAATGCTTTTGTGATGAAGGTCTAGATGGACGTTGATCTATTAAGGCTCTTCCTATACCAGAGAAGTGTCTGCTATACTTTTGTAAGCAGCAGCGTATGTGTGTCTACGTGAGTTGGTGAGTATGGAATTAAGGAAATGGGACAGGAGCTAGCATCTGAACTGCCAGTGTGCCACATGTGGTCTGCTTTCCAGAGGACTCTTACCTCATAGAACCTGCTGAAGTAGAACCAGTGACATACTTACCACATTTTGTGGCAGGTAGACTATTGAAAACTACCTGTGGAATGGTGGAGCCAATGTTTGCCCTTCTGAGAGTGAGTAATTTGTAGGTTTTTTGTTACCCCTGTCTTCTCCATGAGAACCAGCAGTAAATGGTAATGCTAAATGGAAAAAAAAGTCTTCATGAAAGCTCAGATACCTTTTCTATGCTAAAGAAACAAGAGCCAAAGTTTTACTGTGAGTACTCTCCTTGTATTAACTCCTTTACTCCCCACAGTTGTGTGAAGTAGGCAGGCTGTTTCCTTCATTTTACAGGCATGAAAAAATGGGGCAAAAGGTGTAATATCATGCTTCAGCTACATATTTGGGAAAAGGTATATCCAGTACTCTGGACAAATTCCTTTAGCACACACTTCAGAACTTGGTTCTTGCAATCTTGCTGCTTAGAAAATCAACAGCTCAAATGAGAAGGAGCCTCGTATCCTTGTCACTTTGAGGTTGGGTGTCCTTCATTTGAGCTTCAACTGATGGAAAAGAAAATAGATTCCCCTCAAGGGTAGCTGGCAGCCTTGTAGGTAGCAGGGGCAAGGTGGACTTTCCTGTTGTCATTTCACATGAAGATGACTATTCAAATGCAGGCATAAATCAGGCTAAAAATAATTCAGTTATCTGTAGGATTTTCCCCTTTGCCACTTATCTCTTGAAGTTGGAATATTTGTGATGCAGCTCAGACTGGATCAGTCTGAATATTTACATAATATCTGCAGATCCTATGGTGATTATGAGCACAAAATTGTCCAGTGGTTGGAAACTTTAATTGTGCACTTTGAACATTCTAGCCATTTTTTTCCATGGCCTAAAAAGCATCATAGTTGGAAGGAAACATCTGTGTTCTTTGTGAGAACTCTGGAATCCAATATGCTTCATTTCCATGGTCATTTTATGTGCATCGGGCTCACTTAAAATTTTTCCTTGTCAATGAATTTTCTACTTAGAGCATCCCATATAACTAGAAATAAATGTTAACCTCTCCAAAACCCACTGGTTAAAGCCATTTTTAGAAGTTGATGGGTAAATGTGAAGGAAAAAAGTGAACAATGCTGGACTGTTTTCCCCTCCCACTGTCTTAGAAAGTATGTCTTGAGCACAAAACGTATTTTTAAGAAAGATTTGTTTACACCATACGGTGCCAATGCTACTAAGGTTTATTTGTGCCACAGCAACTTATCTACACTGTAAGAACAGTATACTTGGAAACAGTGAGCACATGTTGGTTGACAACTCTTCATGAAGATAAGCATGGGTGAAACCTCATTCTATGAAGAATATCTCAATGGAAGATGGTTGTGAACTGGCCGATTTGTTTGCTTTCTCTGAGGTTCATTTGCAGATCATCCAACATAGAGGCTTAATCTTGCAGAGAAAAAAATGCTTTTTGAAAAACTTAAGAGGATTCAGTGTTTTCAGCCTGATCATAATTCATTTGAAAGCACAAGGGATCTGGATGTACAATGTTCTGTAAATTAATGGATAGTGAGGAATCTTTCTTCACCCTTGTGAATCCTTATAGAAGACATTTGCAGAGAAATTACTGGAGCTTCTCCCCCTGTGGGGAGATTAATGTTTTAATATGCAAAAGCAGACAACTCACAATTCCTTTGCTCAATGGTACTCTCAGCTACACAGTCTTACTGCTTTATTTTCCACTTACAGCTTGTCTTCCTAATAACTTTTATAGAGTCAAATAGAGCTAACACAAAACCCTTCCAGGACCCAGTCTTGAAGACTATGATTGCTACAAGGAATCACCAAGGCATGTGATCTAGTATGGTGGAATAAATATCTGCATGAAGGTATTGATATTTTCCTGCTCATCCCGCTCTTTTGGAATTTTTTCCTTATTTACTAGCTTCAAGGTTGGATACCAGAAAATGATGTGCGTGAATGCCATATTCTTAGGTTCTCTTACCTTTTTGTTTACAGAAAGTTGAACCAGATAGACATATTTCCTTTATTTTTCATTTCCATTTGAAAGGCGGAAGGGAGGGACAGAGATTGATCTATCCTCCCACTGGGTCATTCCTCAAATGCCCGCAACAGCCACGGCTGGGCTAGGCCCAAGCCAGGAGCCTAAAACCCAATCAATTTCCCCTGTGAATTGCAGGGACCCAGGAACTTTAGTTATCAACCATAATCTCCTAGGGTGTACATTATCGAGAAACTAGAATAGCATCAGAAGGGCCACGGCTCAAACAAGGCACTCTGAAACAGGAAGTGGGTGTCACAAGTGACGTCATGACTGCTGTGCCAAACCCCTGCCCCTGAAAGTGTTTCCTTTAATACCACATAATTTGCTACAGTTGTGTCTCATCACCATTGTCTTTATCTTCCTGCTTGGCTACACTGAACCTTGCTTGCACTCAATCCCGTTTCCTCCTGCAATCAGATTTCCACGTGGGCATTATTCCTGCCTCCCTATGTCTTCACTGCTTCTCTTTGAGAAGCAAATGTACTTAAGATTTTCACACAGTAAAGAGAATAAAAACTCCCTCTTCACTCCATCCTCTTTCTCTTTCATGGGAGAGCCACACATCTTGGTAGAGGTGGCTGACCTTTCCTGTACCTTCTCATTTCATTGTCTCCTGAACTTCACCTCTAAAACTCCAGTGAAGTTGCTTTTGTCAAGGTCAATAACAAAGGTACTGCGTGTTGCATTTCAGAGGTTCTGCTGGCTTCTTAACACTTGGCAATATCAGATTGTGTTAAATTCTTTAAGGGGCCGGTGCTGTGGCAGAGTAGGTTAACACCCTGGCCTGAAGCACTAGCATTCCATATGGCCCTGGTTCGAGGCCCAGCTTCTCCACTTCTGATCCAGCTCTCTGCTATGGCCTGGGAAGGCAGTACAAGATGTCCCAAGTCCTTGGACCCCTGCACCTATGTGGGAGACCTGGAAGAAACTTCTGGCTTCTGCCTTTGGATTGGTGCAGTTCCAGCCGTTGCGGCCAATTGGGGAGTGAACCATTGGATGGAAGGCCTCTCTGCCTCCCTCTCTCTCTGCCTCTTTCTGTGTAATTCTGACTTTGAAATAAATCTTTTAAAATTTCCTTTAAAATTCTTTTGGTGGTTTTCTTTTAAACTTTATATAAAAGGGAACAAATTTCATGTATTTCATATATGCAGTTTTAAAAGCATAATGATACTTCCTACCCAATCCTTCCTTTCCTTGTACCCTCCCTCTTTATTTTTACAGTACTGATTTCTTAATTTCCAAATATATAACATCTTCTATGTTTATATAGACAGATGTATGCGTGTGGTGTATTAGAGGAATAAACAATCAAACATGCTTGCACCCATCCCTCCCAACCACATCCTTCTCTTTGATAGGAATTTGTGATCTACCCTTAGGATAATTTGGGTAGATTCGACCTATTAGAGTTGATAATTCTTGTGTTTGAACATAATGCACCCTTTACACAGTGTCTTTCAATAGTTTATTTGCTATGAAGATCCCCTATATCTGGTGTTGGATTTATTACAAAATGCTTCAATTTTATTTAAAATAGTCTTTTAAAAAATTATTTAAGTTAGAAGGAAAGACCTTCTAGCTGCTGGTTCCTCCCCAAATGGCCCCACCAGCCAGGGCTGGGCTATGCTGCAGTCAGGAGCTTCATCAGGGTCTCCTATGTGAGTGGCAGTGGCCAAGTACTTTGGCCCATCTTCTGCTTTCCCAGCAGAAGTGGAAGTAGAGCAACTGGGACTTGAACTGGCACCCATATGGGATGCCAGTGTTGCAAATGGCAGCTCAATCTGTTGCATCACAGCACTGGCTCCATAATGTAACAAGTCTTAAAATGTTTCTGACTTTTTAATGATGTATAGCAGTGGTTGATTTCAGTGTATTGATATTATCAACCAATTTACAAAATTTTCATTTAATAGTTTAACTTTGCTGTCTTAAGTGTATTTTAATGAAAACCTGATAGTAAATGCTCTTGATTTCTGTTTATCTTAAAGTGCTTTCGATGAAGTTTACTGTTGAATGATAGTATTATACAATTCCCACTTGACAGTTTTTCTTTGGCACTTTAAAGATATTGCTCTGCAGTTCTCTGCCTTCTATTGTTGCTGCTGAGAATTTTGCTGTCAGTCTAATTGCCATTTTTTAGAGTGTTCTATTTTTTTTCCTTTCTGGTTACAATAAAGGCCAACCACAGGGAAAAGTACAGAAACTCAGGAATAGCAACAAAACTGTCAGGAGGTAGAGGTTACTGGAACCAGTAGAATGGAGGGTTATGCCTAGCAGGCCACCTTGAGCAGAGTAATGACCTTCTATAAAGTGGCACAGCCAACCCTAGAGTTCACAAGGAAAGGAGGAAAGGGCACAAGTATCTGAACTTCTCCCTTCTCTCCTACCTCCCACCTGTACTCAACACTAGCCAAACACCATCGTTAGCTGGGGTCATAAGATTGCAACAATGGTCCGGACAGGTCAGCTTTCCAGGGCAGACAGCATGGTTGCTTCTTGTAATTTTTGATCCTTTCCCAAATTTAAATCCCATCTTTTTTTCTTTAGGTACCTCATGCACAGTAATTAAATTTTGGCTGCTAGATCTGGTATCTTGAGTTTAGAAGTTCTATAGTTTTTGGTTTTTTACTGACTGTTGCTCACAATGGCTTGTTGTCTTGAATATATTTTTCAATGTGAACATTCTTGGCTAAAAGTAATCTGACATTCTTAAGGGACCCAAATTGAGGATCCTTTCCTCTGAAGAGGATTTCCATTTGTTCCAGCAAGATATAATGCATCTCCACCAGTCTACTGTGTGCAAACAGTGTCATTTAAGCCTCAGAATGACTTTTCACACAATTGTTCAGATGAAGCTACTTTCCCCTTGCTTAGAACTAAGAAGTAAGCAGATTTCCTTGTCTGTACCCTTTGGGTAGATGTTTCCCAGCCACCTTCTGTACATGGTACCTACTTTCAAGTATTGAGGTTCTGTGTGGAGCTCAGGTCATCTACCCCACATGACACAACCCCAAGGCCTTTACATCTGGTCTTTCATATCTGAACTTGAATTCCTCAAGGTCTAGTTTACTGACGTTTGACATTTGTCTTATCCTTCTTTGATTTATTGTTTCTTTAAAAATGCCATCGAGGATTTTTAAATTTCTTTCAAACTCAGCATTGAATATACTGTGAATTTAACTGAAATCTGAAACTTTGAAGTATATCCCCAGTTTTGCTTATTCTCCTATTTTCTTGCCTTGTCATCCTTCTCAATATTATTTCTCTGCCTGTCTTTTAAATTTGGGGTACTTAAGAGTCTGTCCATTTTGTTCTTCCTATATCACTTTAATTCACAACTACTGCATTATCTTTTTGAGCAGATTGTGTTGGTACTTGTTACCAACATCTCCCTAGTATGTAGGCTAATATCTACCACACAGTAAGTATTCAGTACATAATTGTTGAGTGAACAAGAGAAAGGAAGGACCATTAATGTGTTTCAAAGGGAAATGATTAGTAGTTGTACTATAGGTAGGAGGAATTAGAACTGTAATGGGTTAATTTCACTTCATTTTCCTGATTTTCCAACTTCTATTGGGAAATGTTTTTTTAAAAAAAAAAAAAAAAATTTACTTGAGAGGCATAGGCAGAGAGAGAGAAGTCTTCTGTTGGTTCACTCCCCAAATGGCCAAAGCTGAGCTGATCTGAAGCCAGGATCCTGGAGTTTCATCCAGGTCTCCCACACAGATGCAGAGGCCCAAGGACTTGGGCCATCTTCCACTGTTTTCCCAGGCCATAGCAAAGAGCTGGATTGGAAGTGGAGCAGCCAGGACTTGAGCCAGTGTGCATGTGGGATGCTAGCACTGCAGGCAGCTGCTTTACCCACTACTCTACAGTGCCAGATCTAGGAAATGTGTTTGTATCTTTTGTTTCTATGTCTACTGTTGTGCTGCAGGCAATGTTATGCAATTTTATCCCTACCCTTAAATATATCTGTAATGTACATGGATTTGTAGAATTCTAAATGATGTCAATTGATATAACTTTTCTCTGAGAGGGATATCTTTGCTTCTCTTCTGATTGGTAAATTATCATTGGCCTTTTTTCCAGTTAGTATTAGGACCTTCTAATTTGTATGTGGCTTTATTAAATTTGGTTGGGCTTGAAGACTTAGTTTCTAGAAAAGCAGATGAAATAAAATTAGCTTCTGCTAATAGAGCTAACACCAGAATATATGGAACAGTACTTCATATGGAACAGTTGCACAGAGGGAGAGAAGCAGAGTAAAATCTGACTCTATCAATATTGCATGGCTCTTATGTGAACAGCATGGGGTCGGCTGGTGTCTTTAAGATTCTTCCCACAAACGACAGTGTGGAGAATCAGCTACTGCTTTTTAGAGGCACACCAAAGACTGATCCTCAAAGAAGTTGTGGTTTTTCCAAACAAAATGCAAGAGGGCTCAAAAGTCGGTGACTATTTGTAGTACAGCAGGATTTGATTTGAATTCTACAGTGAAGCATTGAAAAAGTGAGGAAGATGACTTTGGGAGTAATTGAGGCTGCAGAAAGGTACACAGACATGTAGACAAAGAGATGCTGCAAATTTCAGTAGCTGCAAAGGAAAAGGTATTTCTACCATAGTGACAAGCTTCCAAGAACATTTAAAGACGAAAATGGCTATTGCACTTTATCTTGGCTGTTTTCAAGAGCTTGCTGGGTAGTTCATTCTTTCTGTACATTAGAAGCTAGAGGATTGAGTTTGTGAATACAAAAGTGGAGAGGGCTCTTATCAGAGTGAATAGAAACAAGGCTTAGCTGGCTGTGAGTTTCCACAGAGACATGAAAGTTGAAAAGAACAGAATCCTGGGCACAGACATTGCAACTCAACTATCGGAGGCTGAATCTGTGCAGGGGGACAGATCCTGTTCAGTCTCAAGAGAATTTAATGGAAAGCCCTATTTTTTTGTATTAAGAACACAATGTAGCATTAGGAGAAGGGGAAAGAGGACAGTACTCAGTGCCTACCAGAAGTCAGATTTGGGAACAGCAAGCAAAATGTCCTGGAGCAAACCCTAAGGAAACCTACTTCCCAGGTGAAAGCTGGAGCCAGTGGTACAGATTCTTGTGTGGTATGATCCTGAAATACAAGAATATTCAAAAGGAACTTGGTCTTTGAATTTGGATATGTGTTATTATCCTGTGCAGCCAAGTAAATTCATAAACTCGACTAAACCAACTAAAGCTTAAGGAGAGTTTACTGTGTTCAAATTTTGGCTCTGACCTGATTAAAAGGATAGAATAATCATCTGTATTTCACAGATGGACTTGCTGAATAACTTCACTCAAGCCATTTGCATAGAAGTTACACTTGAACCTATCAATATATGAAGGGGTAACATAAGTTAAAAATAAATGCTTATGATAGGACATATAGGCAAAGAATATGTGAAAGGGGCTTTTAATTTTACACATCTGTAAAAGCAAGTAAGATGAAGTAATGCTGATCCTTTCTTGCATGAGCACTTAATTTCTGAGGCACTATATTTTGCATTTTATTCTTTGCTATGCTTGATTTTAAGAGTACCTGAAAAACATCTACATGTTTGAAATTTTTTCCTTTCAGTGTGCTATTCTCAAACTCTTAATTTTACCCCTACTTTTAGATCCAACCTAGACACATGCCAGCTCTTACACAAGGGTATTCTCAACTTCCTTACGTGAATGTGATCTCTGGGTACTGGGTACCTAAGCACTTGTGGCTTGGAAACTTTTCACATGTTTCTTTAGTATGATTTTGTTTACATGTCCTCTCAACTCTTCAAGATAACACCTTTCTTGGGATAGGGATTCTACTATTAGATTCTCAATGATATACTGCAGATATTTGTACATATTTGCACTTTTTATTTACATATTGAAGTCAAAACAATTTGGCTGTTTGGCTTTAATCTATCAAAGTTATGGTAAAATCTTCAACCTTTGTTTAGTGAAAATATTCAAATTCTTAATCTAAAACAAGTGAAATGGAAGCTTTCCTCGAATCTATTTCCAGATGACAAACCAGGTTCCGAATTGACATTAAAGTAATTCTAATAACCATATCCCTTTTTGGAAAATCAAGGCCTTTAGAAGTTAAAGAAAATAACCTATTATATTCACAAAATGCAAATAGCCTGCCCTTTAAAATATGTCAAAAGGAGCATGGTTACTAGAAAAGTCTGACATGCACTTTAGCTCATCAAAGAGAACTAGCACACAAATCCAAGGTAGCAGGGCTGTTATACAAAATTTCTACAGTTTTTTCCCCTCTAGCTTATTTCCTATTTAAAATTCTTTGCTACAATGGAAGTGACTTTAGGGTATACATTTGGTCCAGTAGTAAAAAGGCTGCCTGGGCTGCCTGTGTCCCATAATGTGGTGTCTTAATTCAAGTCCTGGCTCTATCTCCTCCTAATGTGTACTCTGGGGAGCAGTGATGAAGACTCAAGTAGTTGGGCCCCAGCCACCCATGTGGGAGGCCTGGATTGAATTCCAGGCCCCTGGCTTCAGCATGGCTCAGCCCTGGCTGTTGTGGACATTTGGAAAATGAACCAATGGATAGAAGATATCTCTCTCTATCCCTCTATCCTTGTCCCCTGCTTCATTTAGATGAAAACATTTAGGAAAAATAAATGGAAGTGACTTTAAGTCCTCAGTACTTTTTAAATTTAAAGGATGCCTTTTATGACAGATTTCCATTATGAACTATGTCCAGTTTGTATTAAAATGAAAGTGTGATCCTTTTTAGTTTAGACATTTTTAAACAATTTGTTTCAAAAATTCATTTTTGTAAAGTGGAATAATATTGAGCTGATCAGATTATCTTTGAGAGGGAGGCATTGACACCCTGGATCAAATAAAGGACTAGGAAAGTGAATTAGAGTTGATCACAATGACAGCTCATTACCAGGGAAATATGCTCTTAGGATATTGTGGAGAGAAAGCATTTGGATTGTGCCTTTTGGAGGGAGTGATTCATACCAGAAAAGCTATACTCTTGGAGTTAGTTATGGTTAACTCAATTTCGAAGTAATTGTTTATTCACTAAATAGGTTAATAGAATACTTAGCAACTGTTATTAATATGGTCTAGAACCTCTTTTAATTCTATTTTTTGAATTTAATTAGGGATATGCAAGGTCCATCTACTTCATATGTACAGCTTTAGGTACACAGTGATATTTCCTACTCACCCTTCCCTCCTGCCCAGATCCCAACCCTTCTTCCTTCTCTATTTGCTCTAGAACTTCTAAAGAATAGAGGGTTTGAGAGGACATAAAGAAGGATTTAGGAAACGAGCCTAGAAGACTCCGTTCTCCAGAGAAACAGAACAAATTTGTTTAGATAAATGAGGGGACTGAGAATTGGCACACTTGATTATGGAAGTTGGAAATCCCACAATCTGCCATCTGCAAGCAGTAGATGAGGGAAGCTGGTCATTCATTCTGAGTCCAAAGAGCTCAGCCCTTGATGACCTCTGGTATATAGCCTGGCATCTGAAGGTGTAAGAATCACAAGTTCCGATGACTAAGGGCAGAAGAAGATGGATGTCCTACCTCAAGTATATCCTCTGTTTCCTCCGCTTGGGTTATCTGATGCCCACCCACACTGGTGAAGATTGATCTCTACAGTCTGCTGACTCAAGTGCTATTTTCTTAACAGCCTCCAAGACACACGCAGAGATAGTGTTTTCTAGCTGTCTGGGTGTCTCTTAGTCCAGTTGGCATGTAAAATGAAACATCTCAAGGGCTGTTATCTCAAATGTAACATTTGAATGTAAACATCTCAAAGGCTGGTTATCCTTACTCAGTGCAGTGTTTGCTTTCTCATTGGAGACCTGCAGAACAGAGCCAACAGCTTTTATCTTACAACACTATCATTCCTACCAGAACAAACAAAAATCCATGTGTCCCAAAGACAGAATATTCATTTGTGAATTAGTTCTGAAAGTAGAGATCATTTGAAAGACAATACTTAGCGATTTTTATGATCTATAAACGCTAATGCAGCATGTCGTCATCTAACATTATCAAGATTAGCAGAAAGATAGTCTGTTTTTAAAAGGGCTACATATTAAAATTGTATCATTCTTGCTACTCCAGTGAATTATTTTGGTAGTGGATAAATGATAGTCACATTTTATATCTTGATTTTCTTCATATTAGAAGAACCCTACAGTTTTGGTAGTTATAAATATTGTGAAAGAAACAAAGGGACAATGTTATCACTTTATTGTACTACAAAGTTTCACAAATATTTTAATATTTTGAGAAACTGATTTCGTTGGGTTTTGAGTGACAGAATGCTTGGAAATTGGTATGGGAAATGTACTTGTTTCATGTAGCAATTACTTCTGGCACTTGGCCACCTGAGCTATCACAGGATTTTACTTCACTTGTGGTTAGATAGAAAGGTAGCTAGTTCTAACAGTGACTTGTGAGCAAAAGTGACACTTATGTCACTTCTTGAATTTAACCACTAGTATGCCATCCTGCAGAGCTCTTTCCTTTTGCTGTGGTCACCAACATCTTTTGAGATAGTAGTTATTCCATCAACCCAGATCTAGCAGTATGTGATACAGAGCAAATTCCAGAGTCAACCCATGATAAACATGTATAGCAAATGAGAAAGAAACCTTTGTAAGAAAACAGGAAGATTTGGGATGGTTTGTTACTATGGTGTACTCTTGCATGCTAATAGAGATGAAATTCCAAGCTGCAGGACCAGGTTAGGAGATGCAGAGACAATATGGAAAGTCCACTTCTACAGGTTTTTTTTTTTTTTTTTTTTTTTTTTTTTTTTTGGTTAGGGGCACCTTCAGTTTTTACTATTAAAATCTGATTAGATACCATTACTATTAGCAAAACTCTACTTGAATTGAAAAGTACAGTAATTATATTTACTCATTAAATACTAACATTTCTAAAGTACAAATTGAAAACTTTAAAGATGCTTGTTTAAATTTAGTGCAGTGGAGTCAAGACCAATATGTTATCAGCATCAAGGCTACATTACAAATTATAGTAGTCATCTTCATGTTTTCTTTTCTATGCATTTGATTCATTGGCAGTAATTTGGGTTAATACCATATTAGTGGCAATAAGAATGCTTTTGGACCCAATTATTGGTAGATTAATGAATATTCAGAACTGATGTTATAGGAATTTTTGCTGTTATGGTGTAGATCTATGATGTAAGCACACATATTATAACCATTGCCTGTAAGGGACATTGGAGTTACTATTTAAGTTGAAACAGTTTGTGGAGTAGGTATGTCTAGTGTAGGAGTACTTAGTCTATTAATTGAACCAGCACTTAAGTGAGGAGCTCTTTTCCATGGAAGTAACTGCCTTTATTATGAAGGCTTAAGCCTATAGCTCGGAGCCTTTAAGCAATATCTATCGGGTAGCAATCTGGGGCCTGAATTTGGCTTGGTTAATGGTATAGGAGTTAGATCTCTTTGCTTCAAAATATTTATTAAAATGTCTCCTGAGGGGGAAGAAAGACTGATCACATATCCTCTGCATTAATAGTAACCTTCTTAGCATGAATTGAATACATTTTTGTATCTTCAAGAATTGTGGTCACACATTGGAAGACCGACTTCCACATCTGATTTTTTTCAACTTTCATTTAATAAATATAAATTTCCAAAGTACAACTTTAGAATTATAGCAGCTTTTCCCCCATAACCTCCCTCCCACCCGCAACCATTCCATCTCCCACTCCCTCTCCCATCCCATTCATCAAGATTCATTTTCAATTATCTTTATATACAGAAGATCAACTTAGTATATACTAAGTAAAGATTTCAACAGACTGTACCCAGACAATGTATAGGGTACTGTTTGGGTAGTAGTTTTACCCTTAATTCACATAGTACAACGCATTAAGGACAGAGGTCCTACATGGGGAGGAGGTTCAACATCTGATTTGTAATCCTGGCCCTTGTTCCAGAATTCCCATATCCTTCAGAATTTGTGCCATCCTCTGCGTCTTTCAGCATGTTTTTGGGAGATGGCCTCTTACCCAGACCACATATCTGGTGATCAGATTTCTTGAGCTATATCACCCAATCATCCTATTTCAATCATTTTGATGCAAATTCTTTGCCTAAAATGGTATTTAACTCCTGGTGTGTCTGCCCTATCATCCAACCCCCTCCCAGCCATGCCTAGATTGGTGAGCAGGATGTTTGTAAGCAACATGGTACTCTCTACTGCTCCTTGTTCAAGGGATCTGATTAAGGTTTACTATGCCCTGGAATGCAGTATATCATAACAGTTTAAGGGGGTGTCAGGTTCCTTAAGGCATATAGTTCCTTAAGGTATACGGTTCCTTAAGGTATACATATAAAAGCCATAATTCCATCTATAAAATGGGATGATCACTTACCTCCTGAAGTTGTGATTAAATGTGATAATGTACTTAAAGTGCTTCACACAGTGCCACATAATAAACATGCATTAAGTTTGTCTTCATTTCTCATTGTGATAGTTCTAAGGGATTAGAATTATTCTAGTCAACTATGCACAATGTTTTTGATAGGTAGCTCTCACTGTACTTACACGGAACTCAGCTCCTCCTGAGATGGTTCAGAAACTCTTCTAGAGGCAAGTGTTAGTCGAACAGTTAAGATGCCTACATTGGAGTACCTGGGTGTGATACCCAGTTCTGGCTCCTGACTCCATATTCCTGCTAAAGGCAGTAATGATAATTCAAGAAATTGGGTTGCTGCCCCCCTTGTGGAAGACTGAGTTTCTGGATCCTGGCTTTGGGCTGGCCTAACCTTGGCTATCATGGGCATTAGGGAATGAACCAGTAAATGGGATTCCTTGCTTTCTCTTCTGCATCCCAAATAAAATAACCTAATATGTGGAAGTGAAGACCATCTTCCCATAGCTTCCACTTTGGTCTCATGCTGATATTTAAATTCTATTCTCCTGAAAAGTCCAAGTTTCCTCAGCTGATCTCTAGGTGATCAGACTTTTCCTCATGATCAATATTTTTTGTCAGCGATTCACTTATGATGCATGGACAGACCTAAACAGGATTGCTCTACCAGTAGCACCTGCTACATCACAGTCCACCTAGTGCTTATTAAGAAGTCACTACCTTCCAGGCAGTGTCCCCTGCACAATTCTATCAGATGTTTTTGTTATGTTCTCCAATTTATGTTTAAGAAACCGAGGAAAGTAAAAGCATATCTTTCTATATGTTTGTTAATGTTGTTTAATGGGGAAATATTTGTGTAGGCAGAACTGTAAACAGTAAACATGCATCAAGTAAGACTGCATAGTTGATACAATTTAAAAATATGTATTAACTATAATATTAGTCACATTACCAGTAATGTAGTAAGTGTGGATTTTTCATGCTTATTAGTAACTTTGTGTTCAAAGCAACACAGAACATTGTCTTCCAAAAAAGGTATAGCTACCTGTTATGTCATTTTAATTGACAGTGTGTATTTCTAACATGTGTGAAGATAGAAAACTGAAACATATATTTAAATGCTTCTTGAGAAAGTAGGTATATAAACCAAATAAATTCACTCAAGAGACCTTAGCATCAGGAGAATGCAATAAATACTTTACCTTCAGTGAGAAGATAATATTATCAAAATGAACTTAAAAGGCAATTGACCAGGTTATCAAAAAGCATAATTCCTAAGAGAAATTACTGACTGGTGAGAAGCAAGCCTGAGTATTGTAAAGATAATTCACACTGTTTGCTAATAAAATGTAGGAGACAGATCAAATTATGAACTGACTATAACTAATACAAACTTATAATAGAAACCGTGAAAAAGTTCTCCAAAGATACATCAAATACACAGAACAAACTTCATAAACCAAAAATTAAAATTAGAATAAAAGAACTCTGACTTGGCAAAATAAATTGTTTACTTAAGCTTCACAAATCAATTTTCTCCACATTAAAAGACTAAAAGCAAAGCAAGCCAACCGAACTACATATCTAGAAAAGACACAAAAGGAGACAGTATCACCATATATTGCAACCACTCATTTGTTTCCTTTCTCAGCACTCCCACAGCATGCGTGGGCATTGGACAGTCAACTGAAATAAAAGTTCTGGCCATGCCTACCATATCTTTGTGGTTCTAAGAACTTAAGTCTCTTAAATCCTTGGGACCTTGAAATGAGGTATAGCTTATTCCAATGTAATCTTATTTAAGCCAAAATTTCTTGCTTTTGAGTCAATAGCCCAACTTGGTGGTATATTGTTCTGTTTTGGGTTTTTAGGAGCAGTGCCTGAGACAGGGATTCAGGTGCCCTGGTTTACTGAGAAAATGCCTTTTGGGAGAAGGAGAAAGAGATATGGTAATGTAGGCTAGGGTAGGGAAGGGGACTGAATAGTCATGCGATTTCAGGTAAGTTTTAGCTCTGGTTAAATGTGGGATGAATTCTAACTTTGACTAGATGTAAATTTAGCTTTGGCTAGATATAAATTCACTGTGGAATGAGAGGAGGGACTACAGACGCATGAACATACCATAAACCACATCATACCTTGAGTTGTCAGCCAAAGGTGTTGGTCAGTCATTGGCTGTGAACCAGGTGTGTGTGTGGCAGGGTGTGGGGAGAGATAAAGATAACCTCCTTGGTGAGGCTCCTTCTCTTGGCATTGGCCCAGGAGATGGGATCTGGACAGAACATTAATGCATTTGAATTTCAGTTTTACAAATTCACAGGACCCTTCAGAAATAATTTTACCATCCACCTTGCTGAAGGGAGGAAAAATACAAATAGAAAGTGCAGCTTAAAATTTATACTGATGTTTTACCCAGTTTGATAGATAGGTTTGGATGAAGTGGATAAAAGTCTCAATTTAGAATTCCAGTTTTATAATCCCTTAAGACTCTTTGAATTTTCTAGTTGTCATTTTAAATTTCCTATTTTGTGTGCTCAGTTTCTTGCCCTGTTGCTTGGAGACTCAAAGGCAAACCAGACTCCATGCTCTGGTCTCAGTAGGGGACAAGTCTTTACAAATCAGTTTGAAAGAAATGGATCAAACATCTCTGTACATTTCCCCCAGGCCATGTGATAAGGACAGGGCAAGGACTAGAAGAGCCCTGAATGTACCCCTTAAGGCATTTTGGTCTTTGAAAGTGCAATTTTTTATACAGATGACTAATGCTGTTTGTGATTTTCATCAGTATGCATACCCTCCTCAACTCTTGATCTTTCCTCTACCCCAAAGCATTTCCAGGAAGGCTGGTGGTGTAAGTGTGGGGTTACTTTTCCTTCTAGAGTAAATACCACGGAGTAATCCCAGCACACAGAGCAGACAGAACTGAGTCCTTCATTCCTTAACAAATCTTCATCTTGAGTCTATGGGAGCCAAGCCTCTTCTAGGTGCTGGGTATATGGTAATAAACCAAATTAACAATATCTTAATTCTCTTAACACCAACATACTGGCAGATAAAATTCGCCAAAGACAGGATGAAGAGTTAGGATTGGTTGCTATTTCATGTAGACTAGCGACATCAGGGATCCTTGATGTAGGAACAGTTGAGGAGTGGTCTGCCAGAGCCATGGTGGTGTTGGGGGAAGAGTTCTAAGCAGCAGGCACAGCTTTTGAAAGTATAGAGGGGCTGGTGCTGAGAAAGTAATATGGCTGCAGGAATGAGTGAAAGTTCGCAACACCCAGGAGCTCACCTAGTCAGTGTATATTGCTAATGGTATGCTGGTTTTGATTTCTGCATTGTCAATGCAATTTTTACAAGGAAGAGTTTGAAATGTATACTGTATTCAAATCTTGATTTCTATAGACATTTTAATCCTGAAATACATTCATGGAATTATACATGCATGTACACAACCACTACACATCTCTTTGTGTATTTACGTTGACTTCCCAATTTTTTTTTTTTTTTGGAGGGGGTAGGAAAAAAAAATCAAGCCTTGGAAAAAATCTTTGAAAGTAAGTCATGGAAATTTTACTTTTGTAAAATGTCAGTAATGACATAAAAAGCTGCCCTTGTATTTCTGGGAAGGCAGGCATTTCTCAGTGAAAGAGTGGTCTTTGAAGTTGGGATGATATCGGAGAGGAACTGAAAAACTGGCAGGGGTGGGGAGTTGGGATGGACTGAGTGGCCGTGGTCTGATGCACATAGTTTAAGTTGTATCTTACACTTTCCTGTATAAGGCCGGGAGGAGCTCATTTTGTGCCATCCTTTTCATTCTCTAACATTAGAATTCCATTTTCTATTTTTACAACTTGATTCTTTTTTTTTTTTTTTTAACATTCCTATTGATTTCTTTCTAATCTCCACCCCAGCCCCAGTCTTCTTCCCTTGGAAAGCTGGCTGTTTATTTTTCTAATTCCAGTGCAAGGAAACCAAAAAGCCAACCGGATAAATTTATCTAAGAAGTCCCAATTTCCTGGTGTCTTTTTTTGTTGTTTTGGTTTCCTTTCATGTCAATATAGAGTAATCAGTAAGGTTTAGAGGTTTTCATTTTTTAGTTCAAATACATTCAGAATATAAAGTGGCATAATACGATGATGGAGGGGACCCAAGAAGTGTTATTTAAAACGGATTTAGTTCTGGTTGAAAGCTGACTTCCTGGGTGATGTGCTGTGAGGGAGTCTTAATTCCTAGCTCTGTGGTTTATGTGAGTCAGATGGTAAGCATTTAATCGGTTAGTCACCATTCTTTTCTAAGAACTTGTTGGGGCTGAGGTGGTATTATCGTTTGCCTGCCACTTACCTGGATGTGCCCTTTGGAAGGGAGATGAGTTGGATCCAAGGAAAGTTTGAAAGGGCTGAATAGGCCTAAGGCAGGTCCGTGTTCAAAAACTAAAGCACTTTGTAAGGACTGGAGAATTGTGGAGAAGGGGAGTGAGAAAGTCGTTGCAGTCTGCTCCCTTGCATTTTGGAAACTCATCAGGTCTGAAACTGATAATTTCATTTCACACATCTTTGGTTTTATGTTGCTTTTTAGCTATGGCTGGAAACCTCACTAAAAAACTTTCACCCCATAGTCAGAATGATCAGCCACCTTGTTGAATGAATGAATGCCATGCCAGGTATGGGCTTAGAAACAACTGAGCAAACAAATCGATTTTCTTCTGGAGCCCCATCTTAATTGTTATGTGCCCTGTAATTTTCCATCTAAAACATATTTTAATGTAGAAAGACTGGTTATATATCAACATTTTAAAGTATTCTATTAAACTGAGTCAATTCTTATGTTAGAGATAGTTGATATAGAAATTTTTATCTCTTCTGTATTAGTGTCCTGTGGCTGCTATAATAAAGTACCACAAATGTGAAGTTATCACAATAGAAACCTATTCTCTCACATTTCTGAAGTCCAGAAATCTTAGATTGAGCTGTTGCTGGAACCATGCTATCTCAGACTCCAGCAGTGAGGCTGTTTCCGTGCCTGTCTTCTAGCTCTGGGATGGTGCTGGCAATCCTTGGCTTGCAGATGTGTCACTGTAGTCTCTGCTTCTGTTAACACATGGTGTTCTCCTGTGTGCATTTTGTGTGTTGTTTCCTCTTCCTGGAGGACAGCAATCATTAGATTAGGACCAATCATAGTCCAGTATGGCTTCATCTTACACTTACTAATGAAATCTGCAAAGATCTTTGAGATGTCTTCATTAGTGATTTAAGTGGAGAGGGTGCAGAGAGAATATGAAAATGAATGAGTATCTCCCATCCTCTGGTTCATTCTGCAAAGCCCCGCAACAGCTAAGGCTGGGCCAAGTTGAAGTTGGGTCTGGGTTGGAGTCTGGGTCTCCTGTGTGTATTTCAAGGAGCCGAGTGTTTGAGTCATCATTTGCTGCCTCCCAGGATGTGCATTAACAGAAAACAGTAATAGGGAACAAGCCAATAACTTACCCAGGCACTCGCGTGTGAGATGCAGGCATCCCAAACAGAGACTTAATGACTGTACCAAATGCCTGGCTCAAAGACCTTATTTCCAAATAAGGTCACATTATTAAATACAAATGGATCCAAATCTGGGGGGGAGGCAGACACTATTCAGCCCAATACCCTCCCCCTACTAGATTCCAAACTTATTTGAAGTAAGGGACAATACCTTATTTACATATATCAAGGCGCATTTAGAACTCAGTAGGTGCTCGATAACTATTGTTATGACAGTTTGTTTTTGAAACTTCAAATGTGCTGCAATGAAATAATGACCAGTTTCAGGTGGTGTCCAAGAACATTTCTGTGAGGGAATAGTAATTATCTTTCACCATTACATATACACCCATATGCATATATCATCATATTTTAATGTATTTCTATTTGATTTGCTAAAGATATGAGTCACCACTGAATATAGTAACTATTTTTTCAACATTACAAATAATCCTGTTACATAAGAGAAATGAGTAATTAGACCTTTTTCCTTTTTCCCATTGACTTTTTAAAAATTTATTTATATTTTAATTCTATTTGAAAAGCAGAAAGGGGCTGGTTCTGTGGCATAGTGGATAAAGCCACTGTCTGTAGTGCCAGCAACCAATATGGGTGCCAGTTTGAATCCCAGCTGCTCCACTTCCAATTCAGCTCTCCACTGTGGCCTGGGAAAGCAGTAGAAGATGGCCCAAGTCCTCGGGACCCTGCACCCACCTGGGAGACTCAGAAGAAGCTCCTGGTTTCGGATCAGCTCAGCTATGGCTGTTGTGGCCATTTGGGGATTGAACCAGCAGATGGAAGACCTCTCTCTCTCTACCTCTCTAACACTCTTTCAAATAAATTAAGTCTTTAAAAGGGGGGGGGGAGGGGCAGAGAAAGAGGTCTTCCATCTGCTGGTTCAATCCCCAAATGGCCACAACAGAGTTGAAACAGGCTAAATCCAGGAGCCAGGCAAGTTTCCTGCTGCCTCCCAGGGTGTGCTCTGGCAGGAAGCTGGAATGGAGAGTGGAGCTAGGTAGGACTCCTTCAAAATGGAATGTGGGCATCTCCCAATATTGCCCCTCTCAATAACTTTTCCTGTGGCAGAATGTTTATCATAAAGAGATGGCAGTATGAAAAAAAGCACAATTAAAGATTATCATCACAATGTAATGGATGAAATAATTTGAGTTAGAAATTGGCAACTTTCAGTTTAACCTTTAATTTCTTCAAAGAAATATCTGTCTACAAGTTATAACCTTAAGGGAGAGTGGCAAATATCCTGTTCCTAAATTATCTTAGGTTAAAGACACACTCCTGGGTACACAGGTGTGGGTAATTCCCTGCAAGGGCTGGCCCAGAGGAGAAAAAGCAGAAGAGGCACACTTTTTTTCTGTCCTGGAGTTAGCCCTAGCACTTTCCTGGCATCAGCCGGTTGCCACAGAAACACCGTTTGCAACACAAATTTAGCTTTATGACTCCACAATAGGAAGAAAACCTTTTATTTTCTTCATCTTCCTTACACAGTAGGTGAACAACATCTGTGCAAGGAAGAATTCATCCTGTTTGAGTACAAAGGGAGCGATGTACGAAAGTTGAGATAAAATTAATAACTACCTAAGAAAGTAAAGAATTTTCTGCAGGCTTTCCTCTATCCCTTAAAGTACACCTGAATTTTGAAATATGCTGCCAAACAATGCACCAGCTTTGCAATAAAGATATGTAGAATGATGCCGATACACATAAAAACATACATGAAGTAAGCCAATCTTTTGATTTACTGGTGTCATTTGCCTTAAGGTTAAAAATCTAATGACAACTGGATCTCTGTAGCAAGACAGCAATTGGGATGCTAGATTTGTTTTTCTCACCACAGCTTACATTTAATAGATAATTGAAAATAACTTGTTAAACTGAAGCATAAATGGAACAACAGACATATTTGTATAGCTTTTGCTAAAATAGACATTTTAAAACACTTCTGGATTTACAAAACTATTAAGGTATTGGAGAGTTTTCATGTACTTCACACCTAGTTTCCCCATTAGTTACATCTTCCATTAGTATGCTGATTTTTCCAAATCTTTTTGGGAAAAAAGTGAAAGAGAGAGGCAGAGGCAGAGAGGGAGGGAAAGGGGGAGGGGTCTTCCATCTGCTGGTTCACTCCCTAGATGGCCAAAATGGCCAGAGCTGGGCCAATCCGAAGCCAGGAGCTTCTTCCAGGTCTCCCACGCAGGTGCAGAGGTCCAAGCCCTTGGTCCATCTTTCACTGCTTTTCCAGGCCATGGCAGAGAGCTGTAACAGAAGTAGAGCAGCCAGGACTCAACCAGTGCCCATATGGGATGCCAGCTCTGCAGTCGCTTTATCCACTACACCACAGTGCTAGCCTCAGTGTTTGTTTTAATTGAGCTGATATGAAAAATTCTTAAGATTTATTTTTTATTTACTTAAAGGGTCGAGTTGCAGAGAGGGAGAGGCAGATCTTCCATCTGCTGTTTCACACCCAAGATGGCCACAATGGCTGGGGCTATGCCAGGACATAGTCAAAAGCCCAGAGCTGGTTCTGGGGGTGCAGGAGCCCAAGCACTTGGAACATCTTCCACTGCTTTCCTAGGCACACAAACAGGGAGCTTGATAGGAAGTGGAACAGCCAGATCTAAAACCAGCACCCATATAGGATGCTGGGATCACAGGCCACAACCTAATCTGCTATGCCATGATGCTGGCCCCGGTATTCATTATTAAAAACATTATCAACCACAGCCCATACATGGTTCAGACTTCTTTAGTTTTTATCTAACATCCTTTCTTTTCTGAAATCCCATCTAGTACACTGTTACATTTAGTTGCCATGTCTCCTAAAGCTTCTCTTGACTGAGTTTCTCGGTCTTGTGTTTGGTCTTGACAATTTTGAGGGATAGTAATTATATTGTAAGGTGTCCTTCTACTGGAATTTGTTTCCTTATTCTACTGGATTTATGTGTAGGATGAAGAGCACAAAAGTAACATGCCATTCTCATCAGCTCATGTCAGGAATACAAAACTATCCACACAACATTGTGGAGGTTAACCTGGATTCCCTGGGAAGTTGGTGTTTGCTATGCATCTCCACTACTGCATGGTAGCATTGCTGTCTCTCTCCACTTCCACACCACATTCTTTGGAAGGCAGTTCCTGTGCAGTCCTCAAAGACTGTGGTAGGGATTTACTGTCCATCTTCTTGATGGTGAGTGTCGATAGAAGACTTGTCACTTCTACATTGATTTCAAACATTTACCTCAATATGGACTCTCAGATACTTATTTTATACTTTGAGTTATAATCCCAAACTACTTTATGGATTTTGTAGCTCAGATTGTTCTAGCTTTGGGCAAGGAAAACTTTGATTTGGCTTCTGGGTCCTATGTACTTATATTGGAAATGACCCCCCCTAAAATCTATATGAAAATGTGGCCCCTTGAAGTTCCCCAGAGGTCGGGTCTGGGGTGCCACATGTTACCAGAGTTTGGGGTGCCATACGATATCACCATATGCTTATTAACCCCCAATATTAATAAGCCCAAGAGGGTACTTGCCTAATATTTAGAGAAGAATTCTAAATATTGGCATAAATAAACGAGGCAGCGTGGTACATTTTTAGGGTTTTATTTAGTGTGAAAGATGCGTAGGAAAATGAGGGCTTGATCTGAGAGGTAAATCTGGGTTCACACTGAGCACCAGGAACCAGCCACTTGGAGCATCTAGTCCAGGAAGCCTAGGGCAGGTGGCCCGAAGGCCACGTACCCTGGAGGCACAGGGCTGCAGCAAGCCCCTTCCTGGTAAGAGGCCCGGGAAAAGAAAGAGGGCTGGATACACAGTGTCCCAGGCTTTTAATGCCCTTCCAAAGGGGAGTGGTTAATTAACCTGATTGGCTGGTGGGCACCCAGGTGTGGCCAGGTAGGGGCATGAGGTCACACAGGGGTGTGGTGAAGGCGTGGTCTTCCAGCTCACAAACCTAATCGATTTTAACCTGTATGCCTGCCTATTTCACTTAGATCATTTGTAGGTTAGTCAAAGTGAATTTATATAGTACATGACATCTTTTTCCCGTTCACTTACTATCTCTATGAAATAATTTGAGGGGTGGGTGTTGTGGTGCAGTGGGTTAACCTGCCTAGTATTGAGTCTGACCTCTGATTCTGATCCAATTTCTTGCTAATATGAACCCTGTTGGGGGTGGGGGAAGCTACTAAAGTAGTTGGATCTCTGTCATCCACTTGATGTCAGTGGAGTTCCTGTCTCTTGAAATCAACCTGTCCCAGTGGGTATTTAGGGGTAGTGAACCAGTGGATGGAATACCTCTAAACCTCTTTCTCTCCCTCTCTCCCTCCCTCCCTTTCAAATAAAGGAATAAACTTAAACTTCAAATAAAAGAATAAACTTAAAGGACAGGAGGACCAATTATCTGGTCTTGGTACTTGTAGGTAACTCAGTGATACCCATTTTCTTTGCTTTCATTTTTGTCTTAGCATTGTGTTCATTATGTGTCTCAAGATGTGTTTTGTAAATCATGTTAATATTTTTGCCAATTTAATATATACATATATTAAACATATACATATGTATTTTTTTAACTGCTGGAGTATTGGTGAAAAGGCTCAGAATGTGAGTGGTGGGGGAATTTCAATTCCCCAAATTCCTTCTAGCCTTCCACTGGCATTTTTTTTCTTGAAGATATTATTCTGCAAAAAGTCTTTTGTGGAGTAGGAGGGTGTGTTTGCCTCCTTTATGCCTTTCATTTGCTTTTTTTCCATCTCCTCACCCCTTTATCTTTTCTCGAAGATGGGGAAACTCTCAGCAGGGATTATATCCCTTTCTGCAGCCACTGCCCATTAGCAGTGCCCTGTCAACCTGCAGCTGGAAGTACTTTCCTGTATGTCTACAGCTGGGGAAAGACACAGCAAACAAACCAAACATCAAATTGGGAGCACTCTGAGGATCTGGAGTAGTGTGTTTATCAGGTTTGATCAGAGAAATTGGTATCACGATTTGTAAAGTTTGTGTTTTATTGGGCATTAGAATTTCAGTTCAGAATAGAAATGCTACCCAAAGATATAAAGTGCAGCAAAATAAAAGGAAGTGACAGGCAAAGATGAGTTCTTCAGTTACTTAGTCTTGTAGCAAATAAGAAGCCAATCTATTGTAAACCACTGACTTAGTATTTTGTTAGTGGCACCAGGATCTTTTAAAGTGAAGCTTTTTATTAGCTTGGATCTATAATCTATCACTAGAAAGCACTGACAACTCCTTTTAGATGATACTGTTTATTTCTTTATCTTTTTATTGCCAATGACCATGTACAGAGCAAGGCTAAACTGAGTAACACAAAGCACCACTACACTGTTTAGTAAAATAGTGTTAAAGGAATAAAGATTGATATTAGAGAACCATTGCATTACGCTTACTTCATTAACCCAACTGATTCCTACTCTGGGCTATGTTCACGTGGAGAGTTTTAGCTCCATGTGAAGAATTGTCTGGGAGGTTTTTTCCTGAAATGGGCATTGGCATTTCTTTGTTGATCTTTTATCAAATGAATGGTGTGGAATGACCAGGTTGCTATAGTGTCCAGAAAAGAGCAATTTCTGTTCTGAAATGACTTAATGTTTATGAAAGGGTTATAAGGCTGTATGATGGTATTACTCTGGTTTCTTTTTGGCTTGGAGTGTGGACAGTGCATGCATGAGTCTCCTAGCTGGGTTTAGAAAAGCTGGTATAACTCTAGAATGGAGTGGGGGAAAACTCAGACTGTCTATAAATCTTACTTTTGGTGGTTTGAGGACTGAGCGCACAAGCACGTAAGGAGAAGCTGAGGTAATACACATGACATTAAATACCTGGAGTGCCCCAATTTAATCCCATCAAGGTGGCATGTACCAATGCCATCTCACCAGTCCAAGTGATCAATTTCAGTTCACAATTGATCATAATGAAAGGACTAAGAGTCAAAGGAAGCACATAAACAAGTCTAGTACCTGCTAATACTGATAGAATAAATAAAGGGGAGAGTGATCCAACATGGGAAGTGAGATAATCAGCAGACTCATAGAATGGTGGATGTCCTAAACAGCACTCTGGCCTCAGAATCAGCCCTAGAGGCATTCCGATCTGGCTGAAAAGCCCATGAGAGTATTTCAGGCATGGAAAGCCAAGACACTCTGGCAAAAAAAAAAAAAAAAAAAAAAAAAAAAAAAAAAAAAAAAAAAAAACAAAAACCTAAATGAAAGATCTCTGTGAGTGAGATTCCAGTGGAAAGAACAGGTCTTCAAAGAAGGAGGTACCTTTCTCTGAAGGGAGGAGAGAACCTCCACTTTGACTATGACCTTGTCTAAATAAGAGTCGGAGAACTCAAGGGGCTTCCATAGCCTTGGAAACTCATGACTGGTACATAGGGAGATTACTGATGCCATAAACAGGAGTGTCAATTTGTAAAGTCAACAACAGGAGTCACTGCACTTACTCCTCATGTAGGATCTCTGTCCTTAATGTGCTGTACATTGAGACTTAATGCTATAATGAGTACTCAAACAGTATATTTCACTTTGTGTTTCTATGAGGGTGCAAACTGTTGAAATCTTTACTTAATGCATACTAAACTGATCCTCTGTAAAAAAAAAAAAAAAAAAAAAAGAAAAGAAACTATCAACTCCCAACTTGACTCTCACTGGGATTAAACATGACAATAGGTCTGATCTGATTTCATCATCATTTAAAAAATCATCTATTTTTCGCTTTATGTTTGTGTGGGAGCAAACTGTTGAAATCTTTACTTAATGTATGCTAAACTGATCTTCTGTATATAAAAAGAATCGAAAATGAAAAAAAAAATACCTGGAGTGCCTTATGTTATGAATATAAATTCCATATTGATCATAATCTTTTTATTTTTTGACATCTAAGGGATAGCAGAAAACATCCATCTGTAGTAAAATGTATCAGAGGATGTTCTAACAATTATAAAGAATTATTTTTGCTTGAGTATGACCTGTCAAATCCACACACCTAATGAAAGTAAGCATTCTATGAATCTGGAAGTTTCAGTGAATTAGTGAAGTCTTTATTGTTCAAAAAAATTTCACTAAAATCAGGAACTCTGATGTGGTTTTACCTTATTTTGTTAGAAACAAATATACATAAGGCTCCAATGAGGTATTCCTTTTCCTGTAGCCTTTCCCTGTTTAAACCCTGTAAGCACACACCTGTTGACACATGTTAGGCAAGAAGACCAGCATGTTTACAAGGATGGAACTAAGTGGAACTGAGTTCACAGAACACCTATATTTATTAAAATGAACAATATTTTTTAGCTTTTTAAATTTATTTGAAAAGGTTACAGAGAGAAGTAGAGTCAGAGATGTCTTCCATCTGTTGGTTCATTCCCCAGTGGCTGCTATGGCCAGAGCTCAGCCAGTCTGAAGCCAGGAGCTTCTTTCAGGTCTCCCACATGTGTGCAGGGGCTGAAGGACTCGGGCTATCCTTCACTGTTTTCCCAGGCACATTAGCGAGCTGGATCAGATATGGAGCAGCCAGGACTCGAACTGGTGCCATGCGGGATGCTGGTGCTGCAGGTTGGGGCTTTAACTCACTGCCACAGCACTGGCCCTTATTCTCTAGCTTTAAAAAGGGAAAGACAAAACAAAAATAAAACTTGGTCAAGTTGCTGTCTTGACATAGGGGCCCTGAGGCAAGCATAATATTTCCATTTGAGAACCACAGCTGTGAGGGTAACATGGTTTCTGGGGCAATGTAGGAGAGGCACAATCCCAAAACCCCTAATCCTTTTTCACTGCAAAGGTTAAAATGCCTCAGCTGTATGGGTATGTGCATACTGTTAGGTATCATTTCTTGAGGGACCTGCTGTGGTTGAAATAAATTCATATATGTGTGCAATAAATATAAAGGTTTTAATTTTCAAGATGTTCTTTCATTAATTTTAGGCTGTTTGGGATCAGGGACTGGGTCACTGTTCGTCTTTATTCGCATAGAATTCCCAGAAAGCCTTTTGCTCAGTAGCTTCTCAATAATTGTTTTTGGTGAAATTGAGCTTGTTTTCTAAAAGTTCTTTTAATCTTGAATGATTTATTTGAAGGGCAGAGTTACAGGAGGAGGGAAGAAGTGGGTAATGGGGAGAGAGATCCATCTTCCATCTGTTGATTCACTTCCTGAATGGCTGCAAAGGCCAGGGCTGGACCAGGCTGAAAGCAGGAGCCTGGAACTCCATCAAGGTCTCCCATGGGATAGCCGGGGCCCAAGCACTTGGGTTGTCTTCTGCTTTTCCAGGTAGGTTATCAGGGAGATTGATTGGAAATTGAGCAACTATGACTTGAACCAGCTCCTGTATGGGAAGCCAACATCAGTTACTGGCTTTACTTGCTGTACCACAACATTGGCCACAAAATTGAACTATTGAATTTGGATGTAGGACTACTTAGTAAATGAAACGTGATATTTGAGTATATATTCAGTTATTTTGTGATTCGTTTAATAATATTGAGGCCTGCTATGTGCTAGACCATGCTTTTCATTATGGAAATATTGGTAAGCAAGCATAGACACAGGTCCTCATCTTCATGAAGAAAAGGAGAAGCATCTTCATGAAGAAAAAGATGAGAGTAAAATTGGAAGTACTAAAATATTAATAAGCAGTCAGATGACTTCATACATCAATTTAAAAATGACTTAAAAATACTGTAAACAACATAATTTTTGATCAAATTATTCTAATATTTTTCAAATTATTTAGATAGTATCAATGTGCTGTTTTGGGTAGGTTTTCATTGATGCCTTTTTCTGAGTCCTGACACAGTGAATTTCAGCAAACTTTCCAATGACCTCTTCATTAAGTCCTCCCTGGTCAGCATATCTGTGCAGTCGGAGGGTGACTGGCACAATGCCCTTGAGTCAGGAGAGGGTAGATGTCAGTGATTCCCTTATGGCTGAGACCCAGAGAGACTGATTTTCTTCCTCTGCACTGGTGCTGCCTGAACTACCATCTGGGTCCTGTCCTTGCATGTATCAGGCTACTCGGAGTCTGACAGCCACTGCATATGATTCTACTGACAGGGTCACTCTTTGTGCTAGGCAGATGTACAGTAGAGATAGGGGGCATATCTTCATCTACACTGCACCCGTCCTCAGTCTCAGCCTCTGCTGATACAGCCATAACTTTAAGTGATTCCGTGTAAGCCAGTAAGTGTAGAATTTAACAGTTGGCTGAAAATGGGTTAGTATTTTAACAATCGGTGCAGAAAAATGTCAGCATGGCACTTATATAATATTTTTAGCTTAAATTGCTAAAAAAATAGCCTTCTGCCAGGATTGTATAGTTGGTAAAATCAAGAAGAAATCCTATTAAACCTACTTATCTTTATTGAATGAAAATTTATGTGCAAGGTACTTTGCTTTAGGGCAAGATAAGAAAGGATTCATAGGATACCAACAAGATTTTGGTCTTTGAAAATTTTCTGATTTTAGAATTACAATGTGACCTTAACAGTCTCACATATGACTTTACCTGTAGAATGAGTGTGAAACTTTACGGATCAGTCAATTGTATATTGGGATGACGGTCATTTGTGTTCCGTTGGAAATCAATAGATATTCTTGAACTAATTTTATGAAGCCACTATACAGCACTTACATATTTCACTATATTTTAGCTGTGGCCTCATAACTGAAATATGAATCTCAGCAGATTACTACTCAAACTAGTGGCCATAAAACATTTATATTCTGAATCACTGAATAAATAATGTTTATGGATCAAGGTATAGTTCAGTATTTTTTTTACAAAACAACTAATCCCACAGGAACAACAATACATTATCATATACTGTAGGTACAGAGTGAACAAATGTGAAGTGTATTCTCTATCAGTGACACAGCATCATTGATACAAGTTTGATATCCTTTTTGTGATAAGTAAACAACATAAAATTTAAAATTCTAGCCAATTTCTTTAGATAAGTGGCATTAAGTATATTCACATTGCTATAAGAAGTTGATAAATTTTTAAAATTTAAGGTATACAAGTTTGATGTATCTCATATGTACAGATTCAGGAACATATGGATACTTCCCACCCTATCTTCCCTATTGCCTACACTCCCACCCTTCTTCCTCCTCCCTCTCCTATTTCCACTCTTAATTTTTACAAAGGTCTATTTTCCATTTACTTTATACTCATAAGATTAGCTCTACACTAAGAGTTCAGTAAATAGTATGAAGAAAAACACTGTTCCTCAACAGTTGAGCCAAGGGCTATAAACAATGAATTCTCAAATGTTAATTTCACTCCTATATATTACCTCTTAGGTACTCTGTTAGGTACTACAGATCAGGGAAAGCATACTTTATTTGTCTTTCTGGGACTGGCTTATTTCACTAAGGATAATAGTTTCCAGTTGTATCCATTTTGTTGCAAAAGAGGACTTCATTCTTTTTATGGCTGAGTAGTATTTCATTGTGTGTGTGTGTGTGTGTGTGTGTGTGTGAGAGAGAGAGAGAGAGAGAGAGAGAGAGTCACCCATAATTTCATTATCCAGTCATCAGTTTATGGAAATCTAGGTTGATTCCATATCTTACCTATTGTGAATTGAGCTCTATAAACATGGGAGTAAAGATCACTCTTTCATATGCTGACTTCATTTCATTTGGGTAAATTCCCAGGAGTGGGATGGCTGGGTGAAAGGTATGTCTATATTCAGAATTCTGAGGCATCTCCATATTGTCTTCCACAGCAGCTGCATCAGTTTACATTCCCACCAGCAGTGGACCAGGTTAACTTCTTTTCCCCACATCCTTGGCATCATTTGTTGATTTCTGTATCAGAGCCATTCTAATTGGAATGAGGTATAATTTCATTGTGGTTTTTATTTGTAATTCCCTGATGGCTATTGATCTTGAGGATTTTTTTCATGTGTTCGTTGGCTATTTAAATTTCCTCTTTTGAAAAGTTCCTGTTCAAGTCCTTTGCCCATTTCTTAACTGGATTTTGTTTTGTTGTTGACATTCTTGAAATTTAAAAAAAAAAAAAACTTTATTTAATAAATATAAATTTCCAAGGTGCAGCTTTTGGATTACAGTGGGTCCCCCCCCCCATAACTTTCCTCCCACCCACAACCCTTCCATTTCCTGCTCCCTCTCCTATTCCATTCACATCAAGATTCATTTTCAATTATCTTTATATACAGAAGATCAATTTAGTATAAAGTAAAGATTTCAACAGTTTGCACCCACGCAGAACATAAAGTATAAAGTACTGTTTGAGTACTAGTTATAGCATTGATTCACATTGTACGACACATTAAGGGCAAAGATTCTACATGGGGAGTAAGTGCAGAGTGACTCCTGTTGTTGACTTACCAAATTGACACTCTTGTTTATGGCATCAGTAATCACCCTAGGCTCTTGCCATGAGCTGCCAAGGCTATGGAAGCCTTTTGAGTTCACCAACTTTGATCTTAAACCAGGTCATAGTCAAAGTGGCAGTTCTCTCTTCCCTTCAGAGAAAGGTACTTCCTTCTTTGACCTGTTCTTTCTGCTGGGATCTCACTTGCAGAGATCTCATTGAGGTTTCTTTTGTTGTTGTGTGTGTGGTTTGGTTTTGTTTTTGTTTTGTTTTGTTTTGCCACAGTGTCTTGGCTTTCCATGCCTAAAATAATCATGGGCTCTTCAGCCAGATCTGAATGCCTTAAGAGCTGATTCTGAGGGTAGAGTGCTGTTTCGGACATCTGCAATTCTATGAGTCTGCTGTGTATCCCACGTCCCATGATTGGATGATTCTCTCCCTTTTTGATTCTATCAGTTAGTATTAGCAGACACTAGTCTTGTTTATGTGATCCCTTTGACTCTTAGACCTATCATTATGATAAATTGTGAACTGAAACTGATCACTTGGACTAGTGAAATGGCATTGGTACATGCCACCTTGATGGGATTGAATTGGAATCCCCTGGCATGTTTCTAACTACCATTTGGGGCAAGTCAGCTTGAGCATGTACCCAATTGTACATCTCTTCCCTCTCTCATTCCCACTCTTAAATTTAACAGGGATCACTATTCAGTTAAATTTAAACATCTAAGAATAATTGTATTAAGAGGAACAAAAAACACTAAAAGGGATAAAATATTAAGTTGTTAATTGACAGTCAGGACAAGGGCTGATCAAGTCACTGTTTCTCATAGTGTCCATTTCACTTCACCAGGTTTCCTTTTTGGTGCTTGGTTAGTTGTCACCGATCAGGGAGAACATATGATATTTGTCCCTTTGGGACTAGCTTATTTCACTCAGCATGATGTTTTCCAGATTCCTCCATTTTGCTGCCAATGACCGGATTTCATTGTTTTTTACTGCTGTATAGTATTCAATAGAGTACATGTCCCATAATTTCTTTATCCAGTCTACTGTTGATGGGCATTTAGGTTGATTCCAGGTCTTAGATATTGTGAATTGAGCTGAAATAAACATTAGGGTGCAGACAGCTCTTACTTGCCAATTTAATTTCCTTTGGGTAAATTCCAAGGAGTAGGATGGCTGAGTTGTATGGTAGGGTTATATTCAGGTTTCTGAGGAATCTCCAGACTGACTTCCATAGTGGCTTAACCAGTTTGCATTCCCACCAACAGTGGATTAGTGTCCCTTTTTCCCCACATCCTCGCCAGCATCTGTTGTTGGTAGATTTCTGTATGTGAGTCATTCTAACCGGGGTGAGGTGAAACCTCATTGTGGTTTTGATTGGCATTTCCCTGATTGCTAGTGATCTTGAACATTTTTTCATGTGCCTGTTGGCCACTTGGATTTCCTCTTTTGAAAAATGTCTATTGAGATCCTTGGCCCATCTCTTAAGTGGGTTGCTTTGTTGTTGTGGAGTTTCTTGATCTCTTTGTAGATTCTGGTTATCAACCCTTTATCTGTTGCATAGTTTGCAAATATATTTTCCCATTCTGTCAGTTGCCTCTTCACTTTCCTGACTGTATCTTTTGAAGTATAGAAACTTCTCAACTTGATGCAATCCCAATAGTTAATTTTGTCTTTGACTGCCTGTGCCTCTGGGGTCTTTTCCAAGAGTCTTTGCCGGTGCCTATATCTTGCAGGGTTTCTCTAATGCTCTCTAATAATTTAATGGTGTTGGGTCATAGATTTAGATCTTTAATCCACGTTGAGTGGATTTTTGTGTAAGGTGAAAGGTAGGGGTCTTGCTTCATGATTCTGCATGTGGAAATCCAGTTTTCCAAGCACCATTTATTGAATAGTCTGCCCTTGCTCCAGGGATTGGTTTTAGATCCTTGATCAAATATAAGTTGGCTGTAGATGTTTGGATTTATTTCTGGTGTTTCAATTCTGTTCCATTGGTCTATCCATCTGTTTCTGTACCAGTACCATGCTGTTTTGATTACAACTGCCCTGTAGTATGTCCTGAAATCTGGTATTGTGATGCCTCCGGCTTTGTTTTTGTTGTACAAGATTGCTTTAGCTATTCGAGGTCTCCTGTGCCTCCATATGAATTTCAGCATCATTTTTTCCAGATCTGAGAAGGTCTTTGGTATTTTGATTGGTATTGCATTGAATCTGTAAATTGCTTTTGGGAGAATGGATATTTTGATGATATTGATCATCCAATCCATGAGCATGGAAGACTTTTCCATTTTTTTGGTATCCTCTTATATTTCTGTCTTCAAGATTTTGTAATTCTCATCGTAGAGATCTTTAACGTCCTTGGTTAAGTTTATTCCAAGTTATTTGATTGTTTTTTAGCTATTGTAAATGGGATTGATCTCAGAGGTTCTTTCTCAGCCGAGCAATTTTCTGTATACAAAGGCTGTTGACTTTGTGTATTGCTTTTATATCCTGCTACTTTGCCAAACTCTACTTAGAGACTATTGGAACTCATAGAAGAGTTCTTTAGATCGCCTAAATAATCATATCTTCTGCCAAGAGGGATAGTTTGAGTTCTTCCTTCCCAATTTGTATCCCTTTAATTTCTTTTTCTTGCCTAATGGCTCTGGCTAAAACATCCAGAAGTATATTGGATAGTAGTGGTGAGAGTGGACATCCCTGTCTGGTACCAGATCTTGGTGGATATGCTTCCAACTTGCCCCCATTCAATAGGATGCTGCTGTGGTTTTTTAATAAATTGCTTTGATTTTATTGAGGAATGTTCCTTCTATACCCAGTTTACTCAGTTTTCATCATGAAAGGGTGTTGTATTTTATCAAATGCTTTCTCTGCATCAATTGAGATAATCATATGGTTTTTCTTCTGCAGTCAGTTAGTGTGGTGTATCACATTGATTAATTTCAGAACATTGAACCATCCCTGCATACCAGGGATAAATCCCACTTGGTCTGGGTGGATGATCTTTCTGATGTGTTGTTGCATTCTATTGGCCAGAATTTTATTGAGGATTTTTGCTTCTATGTTCATCAGGGATATTGGTCTGTAATTCTCTTTCAATGCTACCTCTTTTCCAGGCTTAGGAATTATGGTGATGCTGCGCTTCATAGAATTTGGGAGGGTTCCTTCTTTTTCGATTGTTCTGAATACTTTGAGAAGAATTGGAGTCAGTTCTTTAAATGTCTGGTAGAATTCAGCAGTGAATCCATCTGGTCCTGGGCTTTTCTTTGCTGGGTGGGACTTTGTTTCAATTTCTGTCTCAGTTATGGGTCTGTTTATGTTTTATATGTCTTCATGATTCAATTTAGGTAGGTTGCATGTGTCCAGGAATCTATTCATTTCTGATAGATTTCCCTGTTTGCTGGCATACAAGTCCTTGTAGTAATTTCAGATGATTCTTTTTATTTCTGTGGTGTCTGTTACATTTCCTTTGTCGTCTCTGTGTTTATTGCTTTGGGTTTGCTTTTTTTGTTACTTGGGCCAATGGTGTGTCAATTTTATTTATTTTTTGAAAACACCAGCTCTTTGGCTGATCATTTGTAATTTTTTTTTTATTCAATTCTTTTGATTTCTTTAATTTTAATTATTTCCCTTCTACTTGTTTTGGGTCTGGTTTGCTGTAGTTTTTCTAGATCTTTGTGTTAAAAGCTCATTTATTTGGTGCCTTTCCAATTTCTTGATGTAGGCACCTATTGCTATAAACTTTCCTCTTAACACTGCTTTTGCCATATCCCGTAAGTTTTGATATGTTGTGCTGTTATCCTCATTTACTTCCAAAAAGTTTTTGATTTCACTTTTGATTTATTGTGTTACCCAGTGTTCATTCAGGAGCATGTTGTTCAGTCTCCATATGTTTGCAGATGCTCTAGGGATTCCTGAGTTGCCAATTTCCAACTGTATTCCACTGTGGTCTGAAAAGCTGCATCGTATGATTCTAATTCTTTTGAATTTGCTGAGACTTGCTTTAAGGCCTCGTATGTGGTCAATCCTAGAGTAGGTTCCATACACCACTGAGAAGAATTTAAATTCTTTAAATGTAGGATAGAAAGTTCTGTAGATATCTGCTGTATCCATTTGGGCTATAGTGTCGATTAAATCTGCTGTTTCCTTGTTGATCTTCTGTCCGGTTGATCTGTCAGAGTGGAGTATTGAAGTGCCCCAGTACTATTGTATTGGAGTCTAAGTCTCCCTTTAAGTCCCTTAACAGATCTTTTAAATAAACTGGTGCCCTGTAATTAGGTGCATATACATTGATAATCGTTTTATCTTCCTGTTGAATTGATCCTTTAATCATTATATAGTACCCCTCTTTGTCTTTAAGTTTTTGTGTTATTTTGTCTGATATTAAGATGGCTACGCCAGCTTTTTTGTTTGTTTGTTTGTTTCTGTTGGCATGGAATATCTTTTTCCAAACTTTCACTTTCAATCTGCATGCATCTTTGTTGGAAAGATGTGTTTCTTGTAGGCAGCAAATAGATGGGTTTTGTTCCTTAATCCATTCAGCCAGTCTTGCTTTTTAACTGGAAAGTTGAGTCCATTAACGTTCAATGTGACTATTGATAAGTAGTAACTTTGCCCTGCCATTTTCTCAGATATTTCTAATATGCTTTGAGTTTCCTGTGATCTTTTACTGGGAGGTTTTCTTCCTTTACCTTCTTTCATATTGATGACCGTGTTTCTGTGTGTAAGCATCTTTTGCAGGGCTGGACGAGTGGTGACAAATTCTTTCAATTTGTTTGCTATGATAGGTCTTTATTTCACCTTCATTCACAAATGAGAGCTTTGCAGGATATAATATTCTGGGCTCCCAGTTTTTTTTTTAGTACCTGGGCTATGTCTCACCATTCCCTCTTAGCCTGTAGGGTTTCTGATGAGAAGTCTGCTGTGAGTCTAATTGGAGATCCTCTGAGAGTAACCTGACATTTCTAGTGCACATTTTAGAATCTTTATGTTTCACTGTGGTGAGTTTGATTACAGCGTGTCGTGGTGAGGATCTCTTTTGGTCATATTTATTGGGTGTTCTATGAGCTTCCCGAACTAGGATGTCTCTATCCTCCTCCAAACCTGGGAAGTTTTCTGTTAGTATATTACTAAAAAGGCCTTCTAATCCTTTCTCTCTCACCATGACTTCAAGAACTCCTAGAACCCAAATGTTGGGTTTAATATTATCCTGTAGATTCCCAACAATATTTTTTAGATTTCTAATTTCCTTTTATTTGGTTTGACTGTATACTTCCCTGTTCTCTGTCTTCTAAGTCTGATATTCTCTTCTGCTTCACTGACTGTTTTTAAGGCTCTCAAATGCGTTTGTCATTTGTTCTGTTGAAGTCTTCATTTTGATTTCTCTTCAGTATCACCATTTCATGTTCTACTAGATTCCTCAAGATTTCATTTTCATGAGATTTTCTATCCTGTCCAGTAAGGATTTCTGTAGTTCATTAATTTGTTTCTGATAACTTCTAAATGTTCTTCTCATAAACTTTTTGAAATCTATATCTTGCATTTCTCCTACCTCATCATCTTCATATTCTTGTGTTTGAGTGTCATGTTCATTTGGGGGTATCATAATGTCTTTCTTGTTTCCTTGGTTTCTGCGTTTGTTGTTTGGCATTGTGGATATATTCTTTGGTTTCTTTTTCTCCGCTGTGGTGGCTTTTCTCGTTATTCTATGACTCTAGATTAAGTGGACTGTCTGCTTTTGGTGAATCTTTAGAGGCTTCTGGTGGGTGTGGCCAGAGAGCTCTGTTCAGTTCTTCAGGGTTAAGGGTGTGCCAAATATGACACACTTAGGTATGGTTTGGTAAATCTTCTCTCTCATTCAGAAGGGAAGTAATTCAGCACAGCTGAGCTATTGTCCTTGAAGGCAATCAGTGCCTGAGGGCTAGCCCCTATGGGTATATTTGTCTACTCTGTACCAAGGACCACACAAAGGATCTGTTCAGTCCTCAGTGTAAGCTCAGATTCCCCTGCAATCTCCCACTGTGTTGCCAAGGTTACCGAGTTTGTGGCGTCTGCCACCAAGTATTCACGTCTCGGGCACTCCATGAGTTCTCCCACACACCTCAGTTTGTTTTTTCCCACAGTCCCAGTTCATAAGCTCCACACATTCAGTAGGTCTTAACCCTCTTATTTATCCCCATCAGAATCAGGTTTTTCTGCTTGGTTGAGGGCGGGGCAGCCCTGAGGTAGCGCAGCTGTTACGTATGTCCAAAATGGTGCCTGCTCTTTGTCTTGCTCACCTTTTGTAAGGTGAGTGGAGAGAGAATTGTGTCCGTACCAGTCCCTTTTATTTATTTTTTTCTCTTCTCTAGTTAGCCTGATGAACTTTCCCCCACGGGCCTTTAAGCCTTGTTCCCTCTAGGCTCTTCCTGCCACTACCCTGCCAGTGTCTTGGGCTACTGAGGTTATGCCTCACCTCCCTTTCCCTTTCCCGTGTTGGTGTGTAGACTCAGCAGCTGGGGTCCTGAGCCATGGGCGCCTGTGCCCTCCATGTAGGTCCACCATGTCCCACTAGTTCGAGAAGAGTTTCCTCTGCAGTTTTTTTCCCTAACTCTTCCCTGAAATTACAGTATTGCCACTTTTATTAAACTGTCTTTTCCCGGACTATCAGTGCGCTCCCTCCCTATTCCGCCATCTTGGAGCTGCTCCTATTCTTGAACTCTTCATAAATTCTAGATATTAATCTTGTTGGCTGTGCAATTTGCAAGTATTTTCTCCCATTCTGTTGGTTGTCTCTTCATTTTGTTGAATGCTTCTTTTGCAGTGCAGAAGCATCTCAGTTTGTAATCCTCTTCAGTTTTTTTTTTTTGCCTGTGCTTCTGGAGCCTTTTCCAAGATGTCTTGCCTATGCCAAGGTCTTGCAGATTTTCCCACCTTTCTCTAGTAATTTGATGGTATCAGGTCATAGATTTAGGTCTTTGATACATTTTGAGTAGGTTTTTGGGCAATATGTATGGTAGGGGTCGAGTTTCATACTTCTGCCTGTGGAGATTCAGTTTTCCCAGCACCATTTCTTAGAGATTGTCCTTGATCCTGGAGTTGATTTCAGCTCCTTTGTCAAACACAAGTTGGTTGTAGATGTGTAGATTGATTTCTGTAATTTCTCTTCTATTCCACTGGTATAATTCTATATTTGTGCCAATACCAGGCTGTTTTTATTATCAATACCCTGTGTCTTGAAATCTGGTATTGTGATGCTTCTAGCTTTTTTGTTGTCGTTTAAGGTTTCGGTAGCTATTTGGGATCTCTTGTTTCCATATAAATTTTCGCATCATTTTGTCTAGAACTGAGAAGAATGTCATTATTTTTAATTTGATTGCATTGAATCTGTAAATTGCTTTTGGTAGTATTCACATTTTGATATTGATTCTTTCAATCCATGAACATGGAAGATACTTCCTTTTTTGTGTATTTTCTTTAATGTTTTTTAATTTTCATCAAGATATTTGCCCTCCTGGTCACATGTATTCTTAAGTATTTAACTTTTTTGTAGGTATTGTGAGTGGGATTGACCTTAGAAGTTGATTCTCAGCCATTACATTTTCTGTTTATACAAAGGCTATTTATTTTTGTGTGTTAATTTTCTGTCCTGGCACTTTCCCATACTCTAATGATTTCCATTAGTTTCTTAGTGAAATCTTAGTCGTGTGTGTGTTTGTGTGTCTATGTATGCATGTATGTGTATACATGTCATTTGCAAGTAGGAATAGTTTGACTTCTTCCTTTCCAATTTGTATCCCTTTGATTTCTTTTTCTTGCCTAATGACTTTGGCTAAAACATCCAGGACTATATTGAATAGAAGCGGTGAAAGTAGGCATCTTTCTCTGGTTCTGGATCTTAAGGGGAATGCTTCCAACTTTTCCCCATTCAATAATTTGCTGGCTGTGAGTTTGTCACAAATGCCATGATTGTGTTGAATAATGTTCTTCTATACTCAATTGGTTAAGGTTTTCATCTTGAAAGGAGGTTGTATTTTATCAAATGCTCTCTCTCCATCTATTAAGAGAATCACATTGATTTTGTTCATTTTGTCAATGTGATGGATCACTTTAATAAACTTGTGAATGTTGAACCATCTCTGCATACTAGGGGTAAATCCCATTTGGTCCAGGTGAATGATCTTTCTAAGGTGTTACTGGACTTGACTAGCATTTTGCTGAGGATTTTTGCATCTCCATCAGGATTATTAGTTTATAGTTGTCTTTCTCTATCTTTTTCTAATTTAGGAATCAATGTGATGCTGGCTTCATAGGAGTTTGGGAGGATTCTCCCCCTTTCAATTGTTTTTGAATAGTTTCAAAATAATTGGAATTAGTTCGTCTTTAAATGTCTGGTTGAATTTGGCAGTGAATCCATCCCATCCTAGGCCTTTTTTTTTTTTTTTGAGGGCCTTTATTAGTGATTCAATCTCAGTCTTGTTTGTTGGTCTGTTTAGATTTTCTGTCTTCATGACTCAATTTTGGTAGATTGTATGTGTCCAGGAGTCTATTTATGTCGTCTGTGTTTTCCAGTTTGTTGGCATACAGCTTTTTGTTGTAATTCCTGATGATTCTTTTTATTTCTGTGGTATCTGTTGATACATGTCCATTTTCATCTGAGTTTACTGATTTGGATCTTTTTAGGTTATTTCCTATCCTGTAGGTTTGTTTTAATAAACATGAGATAACCAAATGTCTTCTGAAATCAGTGACTTAAACTTAACTGTCTGATGACCTGGGAAATCAGATAAACAGGATACAAGGAAGGAAGAAAGAGTAGCATATGTATTCACCATTTTGAAATAATTCCTAGTATTCTACATATTCTAGAATGTTCATGCAATTCTTTTTCACCCTTGAGTCAGTGTTTTCTTCATATGATGAAATAATATTTTAACATTGTTTTAAGGAAAAATAGGTCTATGAACCCATCCTCGTCACCCACATATATACGCAGTGGGGTGTGCATGGAATCTATTACTGGAGAGGTACATGAGGCTATATAAGAATGATGTGTATGAAAGTTTTAGAACAGCTGGCATTTTAGATATCTTCCCCCAACAATGAAATGAACATTGATTAGTAGATATTAAGGCAATATGCAAAGTGAAGATTAAAATTTAGCATGGCTTTTTAAGTCTTCTTAAACATTTTTCTGTTACATAAATGCAAATTAAATGTGAGGGAATATAATTGTTTTGGAGTCTTATAAGCTTTATATTTTTGTTTTGATTAAAATGTTGACCAATTTCCTTTTTATCCTTTTTTAATAGCAAAATTCAGTCACCATATGGTGGATTCTAGAGCACTGTTTACTGAAACATGTACTGTAAAATTAAAATTTCTTTAGTGATTTTTAATCTAGGATTGTAGATGAAATCACTTAAACATTTCTAAAATATAATTAAAAACTCTTCATATTGTCTTCACTCCCTAATCTGAATATTTGGATCTTAATATTTTAATATTGTGTTTAAATATTAAACCCATGAACATTTAGCATAACAATATTAGTTGCTTAGGCACTATCATGTCATGTTATATATATGGATTGTTTTCTAAAGGTTTTGGGGTTTTCAAAATATTCAGTATTAAAAAGTAGATTGAATAAGTAAACTGATAGTAAAAGAAATTTTATTAAATAATTGTGGAAATTTTTGCTTGTTACCATAAATTGTGAATAAACAGAGAATTATGGGATTTGTTTTCTCAATGTATTTCCAAGCAAATCTGAGTTTCAGCTCCTCCAGGTTAACTACCTCCAAAGTATTCTCCATTATAGTCTTATTAACTACTTATGCATATTATTTATCTAAAACAGTAGTCTTGTTTTTAAAGATGGGTGGAATTGGGACTTGGTTCTGACCTTAAATACAGATTGTGTAAAAGGAATCCTCAAAGATCATGGAAAAGGCATTTTCATTTAATTCCTTTCTTTCATGAACATTTTGAAAGCCCCGCCCCATTTTGTTTTCCTCCTGACTAGAAGGTTCTTTGAGTATTAAAACAGCTATTATAAATCCCCTGAGAGTCCTTGTACATATCATTAACTATCTTTTTCCAACTTTCAATTTGAGAAGTCTTGTGAATTCTCTGCATTTTTGCTTTTTGATTGAAGACCTTCAAGCAAGAGTCTTAGGAAGTCTCAACTATTATGAACCTCTTATTTGGTAATTCTTTTCAGCATTTGTTATTTTGTGAAATAAAAAAAAAAAAAAACTTCTTCCCCTGAAGGAAAAATCCAGTTAGGTGGATGGCTTATTTCTGTCTCCTGTAAGGTTTTCACCATGAATCTCTGTCACAGGACTGTTATTCTGGGGAAATAACGACAGTATAGTAAAGTCTTTGATTTTTAGGAAATAACAAGAGATAAGACTTGACAACTTTGTTTATAACAGTTTAAAAATCAGGACTTCACCCATAGTACCTTTAAAACTTATAAATAAATGGATTTTGAGTGACATGTAAGACAAATATTGTCTTTCAAATAATTTAAGTATATGAAAGCATATTTAGAAAAATTTATTCCAAGATGCTAGGGCATTCTAAGGTAGACTGATTCCTACTCTTTATTGTTATAGCTAAGATATCAGAAAAAAAAATGCTATTTCAGGTATTTAGTGCCTACTGAGTGACACTGAAGGCATCTTACCATGCATGTTGCTGATTGTAGGATACAAATATAAACCCTAAGGTAATATTAGTCATCATGACCTAGTGTACAATTGCCTTTTTCAGTCTTGTACCTTCCAGTGCAGCTTCCATAGTGCTAACAAGGTGAACACATGAATCTGGTCATGTGTTCTTCCTAACAAAAGCTATTCTGGATCCACATTACTGAAGTATGAAAACTAAGGTCTTTATACATTGTCAAGGCCCTTTATCATTTGATCATTGCCCTGTCCTCTAGCATCCCTCTTTGTCCTCTAAATACCACTTTTCATTTTAGCAACCTACTGTCCTACAATCTCATCTTCATGATCTAGCCATGCCAATATTGGATGCAGCTATGTCAAGTGACATCTTAAAACATGTGCAAAATGCCTGCCCCTATTTCATTATATCTTTTAGCTGGTTATCCTTGGTACACATAGAATTTATGGCCATATTCAGCTACTTCATTAACACTACTGTTCATATTGATAGGTTTTCATTGAAAATTCTTAGTATAGATACAATAAAACTACTCACTAACCCTATTTAGAAATAGTTACATGTATCCCATCTGTTTTTATATCTATATCTTCTTTCTAGTCTGACTTCACTAGTGTATCCCATAGTACATCAAGTATCAGTCATGATTGTGAGCTTTCTTTTACCTGACTATAGTGGGATGCCTTCAGTGTTTCCTACTAATATTCATGTTAAGGACTTAGCCATTAATTTCTGTTTAGTTGAATAGTTATGCAAGAATTTGTCAAATGGCTTTTTAATTTCTATAGCAAGTATCTAGTATTTTTCTTTACATTTATTAATAACTCAGTAACTTAAAAAATCACTTGTTCTGAATGCAGGTATCATTGTAGGCATATGGAATACAGTGGTGAACAAAAGTTTTCCTGGAGTTTGCAGTATGGTAAGAGAGAATACATGAAAATCGGGATACCTAAATATTTTGAGTTCTGGAAGATGATATTGAAGTTCTGTAGAAAAGAGAATAGAATAGGATAAGACAATCAGATGAGGGTAAGAGCTTTGCACCTTTTGAGCTGGATGATCAACATATCCTTTTGTGAGTGACAGTATTTTAAGGAGGTAGAGAATATAACCTTGAAATTTGGAGCGAGTATCTAGACAAAGGGCACATCAGTGCAAAGACCAGAAAACTAGAATATCCCTGGATTGTTGGAGGAATGGTAGAGTGCATAGTGTGACTTAGATGAGTGAATAAGACATTTAGGCAGCTGTTGCCAGCTTATATGGATCCTTATGGTCAGTAGAAGACTTTCTGACTTTTGCTCTGAGTGAATTGGATGGTTGTGGAGAATTTGGAGTACAAATGACATGATCTGACTTCAGTGTTAAAGTGACAAATTTGTTACAAATAGTATTAATACATTTGCTAATATTGAATGCTCTTAGAAGAAACCATTTATGCTCATCTGTGTATTACTGGATTTTGTTTGCTATTTAGGATTTTTGTGTTTAGAATTATAAGTGAAATTGATCTGGAAGTTGTTTTTTTTTTTTTTTTGAGTAGTCTTTTTTTTTTGGGGGGGGGTTTGTTTGTTTATATAAAAGAGCTATAGGAGAGAAGAGACAGATCTTCTGTCTGCTGGTTCAATCCCCAGATAGCTGCAACATTCAAAGCTGAGCCTGGTGGAAGCCAAGAGCTTCATCTGAGTCTCCTCCATTGGTAGCAAGGATCCAAACACTTGGACTACCCTCTACTGCTTTTCCAGACCATTAACAGGGAGCTGTATTGGAGGTGGAGCAGTCAGGATAAGAACCAGTGGCAGTTTTGTCTTCTGTGTCACAATGCTGGCCCCTCTTTGAATAATCTTTATGGAGGATTAGTATCAGTGTTTGTTAAAGAGTTCAGAAGTTTCACTCACTTTTCTGTTTCATTGTTGTTCTTTCCTTTGTATTGGTATTCTAGAAATCCCCTGAGAAACCAGAAACATATTACTGATCTCTAGTTCTGCATTAGACTACAAAAAGTAAATTGCTTTGGTTGCTTTGCAGGATTCTGTGTAGTGAAATTCAAATACAACTCGAAAGGGTAAGTTCTTTCCTCTCTTCTGTACCATTATCCATAAGAGTCTTTGTGAAAGAATTTTTTTTCTTAGAAAAGAAACTAAGTCAAAATAAGTCAATGACTTTACTGATAACCTTCAATTTTTGTCAAATTCAGTTGATAAAATATAAAGAATTTAGTGCCTGATTATTAAATGAATTCTTGAAATTATACCATAACTGTTAATTGTTGGCTGTTCAAAGCTCACATTCATTTTATTGTATAAGGATTTTAAAGAACTGGTTGATATTTCCTATCTTACATCCTATCATTTTGTTCTATTTTCTTGTTCTGAACAATGAGAGTTATCAATGTTATTAAATTTTTTTTTATTTGAAAGGCAGAAATAGAGAGACAGAGTTGACAGATCTCTTTGTTCCATTGGTTCACTACTCAATGCCTATGATGACTGAGGCTGGGCCAATATGAAGATGGGAGCCAGAAACTGAATCCAGGTCACCCACATGGGTGACAGGGACCCAATTTCTTGAGCTGTCATTCTGCCTTCCAAGCACTTGGGCCATCTTCCATTGCCTTCCTGGGCCACAGCAGAGAGCTGTTCTGGAAGAGGAGCAACCGGGACAGAATCTGGCACCCCAACTGGGACTAGAACCGGGGTGCCGGCGCCGCAAGTGGAGGATTAGCTAAGTGAGCCACGGCACCAGCCAAAACTATTTTTTAAATTATTATTTTTAAAAAGAAAGAACTTCCAGGATAAAAGCTGGGACTCCCACCATTATTAGGCTAAACGAGTTCAAAATGAAAATCCATACCATTTTTGTAAAATGAGCTCTTTGAGTAAAATACTGGAGCCTACTGCAATGTTTTTAGTTTCAAGAAATTGGATTCTTGACTGAATATGGAATAAACATTGGGGCATTATTTTTCTCCCAAAGCAAATGAGAAGCTTGGTAAATCTAAGACTAATCTAGCAACTCCCCAAGTTCAGACGTCTAGGGAGAACTCCCTATGATCATGGTGACCTTCCTTCATCCTCACAGTAGGGATGCCACAATGTTGAACATAATATCTTCTTACTAGTTCTCAATCAGTACTACTGAACGTTCTCTGGCAAAAGGAAGTAGGATCACCATTACTTCCACGTTAAGTCATGATTTGTTCTCTGGGACATGGCACGTTACTACCAAAAACCTGAACCATAGTAGGCTCCTGATAGAAAAAATGGGAATGTCATCTGGTGGGCATTCAAATGCCTACTTGAATGTCTGAAAGCCAAACTCTAGTGCTGTAAGAGGAAGAAGGCATCTGTAATTCTTTAATTTCTGTGTTCTCACATCTGCAAGTGTTCACATGCTTTTCCTGTTCCCCAGCAGGGCCTGCATTCGTCTATGTGCTGATGATACCTAGGTCCCCATTTCCAGCCAAATGTGCTTTCCTGAGCTCCAGATCCTTGAGGTTCTCTAACTGTGGTGTGTTTTTCATGCAGATACTTCATGATTATAAAACAAGTTCACAGTATCTTTCAGTCCATCCTGCTGCTCCTCTTGGATTTCTTACCTCAGAAAATGGCTCTACTGGGACTACCAGGGTCCTGGCTTTGGCCTGGCCTAGCCCCAGACTCTTAGAGCCATTTGGAGAATGAACTAACGGATGGGAGATCCCTCTCCCTCCCCGACTTCCTCCCCCTCTTCCTTTCAAATACTTTTTTTTTTTTTAAAGGAAGATGGCTGTGTATCTCCCACACTAATATCAGAAATGCAGTTGATCTGCCTCTTTTGTCTCCATTAATACTCATCTAGTTACTGAGTTTTGTGATTTGTCTTCTAAAAAGCCCTTGAATCTACTCACTTATATCCATTTTTACTAGCTGTCTTGGACTGTAGTAAACAAAAAAAACCATAGAGTGTGTGGTTTGAATAAGTGTTTTTTTTTTTTTGACAGGCAGAGTTACAGTGAGAGAGAAAGGTCTTCCTTCTGTTGGTTCACCCCCCAAGTGGCCGCTATGGCCAGCACACTGTGCCAATCCGAAGCCAGGAGCCAGGTGCTTCCTCCTGGTTTCCCATGCAGGTGCAGGGCCCAAGTACTTGGGCCATCCTCCACTGCCTTCCTGGGCTACAGCAGAGAGCTGGCCTAGAAGAGGAGCAACTGGGACAGAATCCGGTGCCCCAACCAGGACTAGAACCCGGAGTGCTGGCACCGCAGGCAGAGGATTAGCCTAGTGAGCCGCGGCACCAACCTCAGAAGGTTATTTTTTAACAATTCTGGAAATGGAAGTCCAAGACCAAGAAGTTAGGAGATTTTTTTTCCCCAGAGACTTCTTTAGTGGCTTGTAGATGACTGTCCTCTTGCTATGTCCTCATATGATCTTTTCTCAGTGCCCACAAATCCTTGGTGGCTATTACCAAATTGCCTTGTCTCATGGGAGTGGGAATGGGAGAGGGAAGAGATGTATAATTTGGGACATGCTCAGGCTGACTTGCCCCAAGTGGTGGAGTTGGAAGCATACCAGGGGATTCCAATTCAATCCCATTGAGGTGGCATGTACCAATGCCATCTCACTGTTCCAGGTGATCAATTTCAGTTCACAGTTGGTCATGGTGGAGGGACTGGGAGTCAAAGGGAGCACATAGACAAGTCTAGTACCTGCTAACGCTAACTGATGGAGTAAATAAAGGGGAGAGTGATCCAACATGGGAAGTGAGATACTCAGCAGACTCATAGAATGGCAGATGTCCTAAATAGCACTCTGGCCTCAGAATCAGCCCTAAAGGCATTCGGATCTGGCTGAAAAGCCCATGAGAGTATTTCAGGCATGGAAAGCCAAGACACTCTGGCAAAAGATCTCTGTGAGTGAGATCCCAGTGGAAAGAACAGGTCATCAAAGAAGGAGGTACCTTTCTCTGAAGGGAGGAGAGAACCTCCACTTTGACTATGACCTTGTTTAAACAAGATAAGAGTCGGAGAACTCAGAGGGCTTCCATAGCCTTGGAAACTCATGACTGGAGCATAGGGAGATTACTGATGCCATAGACAGGAGTGTCAATTGGTAAAGTCAACAACAGGAGTCACTGTGCACTTACTCCTCATGTAGGATCTCTATCCTTAATGTGCTGTACATTGAGATTTAATGCTATAACGAGTACTCAAACAATATATTTCACTTTGTGTTTCTATGGGGGTGCAAACTGTTGAAATCCTTACTTAATGCATACTAAACTGATCTTCTGTAAAAAAAAAAAAAAAAAAAAAATTATCAATTCCCAACTTGACTCTTACTGGGATTAAACATGACAACAGGTCTGATCTGATTTCATCATCATTTAAAAAAAAATCATTTATTATTTTTCACTTTATGTTTCTGTGTGGGAGCAAACTGTTGAAATCCTTACTTAATGTATACTAAGCTGATCTTCTGTATATTAAGATAATCGAAAATGAATCTTGATGTGAATGGAAGGGGAGAGGGAGTGGGAAAGGGGAGGGTTGTGGGTGGGAGGGACGGTATGGGGGGGAAGCCATTGTAATCCATAAGTCGTACTTTGGAAATTTATATTCATTAAATAAAAGTTAAAAAAAAAACACCAGACTGATTGTATTAGGAGCCAAAACTGCCTCACTTTAATCACCTCTTCAAAGGCTCTGTTTCTAAATCGAGTCTCATTCTGAGGTTTTGGGGATTAGAGCTTCAACATTTGAATTTTTGAGAATCACACTTCAGCTCACATTGCTATCCCCACTCTAGTTTCCTAACTTGGGCTATTTTCATCTCCTTCCTAAATTGCTGCAAGTACCTCTTTTCCACTTTTGACCTTATCCCCCCATTTTCACCTACTCTCCAACTCTAGTGTTCTTCATGTCTCATCATGACACTTCATATTTAAACACCTACAATGATGTTTCTCTGTGTCATCCTGGTATACAAGACTATTCATGATGTGTCCGGTCAACGATTATCTTTGTTTCTGGACAATTTTCTCCAAAACTCATTTTCTTGTGACAGTAGACTGATTTTTAGATCCTCTAAGTTTTTTTTCTCTGCATACTCGGGATATCGGATACGCCTGTTTGTAACTCACTTCCAATGTAGGAATAATATGCCCCATCTTCTTGAGTTGTCACTACCATACAGTCACCTTTAATCACTTGGTGCAAATGTAGGAAGCTCCAATCCTAGTATTCAGGAGGGAAAACAAAAGGGATAACCAACATTTAACAATCAAATTACTAATATAAGGCCCTGAAACGAAAATTGGCAGCATACTATCAACATTCTTGGGGTTTCTAGCGTTAAAATCTAGCTAAATATGGTAAGATTTATTAGTGCTTTTAGAGTTTGAAACACTAAGAGATTTATGGAAATTGATTGTTCTTTTCAGGAATCTGCAAATAAACCTCAGTAAACTTCTGTGTCTTTAATATCTCTTAAAAATCATTCTAGAGTATTTCTAGTGACTGAGTTTCCATTTGATCAGATACACACCATTACCTTCACTTGATGCCAAGAAGAAAAAAATCATTGAGATGGGAGGGGAAGTGTGATTTTTTTTTTTTTTAAAGCAACACTTTTAACAGCCTTGTAAATAAGGACTGAACTTTATATTGGGTTAGAATCCTTACCTGCTCTACTGCTTCCATAAAAGGAATGAAAGAAGCAGTGTCTGTTTTCCTAGTATAAATTACTCACTTCTCAGAGAAAGATTGGTGTTTCTAGTGTCGCGGTATGCACATGGAACCTAAGAGACATATTCTCTCATGGATTTCAAAACACTAGCAAAGAACTCTCACCTACCATCTTGATTTTTAATTTATGCAATAACATTTAAGTCAATGAATCACCTTCCGTTTGCTTAAATTATACTTTCCAGTTATATTCAGTATCATTTTTAAAAGATTTTGAGAGATAGAATTACAGTGAGATGGAGATACAGGTAGAAAGGTCTTCTGTCTACTGGCTCACTCCCCAAATGGCTGCAGTGGGTGGAGCTATTCTGATCCAAAGCCAGGAGCTTCCTCTGGGTCTCCCATGTAGGTGCAGGCCCAAGTACTTGGGCCATCCTCTACTGCTTGCCCAGGCCACAGCAGAGAGCTGGATCAGAAGAGGAGCAGTCAGGACTAGAACTGGAGCCGGTATGGGATGCCAGTGCTGCAGGCAGAGGATTAACCGACTGTGCCACAACAGCAGCCCCTCAGTTATCTTTCTTTAGTCTACATTTCTGGAAATTTAAGCTGTGAAACTGATCTTGAAGAGGCAAAGATTTTATAGACAAGTGTGTTTGTTACATCATTTACAATTTGAATAATATATTGGAAGAACACAAAGTACATAGTAGTAGTATGAGTTAAAGTTCGATAAGTAAAATTTATAAGATGAAGTTTGTATATAGGAATACTTATAAAATATCCTTAAAGTGAGCAAATTTGCAAGTACTATAAATCAACTGTTAAAAGCTCAGTGTATATATAGACTATATGTATTATATAAATTGTTTTTCTCTTTTCTGACTTTTCTACATTGTTATGCACTATTGTTATAATCCCCCCAAATTTATTTTATTTTGCTTAAAATTTATTTGAAAGGCGAAGTTATGGAGAAGTAAAAAGGAAGAGAGAAAATCTTTCATCTGCTGTTCACTCCCCAAATGGCCACAATGCCCAGGGCTGGGCCAAGCTGAAATCAGGATCCAGGAGCTTCTTCCAGGTCTCCCCTATGGGTGCAGGGTTCCAAGCACCTGGGCTGTCCTCCACTGCTTTCCCAGGCACATTAGCAGGGAGCTGGCTTGGAAGTGACACAACTGGAACTTTAACCACTGCCCATATGGGATGCCAGCACTGCAGGTGGTAGCTTAAACGAGTATACCACATCGGCCCTTGCTCTCTAAGAAGCAGTTTCATGTAATTCATAGATACAATTCTAAGAATATAGTGATACTTACATTTTTTTCCTTTCTTGGTTTCTATTTTTATTTTGATGAGGCCACTTTCAATTGACTTCCTCAGGTGAGTGTATGAAAGAAATTTTATTAGTTCTTTATTATCTGAAAACATTTATTTTACTTCAGGTTTGAATAATAGGCAATCTAGGCTCTAATTTTCCAGGAATTTAGTGGTTCTTTCTACTGTGAAAATGTGTTTTGTCTTCATTTTGCAGAACTTCAGTCACTCAAATGCAGATCTATATCTTTCTCTTTTAACTCTATTTTCATTTTGCTTCATGTTCGGGGAAAGTTCCTTGTGATTATCTGCAGTTTCTTTTGGTAATCATGATTGACATTTATGGAAGCACTTCTTGTTCTCTGGTAATATAGCATACTCTTGATGTGTAATAGGTGCTTTGTTTCAGAATGCAGTATTGCCTAAAGCTAAGTGTATAGACCTTTTTTTTCCCCCCTCCATGAGTCTTCATTTTGCCTTCATTCCTTTAACATTTTAGAATAGTCTTAAATTTTGAAAACAAATGATGAGGTAGTAATAGTTCCTATTTACCCATCATCCCATTTTCCATATTAACATCACATGAGTGGCTTTGTTAGTTAACCTCATCCAGCTTCCCCTATTTTTATCCAAAAATATTTTATTCCTCCCATTCCTCCCAGATTCTAGTAATCAACATCCTCTGTTCAGATTTTTTTTAGTTTCCACATATAAGAACATAGTATTTCTTTGTGTCTAGCTTATTTCATTCAAAATAATGTCCTCCAGTTCTGACATCACACACAAGAGTGCTAATTATTAACAGAGGTCACTGTGCACTCACTTCCTGTGCAGGACATCTGTCCTCAATGAGTTGTATTATGAAAATTAACTGTAAAACTTGTTCTCAGTTTTTGTATTTTGTGTGTGTGTGTGTGTACAAATTGTTGAAATCTTTATTTAATATAGAGTTGGTCTTCTGTATATAAAGTTAATTATAAATGAATCTTAGTGCAGAATAGGACTGGGAGAGGGAGGAGGTGGTGGGGTAGGAGTAGTGGTGGGATGGTGGGTAAGGTGGGAAGAATCTCTATATTCCTAAAGTTGTACTTATGAAATTTGTACTCCTTACATGGTTTCTTAAAGTTACCCATCATTGTGATCCTAAATATGTATACATGAAATACATGAAATCTTTTTACCTTAAATAAAGTTACCCTTTCTCCACATCCTCGCAGCATTTGTTTTTCTTTGATAGCCATTCTGACAGAGGTGAGGTGGCGTCTCATTGTTTTGATTTTGATTTCCATAATGGCTACTGATGAGCATTTTTTCATGTGGTTATTGGCCATTTTCTCTCCTTTTGACAACTAAGTTTTTTGCCAGTTTCTTAACTGGAATATTTTGCTGTTGAGCTTTTTGAGTTGTGCATCTATTCTGGATATTAATCCTTTGTCAGATAAGTAGCTTGCAGATGTTTCCTCTCATTCTGTCAGATCTCTCTTCCTCTATTGTTTTGCTGTGCAGAAACATCTGAGTTTGATATAATCCCATTTGTCTAGTGTTTTGTTGTCTGTGCTTTTGAGGAAACTGGAATTGTTAGAAATGTAGGGAAAGACTTCAGAAGTTAAAACTTTGGAGGGAAAAGGCCTAGGTGCACATCTTGGCCCAGCTACTTTGTGGCATAAACACTATTTTTTGAATTTATTTAAATATGGAATTTTAAACTTTGTGAATTTTTTAAATGTTTTTCATCTACTTGAAAGGCAAAGTTAGCAATACAGACACTGATCTTCCCTTCCATCCATTGATCGACTCCCCAGATACACCAGCATCCAGGGAGTGTGGAACTCAATCCCAGTATCTCACTTGGGTGGTACGTTCCCACGTTCTTAGGTGATCATCTGCTGCCTCACAGGATACATTGGAAGGAAGCTGCATCAATAGCAGAGTAGCTGGGCCTCATATTGGCACTGTGATATGTAGTGCTAGCATCCCAAGCAGTGTCTTCACTTGCTCCTTCATGAAGCTTGCCCCTTCTTCAGTTGTGATATTAGGAAGACTAAATTTAGTTTTTAAAACTCTCAGGTAAGGAATTGGCACATGGTTTTGTATTCTTGATCCTTACTGACAGCTTTTCATTTTTCTTAAATTAGTTTTTTTATTGCTAACTTTTCTTTTATGGAAATATATCTAATTATTTCCAGTTCATATTTATAATAGAAAACTAGATAACCATCTTGATAGTGTAACTTTCTCTGCCCTTTTATATATTGGTATCGATCATTTGACATGAATATTTTTCTTTGCACATCAGCTTATTCTAAATAGATTGGTTTGAATCTCTTTGTACATGAATGGGCTTTATAAATTGCCATACTATGTTATCAGGTGAATGGAAACCTTATCTTTGGCTGAGAACTCAGAAGTGGCACAATAGGCAGATACCAACTTCAACATCAATAATTCACTTTCTGCAGCAATTATCAAATCTGCAAGGATTAAGCCTCTGAAATTTCTTTTGCCGGAATATACATTTTTAAAATATTTTTTACAGGCAGACTGGACAGTGAGAGACAGAGAGAAAGGTCTTCCTTTACTGTTGGTTCACCCTCCAGTGGCCGCTGCGGCCTGCACACTGTGGCCGGTGCACCACGCTGATCCGATGGCAGGAGCCAGGTGCTTCTCCTGGTCTGCTGTGGGGTACAGGGCCCAAGCACTTGGGCCATCCTCCACTGCACTCCCGGGCCACGGCAGAGAGCTGGACTGGCGGAGGGGCAACCGGGACAGAATCCGGCGCCCCGACCTGGACTAGAATCCAGGGTGCCAGCGCCACAGGCAGTGGATTAGCCTATTGAGCCGCGGCACCGGCCGTCTGAATATAAATATTAAGGTACTAGTGGCTCTGTGTGTCTTAGAAGCGGGGGGGGGGGGGTCTCCTTGGAGCCTTGGAGCAACCTTTCTATAAGCACACTTCCACTTACTCTCCACGTTCAGCTTCTGGCTTCTACCAGCTTCTACCATTGACTGTACCTACTGAATTAATTGCAGAGCATCTGCAGGGTTCTCATTCCCTGGTCAGTTTCTTCTATTCTGTTTCATTCTTAATGTATTTCACAGTGACTTTCCTCTCTCCGAATTTTAATAATTTGACTGTTTGAACCTCTGATTCCTTTAATAGGTTTATTTTCGTGTTTTTCATTTTAATGACGCTGGCATTGTTGAACAAATGATTAAGAAACATTCTGCTGTGTCCTTTAACTTAAAAATCCTTCAAGTCTGTTTATTCCTTAATGCCTTCATTTTATAACCCATCATATATTCAACAGGCAAATCTTGTGGCACATATTGTAGCACATATATATAAGCTTGTCACAAAAGACAATGATTCTCGTCTTTGAGATGCTCACATTCATAGTACATGACTATTTGGATCAAATTCGGTCATTAGGGGCTTTATTTTCAAATTAACGCATTAAATGGAATGATTGTAGAAGCACTGCACATCTCCCTTGTATTAGGTAATATTCTTAAGGTGAAAATAATGACCTACCTTTAGGAGACAATATTAAGAGGCATAATGAATAAAGGCAGCACCTATGGGAGTTTTATTTTTTTTTTTAAAGATTTGGCCAGTTAGAGGTAAAACTCAAATGTAGTTCTGTGGACTCCAGAGATGGTTTTGTTTTTGCTTCGTTTCATTTTTTTAACTATGCCATGAGTGATGGCTGTTAAACTTCGTTCAGTAAATATGTCCTTTTGTGGTTAACAAATGTAAAACTATCAGATATGTTCATTTGAATTTTTTACAGAAATAAATGAAAGTCTTTAGTTCTTCCAGATTAAGCATATATATACTTAAACAAAAATATATTACTAGCCAACTCTTGGTTGCTGTGTACAGGCACTGTTTGGAGTGTTTTTACCGTGGATTCGCTCTTAATCCTCAGCCATCATCCCCATTTTATAAGTACTGCACTGGCATTTGCCTCCCCTCCACACATTGATACACATTGTTTTTCATAGCTGTGTATTATTCCATTGTATGAATATACTTTAAGCAACCGTATATTGGTGGATAATTAAGATTTTTATGGATAAAAATATATAACAGCCCTATGCACATATTTTGTTACCTGTGTGAGTATTTCTGTAGGATATATAGCTAGAAATGGATTTATTAGGTCAAAGAATGTACATTTGACATTTGAGAAATACTACCAAAAAGATTGTAACAATTTACAACTCCACAGATGTTAAGAGTGCCTGTTTGCCCATGGTCCTCACCAAGGCTGAATCCTTAAAAATGTTTGCCAATCTTGGAAAATTTATCTCATTTTCATTGATTATTAAGAGGAACACTTTTCATATCTTATTTGCATTCCTTGTTATGAGTTGTTTTTGCCATTTTATTTAAATTACAGAATGAGAATGACTACCTTTTTGTTGCATGAAACTTAAGTTGGTTGATACATAAGTATAAGAGCAAAGAGACTTCCCTAGTGCTTCTAATTGTATTCCATTTCCCACAGTTTAGTATATGTCCATCTAGTTCCTTTTCCATGCATTTCTATAATAAGTATAACTTATAAGTGATTTTTACATAAATAAATACATGAGTTGTCCTGCAGCTTGTTCTTTTAGGGGGGAGGGACAGGTACTGAGGTCTTTAAATTTCTTTGGTGGTTGAATAGGATGAAAGTGCCATTATTTAAGTGTTCCCCCTCCCTTTTTCCTCTTGCTCTTACACTGCCAGTGTAAACATCTTGAATGGGATCTTTGTTCAATGTGTGAATCTGTAGGTTGGAGTCCTAGGGTTTGCTTCCTGGTAGACCCATTTTTGCCTTACCAAAGGCCTTTATAACTTATTTTCACTGTGTGGAAAGTGCTTATTTCCCCATATAGTTTTACCTACACTTGGTAGTCTCTGTTGGGCAAAAAAGAAAGAAACCTTCCTTATTTTGCATTTACTTGATAATGGTGAGGTTGGGGTTATATCCATGTTTATGGCCATCTGTAGTTTTATCATGGATTGTTGTACCCTTTACTTCTCTGTTTAGGTTATGTATGGATATCTGTTGTTTCTTGTTGTTCAGCATCTCTTTCCCCATCTTCTGGAAACAGAATCCTTATTTATTGTGGGGAACCCATTCCCTGTGGCTTAGGTGAGCACATGACCAGGCCTTGCCTCCTGAGTCCCACAGCTTCCAAGCCACAGCAATTGCAGAATGGGCATGGGACTTTAGCCAGGCTAAGGAGAGCCCTCAACAGAACTTCTGGAACTACTGGAAAGAAGGCTGCATGGAGATCCCAAGGACCATGGAAGCCTGAATTTGGACCAGATGGAGAGAATCAATCTGAGAAACTTGGAGGCTAGCAGAAGTAGAAAAAGAACTAAGTTCTGATGTCATTTTATTCTGGAGGCCCTCGATCCAGCTGTGCCTAAAGCCTGTCCTACCTCTGGACTTTAAAGTTTTGTGAGCCAATAAAGTCCCTTTCTTGTTTAAGATAATTGAATTGGGTTTCTGTCCTGATTAATATAGGTTATTTGTATTTTTTTATTGATTTGTAGAAAACTTTGTAATTTCAAATTCTAGACTTACTTTATGCACTATATAAGTTAATAAAATTAGCATGGCCTTCCATGATTTGGCCTCTCTCAAAAAAAAATTTATTATTAAAGAGAAGGACAAGCACGTACATAAAGATGTCTTCCATCCAGTGTTTCACTCCCCATATGTCTGCAATGGCTGAGGCTGGGCCAGGCTTAAGCTAAGAGCTTCTTCTGGGACACCTATGTGGGTTTAATGGCCCAAGCACTTGGGCCATTTTCAGGTGCTTCAAGAGGTGCTTCAAGATTTAGCACGAGCTAAATCTAAGTTGAGCAGCCAGGTAAACAACTGATACCCATATGGGATGTCAGTCTTGCAGGCGGTGGCCTAATCCATTATGCCACAACACAGCCCCATCTGTAGCAGTTTTAGAACACTTGTTGTAATGAGAACAATAGGATATATTACATTTAAAAAATGGTTGAGTAAAGGCACAAATCCTCAGCTGAATTCGTTTTTTTTATAGTGGAACCAAAAAATTCCACTAAGACTGTAGTAACTCAAAGGAGTTCGGCAAAGTTACAGGTTATAAAATCGGCACCTGCAAATCACTAGCACTTGTATATGAAGACAATGCCATGCCTGAGAAAGAGCTTGTAAGATCAGTCCCATTCACAATAGTTACAAAACTGTAAATATCTTGGTAAATATAATGATCTGAAGATCTCTACAATGAAAATTACAGTACATCAAAGAAATAAGACATCAACAAATGGAAATTGTTCCATATCCATGGATTGGAAGGATGAATAGCATCAAAATGTCCATACCTCCCAAATCAATTTACAGATTGAATGCAATCCCAATAAAAATACCAAAGACACTCTTCTCGGATCTAAAAAGCTAAAATTAACATGGAAACACAAGAGACCTCAAATAGCTAAAGCAATCTTAACCAAAACAGTTTGGAAGCATCACAATACTAGACTTCATGACATACTACAGGCATTTATAATCATAGCAGCCCCAGTACTAGCCCAAAAAATAGAAACGTAGAACAATGGAACAGGATAGATACCCCAGAAATTAACCCATGCATTACAGCTGACTAATTTTTGACAAATGAGCTGAAATCTTTCCCTAGAGAAAGGACAGTCTCTTTCAGTAAATGGTGTTAGGTAAACTGGATCTTCACACATGGAAGTATGAATCAGACCCCTTACTTTACATTCTATACCAAAATCAATTCACAGTAACTTGAGGATCTACACCTTAGACCTGAAACCATCAAATTACCGGAGGAAAACTTTGGGAAAACTCTACAAGACTTGAGCATAAGCAAGGAATTCTTGAATGAACCCAGAAGCATGCAAAATAATAGCAAAAATAGACAAATGGGATTACATCAAGCTAAGGGGTTTCTGCACAGCAAAGGAAACACTCAAAGATGAGAATGGGAGAAAGTATCTGCAAACTATGCAACTGATAAAGGATTATGATTATCCAAGATCTGTAAAGAGCTTAAGAAGCTCAACAAAACCAGCAATCCTAACAAATTGGCAAAGCTCACCAACAGGTAATTTTCAAAGGACTAAACACAAGTGGCCAATAGACACATGAGAAAATGCTCAGGGTCACTATTCATCAAGGAAATGCAAAAATTAGAAGAAAGGAGTGTGATGGAAGAAGGGAAGTATTATCTTCCTAGAATTGTATCTATGAAAAACAATCTGTTTATATTAATAAATGAAAAATAACAAAAAACTTGGGTGTGAAATTGGTGTGAGAATCAGTTGATGTGGAAGGCTTAGATAGCAGTTGGTGGGTATGTAGCCAACTGTGAATCTCAGAGCACAGATTCTGCTGGAGGGTTGTGGCTCTGGGAACATTGCTGAAAAGGGAGGTAGAAAGAGGGCTAGTTTTTGATCTCTGGGAGTGCAACAGATAGAATGAGGGTAGTAGGAATGCTTCTGCAGGAAAGTATGGGTAAGGTACTAACTAGTCACTGAATTATTTGGTATATTTTGGTGCTACAGTGACCAAATTGTCAGCTTTTTCTAACTCCTCCTCAATTTGACTATTGTGAGTTTATCTTTTGTAAAATTCATCCTAAAATTTGGGTAGTATAGTAGGCTAATGTTGTAGGGAGAATCCTATTATAATTGCTGCTGTTATGATCTATGACCCTCCAGTATGAAACCATTTCCTTCTGGCAAATTGCCCATTGAAAAAGATATTTGCTGAATTGCTGAAATCAAATGAAATGAAACCGAAGCCCTTATAAAAAAGCACTATTTAACAGTCCCTCTTCACATAGCAGTAAATTTCTGAAATGAAATCTTTGACTCTGAAATTCAGCCTTGATGACAAAACTGGTAAGTCATGCCCTTCTTCAGGCATGCCTTCTTGGTCAGATCACCTCAATATCCAACATCTGTAACTCTTCATAAAAACCATTTGTTTTTACCCTAGCTATAAAATTTTAGCAATACATGTGAAAGCACCTGGTAAACAGTTCTTAATGTTTGGTATTGTCATTATTCTTTATGTTAAGCATTCTTTAATTGAATAGATTTCTAGAATATTGTGATGGGGTTTGTGTTTGATATTGGACTGTAAGGATGGAATGAATTATGGTTTATTAACTAGTGTGCTTATTTGGGATGTTAGGCTTATTAAGGTTTTAAAGGAAAAAGAATGGGATACTATTTCAATCTGGTTTGTTTTCAATATAAAGAAATATCAATTTAAACAGTATTCTATTATGTCACAGCATAAGATATTTAAATAACATTTTAAAAGGACAATACTCAAATTGATCATATCAGGATTATTTATGGGGGGAGATGGCACAGTTTGTTTCCCCCCCATCATGCAAGCACACTAGCTTTGAAAAATACATTGATTGCAACTTTTCCAGCTCCTCTAACCTTGAAAGGAACATTGAAATACTACCTAGTAGAAGATACAGCTAAACCAGGAGAAAAGCTCTTCCATAAGAAGCTTCCAGAAACCCAAATGTAATCTCTTTTCTATCTTACAAAATTCATCTTCTGTTCTTTAACAGAAGCACTTTTTAGCTTGTGGCTTTATTACATTCACGAATTATGAAAAGTTAAGTGAAATTGTTTTTGAGAAGCATAGTGGGCTCCTTGAAGTAAAGTTGTATGATTGAAGTTATTGATATTTGCTTTATTTTTAAATTAACATTTTCTTTAAATTTACCAAGATATCATTTGCTGGAATATTATAATTTTTATGCTGTCTGCCCTACAGGTCAGCATTTTTGGGCATTGCAAGTAGTGATAATGTCTATATTTGTTAAACTGATTTCAAGACTGCAGTCATAAGCGCTCCAATTACTTCCATCTGAACTCTCAGGGACTTTATCCACTCCATCTGAATTGTGCTTCTTTATGTACTTAACACATTTCTGTGTTCTTTTATTTTAAAAGTTTGATAGACAGAGGTAGAGACAGATCTTCCATCTCTTGGTTCACTCCCCAAATGGCTGAAGCTGGGCTGATCTGAAGCCAGGAGCCAGGAACTTTTTCCTGGTCTCCCATTTGTGTGCAGGAGCCCAAGCATTTGGGCCATCTTCAACTGCTTTCCCCAGCACATTAACAGGGAGCAGGATCAGAGGTGGAGCAGCCGGACTTGAACTGGCGCCCATATGGGATGATGGCTCTGAAGACTGGGGCTTTAAGCAGATGAGCTGCAGCACCAGCCCATACCACATTTTCTTTATGCGGTTATCAGATGATGGACATATAAATTGATTCCTATCTAGGTATTGTGAATTGAGCTGCTATCAACATGGGCATATAGATTACGCTTTCATATGCAGATGTCATTTCCTTTGGGATATATTCCCAGGAATGGAATTGCTGGGTCATATGGTAGATGTATTTTCAGATTTCAGAGGAATTTTCACGCTATCTTCCATAATGATTGTACTAGTTTACATTCCCAACAGTGGATTAGGTTACGTTTTTCTCCACGTCCTTGCCATCATTTGTTGTTTGTTTATTTTTAGATGATAGTTTTTTCTAACTGGGGTAAGGTCAGACCTCATAGTTTTGATTTCCATTTCCCTGATGGCTAGTGATCATAAGCATTTTCTTATGTACTTATGGGCCCTTTTGTATTTCATCCTTTGAGTACTCACGTCATTTACCCATGTCTTAACTAGATTGTTTTGTTTCTTCAGCTTATGTATACTGGACATTACTCCTTTATCAGAGGCATAGTTTGCAAATATTTTCTCCCATTCTGTTGGTTACCTGTTCACTTTATTGGAAGTTTCCTTTGCTGTGCAGAAGTGTATTAGCTTGATGTAATCCAACTTACCTATTTTTGCTTTGATTACCTGTGCTTCTGAAGTCTTATCTATGCTTATCTATGCTAAGTCTTTGTCTATGCTAATGTCTTGCAGTGTTCCCTTATGTTTTCTTCTAGTAATTTGATGGTTTCGGGTCTTAAGTTTAGATCTTTGATTCATTGTGAATTGATTTTTGTATGGGGTATATATTTTATTATATATATAATAGATATATTTTTTTATTACAGGGTCTTCTTTCATACTTATGCATACACCATTTGTTGAAGAGACTGTCTTTTCTACAGGGAGTGATTTCAGTTCATTTGTCAAAAATTTGTTGGCTGTAGATGTGTGAATTAATTTCTGGGGTATCTATTCTGTTCTATTGGTCTACATGTCTGTTGTTTCAATACCAGGCTTTTTTGACTATAAATACCCTGTAGTATGTTTTGAAATGTATATTGTGATGTTTCCAAGTTCGTTTTATTGTTTTAAGACTGCTTTAGGTATTTGGGGTCTCTTGTGTTTCCAGATGAATCTTAGGATAATTTTCTCTAGATCTGAGAAGATTCTCATTGGTGTTCTCATTGGAAATTCTTTGATTTTATAAATTTCTTTAGGTAGTATTCTCATTTTGATGGGAAGTTTTTCCACTTTTTGGTGTTCTATTAATTTTCTTAATGGTCTAATTTTCATTATAGAGATCTTTTATATCCTTGGTTGTATTTATCCTAAGGCATTTACATTTTTAAGCTATTGTGATTGGGCCTGCTCTTATAAGTTCTTTCTCAGCCTTGGCATTATTTGTGTATACAAATGCCATAGATTTTTCTGTATTTTATAAGCTGTAACTTTGTCAGAGTCTCTTATGAGTTCCTATAGTCTTAGTGGAGTCTTCCGGTTCCTCCGTAAGTATGGTGTGATGTCATCTGCAAACAGGGATATTTTTACTTTCTCCTTTCCAAATTGTATTCCTTTGATTTTTGTTTTCTTACCTAATGGTTATGGCCAAAACTTGCAGATCTACATTGCATAGTAATGGTGAGAGGGGGTGTCCTTGTCAGTTCTGGATCTGCTGGAAATGTTTCCAGATTTACCTATTCAATATGTTGCTGGCTATAGGTTTGTTATACATTGCCTTGATTCTATTAGGTATGTTCCTTCTATTCCCAACTTAATTAAGGGTTTTTTTTTGGTCATGAAGTTATATTTTATCAAATACTTTCTCTGTATCCATTGAGAAAATCATGTGGTTTTTCTTTATCAATTTGTCAATGTTATATGTCACATTTATTGATTTACATATACTGAACTATCCATTTCTGGAATAAATCTTACTTTGAGTAGATGATAAATGTGTTGTTCCATTTGGTTAGCTTGTATCTTGTTGAGAATCTTTGCATCTATGTTCATCAGGGATATTGGTTTATGGTTCTTATATCTTTTTTTGTTTTGGAACTAAGGTGATATTGGTTTCATAGAAATGGGGAGGATGATTTCCCTTTCACTTGTTCTGAATAGTTTAAAGAATTGGGATAAGTTCTCCTTAAAGTGTGGTAGAGTTTAGCAGTGAAGCCATTTAGTCCTGTGCTTTGCTTTGGTAGGGTATTTATTACTGATTCAATTTCCATCTTGGTTATTGGTCTATTTAGCTTTTCTGTATCTTTGTGGCTCAATTTTGGTAAATTATATGTGTCCCTCCAAGAATGAGAAGATACTCCTTGCCCATGGAGTAGAAAATCAATATCATTAAAATACTGATACTACTTATGGTAGATTCAGTGCGATCTCTATTAACATAATAATGCTATTTAAAAAAAAAACATTTATTTGAAAGAGTTATTGAGAGTCAGAGAGACTGATCTTTCATCTGCTGGTTCACTCCTCAAATGGCTGTGATGGTCTGGGTGAGCCAGACTGAAGCTAGATGCTAGAGTTTCATCCAGGTCTCTCAAGTTGGTGCAGGAGCCCAAGTACTTGGGCCATCTCCTGTTGCTTTCCCAGGCACATTATCGGGGAGCTGGTTTGGAAGTAGAGCATCCAGGGCTTGAACCGGTATGCATATTGGGACTGCATGGTATGTGGCAGCTTTACCAGGCATACCACAGTGCTAGCCTGCCAGTACCATTTTTTTAGAGAACTAGAAACAACAAAACTAAAATTCATATGGAACCACAATATACCAAGAATAACCAAAGTGATACTGAGTGAAAACCAAAAAATCAAGCTGGAGGTCTCCCAATACCTGACTTCAAAGCATATTATAAAACTGTAGTAAATGAAATTTCATGATACTGCCATAAAAAACAACCAGAAAATTAAATAAAACTGCCAGAAATTAATCTACCTTAATACAGTTGATTTTTGACAGAAGTGCTCAGACCATCCATTGGATTAAGAATGATCTCTTCAACAAATAGTACTGGCAAAACTGGATGTATATATGTAGGAGAGTTAAATTGGATCCATACCTCTTACCATATACAAAAATCAATTCAATGTGGACCAAAGACCTAAATTTAAGACCTCAGACTATAAAGTTGCAAGAAGGAAAATGTAGGGGAAACACTGAGACATTGTTGTAGTGGACGACTTCTTGGACAAGACCACCAAAGCACAAGTAACAAGAGCAAAATTATGCAAATGAGAGTATATCCAACTTGGAAGCTTAGACATCCAACAGAGTGGGGAAAAAATATTTATGAGCCACCTATTTAATAGAGGATTAATATCCCAAATATATTAGCCACTTTAAAAACTCAACTAAAGAACAACCTGTGCAGTTAACAAATGGGAAAAGGACCTCAATAGACAATTCTCAAAAGAATACATACAAATGGCCAATAAATATATAAAAAAATGCTCTATATCACTAGCCATCAGGGAAATACAAATCAAAACCACAATGAGTTATCTCCTTGCCTCTGTCAGAATTGCTAAAATCCAAAGAAAGAGAATAATAAATACTGGAGAGGATTTGGAGAAAGGGGAACTCTTATACATGTTTAATGGGAATGTAAATTAATATAGCTCCTGTGGAAAACAGTATGGGGATTTCTTTAAATACTAGAAATTGAGCTGCCATGTGATCCAGCAACTCCTCTTCGTGTATGTATCTAAAACACTTGAGTGCCTTGTTCCAAATGATACCTGCACCACAATGTTTACAGCAGTACTGTTTACAATATCCAACATATGGAATCAACCAAGATGCCCATCATCAGATGAACAGATTAAAAAAAAAGTGTATACACAAAAGAATATTTTTCTGCTATAAAAAGAATGAAATTTGACCATTTGCAGCAAAATGATTGCAACAGGAGGACATCATGTTGAATGAAATAAGCTGGAACAGAAGAATACCACTTATTTTCTCTTATATGGGAGAGCAAAAACTAAAATAATTTTAAGAGGAAGAAGTACCTATATTGTATTCCTACAAGTAGTTTTGTCAATCTTTGTATGCCTTTGTCAATACAGTGGATAAGGATGCCATATTACTGTAGCTTTAATGACCTGACATGTTAAAATTTACTGTATGAAGATGAAATAATCATCTTTCCATTTGATTATTCTTTATATCCCTTGCCTATATTTTGCTAAACTAGGATTTTTTTAATGGTTTAGCTTTTTATTTGGTGGATTATAATGTGAATTAAAAATGTAAAACAGGGATTGAAAGGGATGGAAGGAAGAAAGAAATATCAAATTCTTAAAGTTCTATCTGTAAACTATATTGAATCTGTTAAAACTAAATGATAAAGTCCAGAAATCTATCCATTTCTTCTGGATCTTTCAAGATTCTTTTTATTTCTGTGGTATTGATTGTAACATCTCCACTTTTTGTTGTCCAGTGGCATATCGTTTTTTTCTTTTCAAAAAACCTCTTTTCACTGATCTTTTATTTCAATTTTATTCTTTTATTCTTTATTCCTCCTAGTAATTTTAGATTTTATTGTTTTTCTAAGTCCTTGAGATGTATTTTTAGATCATTTGATACCTTTCCAATTTCTTGATGTGGGCATTAGTTGCTGGAAACTTTCCTCTTAACATGGTTTTATGTAAGATTTGACATATTGTCATTTTCATTCATTTCTAGGAATTCTTATATTTCCCTATTGATTTCTTTGATAACCTTTTCACTCAGGAACATGTTATTCAATTTTCATGTGTTTGTATATTTTCTACTTTCATAGATTAATTTCTAGCTTCATTCCATTGTGGTCAGAAAAAAAAATTCATGGTATGATTTCAGTTTTTTGTTAATTTGTTTTGGCTTATTTTATGATCTATTCCATGGTCTGTATTAGAGAAAGTTCCATGCACTGATGAAAAGAATTTTTATTCTGCAACTGTGGGATGATATGTTCTGTAGATATATAAATACATTTGGTCAGTTGTGTAGATTAGTTCTGTTTTTTTTTTTCTAGATCTGTTGATGAAAGTGGCATGTTGAAATCCTCTATTATCGTACTGGAGCATATTTCTCCCTTTTGAGCCATTAACACTTGTTTTAAATAGCTGGGTGCCCTAGCATTGGATGCATATACTTTTATTATTGTCATATCTTCCTGTTGAATTGATCCCTTAATCATTAATTAAAAACATTCTTTTCTTTTTAAAAATTTTTCCCTTAAACTCTATTTTGTCAGATATTATGATAGCTATTTATACTCATTTTGACTTCCATTTGCATGTAATACCTCTGTCCTCTCACTTTCAATCTGTGAATCTATGGCGAGGTGTTTTATTTTTTAGGCAGTGTACAGATAGTTTTGTTTTTTAATCCATTCAGCCAGTCTGTATCTTTTAATTGACAAATTTATTCTGTTTACTTCAAGGTTATTATTGACATGTAGTGACTCAGCCCTGCCATTTTTCCATAAATATTCCTGTTTGTTTTTGATCTCCTTTGTGGATTTACTGGGAGGTTTTCTGCCTTTACCTTCTTTCATTATACTAACTGTCTCTGTTTTTATGTATATGTATTTCATCTTTAAGCAACATATGCAAGGCCATCTGGGTCGTAACAATTTCAAATTTTGTAAGGTCTTTATTTTACTTTTGTTTATAAATGAGAGATTCTCTGGTACAGTGTTCTGGGTTGAAAGTTTTTGTTTTCTTTTAGGACTTGGGCTGTATCTATCCATTCCTCCATAGTCTGTAGGATTTCTGATGAGAAACCTGTCAATCTAATTGGAGATCCTTTAAATGTAATCTGGAATTTCTCTTGCACATTTTAGAATATTTCCCTTGTTTTACTTTTGCAAGTTTATAATGCATTGTGTTGAGGATCTTTTCTGATAATGTTGATCATGTCTATTAGTTTCTAAGTGCTTCCTGTGCTTGTATGTCCACATGTTTCTCCAAATTAGGGAGATTTTCTACTAGTATGTCACTGAATAAGTTGTCAAAGTCATCCTGTTCTTTGCATTCCTTCAGGAACTTCTAAGACTTGTATTTTTGTTCATTTGATTATATTCTACAGATCTCAAACACTGCTTTCACTTTTTCTAATTTTTTCTTTTGTCAGATATTTCCAAAGATTTGTCTTTTAGCTTGAATTTCTTATCAGATCTGTTTTTAAGGCTTTCCATTGTATTTATTTGACTTATTAAATTCATTTCTAATATTTCAGTTTGATTTTTCATTTATCTCTCTCCATGCAGAATTTCTCATCCATATCATATATAAATTTCCATAATTTGTGCATTTGCTTCTCTGTTTTTGAGTAATATTATAATCATTCTTTTGATTTTCTATTCAGGTGTTTTATAAATCTCTTCATCTTCACAGTCTAACAGTGCAGCATTATTGTATTCCTTTTTGGGAGTCACACTGTCTTGTTCATGTTTCTTGTATTTCTACATTTATTTTTATGCATCTAGGGTAATGGTTTTTTGGTATCTACTTTGAAGGCTTTGTTCTTCAAAATGTGTTTCTGTGGCTTAGTGGAATGCCAACACCTTCAGCAGATATCCAAATTTCTGTGCTGAGTGGGGCCAGTGAGCTCTGGCCAGCATTTTTGGGTGGAGCAAGAGTCCAGAGTGGCACCCAATTTGGCTGTAATAGATCTCCTATACAGTCAGGGAGAGGGAATGATTGCACTGACTGGCACATTAATAGCCTCATTCCTTCTCTGTGCCAAGGTGAACCATCTTCCTAGGGTGAGCTCACCCTACCTGTATACCCATCTACTCAGGCACATGAACCACGGAAAGAACCTACGTGTTCCATAGTGTGAGTGCTGAACCCTTCACAAGGTCACTCCCAGCACTTCTGGATTTGGACCAGGTGATTACCCAGAGATCCAGAAATGCCTCAGTGTCCTGGCTTATACATAAATTGCACAGTCACAGGATTTTCACAGTCACAGGGGGGTTTTCTCCCATAATTTCAGAGTGCAGGAAATCTGCTCTTGGCCTTGCCAGCCAGAATGCACCACCCCATTCCTAAAGCCAGCCACCTGCCTGACAGAGGTCAGTTAGCGTTCTGCCTCCGCAACTGAGTCTGGCACTTTGGTGGGAAGCAGAGGGAAGCATATACTGTCCCTTCATAGAGCTAAGTTGGTGTCCTTCCTCCTACCAGCTCTCCAGGACAGACTCAGTCAGTGGTGCTTGTGGAGTTCTCCTCCAGACAAAATCCACCAATGGCATGTGGCCTGCTGCAGCCTCAGTTCCCTTTTCTGGGAAAATGGAGCTTGCCCTCACTGGCTGCCTGGCATTTTGGTGAGGGGAGGGTAGAGAAGTAATGTGCCCTCCCTTTATGGAGCTAAGTGGGTGCCCTCCTCCCCACCAACTCTCCAGTCTAGACTCAACATCATTGGGAACCACAGATTTTTCCCTCAGGCAAAATCCACGAATGGTACATGGGCTGCTGCAGGCTTCTCTCATGTTGCTTTGGGAAGATGGTGTCTCTTCACCTGCCATTTGCCATGGGAGTTTCTGGTGCATCCTGCCAGCCTCTACATGTCTGTATACTGTCTTGGCTGCTCCACAAAGTCCTTTGTTCTGCAAGCTTTCCACAAAAATCTCTCCAACTATTCCCTGGAAATGTGGTCCCACCCCTATTGTATTCTTGTATCTTGCTGTGGTCAAAATCAGTGTGTCTTTTCCCTAGTCAGCCATCTTGGGTCTCTGATTTGTTTTGATGTATAATGAAAAGTTGTTTGGGGGCCAGTGTTAAGCGGGTAAAGACACTGCCTGTTACGCTGGCATTCCATATGGGTGCCAGTTTTTGAACCAGTTGCTCTATTTCCAGTCCAGCTCCCTGTTAATGGCCTGGGAAAATCCATGGAAAATGACCCAAGTGTTTGGGCTACTGTGACCCAGATAAAGCTCCTGGCACTTTACTTTGGCCAACCCTGCCTCTTGTGGCCATCTGGGGAATAAACCAGCAGATGGAAGATCTCTCTCTCCCTCTGTCTCTCCTCTCTCTCTCTCTGACTTTGAAATAAAATCTTTTTTAAAATTTTCTAAAAAAATTGAAATTATAAGCTGGCGCTGTGGCTCACTAGGCTAATCCTTCGCCTGTGGTGCCAGCACCCGGAGTTCTAGTCCCGGTCGGGTGCCGGATTCTGTCCTGGTTGCTCCTCTTCCAGTCCAGCTCTCTGCTGTGGCCTGGGAATGCAGTGGAGGATGGCCCAAGTCCCTGGGCCCTGAACCCACATGGGAGACCAGGAGGAGGCACCTGACTCCTGGCTTCGGATTGGCGTAGCGCACCGGCCTCAATGCACCAGCCGTAGCAGCTATTTGGGGGGGTGAACCAATGGGAAAAGGAAGACCTTTCTCTCTCTCACTAACTCTGCCTGTCAAAAAATATAAAAAAATATAAAAAAGTTTGAGATCTTTTCACTTCATTTATATATATATGCATTGATTGCTATAAACCTTCCTCTTGGTACTGTCTTTTCTGTTTCCCAAAGGTTTTTCCATGTTGTATTTTCATTAAATACATTTTAATTTCTATCAATTTATTCCTTGATACTTCAGGAGTATTGTTCAGGAGTAAATTGTTTGGTTTCCATGTATTTGCAGAGTTTCCGTAATTGTTACTGATTTTTAGTATTTTTATAGTGAGGCTAGAAAAGGTAGTTGGTATGATTTTTTAAAAGATTTCTAAGTTATTTTTAGACCTAACCTATGGTTTCTCTTGGCGAAGGGTCCATGTGCCATTGAGAAGGATATATAGTCTACAGCTGTTGGATTGAGTGTTCTATAGATAATATTAGGTCAAATTGATCTAGGGTACAATTTAACTGCTATTTCCTTACTGATTTTTTTTTTTTTTGTCTAGATGATCCGTCTATTTCTGAAAGCAGAGTGTCTAAATCCACTACTTTTTTTTTCTGTTTAAGGATTTATTTACAGAGAGTAAAGTCTTCAGCCACTGGTTCACTCCCCAAATGGCCGCAACAGCTGGTGCTGGGCCAATCTGAAGCCAGGAGCTTCTTCCAGGTCTCCCACTCTGGTGCAGAAGCCCAAGGACTTGGGCCATTCTTCTTTCCCAGGCCATCGCAGAGAGCTAGGTCATAAGTGGAGCAGCCCTGGGATTCAAACCAATGCCTATATGGGATGCTGGCACTGCAAGCAGTGGCTTTACCCACTATGCCACAGTGCCGCCTCCTCCCCACTTTTAGTTTATTGAGTTTTATGTTCTCTTTAAGTTTACTGCTATGTTTTTTAATATAATTGTCTACTCTGATATTGGGTACAGATGTATTTGAGTGTTACTTCCTTCTCATGGATTGAAAACTTTACCATATAATGACTCTCCTTATTTCTTTCTACTGCTTTTGATTTAAAATGTATTTTATCCAAAATAAGTAGTATTGGTTGCTTCTATTTTTTTTTGTTCCATTTACATGACATATCTTATTTCATTCTTCCACTTTCAGCCTCTGAGTAACCTTACAGGCCAACTGGTTTCCTTATAAGCAGCGTATGTTGGATTTTTTTTTGTATCCTTTTTTTTTTTTATTTAATGAACATAAATTTCCAAAGTACAGCTTATGGGTTACAATAGCTTCCCTCCCCCATAACTTCCCTCCCACCCACAATGCTCCCCTCTCCTACTCCCTCTCACTTTCCATTCATATCGATTAATTTTCAATTATCTTTATATACAGAAAATCAATTTAGCATATATTAAGTAAAGATTTCCACAGTTTGCACCCACACAGAAACAAAGTGTAAAATACTATTTGAGTACTAGTTATAGCATTGATTAAACACCTAAGAGTAATTGTGTATTAATTACAGAGTTCAACCAATAGTTTTAAGTGGAACATAAAAAATTACTAAAAGGGTAAAGTATTAAGTTCTTTTTTTCTTTTTTTTGTTATATAGTTTTTATTAATGTGAATTTACAAAGTGCAACTTTTGTATTGTTGTGGCTCCTCCCCCCCAACCTCCCTCCCTCCCGTGGCCCTCCCCTGTCCCACTCCCTCTCCCATCCCACCCTTCATCAAGTTTGTATGTTGGATCTTGTATTTAATCTCTTTGGTCACACTGTGTCTTTTGTTATTTATTTAAACGGCACAAAGAGAAGGAGCATGCATACACCCACACTCACATACGTAACCTACCATCTAATTGTTCACTCCTTAAATGCTTGAAACTTCCAGGACTGGGCTAGGCCAAAGCCATGAACTGGGAATTCAATTGAAGTCTCCAAATTGTGTGGCAATCACCTATTGCCTCCTGGGGTGTACAGTAGCTAGAAACTGAAATTGAGAATAGAATTAGTGCTCAAACCCAAATAATTTTATGTGGGTAGTTCAAGTAGCATCTTAATTATTGCACCAAATGCTTGCCTCTTTTAATTGAATTTATTCCACTTATATTTAATGTAATTGTTGATATATTAGATCTTACTATCATTTTGATACCTGTTTTCTTGTAGGTTATTTCTCTTCCTTTTACAATTTTCCTTTATGGTTAAATGATCTTCTATAGTAGTGTGCTTTGATTCCATTCCTATTTTGGCAAATATGTTACAGACTTTTACTTTGTGGTTACCATGAAACTTAACAAAAAACTTATTTTGGTTATAATATGCTATGTTGAAGCCATAGTATCTTGGCATTGATTACAAAGGAAAACAAAAGAAATACAAATAAAGAGCTCTATATTTGTCCTCCATTTCTCTCCACATTTTGAATGTTTGCTGTTTCATTTTTCATCTTATAATGCCTATCTCAGCATATTAATATACTTATTAATCTTCATATTGATGTGTTTTTAATTCCTTATGTATTCTAGATTTTTTTAGATTGTTATTTGAAAGGCAGAGGAACAGAGAAGGTATTAGATCTTTCATCCATCTTAAGTAGATTTTTATATATGGTGAGAGGTAGGGGTACAATTTTTTTTCTACATATTTATGTCCAATTTGCCAACAACATTTATTAAAAAGATTAAACTTTCTCCAAGGTATGTTCTTGGCATGGAACCTTTTTCAAAAATCAGTTGAAAGTGTGTGTGTGTGGGAAGCAACTGAGACTAGACTAAGTTACTGGAATTAAGACTTATTCTATGCATCTGCTCTCCCACAATATGGCGCTGAGGGAGCAAACAACCTCTACGCAGCTGCCTCATCAGTTTGATAAGCTGTAGGAGCTGATCCTGCTCCCGATTGGAGGAGAGCAGCGTGCTCGGCGTGTGGGTAGCAGAGCATGGATTGGTGGAAGAGGACTATAAAGGAGGAGAGAGACAACATGCACCAGGAACACCTGAGGAACATCTGAGCAGCCCCTGAGAGAGCCGGCCGGCGGTGTGCCGCTCCTCCGTGGAAGCAGGGAAAGCGGCCGGGGGGGGTGCCGCCCCTCCACAGAGGTGGAGGGCCGGCAGCTAACCCAGGACGGCGTCGTTCCTCCGCAAGTGAGGGAACGGCAGCTAACCCGGGAAGGGCCGAGCAGACAAAAGAACATCGCAGGGTCCTGTGTCGTTCCTCCACGAATGGGGGAGCAACATGTGTGTAGATTACATAAAAATCAATATAGTCCAGAAAGTAATCATTGATCTAGATATTGATTTTTATGTGATTATCATGCTTTGGAGTGTGCTTGTAGTCAAGTACTATGATGCCTCCAGTGTGTTTTTTGTTTGTTTGTTTGTTTGTTTTGCTTAGGAACATTTTGGCTATTTTGGGACTTTCCTGGTTCCATATGAGTTTTTAAAAATTTAGAAATTGTTCTTCTAATTCTGTAAAGAATGTCATTGATATTTTGATAGGGATTGCCTATAGTCTAGATTATGTAGCTATTGTGAATTGGATTTCCTTATTTCTCTTTCAGTAAGTTCATTGTGTAAACATCCTGTGATTTTTTTCTCTATTTTGTCTTTGCTTTTTAGATTTTAAGTTACACACGTTTCATTTATTTCATATGTACAGATTTAGTAATGAAATGATACTTCTAACTCTACCTTCCGTCCCACCCATGCTACAACCCTTCTTCCTCCTTCCTCTCCTATTCTCTTAACTTTTACAAAAATCTATTTTTACTTTACTTAATGATCATAAAGTTAACTTTACACTAAGTAAAATAAAAGTCTAAAAAAAATTTCGGTAAGTTTTGGAGTTAGTCCTTCAGTAATGAAAAACATCAATTGATCCAGTTAATAAATGGGAAAAGGATCTGAATAGACAGTTCTTTTATTTTTTGAGAGATAGAGGGTTGGTGCCGTGGCTCAATAGGCTAATCCTCCGCCTTGCGGTGCCGGCACACTGGGTTCTAGTCCCGGTCGGGGTGCCGGATTCTGTCCCGGTTGCCCCTCTTCCAGGCCAGCTCTCTGCTGTGGCCTGGGAGTGCAGTGGAGGATGGCCCAAGTGCTTGGGCCCTGCACCCCATGGGAGACCAGGAGAAGCACGTGGCTCCTGCCTTCGGATCAGCGTGGTGCGCCGGCCGCAGCGCAGCAGCCATTGGAGGGTGAACCAATGGCAAAGGAAGCCCTTTCTCTCTCTCTCTGTCTCTCTCTCACTGTCCACTCTGTCCAAAAAAAAAAAAAAGATTGAGAGAGAGCTTCCATTTGCTGGCTCACTCCCCAAAATGTCTACAATGGCTAGAAGCTGAGCCAATCCAAAGCCAGAGTCTAGGAGCTTCTTCTGGATCTCCCACACGGATGCAGTGGCCCAAGCACTTGGGCCATCCTCTGCTGCTTTCCAGGTGCATTTGCAGGGAGCTCGATCAGAAATGGAGCAGCCAGGACTTGAACCAGCGCCCATATGGGATGCCAGTGCTTCAGGCTAGGGCTTTAACCCACTGTGCCACAGAGCCAGCCTCAAATAGACAGTTTTTAACAACAGAAGTACAAATGGTCAACAGGTATTTGAAAAAATTCTTAATATCACAAGCCCTCAGGAAATGAAAATCAAAACCACAATGAGGGATCATCTAGCCCTGGTAGAATTACTGTGTTCAAAATTACAGTAACGGATGCTAGAAAAGATGTCTAGAGAGGGGAATTTTATACTCTGTGGGCATGTAAATTGGTAGAGCCAGTATGCAAAACAGTCTGAAGATTTCTCAAAACTAGAAGAACTGCTGGTTAGCCAGCAATTCTATTAATTGGGTATATAGCTAAAAGAATGAAACAATTATATCAAAGGAATATAAACTCCACTGTGTTTATTGTAGCACTGTTCAAATATCCAAGTCATGAAATCAACCAAGGTGTCCACTGTCAGATGAATGACTTAAAGTGTGCCATATATATATATGTATATAGTGGAATACTATTAATTGATACAAATAACACAATTCTATCATTTACAGCAAAATGGATGGGAGTGGAAAACATTAAATGAAATAGGTAATAAACAGAAAGGCAAATACTTTATGCTCTTCCTCATGTGGGATCATGAAAATACTTAATTTGAGCACAGAATGCTGATTAGAGGCTTGGAGGAGGTGGGAGAGAGCAAGTTTGGAAAAACAGGGTAAGTTAATTATGGTCCAGTGATGTAGCATATATTAATATGAGATGTTAATAGGGGATTATGTGGCTTATAGATTGTGACCAATATATAAGATATTAATAATCGGGGAAACCAGGTGTGGTGTATACGGGAACTCTACTTCACAAATTTTGCTTGGTAAATTTAAAACTGTTCTGAAATTTAAAATGTTCAAAAAGAGATTAGTGACTTATGCACACTGTTTATTATATAAAAGCATTCTAAATTTCCATTGCTGCTCATCTCTGAGTTTTCTACCTTTTGGATATTTTTTGTTTCCTTTTTAGCAAGTATTGCTTTCAATTTGAAGAAATCCCCTAAGCATTTTTGGTAGGACAGGTTTAATGATAAGAAATTCTGGGAGGGAGGGTAGAATAGGAAGTATTATTATGTTCCTAAAAGTAAATATATAGGGGCTGACGCTGTGGCACAGTAGGTTAATGCCCTGGCCTGAAGCGCTGGCATCCCATATGGGTACCGGTTCGAGACTCGGCTGCTCCACTTCCAATTCAGCTCTCTGCTGTGGCCTGGGAATGCAGTAGAAGATGGCCCAAGTCCTTGAGTTCCTGCACCTATCTATGTAGGAGACCTGGAAGAAGCTCCTGGCTTCAGATTGGTACAGCTCCGGCCATTGTGGCCAATTGGGGAGTGAGCCATCAGATGAAAGACTTCTCTTTCTCTGCCTCTACTCTCTGTGTAACTGACTTTCAAATAAATGAATTAAATCTTTTTTAAAAAGTGTATATATGAAATACATAAAATTTGTTCCCTCAATATAAATAAAATCTTAAAAATGATAGTTAAATCCCCAATTTGTAAATTCTAATACTTGTGTCATTTCTGAAATTCATTGATTTTTTTTAGACTGTTCTGTTTATTGTGACTTTAACTTGTAATTTTTTGTTGAAAGCCTCACATAATGTATTGGATAATAGTAAATTAGGTAAATAGGTTTGTTGGGAAGTTCTGTGGTTTTGGTAAAGGAATGGGTTACACTTAATGTTTGCCATGTTATAGCTACCCGGGGCTTAAATTTCCTTCTTTTTGCCTTATATGTTAACCTTGGGTTCCTTGAAAACCCCTTTTGAAGTAGAAATTGTGGCTGCTCTTTCAGATGCACTGCACTATGATTATGCTGGAGCCCTGGTTTTGTCAGAGTTGGGCCAGGGTGTTCCACAATCATATGAAAAAATCTCAGTCTTAGCAGGCCTGTGTCAGTGGGCTCTGACTTCCCCAAGTGTTTCTTAGTTCTTTCCTCACTAAGAAGGAAATCTTGTGTGGATGGGAAGTGGAGAATTGCCCTTCCTCTAGTTTAGATGAGGCTCTGGTAAAGTCATTTCCAGCAGACTTTATTGTCAGGATATTCTGAGCACATATCAAAATGGTTACTCTTTGCCTCCCCCTGCAATAAGCCTGAAGGAGTTTTACTCAGGTCTTTACATAGGAACATAGTGGGGTCACTTGAAGTTAAATTCACTAATGGTAAGATCCTTTATACTTGATATCCAGAAGTCTTTCCTTCTCAAGCTAGCATACACTTGGCCTCCAGCAATTCACCAAAATTACCATTTAAGTGCTTCCAAAAGCTTTTGCTCCAGGTACTCTTTTCTTGGCTGTGATTCCCTGTATTGGCTTGACTTTCTGGATTGTGGAGTATCAGTTTGCCCTGTTGCTACCTCAGTTGTTTGACTTTTCGCATCTTGATTTTCAGTTAGTTTAGCTTTGTAAGCAGTGACGACTTCAAAGCCCGTTGCTTGCTGGAGGTGAAACCACAGCCCCTGCCATTTCCTTAGCCTTAAAAGTCTTAAAACGTTGTCTTTGGAATCTATGGTTGTTGTTGATTACAGCAAGAGAACCCCAGAACACATTCCTCTCCTCTAACTGTAACTTTGTGCCCATTGGCCAAGTCCTCCCCCTTCCCTTCTCTTTCCTTTCCCAGGCTTCTGATAACCACTGTGGGGAGCAACCGGACTGGACTGAGTTACTGGAATTAAGACTTATTCTATGCATCTGCTCTCCCACAATATGGCGCTGGGAGAGAAGTAAACAGCTTCCGCACAGCTGCCTCCAGTTCAACTAATAAACTGTAGGACTTGCTCCTGATTGGAGGAGAGCAGCGTACTCGGCGTGTGGGCAGCCGAGTTGGGATTGGCGGAGGAGGACTATAAAGGAGGAGAGAGACGGCATGCACCAGGAACATCTATGGGGAACATCTAAGGGGAACATCTAGCTGAAGGAACACCCGTGCAGCCCCCGAGAAAGCCGGCCGGCGGTGTGCCGCTCCCCTGTGGAAGTGGGGAATGTGGCCAGGGGGAACTGCCCTTCCACGGAGGTGGAAGGGATAGTAGCCAACCCGGGAAGAACCAGCAGCAAACCCTGGGAGGGCCGAGCAGACGAAAGAACAGCGCAGGGTCCTGTGTCGTTCCTCCACGTAGAGGGGGAGCGACATAATGGTGCCGTGACTCGGATATGAAGCCTAGGCAGGGTCCTGTGTCGTTCCTCCACGAAGAGGGGGGGCGACATAATGGTGCCGTGACTCGGATAGGAAACCTGACTCGGATAGGAAACTTAGGACGGATATGAAACTTAGGAGGGAAGAACTGGGAAAATATCGGAGAGAGAGACTAGCAAACAGCCTAGGGAAAATATCGGAGAGAGAGACTAGCAAACAGCCTAGGGAAAAGCCGGACGAGAAAGGTGCCGGAAGAAGCTATTGAAAGCCTAGGCATAGACTCAGATACGGACTACGGGGGGAAGCTGGGAGAAATCTCTAAGGGCGAAAGCGAAAGTGAAAGCTAGAACAAACAGGCTCGGACGCGGACTGTGGGGAGAGGCCAGGAGAAATGAGGGAGAAGTATTGTTGGAGGAAAGCTTGGGGAAACATACCGGGTAGAGAAAAATGTTAGGGAAATTGAAGCCGCGGGGGGCAGGCCAAGGCGGAAACGGAAGCCACTTTGGGATTCTCAAGTTAGCCCGGGAGTAGGGAGCGAAAAGTTGAAACCAGAAGCTGAAACGTAAGCCAGATTGGGATCCGTCTGATTAGCCCGGGGAGCAAAGGACGGGAAGCCAGATCGTGGGGCGGAGACGTACGCTGGGTTGAATTCGCCAGGCTAGCCCGGGGAACTTAGATTGAATGCTAGTGGCGGACACGTAAGCTACGCTGTGTTACTCGCGGAAGCCGCCGCGTGCAGAGAGAGCACGGGGCGTGAATAGATAGGGAACGGGGCTGGCGCGAGGCCGTGGTGCAGATGCGAAGGGCGTGGAGACCGCGGAGCGCGCGAAGCCAAGCCGCGCAAAGCCGGGAAGCTGCGCAGATGAAAGAGGCGCGGGCTGAAGCGGCTCAGCCGGGAAGCCGCCGAGAAGTAGCCTCGGGGCGGGCAGCGGGAAGCTGCGGGGATAAGAGAAACAGAAGTTTGGAAGTGGAGTGAGAGAAATGGGAATGTTGGCAGACAGAAGTAAAATGGGAGAAATAGGAATGCCCGGAGATAGAGAAATAGAGAAATAGAAAGGCCTCCCTACAATACAACAATTAGAAGGCTTGGATTCGGTCTGCCCGATTAGTGAGGCGATGAGCACCTGGGCGGCTAGCAGCTTATGCGCCGCAGGTCACCGAAGACAGGCACGAATTAACATCAGTAAGGCCTCCCCACAAAAAGGCAATGAGAAGGCTTGGATTCGGTTTGCCTGATAGGGCTTGTAAGCCCCTGCAGGCTCGACCAGAGCATGCGCTGCAGGGCACCGAACACAGGCACGCATCAGCGCCTAAAAACCTCCTCACAACATGGCGAAGAGAGGACCCGGATTCGGTTTGCCTGATTGATAGGACTTGTAAGAGCCTGTGGCAACTCTAGCAAGTAGAGCAGAGTGTGTGCCGCGGGACACCGAAGACAGGCGCGTATCAACGCCAAAAAATAAAAAGAAAGGGGGATCTGTGGGGAGCAACCGGACTGGACTGAGTTACTGGAATTAAGACTTATTCTATGCATCTGCTCTCCCACAATATGGCGCTGGGAGAGAAGTAAACAGCTTCCGCACAGCTGCCTCCAGTTCAACTAATAAACTGTAGGACTTGCTCCTGATTGGAGGAGAGCAGCGTACTCGGCGTGTGGGCAGCCGAGTTGGGATTGGCGGAGGAGGACTATAAAGGAGGAGAGAGACGGCATGCACCAGAAACATCTATGGGGAACATCTAAGGGGAACATCTAGCTGAAGGAACACCCGTGCAGCCCCCGAGAAGAGCCGGCCGGCGGTGTGCCGCTCCCCTGCGGAAGTGGGGAATGTGGCCAGGGGGAACTGCCCTTCCACGGAGGTGGAAGGGATAGTAGCCAACCCGGGAAGAACCAGCAGCAAACCCGGGGAGGGCCGAGCAGACGAAAGAACAGCGCAGGGTCCTGTGTCGTTCCTCCACGAAGAGGGGGAGCGACAACCACAATTCCTCTTTTACTGCTGTGAGTTCAGCATGAGAGCAGGGAGAGAGACAGAAAGGTCTTCCTTTTGCTGTTGGTTCACCCTCCAATGGCTGCCGCGGCCGGCGCACCGCACTGATCTGAAGGCAGGAGCCAGGTGCTTCTCCTGGTCTCCCATGGGGTGCAGGGCCCAAGCACCTGGGCCATCCTCCACTGCTCTCCGGGCCACAGCAGAGAGCTGGCCTGGAAGAGGGGCAACCGGGACAGAATCCGGTGCCCCGACTGGGACTATAACCTGGGGTGCCGGCGCACTAGGCGGAGGATTAGCCTAGTGAGCCACGGCGCCGCCCTCATCCTTAGGCTTAACTTGTAAGTGAAATCATTTGATATTTGTTACTTTGTGTTGAAACATCCCACTGAACCTCCTACATAGGCACAAATGTTTTTACCAATTAAAAATAACATAGTTTTCTTTCAAAGCATCTGTCTGTTAATAATCCATTGATAAATCCTTACCTATTTCAAACCATCTGCCATTGCTCTTATCCTGCTCCACACTATTTGCCACCCAGGACTTAGTGTGTTGGATGCTGAGCTCACCTCTATAATTAATTGGTAAGAAAGAGGTGAGGAGGATTGGGAAAAGGCAGGTAACATGCCACATGAAGCATTATTATGCATTCTCTGTCTTTTCTAGTGCATTATTTCTGTCGCTTTAATGTCTTGAAGAGTACACAGTGGATTTGAAGTTTCTGTTTATTATAATCCCAATGTAGCAAAATATGGCATTTAAAAAATTAATCTTCTACAAGAGGTACATGAATTGAAACTGGGAAATAAAAACTAAGAGGAGAAAAGAAGCCAGGTCAATTAAAGTTGTCTATGCATAGTGCTTTGATATTCTTTATAACATATAGTGCCAATATGGAAGATATCCAATTTAAAATAAGGTTGCTTTAAAAGAGGTTAGCATGACTAGAAGAGGGAATAATAAGTCATTCCAACAGGGTGGGGGGGCCTCTGCCCATCCCTGCCGCCTTGGTTGTAGCCCCCGCCTTGTGGCACAGCTTCTGCAGAAAAGCAGACCTTGGTCTCCACGTAAGAAGCCATGTCCCTGTGCTGTCCACCTGGCCCGCCCCTGCCCTGCCCTCTGACGTGTATTTAACGCCCTGGGCTGCCCTGCGGGGTCTGCCCTGCCCCCGGTTTCCCTCTGGTGTCATGTCAGGCGTTTTGCTAGGAAAAGCCACTTGGGGAAAGATGGAAAAGGACAAAGGAAAAAAAAAATCAATAAATTTCCACCGGCCCTCGGGTGAGCCGAGGGTTTTTGCAAGGAAAAAAAAAAAAAAATCAGTGACCAGCAAGTAAAACACTGGCCTTTCTGTAGTATTTCTTTAAAAGACAGTAATTGAATGCTTATTGTTAAATGCTTATTTTCTCATGTAAAATCCATTTTTATAGCTTTATTTTGCTGCTACCTTTGATATGTTTAATAATGCAATGTCAATGATGCACACCTAAAATGAGGACTTATATCCTAATTTTTAAATATTCATTCCTGCTAAATCTGTAGATTCTATTATCCTTTGTAAAACCTTCCAAGCTATCTCTCGCTTTTCGTTTTTGTTTTTTTTCTACATTTCTCCAATTTCATTTTAAATCACAGTTGGGAATTATTCCTTAATCCAGCCACAGCTATCCACTTCATATTTGTATCTTTTCTGTGCCTGTGAATAGCCTGATGTTGACAGCAACAGGAAAATCGCCACCTCCTAAGTTGAATCTATTCTTGGTGTTATGAATTCCTCCTTAGAGTAACTGATGGCTGTTCTTGCTGTTCCTGTCTCCAAGGAGTGTGAGAGTCTATTCACAGCAATATAGCAGGGTGTGTGTGTGTGGAGGGGACCGGGTTCTGCCCATGGACATAGGATCCACCCTAGGCAGGTGACTCCTCAGTGGAAGCAGACTTGTAGAGGACAGGCAGAATGCAAGTTTCCTGTTTGGAGGAAGAGGTGCTTCCCTCATCATTCCCATAGGATTAATAAAACACCTTGTCCTGTTCCCGCTTTCTTACCAACTACAATTATGCTGACTCTTACCTCACCACTATCTTACTGAAATTTGATCAATTGTTAAGAATATCTCACATGAACCTGAAGAACAAAGAATGATACTGTGCATTGTTACAGTACTTTTTAGCTCACCAATCCATTGCATTGTAGGAGATTGATTTCTCTAAAGCCTCTAAGGTTTTGAGATAAATGAGCTCATAGGCATTCTCTATATTCTCATTAATTTTGTATCCACAGCCAAAAAAGAAACAATCGCACAGCTTCTGACACCTTTATGAGAATTACATTAAGATCAGATTCAGTCTAGACAGAATTGAATTTTGGTTTAAATTAAATTCTTCTGGGGTTTATTAACGCTTTATTTTCTTAGTGCTAAATGTGTATTTCCTCAGCATGTATTGGGTTAAATCTAATTGTGATTTTTCTGTCCTATTTCCTTCACTGTTTTATATTTAGATTAAGTCTCGTTTATTCTCCTGAAAACTCACTTGACTTTGTCCTCTTTCAATTTCTTCTGACATTCAACTTCGGTTGAAACTCTTATTACCACTCTTCTGGGATTTTGTTGAAGGGCCAAGATGAGATATCCTACTTGATTTCATCATATGAAGATGCAGATACTTAGCTTTATGGAATTGACATTAATAAGCTGTGAAAATGATGTTCACTTTAAAGAAAGATGTAACTCTGAATTAAGCCTAAACTTACTTAAGCTGTCACTGAGGTGCTAGAAGTTGCTGTACCCCTTGTCTATGATTATAAAAGTAATGATGTTTATTTAACAAGTATGAGCTCATTTCTCTGTGGAATTTGGACACATTCTTTCAGATTTGCTGCAGGCTTAGTTCTTGGCTCTATTCTCTCAAAGTTTAGTCTTTGTTCCCTATTACTCCCTTTTATGTTCTCTGCCACTGTAATGCTCACTCATTAGCTAGGTTCTTTTTTTCCTTTATCCCTTCTGCTTTTATTCTTCCATGCCTTTCCTCTCGTTCATTTTTATTCATCACAATCAAAAATGTAGTTTTCTAGTCCCTAAAAGCTAATTTCGGCTTCCTGAAATTGTTAGCTATCACATGGACCAGTACCTCATGATTTCAGCAACTTCTTTTTTTTCTAAGAATGAGGAATTCAGTAAAAGGCATGTCATATCTATATTGATCTGGGTGTATTATATAAAATATTGAAAAATGATTTTTAGAGGGAAACATTTTTATAGGATTATAAAAATCACTAACATGTCATTGTCTTATTTCAGAAACATTTTAGTTTTATTTAAAAAAAAAAAAACCTAGAATTCATTATTTGAAAGAGATTGATAGATTGATCTATCTTCCATTTGCTGACTTACTCCCCAAATAGCTGTAACGATCAGCTCTGGGCCAGGCTGAAGCCAGGTGCCTGGAAATGCACCACCGTCTCCCCACATGGGTAGCAGGGGCCCAAGCACTTAGGTCATCTTCTGCTGCCTACCTGGATGCATCAGCAGTGAACTGGATCCGACATGGAACAGCTGGAACTTGAATCAGTGCTTGGGATGCTGGCATTGTGAGTGGAGGCTTAACCCGCTTTGCCACAATGACAGCACTTGTCTGTGTACTGCTCATCATTATATTTATTGTAATAACTTTTAAAATTTGTTTTAAAGGTAGAGAAGGGGTGGGAGTGAACAAGAGAGCAAGAGCACCCCATCTACTGGTTCACTCCGCAAATGCCCACAATGGTTCCTGGTTGGTTTGAAGCTGGGAGCTGGGAATCTAATCCAGGTCTCCCTTGTGAGTGTCAGTGATCCAACCACTGGAGCCATCCCTGCTTCCTCCCATTGCACACATCAAGAAGCTGGAATCAGAAGTAAAGCCAATACTCAAGGCCAGGCATTCCAGCATTGAATGTGGGAGTCCCAAGAGGTGGCTTAACTGCTAAACCAAATTCCCATCCTCTTGATGGCTTTAAATGTTGTGGATTACTGTAGACCTCAAATTATGTGAAGACCATATTTCAAAAGTTTGTTTATAAATTACTGGCTTGGGACCATATATAATTAATTAAAATTACTAATGTTGCTTAGGGTCCTAGGATAGCACTTAAAGTGCCATGCAATCCATTATAATGAATCTGAAATATAATTTTTAATACTTTAAATATTTGTAATGCATTTGGAAAATTCTCAGGAAAAAATCTTAATTTCATCGCAGGAACCCAGGGACATTTCCTGTGATTCTGTTGGTGACTGAGTTGGAAGGTGCTGAAGCAGTGGGTCATCTAAAAATCAGATGCATTAACTCTCTTTATGCATATGCATAAAGTTAACTGTTTAATGAAAAATATGCTGGTAAATCAGTTTGCTATCTAACAGCTACGTTGGTTCTTGTACTAATGGAGAAGGTAGAGTACAAATATTCTGAACTTAAGCCCTTGGCTGTCTATGTATGAACAAATCCATATCCCATATTAAGTTAAATGTTGCCTATGCAAAAATTTGATAGGTTATGGAATAGCAAGTCATAAAAAGCTGTAAAAAGCAAAGAAAACCCTGTATATCCCTGAAAGTCATACAATATAGAATTCTTCTGAAATAATGATGGCTCACAAAGTAGTGATGTTGAATTGTTTGGCTGCCTTGTGAGAAGCACCAGAGTCGTTTTCAATTTATCTAGCTATATTCTTGGTGTTCCCCCTCCAAACCATCAATACTTACCAGCTGAGAATTGTGATGAATCCTTGGTATTGATGGGAATGTGCCAGCTTGCTCAGAAGAATTGGTGGGAGAAGTTTTCTGGCTAAGGGGTTTATCTATGTGATCAATGCAACAGAGTGACACAAGTCTATGTTGGGAAGCCTTGGAATGTTTCAGAATCTTTATAAATCTTTATGTAGCTTGCCAATTTTTTGAAGTAATAAAGCAGGGCTAAGGTCCTGAAAACAAGTAACAAGTATTAAATTTCCCTTTTTGACTTTGCCTGTAACTTATCTTTGGATTACATAAGTTACTATATTATCTGTTTGGAGAAAGGAAAACATGAGTAAGCAAAGATGTGTGTATTTCAGGCTTGTGGTTCAAGAGAAGGCAAAGACTGAAAAGATGTGGGTAGATTTTAAAAAAGTAGATATTTATTGAGTATCTTTGTTAGCCAGAGACTTTTTTTTTTGACAGAGTTAGTGAGGGACAGAGAGAAAGGTCTTTCGTTGGTTCACCCCCAGCAAATGGCCACTACGGCTGGAGCTATGCCGATCTGAAGCCAGGAGCCAGGTGCTTCTTCGTGGTCTCCCACGTGGGTGCAGCCGCCCAGCACTTGAGCCATCCTCCCCTGCCTTCCTGGGCTACAGTAGAGAGCTGGACTGGAAGAGGAGCAACTGGGACTAGAACCTGGTGCCCATATGGCATGCCAGCGCCACAGTCAGAGGATTAACCAAGTGAGCCACCGTGCCGGCCCCAGCCAGAGTCTTCTACATGATATCATCCTTAAATTTCTTTTCTGCAAGCTATAATATGCCATTGTCCACAAACAAGTACGTTGAGCTTCAGTTTAAATTATTTGCTCAAGGTTTACTTAATGTGGTAGTATGATCTAGTGAGTATGCATCCTGTGTAGTTGCACAAGGCCATTCTCTAGATGGGCAGTGCATTTGGGTTAAGTTATGCTGTCATCTTGAAATTTAAACATTTTGAAAAACCCCCACATTTTCATTTTAGGCTGGGCCTTATAAATTAGTCCTTTTGATAGTCTATGCCAAAGACTTCATAGATGTCTCCTAAAGACATTTCTAAAGAGTTCTGAAGACTCCTAACACCAACAAGGAAAAGTAAGAAGTAATCCCAAACCTGGCACAGCAAGAAGTTTGTGTTCTGGCACCAAGATGTTAGTCTTGGGATTGTACCTTTCTCAAAAGAATCTTTATCTGATATGATAGTGTAACTGGTTTCTGAGTGCCATTGTGCCTTGATGCATTATGTTGCTTTTTATTATGTAAGAAGTCACTGCAAACTTAACAACTTAAACAACATATGTTTATTATCTGTTTTTGTGGGTCAAGGGTCTAGGTATAGCTTACCTGGATCCTCTCATCAGGGTGTCACCAGGCTATCATGAAGGTGTTGGCTAAGTTGCATTCTTCTTTGGAACTCAGGGTCCTCTTCCAAGCTTATGCAATTGTTGAAAGAATTCAGTTCCTTGGGATTGTAGGTCTGAGTCTCTCAGTGCTTAGAGGTCATCCCTAGATCCTTGGCATGTTACTGTCTCCTAAAGGAGTTCAGATGTGGCTTGTTCAAGTCCAGCAGGAGAGTCAGCCAGTGTCTCTCTTTCACTCTCTCCGCAGTCTGCTGTACTACAATCTCCTATCACCTTTGCCACATTCTATTAGAAGGAAGTGATGAGGGGAGAGTTTATGCCAAGGAGATGGATAGTATTGGAATCCCCATAGGGTCTGTCATGCACACATGATAGTCCACAGTTGCAGAAAGCTCTGTCCAGTCAAACCTCCTTGTCACACAGACTACTAGGATCACCAAACTTTGGACATACATCCCTGAAATTTAAGGAAGGTGATAGGTAAACTCCCATCTAATTTTTTGGCATTGCTTTTTAATTATTTAATGAATAAATTGAAGTAAAAGTCACTTTGAACTGAGTTCCAGTTATGCTTAATCTTCTTCAATCCCAGACCAGAATCTCTGTCCGGGTCAACTCACTAGTGACTGGCAGATCTGAATTTGAGCCCAGATTTGTGAAGCTCTGAACTTCATTCCCTATATTGTGAACGGATTCAGGTGTTTGGGAGTTTGAAATATGTATAGTTGGGGGGTGCACTTTGAAAGAATACAAAATAGAATTTGTAGTATTAGATATAAATTGAATGTTTAGAATGAGAGAAAAAATTCCAACAAATTGATGAAACTTTGCAGATCTGGCTCTCTTCTTCTGGAGATTTCAAAGCAGTTTGCCCAAAAAGCTCATGTAGCAGTGCTTCCTAATTGCAGCCTTGCTTCCTTGAATTCACATGCAATAATCTACAGGTCCTGGCAATTTGCAATACCTAATGGAGCTAGTGCAAGTGACAGGCCTCAAAGCTTCATTAGCTTTCCAGGAAATGGGCCCCTGCTTCCCCTCATATCCTAATCCTCAACAAGTAGTAGTCCATGAACCAACAGCTTTGCCACTGTTGAAGAGGAGAATCTCAGGCCCCATCCACACCTGCTGAAAAGAAAACTTGCATTTCAGCAAGATCCTGGGTAATTATATGCACATTAGTTTTTGAAAAGCACCGCATTATACCACATACTGAGCAGCACTGTGTCTTACAGGCTGCACTCAGCTTGTTTTTCTTGGTCAGAGCGAGTGGGTAATAGACCTTAGCCCACAGCTGGTAACAATCTCGACAAGAAACAGTAAGAGCACATCAAACCACTTTGAATTAATACAAGTCTCCAGGGTCAGATAAATTATATCCTTGGGGTAGAAAAGGAATTTATAGCTGTGATTAGAGAAGCACTGGCAGTAATCTGAAGAATCACAAGGAACCAGAGAAGTGCCATTTTTTTTTCAAAGAAATAAAAAGATGAACTCTGAAAATTACCAGGTAGCAAGCTTGACAGCAATTTCCTACAAAATTCTAGAAGGAATTAAACAGGTGACTTGTCATCTCTCAGAAATAGGAATGGCAATCACTAGAAATACTGCCAAATTAACCTTAGTCATTTTTCTTATAATGTATTTCTAAGATAGATCAGCCCAGGAAAAGCTATAGGTGTGATAATTTTGATTGTAGATATTTGCAAAGCTCCTAATGATAACCTCATAGATTATATGCAGAACTATACAATTAACACAGCCAAATGAATTCATGGTTGGTTGAATTATTATCTTCTATTACTTGAATCACAAATAATTGGGGAAAGTGGTGGGTTCTTGTAAGGGTCAGTTATAAAAATAAAACTCAGGAATGATATGGAATATAGAATTGCTTGTTGGACTTGGTCTGGTACAGTTGTAGGAACGGTTTTTTGAGGCTACTGCTTGTGCATTTGGTGCTAGGCTTGAGATGATCATAGCAGGAAATCAGGAAGAAAAGATGCATGTGAAGTGGGAAAGAGCAAGATCAAAGTGGAATGGGTGAGGATGCTCTGGACCCTGTTTCAGTTTGTAAATTTGAAATTCCAATGATGCAGGTATCTGGCAGGAGATAGAGAAGCTGAAGAGTTTTGATTCTGGCAGCTGCTGTATGCCAGTGAGGTCAGCTAGCAGACTGAGGGCAGATCTGTAGGAGCTATGATAACACTTGGTTCTATACCGACCTGCCCAGCTGAGGCTCACTCTGGACTTCCTATGTCTGGTAAATTGCTCTTGTGACCAATTATTGCTCAAACAATGATGGAAAGAACATGGGGAATACAGTTTGTGCTTAGCTGAGTCTATTCAGTTCAAAGTTAGTACAGCCAACTAATCTCTTGGCTCAGTCTATGAATTGTATTTAATAATGCAAAGCTGTGAATGATACAGCTGCTGGATGGCAAGATTCAAAGGAAAATCTCATCAAGCTGACATTTAATTCATGTGTCACATTAAGTATGGAAGACCCTTCTTGACTATGCTCAGTGAACTAGCATTTCAGCCTCCAATATCACCATATATACTTGGACTTTGATCATAGTGCTTGTTAGGATCTGTTGTATATTGTTTTTGATTTATGTTTTATCATCTCCACTAAAATGCAGTCCCCGTGAGTACAAGGGCATTATCTATTTGCTTAATGCTCAGACTCCAGCACTTAGAATAAAAGAACACATAGATGACATTTAATAAATTTAATTACATTTTAATTCAATAAAAATGTAAGAATAAATTTAACAACATATACTGAGGGATAGAAGCCAGTTCTCTGAGAAAAGAAACTATTAAATTAAGAACTCATGAGAGAAAATAAATTTGAAACTTCTGTCAATAAGCATAAAATGGAATCAGGGTACTGGAAAATTTAATACATGTTTTATATAAACAAAGTAAAATTTCAGATCAAACCCTATTTGGAAAGACATGAGTATCATATTTTAAAAGACAACCACTCATAAAAAAGCGTTAATTGTTAAAGGAACAGCAGTAGTCACTGTGCACTTGCTCCCCAGGTAGGACCTCTGTCCCTATTGAGTTGCAATATGAGAATCAACTGCAAATTCTCTCCCCAAACTGTACTCCATATGTTGGGTGTGGGATGGGGACAAATTGTTGAAGTCTATGATTAGCATAGAGTTGGTCCTCTGTATATAAAGTCATACTAAAAATGATCCATAATGAAGGAGATGGGAGAGGGAATGGGAGGTGGGATGGGAGCTGGGGGTGGGGGGCGTACGGGGGGAAAGAACCACTATATTCCTAAAGTTGTATCTATGTAAAAATGCATTCATTAAATAAAAATCAAAAAATGAAAAGACAACCACTGTACCAACAAGCTAAAGAAGAAACATTTGATATTAATTGATGTAGGAAAAGCTGTTGGTCAAGTCCAATATTTATGATAAAGTCTTTCACTAAACTATGAATAGAAGGAAACTTCCTCAATTTGGTAATAAAAAAAACTACCAAAAGCCTGTAGTTAAAATAATAGTACATGATGAGAAATGGGATGTTTTCCTCATAAGAAATTTGATAAATGAGCTCTCTAAAATATATAAAGAACTCTTAAAATTCAATCTGATTTTTAAGAGACAAAAGAACTAATTACATCTCATTAAAAACATATAGATGGCAAAAATATTTGAAATGGTGCTTAACCTAATTTCTTTATGGAATTCTAAATTAATATAGCAACATGGCACCAGTATCACGTTTATAAGAATGGCAAAAAAAAAAAAATCCAAAAAGTCACAACACCAAATGATGGTAAGGATACAGAGCAATAAGGACCTTCATTCATTGCTGGTAGAAATGTAAAATGGTGTAGCTTAGTAGATATTCTTATGATTTCTTATGAAATGAAACATTATTAGCATATGATCCAACAGTCGTTCTTCTAGGTAATATTTATGCATTAGTCAAACAAAATGCCTTCTTGTGAATTATGTGATCCAAATACTGGAAATAATGTGTTCTTTAGTAGGATGGATAAGTTGTGGCATATCCATACAATGGAATATTACATGTCAGCAAAAAATGAGCTATTAGCAGGATAAAACATTGAATTTTGATTGTTTATATCTAAACATATAGTCAGTCTTGGAATTATAATTCCAATTATCTGAAATTAAGGCAAACGATAGAGATGGTAAGAGTATATCAGTGGTGTCTGGATGTTCAGAGAGCAAAAGAGGGTTAAACAGATCAAACATTTTAGGGTGGTCTATATGATATAGAAGTCATGGATACATTACTCCTGGAGTTTCTCAAAACCCATTGAACTTTATATCACAATGAGTTTTAATATAGGCAGATTAAAAAAATCACTAGTGGTTTAGAGAATTTCTAGGAAAGAATGTCAAATTTAACATAATTTAACTCTTTAAATATGATACAATGTAACTGAATGGGTATTGATCTAAATAACTTTAGAAATGATTTGAGTCTGTAAGACTTAAGTGAAAAGAAATTGCACATAAGCATTGTACCCCAGGTGATAGTTGTTTATCACCTAGTACAGATTAACAATATTGATGTTGCTATTCAAGTATGTTGGAATTGAACAGATGAGGAAATGGTTGGTGGATCATGGGAGTCAGGTTTCTCTATGCTGGAGTAAGAATTTTCAAATAGACATGAGCTGGCTACAATGATCTATGTGGTAATGGATTAATACAGCCTTATGGTTAGCTTAATAAAGGAACAGATGGTTATGTATAGAAATACTTTTAGTTGTGTATATATGCTTGGTATTTTAGCATATTTCCTGCTGTTATGGCAGAATACTGCAGCTTGGAAAATTTATTAAATTATTTTTCCTAGTCCTGGAGGCTGGAAACTAAATCAAGGCACTAGCATCTGGTGAGGGCCTTCTTGCTGTGCCATTACCTGGCAGAGAACGTTTACATTTGAGAAATCATGTAAGAGAGCAAGCAAATTGGAGCAAGAGAAAGCCAAGGAAGCTACTGTACTTAGTTTTGTAGCAACTCGCTCTCAGTCACCAAACCACTAAGCTGAAAACGTTAATCCATTCATGAAAGGGGTGCCTTCATGACTTAACTCATTAAGTCCCATGTTCAAGTGTGTGACTATTTCAAAGACATATTGTTTCAAAGTTACCATAAATAGTATACATATGCTCAATTTAAATTTGTATAGGTGTCCTATATATAGGACAATGAGACATAATGTTAATTACTTTTTAAGGATCCCAATTTCTATTTGTCTAGACTGTCACAGTAGCAATTAAATTTTAACAAGAATTTTGGAGGAACATTCAAACCAAAGCAAATGGACAGATACAGTGCACACACATTTATTTGTTCATTTGAGAGAGTCCCAACCACTGGTTCACTTCTTGTATTAGCTTTTTTCTACTTTAAAAATGCTCAAGAGGAGCTTATTGGTAAGGACAGGATTATTTTGGATTACAGTTTGAAGGTTCACAGTGAGGATTAGGCAGCCCATTCATCTGGCATCTAGTGGAGGCTGGCAACAGCAGAACATGCGTGAAGAAATGATGTGGTGAACCAAAAGTGGAGAAAGAAGTAGCACATCCAGCTTAGATAAGAACTACCTTCTGAGGAAAAACCCCTAGTGACCTAAAGACTTCCACCAGGCCCATCTATCAGAGGTCATAATTAGATCAAGTATCAATCCATAATCCATCAACCATTAACAGGTGATTTCCAGGCTTAGATATCTCCATGAGTTTTAGGACCCAAGTGTGCCCCAAATGCCCCTAATTTCCAGAGCTGGCCAGACCAAAGCTGGGAGCTGGTGACTCAATCCAAGTCTCCTATAGGAACGATAAGAATCCAAATACTTCACTGCACACCCTTGGAGGCAGCAGTAGTGGGAAGCTGAATTTGAGAGTGGAGCCAGAACTTGAACCCAGGTACCCCAATGTGGGATTTGGGCATCCAAACCACTAGGTAAAGTGTCCATGCAATATATATATATATATATATATACACACACACACACACACACAGTATATATATATACATATACATTTACATATTTTTTCTCTATCAGCTGAGAAGGCCTAGAATGAAATTTACTTGAATATCAATTAGCACAGCTAACTTTGTTATTCCCCAATAAAACAAACCCCAAGGCATCAAGGAGAAATAGCTGATTGTGAACCTGGAGCGTAAAGTACACAAGATCACCAGAGCGTCTTGAAGTACCTGAAAGTAGGAAGTATTTGAACACACACAAATCCCTCATTGAAGAGAGTATTTTGAAGAAATGCAAAGGCCAACTGGAAGAACTCCCTATAGCCAAATCTGGAACAATTTCAACAATAAAATAATTGCAGTAGTACTAGATTATAACTGAAAGCATAGAATAGGAATTCTCATGTCACTATGGGTAGAACACAAGATTTTATAACTAAATGGATTGCAAAGAAAAGTAACTGATGCAAATGAATTCCAAATAATGTGTTGATAACCCATCCTCAAGAGACTTACCATGACTACTTTTTAAGTATGGGCTCTGTATAATATTTTTTTTTCTAAGAGTGCAGTATGGAAAGGGATAATGGGGAGAGCAATGTTGCAATAAAGAAACCTTTGACACTTTGATCAAGTGATCAAGTTCACAATTAACAGTGACATTCATGTTAATTTGTACTTTTGATATGTGATGAAAATGTCGCTTCATTTTTTTTTCCTCTGTAAGCCTATAACTAACCATGAGAAAATATTAAACTAATTACAATTGAAGGACATTAAATAGGCTATGAAATCTAGAAGTTATCCTGGGACTTAGATGTTAGGTAAAAATTAAGGCTGTGTGAATAAAGTATAGACTTCAGTTGATAATAATGCTTCAATCTAGGTTCAGTATCTGACAACTATACCATACTAATGTGAGATGTTAGTGATAAGGGAAAATGCATGTGCAGGGTATGAGAACTGTCCTATCTGCAATTTTTCTGAAGTCTAAAACAGTTTTAAAATGTTTTATTGAAAATGAAAAGATAGGATGTACAGTGTGGGGAGCAAACCGGACTAGACTGTTACTGGAATTAAGACTTATTCTATGCATCTGCTCTCCCACAATATGGCGCTGGGAGAGAAGTAAATAGCTTCCGCACAGCTGCCTCCAGTTCAACCAATTAACTGTAGGACTTGCTCCTGATTGGAGAGCAGCGTACTCGGCGTGTGGGCAGCCGAGTTGGGATTGGCGGAGGAGGACTATAAAGGAGGAGAGAGACGGCATGCACCGGGAACATCTATGGAGAACATCTAAGGGAACCCGTGCAGCCCCCGAGAAAGCCGGCCGGCGGAGTGCCGCTCCCCTGCGGAAGTGGGGAATGCGGCCAGGGGGAACTGCCCTTCCACGGAGGTGGAAGGGATAGTAGCCAACCCGGGAAGAACCAGCAGCAAACCCGGGGAGGGCCGAGCAGACGAGAGAACAGCGCAGGGTCCTGTGTTGTTCCTCCACGAAGAGGGGGAGCGACAGTACAGAGGACAAAATCAATGACTCCAGTAACCAGATTATCAATTGAATGGTCAATTAAAATAGGCAAGCACCTGGCCTAGCAGTTAAGATACCTGCTGCTTCCAACACTGGAGTACTTGTATTTGATTCCTGGCTCCTTTTCTGGACTCTAACTTCCTGCTGATGCTGACCTTGGGTGTTAATGATGATGATTCCAGTGACTGAGTTCTTAAAACCTGCATGGGAGACCTGGATTGTGTTCCCAATTCCTGGCTTCTTCCAGTCCAACTCAGCTCTCCGATTGTAGGCATTTAGGGAGTGAACTAATACATGGGAGTTCTCTTTGACAATCTCCCCCCCTACCTCTCAAATATTTTTAAAAATATAAAAGATAGGGGTCAGCGCTGTGGCATAGTAGGTTAAGCCTCTACCTGTGGTGCCTGTATCCCATATGCATGCTGGATCATGTCCCAGCTGCTCTTCTTCTGATCCAGCTCTCTGCTAATGGCCTAGGAAAGCATTGAAAGATGGCCCCAGTACTTGGGCACCTGAACCCATGTGAGAAACCTGGAGGAAGTTCCTGGCTTCAGATTGGCCAGGTCCAGCCTTTGTGGCTATTTGGGGAGCGAACCAGAGGATGGAAGAGCTAGATAGCTCTCCTTCTCTCTATAACTCTGCTTCTCAAATCTTTAAAAATTATTTATGAAGTACTTATAATTGGATAAATGCTCATGATATGATTCTGACTGAGGAACTTATAATTGACGCTTTTGGATACTCTAAATGTTGAATGTAAAGGGATCATGCTCACAGTGGTTTCAAGTGGCAGAACAAGAACAAGTTATATGGAAGCAGATTGCAACTCAGATGGAAAGAAATGTATGATTTAGGGCTGTCTGAATATGATGAATATGCCTTTGGAGGGAGGTAGAACCCTTCCTCTCACTGATCAAAAGTCTGAAGGAAAGTTACAGTGAGAATGAGCCTGAAGGTGTCTCCTCAGATGCTAGATTATGTGTGTGTTTACCAACTCCACTGTGGTTGCATTGGTCCAGGTGGCTCCAGGCAGACCTCAGAAGCTAGTTATTTCCTTATGACATCCAGATGGCAAGTTTTACTCTGATCATCTTGCAATTATACACTCTGGATGGAAAGGCAGAAATAATTATTGAGCACTGTGAGGAACAGATTTAAGAAAAGCTTCTGAAATGATATTTATGCACATCCACTCTTTTATCTTAAAAAGACAAAATTAAGACATAAAACTGTTGCTGTGGATTCGTTCTAATAGGAGGAGCGTGGTGGGGGCAAGAGGCGTGGAGTCACCACACAGACCCCGGAAATTGGGTAAAAGCAGGCCAGAGGCCAGCAGCCTGTAGACTTGTTTATTTCAGTTGCTACAGCAGCTTATATAGCCAAGGCAGCCAATCCAGTCAAGGGGCGGTCTATGCCCTAACCAATCACACCATGTTGCCAGGCAGCTTCCAAAGTCATCCAATCATAGCCTGTTGTCAAGCAGCTTCTGTTGCCAGTGGCCATCTTGGCATGGCCTTCTCATTCCATCACATAAAACCCCATAGTGGTTTTAATATTGGACATTACCATCCTGGTTGTAAATACCACGTGGTATAGTGATTCTTGAGGCCAACTCCAGCAAACAAGAACTGTTGGAGGACAAGACCAGGTGGCTCTTAGCTTCTGGAAATCCAGATCAATAGCCTTCTCTTCAAGGAGAATAGCAACAGCAGAAATTTTGACTACAACCTTTCTGATACTGCTGGTGAAAGTGTTTTCTTGCTTGTGTGTTTCCATGCTTAGTCCCTCCTTCACACATCTCTACTTTCTGACTCATTCTAAAAAAGCAATTGAGGGAGATGCTTTTGAGACAATGATTAAGAGGCATCGTAACCTATATTGGAGTGTCTGAGTTTGATCCTGGCCATACTTCTGAGTCTACATTCCTGCTAATACACTTCCTGGGTGGAGGCAAGTAATGGCTCAAGTAGTTAGTTCTTGTCAACTAATTAGGACACCAGGAGGGAGTTCTGACTCCTGGCCTGGCCCAGCTCTGATATTTAGGGAGTTTCAGGTATTTGGGGAGTTAACCAATGGATGGGAGATCTCCCTCTCCCTCCTCTCTTCTCCCCCTCCCCAACAAAATTTAAAACAGAATTTCAGAAATATAGAAATGAACATGAAATTTCAGTACCTGATATCTTCTAATACATATGTAACATTGAAGCTCAGGCTGTCTTCCAATTTTAGACCTTCCAGTAAAAGACGGTTTAGTCAATAGTTTTCTCATAAATATCCCAGTATATCTGGTACATAGAGAAAAATAAGCATGGTTGTACACATGTATGTGTAACTCATGCTTCTTAGTAATAAACTGCATTCAGTTATGCCACTTTGATATACAAACATATTAAACAGATGCTAAGCAGAAAATCTGTCATTTCTAGATTTTGTAGTCCATGACAGTGGCTTGTGCACAGCAGTAAGTGTACATAAAGTAATTGCTTAGAAGGCCACAGCCTTTGAAGTTTTTAATCTCTTGTTCCACACTTGAGTTTTAATTTATTTTATGTTATCAATTTTAATCAATGCTATGGAGTATGACAAGAGTGCAGATCTGCATTTTATTGAAAATGCATAGGTGCAAGAGCCTAGTCTCTAACTGGACCCTGACTTTTACTCTCCAATATCAGTTTAAGAGCTTTCATTTCCTGAGTGTGGACCCTAAGAGTAATGGTACTGCTAAGATTGTGTCTTTAAAACATTAAGTTTCATAGTATCAGTATTCTTTTTATATGTCATCCACCCACCTTTCTGACCTCTTTGGATAGCTATTATTATTTGTGTACATGTTGGCCTCCTCAGACTTCAGCTTCCTTTGCTGTTGAGGGCTGTGCTGTCTGTTCAGTCCTTCCCCTACCGTGATGGTGTTTTGTATTCCCTTTTGCAGCTTCCTGCTGTCGCCCAACCTGGACCTTCAGTCTTTTCCTACTTACCGAGATCCTGATATCCACACATTATTTAGGGGTCACCTGAAATGTCATAGCCTGTGAGAAGCAGGTTGTTCAGTTAAAATTAATCACATCTTTATTTCTACTTTGTTTCACAGTCTCTTATAGATCCTATTTCCTTTGCTATGTATTTTATTTATTCATGCCTCACTCCTGCTCAGAGATACACACATCTATATACAGCGTTATAAGTGCCTCTAAGTTGGGCATCCTGCTTATCCCAGAACAGGACTAGGATCTGCTTTGTATATTGCAGATGTCTCATGTGTGTGAGTTGAAAGACACATCTTGGGGTCTTGTTGAGACAGTTTAGATATGTGTTCCCTGATGACTCACAAGTTTGTATTCCCAAACTATACCATCATTTACTACTCTTGTACTGTTAAATCCAATGATCTGCTTAACCCAGTTGTCTTTGTAATTAGAATCACAGTCATAATGTGCCAGAAATGCCCCCACCATTAAACCTCCCTTATCTCAATAAAAATTAGTATCATGTAGTTCATTGCTCAGGTCAAACTTGAGTATAAACCTTGATTTTTCTTTTTCTCCTACTCCACACTAAATTCATTAGTATGTTTTAAATCTTATGGATTTTCACCACTTCTTTATCCATAGCCCTTCTCCAAGCCACCATAACCTCTTATCTGGATGATGACCACCATTTTCCTATGTGAACCACAGCCAGAAACTCCTAATTGTTCTACCTACCTCCATTATCACTCCCCTAATATCAATTTTCCACCCAGTTGCCAGAAAGAAAACTCTCTACCGTGTATGTCAGATTCAGGAATCCCATTTTCTAGCCTCACTGATGTCTTCTACTTGGAATATAATGTAAATTTTTAATTTTAATTTTAATTTTTTTATTTATTTGACAGAGTTAGAGAGATAGCAAGGTCTTCCTTCCGTTGGTTCACCCTCCAAATGGCCACTATGGCTGGAGCTACGCTGATCCAAAGGCAGGAGCTAGGTGCTTCCTCCTGGTCTCCCATGTGGGTACAGGGGCCCAAGCACTTGGGCCATCCTTCATTGCCTTCCTGGGCCACAGAAGAGAGCTGGACTGGAAGAGGAGCAACCAGGACTAGAACCTGGCACCCTTGTGGGATGCCAGCACCGCAGGCAGAGGATTAACCAAGTGAGCCGTGTTGCCAGCTCCTAGAATGTAAATTTTAACCACATCTTCCAAAGTCCCGCTTAATATGACCCCTGAGTATTCCCTGACTTTAAGTCTCCACTTTGTTTCCTGTGCTGCAGTGTCATTGACCTTCTTTGTAATTCTCAAACATGGCAAGCCTAGGAATTTTTTTTCTTTGGCCATGAAATGCTTTTCTGTCAGGGCTTCAGGTGACCATCTCTGACAAGTCCTCAGAGGGGTCTTCTCTGACTAGTTTGGGTAAAGAGCATCCATGGTTCTATCTTTTTTTGTAGCCCTTGCTTATTGCAGGATGCTTTTGTTACCACACTCGCCAACTATGGTGTGATTTTTGGCACCTAAAAAGGTATCTACTGTTTTGTGTGTTTACCAACTTATATATGAAAATCATTTCCTTGGCTGTCTGCCTTGATTCTCTGGGGAGTTGGTTCTTGACCAAGATAGGATTATAGGATTTTGCCCTGTCAGTAGTTATCTGGGCACATCACTGGTGTTTCTTAATGCTTTACTATGGAGACCCTTGGAAGTAAGAGGCCATAGCTGTCTCACCATGGCCTCTCTAAGCATTTGGCACAGACTAGAACTGGATAGATTAGCTTGTGCATTTTCCCTAAAATTCTGTAATCACTCTTTCCTCCCCTATTCTTTTTCTAATGGAATTGCTTGTTGGTTATAAGAAACTTAAATTCCTATTAGAGGCTTTTAAAATGAAAATTGGGGGATTGATGAGGCCTATAATTGATAAAGGAAACTCTGACCTGAGGTACTTGTCTCCTGAAAGAATGTAGTAGGAGGGCAGTGGGAATAATTTCAATTAATAGAGGAGATGAAGATTTGATGCTCGTGGTACCAGTTTATTAGGAAAACCAGTGCTATTAATTCACTGAAAAAAATGATCTGTCAGGAACGTGCATCCTCTCTGTAAGCTGAGAGATTGGCTTAGGTCTTCTCACAAATTACAGCCCTTTTACTTATATTAACATGATTAAATAGAGACTTACCTTTATTACAACATTTTAGATTATATTACTTAATATTATAAATGGAACGTTGATATTGGATTAGGGTTGCTGGCTTTACTCCCAGTGAAGGGGATGTTTCAGGTTACTTGGCAAACTTGTGATGAAGATGTGATCTGGTTTTATAAAACAAACGTTATTGGTAAAGATGACTCGGTCTGTTTGCAATATAGTTTTTTGAAGCCATACATCATACCAGATTTCGAGGTCTAACTTTGCAGAGCTAAACTAATGAAGTTGATCTTTAACAATTTCCCATTTTGTATAAACCTCTACTCCACTGCTTCTCTCCAGAGAGATGCTGGACGCACTGATGAGGACTTCAAATCACAAAGAAATGTCAGTCACTGCATCCTGTCCTCCTTTGCACTTCAGATGACCCTGTTCCTCTGCCCTACATCAAAGCTCTCATTTCCTCAGTGCCTGTCTTCCAACTAGATAAATGAAGAAAAACACGGACTTGTCAATGAGTAATAACACTTCAATGTTGGATCCAATGGTATTTTCAATTTTGAAATAAAAATTCCTGGGGACAACAATATGTTTGAGCAATAAATCATCAGTGGAGGAATTTCAGACATAACATTAATCTACATCATATTATAAAACCCCCAGTGCCATGGCCCCAGTGTCTGCTGTAATGATGGGATAATAAATTAGTGGAGTTAGAAAATGGTTGTAAGTGGCTTAGCTGTAGTTCACTAAAACAGTGCAGGTAGACTGATGATCTAGTTTCAGTTTGGGGCTGAGTAAAGCACTGCAGTGACCTTGAAGAGCAACATGAGAAACCCTCTTGGCCTTTTTCTCTTTTGCATGGTCCCTCTGAGTTTGCAGTTGATACAAGCGTGGCGTATACTTGCGGCATTCCTCAAAGTCAACAGATCCAAAAACCTGGATGTCTTCGTAGAAACAATACTCTTTCGCTACTTACATGTGTATATAGTCACCATAAATTATGAAGTCTACCTCTCTTTAAAAATTTTTTTAGAAAAATACAATTATTTTAAAGGGGGTAGGAGGCAAACACACACACACACACACCCCAAGTGAGCAAGTGAGAGCACTCTCATGAGAGAGGTCTTCTACTCATTGGTTCCCTCTCCAATGCCTTCAACAGCCCAGGCTGGGACAGGCCAAAGCCAGGAGCCAAGAACTCATCATTCATTTCAGTTCTACATGGGTGGCAGGGACCCAGCTACTTGGGACATTACCTGGTGCTTCCTAGGATACACATTAGCAGGAAGCTGGAATGGGGAGCAGAGCCATGACAAACTCCAGCACTGATAGGTGATGTGGGTGTCCCGAGCAGCATCTTAACTATAATGCCTGCGCATAAACTATTTTCTTTATTTATCTGAGGGAGAATGAGAGACAAAGAAGAAAGGAGTGAGAAAGAAATATATAGGCAAGACATTCCATATGGATGCCAGTGTGAGTCCTGGCTGCTCTGCTTATCCAGCTCCCTGATAATGTGCCTGGGAAAGCAATGGAGGATGGCCCAGAATGCTTGGGCCCCTTCACCCACATGGGAGACAAGATGAAGCTCCTGCCTCCTGGCTTTGATCTGGCTCAGTCCTGGTCATCTCTCCTTCTCCCTCCTCCCCCTCTCCATAATTTCTTCAAATACATAAATATTTTTAAAAGGCAAAATTTTTGTCTGCATTGATAGGAAGTTGGGATCAGTTTCTGGAGAAGGGAATTGAAACCAGACACCCTGAACTGGGATGTGGGCATCTAACTGGTGGTGTAACCAGTTGGGCAATTGCCTTTCCTGATGTCTACATCTTATTCTCATTGGTACTCTTCTGGATTAGTTTAGGCCTGCATCATATTTATTTTGGGTTATTGTAATAGCCTTCCTTCTGATTCTGCATCCAGTGTAGTTCCCTCCCTATCCATCTTCCATAGTTCCAGCAAGTCCTTAAAATACAAGTCCTTACAGGGTTTCTTAATTCCTGTACAATTAATTCCACACTAAGGCAAGTTCTACATTTTTTTCTTCAAGACCATGCCTTTGCTGCTTCTTGACACAACTTTATTTCCTGACAGTCTCTCATGAAATAAAATGTACCAGCCCCCTTGTGCCTCTTGATGTCCTGTAAAAGCTCCATGTTCTTTCTTGCCCCTGTGGCTTGCTTCTATACGTGTTGCTTTCTCTACTTGAAATGCATTCATTTCTTGAAACCATTGCTATGATTCGGTCAAGATTCTGTGCAGATGCCACTTCCTCTGGAAGCTTTTCTAATTGCTATAATCTCTGAGCAAAATGTGCAGCTCCATACTTTGTCTACCAATTAGACTCAATGTACACCTCTCACATAATATTACTGCTTGACAAATGATTCTTTTCTTTTAGAGTGAAAAGATTAACAAACTTTATTTCTATATCACAAAGTATAGTACTTGGTATCTGAAAAAATATTAAAATAATACAGTCATAAGTTGATCTCTTACTATATGTTCTAAACACATATGAATTTTTATTTGTGTAATAACACTTTGAGGTAGACAATATAGCCAGTGCCTTCAGTGCCCTGTGTCACTGTCCCTTGGTTTAAGTTTGATATCATTCACCATTGTGGTAATTGGTCTTGTTTGAGCTCAAACTTGGCAGAATGTATCATTCAGGCAGGCACACTGGGTATAATTCTGCCTTTCTAAAAAATTATTTGAGAGGAAAAGGCAGAGAGAGTGTGAGGTCTTCCAACTGGTGGTTTACTCCCCAGATGGCTGCAACAGCCAGAGCTGCACCGATCCAAAGCCAGGAGCTTCCTCTGGATCTCCCACATGAGTGCAGAGGCCAAAGGACTTGGGCCATCTTCTACTGCTTCTCAGGCCATAGCTGAGAGCTGGATCGGAAGTAGAACAGCCAGGACTCTAATTGGTACCCATATAGGATGCCGGCATTGCAGGCGGCGGCTTTACCTGATACACCACAGCATTGAATCCCATTCTGCTTTTTGTTTTGATTCTCCTCCAAAGCTGTAAGAAGTCACTGGATCTATTTGTGAGCCTAGCATATTAGTAAAGAAGATTCAACATTTCAGGACAACTCTCATGCAAGAGTGCACAAGAGCTAGTGATACATGAGAGTTGCAAGCAGGGAGTAGATACCTCCCATTAACTGGTTTACTCCCCAAATTCATTCCATGGCTGGGACTAGGCTGAGGTTGAAGTTGGGAGATAAGAAGAACTCAATCCCGATCTTCCACATGAGTGGCAGAAACCCAATTCTAGGGTGTACATTTGAAGGAAGTTGGAATCTGGAGATAAAACCAGAAATCGAACATAGGTGTTCTGATGTGGGATGAATGGATAGTTCTAAGAAGCAGTCTGTCTGTGTTACTCCAGTCATTTCTTACTCTTCCTGGTGGTATGTTCCAGGTAAACTTCTCACACACATCTTGTCAACTTGTATTTTGGGGAAACCCAGATTAAGGCAGATGCTAGTATTATCTCCCTTGTATTGGACACAGAGGGTCAGAGAGGCTAAGTGCTTTCTGAAGATCATACACCTGGGAAGTGATGATGGCTGGGTTTGAACTGTTTGGTTGCAAAGCTTATTTCTTGTCCATGACTCCATTCGGAGTAAAGATTATAACAAATGTGGGAGTTTTAAATTCTGTAAGTCATCTTCCCTTCTCTTTAAAACTTGTCTTGGTTGAAAGATTTAGCCATCATAGCCCTCTTCTAGGTTTAAAATCAATGGCATATTGTTTTGTTGGATGTTTTTCTTTCTAAATAAACAGCCACTTTTTTTTAACTTTTATTTAATGAATATAAATTTCCAAAGTACGATTTATGGATTACAATGGCTTCCCCCCCATACCGTCCCTCCCACCCACAACCCTCCCCTTTCCCACTCCCTCTCCCCTTCCATTCACATCAAGATTCATTTTCGATTATCTTAATATTCAGAAGATCAGCTTAGTATACATTAAGTAAGGATTTCAACAGTTTGCTCCCACACAGAAACATAAAATGAAAAATAATAGATGATTTTTTTAAATGATGATGAAATCAAATCAGACCTATTATCATGTTTAATCCCAGTGAGAGTCAAGTTGGGAGTTGATAATTTCTTTTTTTTTCTTTTTTTTTTTTTTACAGAGGATCAGTTTAGTATGCATTAAGTAAAGATTTCAACAGTTTGCACCCCCATAGAAACACAAAGTGAAATATATTGTTTGAGTACTCGTTATAGCATTAAATCTCAATGCACAGCACATTAAGGACAGAGATCCTACATGAGGAGTAAGTGCACAGTGACTCCTGTTGTTGACTTTACCAATTGACACTCCTGTCTATGGCATCAGTAATCTTCCTATGCTCCAGTCATGAGTTTCTAAGGCTATGGAAGCCCTCTGAGTTCTCCGATTCTTATCTTGTTTAGACAAGGTCACAGGTCCAAAGTGGTTTTTTTGTTTTTGTTGTTTTTTTGGCCAAAAGAACAGTGTAGGAGACTGAACCAGAAAAAAATACATGTTTTAACTTCTCACTTTTAGAAGCCCATTTTCTTTTTTTTAAATGGTTAGAAGTTCATTATAGATTCTTTATTTTTATTTATTTGACAGGTAGAGTTATAGAGAGACAGAGAAAGATCTTCCTTCCGTTGGTTCACCCCCCAAATGGCCAAAACACCCGTAGCTACGCCAATCCGAAGCCAGGAGCCAGATGCCTCTTCCTGGTCTCCCACGCAGGTGCAGTGGCCCAAGACCTTGGGCCATCCTCCACTGCCTTCCCAGGCCACAGCAGAGAGCTGGACTGGAAGAGGAGCAACCAGGTCTAGAACCCGGCACCCATATGGGATGATGGTGCTGCAGATGGAGGATTAACCTAGTGTGCCACTGCTCAGGCCCCATAGAAGTCCCATTTTGAAGCTTTCAAAATGGAAATCTGTGAATGGAGGCTTTGTAGAAAGTAGAATGAACATTTAGATCATAATTGAGCAGACCAGTATCATCCAAACAACTACATAGTTTTATTACCTTGGGTGAATCTACTTAATTTGGATCTAAATTACTAATATGTGGAATAAAGAATCTGAATTGAAGTGGACACTGCTAAATTCTATGTAAGATCTCTAATGTCTCTTCCTTCACCCAGAGTGCATGTGAACAACTATGTGCACTATTCTTCATATAATTTTATGGGTTAATGTCAACTGTGAACCCTCTGAGTTAAGAGAACATGAGCATGATCTCTAAGTTCTATTCCAGCCTTCCACAGTCTCGAGTAAAGAAGCACTCCTTGAATTAATCTTGTATAAGATTTTTCTGTGAAGAGAGACTTTATGGGTTTTGCTATCAGACCCACATGACTTATTTAGAGTCTAGTTGATTTTTTTTTTTTTTTGACAGGTAGATTTAGATTTAGAGACAGAGAGAAAGGTCGTCTTCTGTTGGTTCACTCCCCAAATGGCCCCTACGGGCGGCACTGCGCCGATCTGAAGCCAGGAGCCAGGTGCTTCTTCCTGGTCTCCCATGCGGGCGCAGGGGCCCAAGCACTTGGGCCATCCTCCAGTGCCCTACTGGGCCACAGCAGAGAACTGGACTGGAAGAGGAGCAACCGGGACTAGAACCCGGCACCCATATGGGATGCCAGTGCTGCAGGCGGAGGATTAACCAAGTGATCCACAGCACTGGCCCCAAGTCTAGTTGATTTTTTTAGAGATTTTTCTTTCTAAAACATTTTTATTAATATGAAGTGAGCAGATTTCATAGACATAATTCTTAAAAGATAAGGATACTTCCCTCCCTCCCTAAAAACTCCAACTTCCTTCCTTCCTTCCTTTCATTTTTTACAATAGCATAATTTCAATTTACATTATAATCACAGGTTTAATGAATCACTAGCTATAATGTTTTACAGGTAAAAAGTAGAAATACTGCTGTTCTATAGGAATATAGACAGGAGCTATAAGCAATAATCAAATCATCAGTTTTATTCTTTTACATTGTTTTTATTTTGTATTCTATGTTATCTAACACATATTATTATGGTTTCTATTTGCATCCATTTTTGTTGCAAAAGGTAGGATTTCATTATTTTTATAGCTAAATTGTATTCCATTGTGTATATATGCCACGTTTTCTTTATCCAGTCATTAGTTGATAGACATTTGGGCTGATTCCTTATCTTAGCTATTGTGAATTAAGTAATTATAAGCATGGGGTTACAACAATTTCATATACTGATTTCATTTCCTTTGGGTAAATTCCTAGGACTGAGATGGCTGTTTCATATGATAGATCTATTTTCAGATTTCTTTAAAAATTTTTGTGGCCAGCATTGTAGCATGATTAAAACTGCTGTCTGTGACACCTGCATCCCATAGTAGTGCCGGGTCAAATTCTGGCTGCTCCACTTCCAATATAGCTTCCTGCTGATGGTCTGCAGAAAGCAGCAGAAGATGGCCCCAGCACACTTGGGCCCCTGCCACCCACATGGCAGACCTCGAGGAAGATCCTGGCTGCTGGCTTCTGACTGGCCCAGGCCTGGCCACTGTGGCCATTTGGGAGAATGAACAGAGGATGGAAGATCTATTTTTCTCCCTGTCCCTCTCTCTCTCTCTTTCAAATAAATGTATTTTTGAAGATTTACTTAAATTTTTAAAGGTTACAGTGAGTGAGCCCCTAGGTGCTTCCATCCCCTGGTTAACCCTTCAAGTCACCAGGGCTGGACTAGACTGAAGCCAGGAACCTGGGACTCTATCCCAGTCCCTGTGTGGCTGTCAGGGCCCAAACATTCAGACCATCTTCCACAACTTTTGCAAGCACATTAGCAAGGACCTGGGTCAGAAGTGGAGAAGCTGGGACTTGAACAGTTACTCCTATGGGATGTTACTGTCACAGGCAGCAGCCTAACCTATGCCATGGTGCTTTGAAATTCCAGGTGATATTAAAGTAGACATTAGTGAGAAGAAACAAACACATATTTATTTTTTTCCGTCATCTTATGTTTGAATATCTTTTTAAACCATGGCAATAAAATATGTAAATGATCATATGATTGGCCTTATTCTATAAATAATACTTGTTCTATGATAGAAACAAAATTAAAAATAAGAACATGATGGATTAAATGACTAGGTGTTCCCACATATTTCTTTCATGATTCCAGTGCCCATGATTAGGAAATTTATGAACCTGTTATATTGTTCTGGACTTCTGCAGAGGAGGCTATATTGATTCAATATCTCTGTTTTCCTCAGAATAAATCTCATTAAGTGAGAATCTAATGGAGTGAAGAAACCCAACAGACAAACTGCTGATGAACTAATATGTTTATTGAAAAAAAGCAGTGTCTCATTAACCGGAAAGAGCCGTAGCTTTGATTTACAATGTACTGTATTTTAATAAAAACCAGTAGCTTTTTGCTGACAGTTTTCTGTAAAATTTTTATGAATTGAAATCATGGCTTATAAAAGACAGAATGATGATCAGAAAAATAAAACTAAATTTTTATCCAGATTACATAAATAAGATATTGGCATACAATGCTTGTGTACTAGTTTAGCTGATGCATTGCTTAGGAATTACTGGAATCATGATGAAATTAGAAAGAAAAATACAATTTGGATGTATCTGAAGTAAATTCTGTTATATAATATTGTTTGTAAATAAATTTGCACTCAGGTGAGTGATTGGAAGAGAGTAAAGAAAGATCCATTTATTCCAGCCACAAAGTTCACCTTCTACCTGTCTGATTCTGTTCTGTAACTGTCTTTTCTAATACCATCTGAATGGTTGAACCACTCTGCCTTATTGTGATGTGTTTGGACAGGGTGTTCTGGTGCAATGCACCACTCAGTGTGGCTTAGGACTGAGAACATGCTCAGGTGCCCATGGGTATTGTGTTATATTTTACAACACTGCAGATCCAGTCCTTTAGACTTAGCACCTAGAATATGTTATGTGCCTTGTTTGTCTTTCTGCATCCATGGTTGGCCATTTTAACATTTCCATTACCTTGCTAACCTCTAATTTTGGGTCACCTCATTATCAGTTCTCTCCACTATTAGATAATCAAGCATTTCTGCAGAAAACCATGAAGTGTTTTGGACAGAAGTCTCTGCAGTTTCCTGTTCTCTTTCCTCCACTATGTCCTAAATGTGGCTTAATCTATTTATCTCTTACTGGCTTTCTAGGCTATTTCTGGAAGCAATATCACCAAACACTTGATTATGTTCCCCTAGCTCCAGAGTAGTTATCTGAGTTGAAGAGAGTCAATCTCACACGTCCCTCACTTGAGTGAGTTTCATTTTTCCCTCTTGACCTAACCAAATCCAGCTTCTTAGCTACATATTCAAGCCACGCTCTGGTTACAACTCCCGTGCTCTGGCACGTATATCTGAGGTTCCAATTCCTGACCTATGCTGACCTATCTCCTGTTGTCAGGCCAGGTTCTGATTACCACTGTTGGCCGGAAATAGGAGGGTGAGAATAGAAGGTGGGTGCTGATAAAGAACCCTCTGAGATCTAGTACATTGTTGTCTCCATAATGGCTGGTCTGGATTCTGATATGCTCTTCCTAGAAAAACAGAAAGTTCCTTTTTGTACTCATCAAACCATGATAGTTAAGTTCACAAGGCAGGATTTCAGTTTCCATTAGAGAGCCCCAAATGAGTTATTTTCTTTTCTGAAGGTAACTATAACACCAACAATTTCAACTTCTTTGATGCCAGCCCAGTATAGTGCTGTGCCAGTTTTTCTTTTCTGACAGTTGCCTTGAATTTTTTTACTATATAAAGCAAGAAATGACCTTTTAAGGTTTCAGTATCTGATGAATGTGTTCATTCATACTTTAAAATGTTTTTAAAGGGTCAAGAAAGGAATGTAGTGATTTTAGTGAGAAAAGAGCTTTTATTATTTTTTGTGAGTTTTTACTTAAAATACTAGATAAATGCAGTTTGTACCTTGGAGGTAAACTTTTTTATTGTGTACACATATGTAATTTTTCTGATGCTAAAAAATGGGGTGTGAAGCATCTTGAGAATGTGATAAAAATTTTTAATAAGGAAAACTTATGCTCTCATAAATTAATAAAATTAGCATTTTATAAAAACTTTTTCAACTTGAAATAAAACATTTTAAAAGTGAATAATCTCAAAGAATTTTAAATAGCAGAGCTTTTAGGAATCTGTTAATGAATAAGTTTAATCATTAATTTACTGCAGAATGCTTTTACCTGTCAACTAATTTCATTGCTTCTTTGCTGATTTTTTAAATTTAAAATTCCATTTCCACTAAAGCAAAATTTGTGTAAGTGTCTTTGGAAAATTTCTAAGCTACATAGAGGCAGAAGCATAACTCTTGAACCTTAATTAAAATTAGTTGGGATCACTTTTACTCTGGTGGTATAGCTAGCATATTGAGTTGTGGCTACTAGTTTTCTAGTTTCTTATGATACTTATTTTTATTTAGAAAAGGAAGAAGCTCACATTGAAAACACATTGTCTAAGTTCTTCCTTAAGATAATATGTGATATGATATTCTGAATCTCAGTTTCCTATTATGATATGTCAGTTTCTCTGAAAAATTTCAACCCTATATCCACCAGGACTATAATATCTTGGTTCTTTGTATGTATTTTTTTTTGTCTCTTGGAGTTCTATAATGTTATTTAGTGTTAAATCTGATCAAGGAGGACATTAATAAATGCATATCAACATGGTATTGCTCCTAAATTTCCTAAGAAAATATGTTAATTATTTTCACAAAAGTATGAAATGTTATGTTAATGCTAATAAGTTAATATTCTTGGAAAAAAGATACTAATATATCTAAGTTTTTTGAAAACAATTATTTATTTGAAAGGGAGAATGAGTGAAAGAAAAGGATTTTCTGTCTTCCATTGACTGGTTTTCTCCTCCAAAAAGCCACAAAGGCTAAGGATGGGCAAAAGCCAGGGGTCGAGAACTCTATCAGGATCTCCCACTTGGGTGGAAGGAATTAAAGTACTTGTGCTGTCATCTGCTGCTTCCTAGTTGCATTAGTAGAGAGAGGGGGATAGGAAATAGAATAACCTAGACTTGAACCAACACTGTGATATGGGATGCAGATGCCACAACACCCAGCCCAACTGTATACTTTTAAACAATATTGATGATATTATTTAAGCTTCACATAAGATAATGTAGTTGTGAGCTGGTATAAATAGATGCTGAGAGAATGTAAATGATCTCCCAAGATGACTGTCTTCATCCATTCATGCTGCTGCAATAAATTACCTTAGTCTGAATAATTAATAAACAAATGAAACCCATTTTTCATAGTTTTGGAAGTTAGGAAGACCAAGATCTAGGCAGCTTATGAACTGGTGTCAACTCAGGACTGTTCTCTGCTTCTAAGATAGTCTCTTGTCATTGTGTTCTCACCTGGAAGAAGATATAAGGACCAAAACCACAGTTTCTTCACACTTACTTTATAATGCCATTAACCCCATTCATGAAGGCTCTACCTTCATGATTTAATCACATCATAAATGCTCCCCACCTCTTTAAGTTATACAAGTGTCATATATTTCATATATACACATTCAGGAGCTTTGTGGTGCTCCCCCTCACCAAGCTCCAATCCTTCTTTCTCCTCCCTCTGATTCCAACTCTTAATTTTTACAATGATATATTTTCAGTATACTTAATGATTATATAGTTAACCCAACTCAAGTAAAAGAGTTCAACAAATAGTACTAAGAGAAGGAAAACAAAACAAAATAAAGCACTATTCCTCGATGGCAGATACTAGGGCTATAAACAATCATTGATTCTCCAAATGTCTATTCCACTCCAATATACATATATTTCAGGTCCTCTATTAGTTACCTTGGATCAGGGAAAACATGATATCTTGATATCTTTTGGGGACTGGCTTATTTCACTAAATATAGTGGTTTCCAGTTGCAACCATCTGTTGCAAAAGACAGGATTTTATTTTATTTTATTTTACAGCTAAATAGTACTCCACAGTGTGTGTATGCCATAATCTCTTTAGTCAACAGTTGATGGGCATCTGGGTTGATTCCATATATTAGCTATTGTGAATTGTGCTGCAATGAAAATGGGGGTCCACATCACTCTTCCATGTGCTGATTTTTTTTAGGTTGGGTAAATTCCCAGGAGTGGGATAGCTGGATCATATAAATTATTTCATATTTCTGAGGTATCTACATACTATCTTCCACAGTGGTTGCACCAGTTTCATTCCAACAGCAGTGGACCAGGGTACCTTTTTCTCAACATCCATGCTAGCATTTTTCATTTGATTTCTGTATGGGGGCCATTCTAACTGGATTGAGGTGAAACCTCATTGTGGCTTTGATTTACATTTCCCTGATGACTAGTGATCCTGAGCATTATTTCAAGTGTCTGTTGGGCATTTGAATTTCTTCTCTTAAAAATGCTTGTTCAAGAGCTTTGCCCATTTCTTAACTGTATTGTTTGTTTTGTTGTTGAATTTTGGGGTCTTTATAGATTCTGGATATTAACTCTTTATCAGCTGTGTAATATTTTCTCCCAGTCTGTCGGTTGCCTCTTCACTTTGCTGTTTTCTTTTGAAGTACAGAAGCTTCTCAGCTTTATTTAATCTCAATTGTCAATTTTGGCTTTGATTATCTGTGCTTCTGAAGTCTTTTCCAAGAAGTCATTGCCTATGCCAATGTCTTGCTGAGTTTCACCAATGTTCTCTAATGATTTGATGGTGTCGGGTCATAGATTTAGTCTTTGATCCATTTTGAGTGGATTTTCATATAACATGTATGGTAGAGGTCTAATTTCATACTTCTGAATGTGGAGATCTAGTTTCCCCAGCACCATTTGGTACAGAGAATGTCTTTGCTTCAGGGATTAATTTTTAGCTCCTTTATCAAAAATGAGTTGGTTGTAGATGCATGAATTGAGTTCTAGAGTTTCTATTCTATTCCATTGGTCTATAAGTATGTTTTTGTGCCAGTACAAGGTTGTTTTGTTTTTAACTGTCCATAGTACATCTTGAAATTGAGTATTTCCATGCCTTCAGATTTATTTTTGTTGTGTAAGGTCGCTGTATCTATTATTCAAGGTTTCTTGGTTTCTGTATGAATTTTAGCATCATTTCTTCTAGATCTGTGAAGAATGTCATTAGTATTTTGATTAGGATCACATTGAATCTGTAAATTGCTTTTGGTAAAATGGATATTTTGATGTTGATTCTCTCAATCCATCAACATGGAAAATTTCTCCAGTTTTTAATGTCTTTTATTTTCATCATAGAGATCTTTGATATCTTTGGTTAGATTTATTTCAAGGTAGTTTATTTTTGGAGCTATTGTGAATTGTACTGATCATAGAAGTTCTTTATCGGCCATGACATCGTCTGTGTGTACAAAGGCTGTTGATTTTTCTGCATTGATTTTATATCCTACCACTTTACCAAACTCATTTATGAGTTCCAGTAGTCTCTCAGTGGAGTCTTTGGGATCCTCTATGTATAGGATCTTGTCATCTGCAAATAGGGATAGTTTTATTTTCTCCTTTCCAATTTGCATCCTGTTGATTTCTTTTTGTTCCTACTAGCTCTGGATGAAACTTGAATACTATCCCATTGGTGAGTAAGTTTCAGTTTATGAATTTGAAAGGGACACATCCAGTCCGTAGCATGGGAGAACTAACAGCCAAGATTTTGTTCTGAAATGTTTTTCCTCTGACTCATTTAGCCTGCTCAAATGTATAGCACAACCCTCCCCGAGTGTAGTCATACACTGCATTGTGCTACCATGACTCAAGATCTTATCATTGCTCTTGTCTCTTACAACAATATACAACAGTGGGTTAGGTCTAAAATAACCAGGCGGGGAAATTCCTGGGAGAATGTGGTGTGACTTGCTGAAATTATTTCTATAGGATACCTTTCCTTCTCGACAGTCTACCACATACCAGCTTTAACCAGAGAAGGAATAGCTCAGGACAACTTCTCTTACTCTTAAATAAACTCGCCTCACAGGATTATGGTGGTTCCCAGAATTACATAGAGAATTCTTACTGTTCCCAACGATTTTCTTCTGAACTTTAACAGACTTTATGCCTGTGTATTTGTGTGTGAGAAGGTGAATGGGGTGTTGCCATTGAAGGGGTGAGGTAGGGAATGGTCATGGATTTCTATTTCTATTGATAGCCGAGTGTTCCTCAGAACCCTGCAAGCTTGAAATGCTTCCAGAATGCCAGGGGGATGCAGAAGAAGACCTAACACATATAGAGTGCAGCAAAACAAATAAGAAACAGTGTGTATGTGTGTGTGTCCACTTGGCATATGCTCACAAACAACTCTGCCTACCTGATAATATTAAGGGCATAAATTTAGAAGTATGAACTCAAGCTATAACACATTTTCCTTTAATTAAATTTGTTGGTCTCATGTTGGATATAGAAGATCAGAAATAATAATTTTGGCCCCTAAGCTGAGTCTGGGTTGCTCCCAAATCTACAACCAGCCCTGTTATATTTTGAGAGGTTTATAAATGGTTTTTGTTCCATTCTTGGTTAAGACTGTGTTATCTTGTTTTAACTGTCCCAAAGTCTGGATTTATAGTTGAATGGACAAAAAGCCTGGGCTGTCTTGATGTTCCCTTTTAACAAGGAATACTTAATGCAATTAAATTTTTTTTTTATCTTTTATTTAATGAATATAAATTTCCAAAGTACGTCTCATGGGTTACAATGGCTTTCCCCCCCATACCGTCCCTCCCACCCACCACCCTCCCCTTTCCCACTCCCTCTCCCCTTCCATTCACATCAAGATTCATTTTCGATTATCTTAGTATACAGAAGATCAGCTTAGTATACCTTAAGTAAGGATTTCAACAGTTTGCTCCCACACAGAAACATAAAGTGAAAAATAATAGATGATTTTTTTAAATGATGATGAAATCAGATCAGACCTATTGTCATGTTTAATCCCAGTGAGAGTCAAGTTGGGAATTGATAGTTTCTTTTCTTTCTTTTTTTTTTTTTTTAACAGAAGATCAGTTTAGTGTACATTAAGTAAAGATTTCAACAGTTTGCACCCCCATAGAAACACAAAGTGAAATATACTGTTTGAGTACTCGTTATAGCATTAAGCCTCAGTGTACAGCACATTAAGGACAGAGATCCTACATGAGGAGTAAGTGCACAGTGACTCCTGTTGTTGACTTTACAAATTGACACTCCTGTTTATGGCATCAGTAATCTCCCTATGCACCAGTCATGAGTTTCCAAGGCTATGGAAGCCCCTTGAGTTCTCCGACTCTTATCTTGTTTAGACAAGGTCATAGTCAAAGTGGAGGTTCTCTCCTCCCTTCAGAGAAAGGCACCTCCCTCTTTGAAGACCTGTTCTTTCCACTGGGATCTCACTCACAGAGATCTTTTTGCCAGAGTGTCTTGGCTTTCCATGCCTGAAATACTCTCATGGGCTTTTCAGCCAGATCCGAATGCCTTTAGGGCTGATTCTGAGGCCAGAGTGCTATTTAGGACATCTGCCATTCTATGAGTCTGCTGAGTATCTCACTTCCCATGTTGGATCACTCTCCCCTTTATTTATTCTATCGGTTAGTGTTAGCAGATACTAGACTTGTTTATGTGCTCCCTTTGACTCTTAGTCCTTTCATTATGATCAATTGTGAACTGAAATTGATCACTTGGAATAGTGAGATGGCATTGGCACATGCCACCTTGATGGGATTGAATTGGAATCCCCTAGTATGTTTCCAACTCTACCAATTGGGGCAAGTCAGCCCGAGCATGCCCCAAATTATACATCTCTTCCCTCTCTTATTCCCACTTTTATGTTTAACAGGGATCACATTTCAGTTAATTTTCAACACTTAAGAATAACTGTGTGATAATTACAGAATTAAACCAGTCATATTAAGTAGAACAGACAAAAAAAAAATACTATGAGGGATAATGTATTAAGTTGTCCATTAGCAGTCAGGGCTATTTAATGCAATTAAATTAACATAATCTTTGGCCTAAGGGACTGGTGCAATCTCACTGCCTCTGTTAATGTGTGGAAAATAGAAAGTCAAATATCACCTGTGCTTGGTCAACTTAACAGTGACTTTCAAGTTACTACTCTGGGATGGAATTCAAATCTCTCAAATAATGATTAAAATGATATCCACTGTGAATGTCTTTTAAATACAAGATTAAAAGAATATGACAGTCATGTGACAAATATCTGAATACTTAAATGGACTCTTAGTGTATGCTCACGAGCTTTTATATGGAAAGGTGTTCTGACAATAATTTTAAATAAGTTATACAATAAATATTTTCTGTGCTCTTTTTACTTTTTAAAAAGGTTTATTTTTTTATTTATCTTAAAGGCAGAGACGAACAGATAAGGAGAGATCTCCCATTAGCTAGTTTGTTCTCAAAATGCCCGAAACATCTGGGCCTGAGCCAGGCCAAGTTTTGGAGCTGGGAACTCAGTGTAGATCTGCTGCATGGGTAGCAGGGACCTAAGTACTTGAGCCATCACCTGTTGCATCCCATGGTACACACAAGCAGAAATCTAGAATAAGAAACTGGTCTGGATCTTGAACCCTGGCCCTCTGGAATGGAATGTGAGTGTCCCAAGTGATGGCTAAACTGTTGTGCCAAACACCTGTCCCCATTTTCCATGTTCTTTAAGTGGAAAATCAATATGGAAAAAATTTTTGAAGGTAATACCTGGTTCTCTGAAACTTAAAGAATGAGAGGAGTAATTGACATTTGATAGCATCATTTTTAAGTAAAAGGCAAAAGAATGTGGTTTGTTCAGGAAACACTTTCCTTCATTAAAAAATTTTTCAGTGGTTTTATATCAAATTTGTTGTAAGTAGGGATAATTAAAATGATCAGATTCACTTTTTTCAATTAGTGGTTTTTAAATATTAGACTTCTATAAACATGAGTTTTCCCTTTTTTTGAATTACTCATTGAAATTATTTTTAGTGTAATTTATTGCTCCTTATGATCATCTTACCTCTTCAGCATAATTGATTTCCTCTCTGGAATTTCTTGTGAAGGCTTTTTGTAAACTTTGACACTAAATTTAAGTATATTTGCTGGTCATAGTTATAAAATTTCTGTTTGTATAAAACAATAACCTATAATTATATTTTCTTGCTGTTTTCCTATCAAGTTCTCTGATTTTACATTATTCTCTGTGTATTCCTATGTTACTTAAAAGACCATTTCTTTATTAGTGACATGGTATAAAAACTTAAAATGATTTATTGCTAATTTTAAATATTAAGCCATAAGAATGGCATTTTTCAGATTTATTTGTTCAGGGAGTATGTTCTCTACTCCACAATACTTTTTCCTTAATTAAAAATGCAAGTTTCCAGATACTTGTGAACTTTTGGCACTTGTGAATTTAGTGCACTGACAGATATTGGTTACTAGAACTTGGCTTTAATTATCTGAGCAAAATATCACTCAAAATCATTACAACAAATAAGGTTTCTGGTTTTTTTTTTTTTTTTTCAGAAAGAAAAAGGACTTTTCCTAAACATTTTGCCCCCTTTATTCTGTCCTATGGGGTACTTAATCGGTAGTCTACTGCTCTTGTTTAAAATTTTTATTTAGAGTGAACAGAGAAACAGGGATATATAGAGAAAGCAAGCTTACATTCACTGATTCATTGCCAAATGCCTGTAATGACCAGGGCTGTGCTGGGCTGGGGCGGGAGACAAGAGATAGGAATGCGATCCAGGTCTCCCCTATGGGTGTCAAGAACCCAATTACTTGATACTTGAACTATCAATTTAATTGGAAACTAATGAAAACTCAGGTTGAAAATTTAAGTTGCTGACAGATCATAGAATTTCGAATAAAAGGGAGGTTACTGTTCATTTTGTGAATCTCTTTGAGAAATCATTGCAAGTTTGACTTTGGAGAGACATGAGTTCTAGTGCTAACTCTTGCATTTACTGCTTAAATATGCTTACATCAAATCAAGCAAAATTTGAGAAATTTGACTTCCTCATATATAGAATGAGAATCTAAATATTATTTCTCTGAAAGAGTGTAAGTTTTGGGAATCACATGGATGAAGAGTGTGACATGTAGTTACTCACTAAATGTTAGTAATGGTAATACATACAGTTAAGAGCTTTCAATTTGTGATTTGGATAAAATTTACCATTTTATTCTTGTACTTGCTGGACAGCCCTTTCCTTTGATTAACACAATGGTTTGAAAATTTTCTACTTATCAGCCTACGATCTATAAAATGATAACACCTCTTCTACATATCAAACTTTAAATGTTCAACATACGTTGATGACTTCCATTTGTGGATCCCTCCTAAGTCTTTTTCACTTTGAGAATAAATGTCCCTATTTGCTTATCTAATCATCTTATGACATGATTACAAGACTACTTACCTCCTATTGGCTTCCTTTCATTGCAGTACAATGTTTACATGCCTTATTTTTGAAACAGTGATTCCTGTATCTAAATAATGTTTCACTGATTTACTATATTCAGAACCATGTTCTACAGATCTAGATTGATGTAGAATCTAGGCCAGTACTATGGTCTGATGCCTGCGGAATATTATAAAATGCACAAAGTCAGCCCCAATCTGAAAAGATGGCTTTACTAAGTCTGAATTTGGGCCAAGATATTGGTATTTTTGTAAAGTTCTACAGAAGCAACAGGGATTCTCAAATTCATCTCTGTTAGGAATACAAAATGGTAAAAACACATTCAAAGGCAATTTGGCAGTTTGCTACAAAACTAAATATACTATTACCATAGCATCCAGTAATTATGTTGTTTGATATATTCCCAAATGAACTGAAAACTTAAGTTCACACAAAAATCTGCAAATTAATGTTTGTAGCAGATTTATTCATAATTGCCCAAACTTCTTCAGTAGATAATGGATAAACTGTGGAAGTCCAGATAATGGAAAATTATTAGTGCTAGAAAGAAACGAGGTATCAAGCAAGGAAAAGACATGGGGGAAACTTAAATGCATATTAAGTGAAAGAAGACAACCTGAAAAGGTTACAAACTGTATGATTCTAACTTTATGACATCCTGGAAAAAGCAGAACTGTGGAGTGAAGCATTAGTAGTTGACTGTGACATGGGGGGATTTAGGGATGTATAAGCAGAGCAGAGAGAATATTTAGGTCAATGAAGCCATTCTGTTTAATACTGTGAGTGGATGCATTTCATTGTATGTATATCAAAATCCATAGAATTCGCAATACCAAAAATGAACCGCAATGGAAACTGTGGACTTTGGGTAATAATGTCCTATCAAAGTAGACATCTCTTGTAACAATGCACCAATATGTGTACCCTTGCTATAATTTGGACTATTCAGTAATGGGAGAGATTTATTGTGGTGGCAGATACATATGAGAATTCTGTTTTCTACTCAGTATTCTATAAACCTAAACTACTGTAAAAAATGAAGTTTATTAATCAAACCTCTAAAAGTTATTTTAATAACTAGCTGGGCTTAGACCATACATCTAGACACTAAACTTGGCTATTGAAGGTGAAATGGCATAATGTTTTGACAGTTTATTAATACTATTTATTATGGACCAAATTTGGGCTCCTTATTAGATCTTAAATTTCTAAGCTCTGTTTTCTGGTATGTATTATCATTACACTTCATGTTGGCCATTTCTGGCCATCATTCTGTACTACCCATGTTTTCAATTACACATGCTTTATTCAGATAACCTCAAGGGTTCATTAATTTTAGGTGAGTTTTCCAGATTGATAAATTTAATAAAAGCTATAGATTCCTGGCATCCTTTATTTATCAGTACTCTTCCCTAGTGAGTGTTACATATTGCTCTCACTCTGTTATATGTGACATATGTATTAGTTTGCCTAGTGCTTCAAATCACCTTTTCTAAGTGATAATAACACATTCCTACATAGTTGAAAGGTAGAGGAGTACAGGTCTTAGAATACTGAAGAGTAAGGGGAGGAGCTTTCCATCCTTACAGTTTAATGAAGCATCTTGGAATTTTAGCAGGAATCTCATAAGGTCATGTTGCTGTAGCTCAGTTTTGATGATTTGAGCTGCAAGTATTAGGAATACCCAACTTCATATGTTTCAAGTAGTTAGGGGATTCATGACATTCCGAGAACCCTGGAGGTAGGGCCATTCAAAAATCAGTTAATTCCTCAGATTAATAATGTCATCAAAATCCTACTTTCATTTTTCCACTCCGATATCCCCAGCATTTCCTGTATGGCTATATTCCTTCATAGTCCCAAAATGATGACCAAGGTCTCCTATCAACAGGCACTCATTACAAATTCCAGGAGCAGAAGAGGAGCTTTCTTCTTGATCTCTTTTCATAATCCTCTGATCTGACTCCCTCTCCTGTATCACTTACAAGAATTATGTTCCATTTCCCAGCATAAAGAGTCACTGGAAAGGGGAACTGGAATTGTATTTCACCCCCAGGATCCAGAGCTTGGGCTGGATCTAGGGATGGTACCACCTCTTGAGAAGCTGATGGAGGATCTGATACCTGGTAACAATCAAGGTTAAAGAGCAAAGCCAGAACAAAGTTGGAAATTTGTCAACAATAAAGACGTGGTTATGGGGATTCATTTCTGGTGAATAACTGTCAGAGTTCATCATACTTCAGAAGCTCAAACATTTTTCCTTCTTCCAAGAGTAGATATTGTTATTATGCCATTGAAAATAGTTGAGATACTGTGTCTAGTGGTAGTTGTTGAAGATCAAGCAGATATTTTATAGGGCAAGGTTACTAGGCTAAACCATTGTATTGTCCACATGTTAACATTTTGTTTCTTTCTAAAGCTACTTACATCTTAAGAAAAAAAATTGTTCATGGTGCTGCTTTAATCCCATAACTGTAATTGTCAGTCCCAAGAAGTTTTGCATACCTTCTCAAAGGGAGGACTTGCAGCTCTGAGAAGAACAGGCCCTTTTAATATTCTTTTTTTTTCCCTTTTAATATTCTTGCAGTCACTCTGACAGCTTTACAATAACTTTTTCAAGGAGTTAAAATTATAGCTGTGTGATTGGAAATGATAGAAAAATAAGACTAATTTAGATTTCCATGAGAGGAAAGAATCTAGGAGTGGAAACAGAATTTTCCAAGAGCTGGATAATTAAGTACAAATTAAAATTTTGTTTGAAAAAGTTCATTCAAAGTCAATGTAATATTTCTAATTGATCCCAGTGAAATCTAGAATCAAGAAACTGAGAGACATTCGTATGGATGTGGAATACAGTATGAGGAGTTCATGCACCATGAATTACTCAACGCCCTTCAGAAAGAAAATGCTAAGTGAGTGAAAGTCAGTAGCTATTACTGAATTGCAAAGCTAACTTCAGAAAAGATTAACAGATTTGTGAAGATAGAATGGAAATGTGTGTCATCCAAAGAAGAAAATTTATCAGTAATTAGAACAAGAGTTTACATTTATTCTGACTTAATAGTGTAGGGAACTTACTTGCATTGTTTAATTTCATCTTGTAATCTTTTGAGGCAAGTGCAGTATAAGGCAGGTATAACTCTAGAATTGCATAACTGTAAATTGTAATATGTCCTACAAGTACAATTACTTTTAATGTGTTTTTTTTCTGCACATGTCAGGCTACTATGGGTCAGACTGATTCTCCTCAATTCGAAGGTGAATGTACATAGGTCAGAGTTTGAGATATGAAAAGTGTTAAATAATTCTATCTGGTACCTAGTCTCAGAGCCTCATCATAGTTAATAAATTCATCAAAGCAGGAATGAGTTACAAGATCAGATTTGCAAGTCATACCATGCTTTGACTGGATCCTTTCATACTGCAAATACATGAAGGAATGTCAAAGTTCACAGAAAAATCATATTACATAAGTTTTTTTTGGAAAAGGTTTGAAATCCATGAATTATTTTTTTCATGATATATATTCTCATGCACTTTTTAAAAGTACCATTTTATTAAGAACCCTCAATTCCCTGAAATAACTTTGAAGCTTTTTTTTTAAGCTTTGGATTTGGAAAAGTATGCATATTGCTAAATAATATTGACCTACTTTTAAAATCCTACTCTGTGGCAGAAGTTGTGGCACAGGGGATTAAGGCTACCACTTATGATGCCAGCATCCCATGTGGGTGCTGGTTTGAGTTCTGACTGCTTCACTTCTGATCCAGCTCCCTGTTACTGGGCCTAGGAAAGCAGCAGAAGATGGCCCAAGTCTTTGAGCCCCTGCCACTCACATGGGAGATCTGGAGGAAGCTCCTATTTCCTGGCTTCAGATTGCCCCATCTTTACCCATTGAGGTCATTTGGGGGAATGAACCAGTGGATGGAAGATAGACCTCTGTGTCTCCCCCTTTTACTCTGCCTTTCAAATCTTTAAAAAGATAAACAAAATGCTACTCCAAGAATTTTAAGAAAGGAAATGGCATAATTGTGTATGATGTTATAATGTGAAGGATGTTATGGACAAGGAGGGAATATATATATATGCAGAAGGAAAGAAAACATAGGCATATACCCCAAAGTGTCCTCAGCTTACTCACATACAGACACTCTGGTTAGATTTCAACCAATTATTTTTGTTGCTTGTTAGCACTCATGGTCACCATTGCTTCAGCCCAAATAAAGAAGCTCATTAGTAAGAGATGTCCTAGGGAGCAGCATGACTCATTTATTTGAGAAATTGAATGCAAAAGAAACCCCTAGCTAATAATATTTTGGAGTGATTTTTGATTAAAGAAGAGATGCAGGGCAATTGTTAAAGGTATAAAGAGAATGTCTAAATGAAAAATTCACATTCCTCTTCATTCCAGATCTTCTGATTTGGAAGTGAGCACATTTGCACATATTTCCACTAAAAGTGACGGTACTTGCAATTGTACCATTGTTATCCTCCTGGCTTTTCAATTGCTGAAGGTGGAAATCGGTTAGCAGGATAATGCCTTGTAGGGTTTTCATAGGTATCAGTAAGACAAGGATTGGACATTGGCAAAAAAAAAAGTAAATGAAGTAAATTTGGGATTTTAGGAAGGATGTAACAAGCTGTCTTCAAAGTTTTTCAAATGAAATTCCACCAAATAAACTTTCTAGCCTATTGGTAGCAATTGCACAAACAGAAAATGATACATTATAGTTCTTAAATATTTCTTTGTCATAAACATTGGTTCTGGCATGAAGCTCACTTTTTTTCTGGTCCATGGAATAAAAAACAATTTACTAAAAACTAGTATTTCCTCTTTGGGAATATATTCTGCAGATAAGGTTTTAATAGGATTCTTCCACAAACAAGTTTGTGAAAGATTTTAGGTTTTCTCAGTGTGAAAAACATATCCTCCCAAGAGTCCCTATCTCACAGCAAACCTCACATCTGTCCAAAAGAGATAGGAAGAGAGAGGAATCAATATGCAAATTTGTTTTGACAAAGTCTTGCAGGCTGACCCAGTCTTCATATCAGCTGGACTGCTGATGACAAGATGATATGTACTTGGTTGACAACAGATTGATTTTGTCTTCCCTATAAAGTGGGTACAGAAGCATAAGTAATTCAACAATCTCAAGCTAGCCATGAAAAAAGATTAGAAATGCTTAAATCTGTTATGATAGCAACAGAGACATACTATGTGGTCCATGTTGATCATTCATCCCTTGTACAGCTAGAAATTCAACCTTGAAAAAAGTAAGTTTGAGGGGCCGGCGCCGTGGCTCACTTGGTTAATCCTCTGCCTGCAGCGCTGACATCCCATATGGGCGCCGGGTTCTAGTGCAGGTTGCTCCTCTTCCAGTCCAGCTCTCTGCTGTGGCCTGGGAAGGCAGTGAAGAATGGCCCAAGTGCTTGGGCCACTGCACCCGCATGGGAGACAAGGAAGAAGCACCTGGCTCCTGGCTTTGGATCGGCGCAGCGCGCCAGCCGTTGCAGCCATCTGGGGAGTGAGCCAACAGAAGGAAGACCTTTCTCTCTCTCTGTCTATAACTCTGCCTGTCAAATAAAAAAAAAGTTTGAAATAAAATTTGTTAAGGGCAAAGTATAACCTATTGGTTTAAAGTCAAATTAATTGGTGTAAATATGGTCTTATGAAACTATTATATTGAGTATTTTTAACCAGTATATCTCAGTAAAGTGCTTATTACTAAAATATCCTGATGTAGGCATTCACAGATCTTTCATAACAAAGACTTTCTTGCACATCCTGAGGCTTAGAGCTTTCCTCTGCACAGAGCTGCTTTTACCTAGGCAGGATGTGCCAGGAATTATTTATACTCCTCCAAACAAGTTCTATAAATCCTAGCCCAGTGCCTGGCTCAAAGGAGACACTTAGGAAGGACTGCCCAGGTCACAGAATTCTAGTAACTATCAGCACATGCTGTTCATAGAAAAGAAAATTTGCTTTTTTTCAAAGACCTCTCAGGATGTGCAGAAAATGTGGTTGATAAAGAAGACACATCTGGTCCTCCTTGTTGAAGAATTTATAGGAGGTGGAGTCTCATGTCAGGTCGTTGGTGACTGGTAATGTAAAATATGCTGTTATCTGAAGAATCACAGAGGACCAGTAAGACTCCTGCACAACTCTAGCTGCCTGACAGCTGCATTCGATGACTCTCCCAAGGACGAAAGAAGGGCTCATTAAGTCCAGAATTTCCCTAGCCATTTGCTTAAAATCAAACAGTAAAGCTAAGGAAGGACAAAGCCTCCTTTTTCTCCTCCAGCAACCAGCAGGGTGTTTACTTATGAAAGATGGGTAGTGCCAAGCCTTGGGGACAGGGGCCGTGGCAGAACCTCGGGCTGATTCTGGGGTCTAGGGAAGTGAGAGCTGGTGAGGATCTGATGGGAAGACTGAGGGCACAGTTGGCCCAAGGACTGTGTCCGCACACAAGACTAACACTGATTTTAAGATTACCATGCCAACCTCCTCTACATCAGAATTCCATTTTCCAGTCCCAGCCTGCAAGGCAACTTTGGCCTTCTGAATCTCTGCTCTTCGCAAGGAACAGTTTTTTTGTTTTGTTTTGTTTTGTTTTGTTTTGTTTTGTTTTACTTTTTATTGACTTGAAAGGCACAGTTAAGAATCTTTTATCTGCTGGTTCACTCCTCAAATGGCCCAAATGGCTGGGGCCAGGCTGAAGCCAGGAGCCTCTTCCAGGTCTCCCATGTGGATGCAGCAGCCCAATCAGTTGGCCCATCCTCTGATGCTTTCCCAGGTGCATTAATAGGGAGCTGGATCGGAAGTGGAGCAGCTGGGCCTCGAACTGTTGCTCATATGGGATGCCGGTGTTGTAGCTGGAGGCTTAATCTATGCCACACTGATGGCCTCACAACTTAATTTTCTTTTTCAGCTTTATGCAATGTGATCAACTGATCTTCCCTTTATGTGGCTGCCCTTTATTCTAATTACACAGCCCTGAAAAATGCCTACTTCCTGAAGCAGATCTTACAGGAAACTTCACCTTAGGATTGTGGTGTTTGTGTGTTAGCTTTATTTATTACAGGGCAGGTCCAAGATAGAAATATAAATGGATTCCACATCAAAAAAAAAAAATTAAATTGTTTTAAATTGAAGCATTTTTGGAAAATAGAGGTAAATAAGATAGCTATACAGAATCTCCTATGCTTGGGAATACTGAGATAAGCAACTTCTAAGATAAACAGAAAAGCATGCAGCACCTAGACCAGAACTGAAACAAGCCAGATTTCTGTTGTCTCTTTCAAACAATGCACCTAATCGTCCAGGTTGTCTGTTTCCTTTGCTCGAGTGATAATGATTAACAATGTGAAAAATAGCCAATTGTGGAAAAAAGGATAGAACTGTATGCCTATCACCCCTCTGAGCAGTGACTGGTGCGCTTCAGCTGACTTCAGGGAGTTCTCTCCTCATGGCTCCCTGTACTGTAAGCAGAAGTCACACAGGAAAGGAACATTCCTGGACAGAACCAGATACAGAATCCTAGGACACAAAGAGAAGAGCCTTTGAAGAATGTAAGTTTGTAAATCTCTTAGAGTATTACTGGTTCCTCAAGATATTCAAGATGAACTTTATATTTTGTCATGGAAATTGGGCTGACAGAGGCAGGGAAGATAGGTATTTGAGAGATGCTTTGTTATATGCAAAGAAAATGACATGCATATTGTTTGTGTATCTAAGTTCATTGTGTATTGTACCAACCTCCACGCATTTATTGCAGAAATCAACTAATTGGCTTCTTCCATACCAATGTTTTCTCTCTAGACTTTGGTCGATTATAATTGCCAGGTTTGTGTTTTTGGCTTTGTTAGCCTCATTACTTTGGCTCCTCATAAAAGCAAGCTAACAAAACCTTCTGTTTTTACCCCTTAAATTACTTACACTATTCTTCTATCTCACTTTTAATGTTTGAAAAATGAAATCACCTTAATTCTTAGTTATAAAGAGCATCACTGTCCCTTTTTTGATCATGTGTCTTCTCAGCATTTCTCAACATCATGGTATTTTCAAAGTTGAACTCCAAATTTTCTGTGCCTATAGAATTCCCAAGTCTTTGTAAAATATTAGTACTTTGTTCTTTTAAATACTATGTTAATTCCAGACTCTTCTGTGTTCCAAGAAATCTCCTTAATTTATCTCCTGTTTTGCATGTAGTTTCCCTGTTTGTAGGGTTCTCCTGGGTGTTGGTCATAACACCTGCTCAGAAACTCCCAGAATTTCCTGAGATCTACCTGGTGTGGTGCAGACTGGTTAACCTGGCATCTTGTGCTGCTCATCCTCTGACTGGACAGCTGCTCAGCATTCACTTGCAATCTGATCAGACCCATTTGCCCCGCGACCCTTATGAGTGCATCCTCAACCTTTCCTGTGTGTCTATGCTGCTTGGGCCCCACCTGCTCTGACTGTTGCTCTCTGCTTCAAAGTGATCTGCCAACTGCTTGAGCTTTGGGCCAGATTCCCCAGCTCCCTCTTGGTGAAACTTGCTCTGCTTCCTTGTCAGGGCTTCATCCTACCCTGTCTTTCTCTCACATAGGAGCCTCTCCTGCTGCCTTAGCTCTGCGCCTATCCAACAGGGCAGGGCCAACTTGCTGAGTACATAAAATGCTGCAATGCAGGCTTTTTGTCTTTACTCCGTTTCCTACTGAATTGTATCTTTTAAAAAAAATGTCTTATTCTACTTCATCAGGTCATTTTAAAATGTTATTTCTTCTGAGTGGTGCATTATGAGTGACTAATTTTCTTATCTGTATATTCTTGTATTTTCTAAATATTCTTTAGTGAAACAATTCAGTTAGTATTTATAATAGTGCCAAGCCCTTTCTATGTAGCAGACACCCTACTAGGTACTTAGAGAATTAAGTAAGAAAATTTCTTTTAACAACCATATAAATTAACACCACTATCCACATTATACATGTCAGGTAATTTATTTGAACCAACATAAGTATGTCTGATTAGAAAGCTGAAACTCTTAGCCATTATACTTCTTTCAACAGACCAAAAATGTTTTTCAAGGTGAACAAATCTCACATATTTGATATATACAGATTTAGGACCATAGTGATACTTCCCACCTTCCCTTCCCTCCTTCCCCCACTCCCATCCTTACTCCTTCTTTTGATATTGTTTTAATTTTTACAATGCCAGACTTTTATTTTATAATTTTAAGATTAATCCTCCATTAAGTAAAGAATTCAGTGAATGGAAGAAAAAAGAAACACTGTTGCTCAACAGTAGACAAGAGCTGTAAACAATTCTCAAAATGTCATTTTCACTCATACATTATTCTTGTGCTCTGTTAGTCACCACAGATAAGGGAAAATATGTTTTTTGTCTTTGAGGCTTATTTAATAAAATCTTTATTGTTGAAAGCATTAGAATCACTTTTAATATCAATTGTAAGATTGTATACACTGTATTGGCCCTCCTTTATTCAAGGTTGCCAACAGATTGTATTTTGGCCATGTCAATCTGTATATTCCAGCCCACATGCTTTTTTCAAGTGACTAATATGCTCCCACTAAAAGCGGGGTTTGTTTTCTAGGCAAGAGTCTATGAATCTAGGCAAGAGTTTATGACTGTACCAACCTATCTAGTATGCTGGAAGTGATACTCTGGCTTCTGAAATCAGTAAATAATATATGGCAAAGAGATGAAAACATTTAGATTTCTTGAGTGAGCTGTTTTGGTCTATTTTTCAGTATTTCTGTTCCATTAATGTGATTACTATGTAGTAATATGGAATGATTAAAATAAAATTATAGTGTAAAAAAAACTTGTATGGCAGGATTGCAGCTGAGACAGCAGCTAAGACATTTTGATGACCATCTCCCTACAGATACCTATTTGATAGTAGGTATACCCACATAGAGTCACTTTCACAAGAGCTGCAGAAGCCAGGTAGAGACCACGATGTCCTGTTTTGTCATAATAAGACAAGTCACGTGAGTAGAGCAAGAAGGAAAGAGTTTCCTGTGTCCAGCCATCTTCGAGCTCCAAGGAGCATGGCATGCAGAAATGCCTCCTGATTGGGAGATGAAACTGAATCCAAGTACCAGGCCCACTGCAAAAAATTCAGTTGGATGAGACCCCTGACTCCAGGCCAGTATCTATGGAGTGAATATTTGGAGCCTCCATATCCAGGCAGCCTCCAACTGCAGAAAGTAATTTTAGGTCATTTTAGGCTGGCGCCGTAGCTCAATAGGCTAATCCTCTGCCTGTGGCGCCAGCACACCAGGTTCTAGTCCCAGTCGGGGTGCTGGATTCTGTCCCGGTTGCCCCTCTTCCAGTCCAGCTCTCTGCTGTGGCCCGGGAAGGCAGTGGAGGATGGCCCAAGTGCTTGGGCCCTGCACCAGCATGGGAGACCAGAAGAAGCTCCTGGCTCCTGGCTTCAGATCAGCGCAGTGCCCCAGCCGCAGCGGCCATTGGAGGGTGAACCAACAGTAAGGAAGACCTTTCTATCTGTTTCTCTCTCTCTGTCCACTCTGCCTGTTTAAAAAAAAACAAACAAACAAACAAACAAAAAACACTCCATATGGAGAGGCCAGGAGAGGGATCTGAGGACCCACCTTGGAGTCAGAGTTAAGCCTGCTGCACCCGGTTCCATCACTTGATAAAGCCCAAAGATTTCTGTCCTTGCATTGGTGCTTATAGATGGAGCCTCCAGATTTTGTGTCAATTTGGGGTAGATGAACATGACTGGGACTTTGGAGATACAAGTTACAGTGTAGATTCTGTTTGTGACCAGCCCATTGCTAACCTGGATGGCCAGAGGCCTTTATCACTGTCTTATAACCTGGGCAGACACAACTGTGTCTTGACACTCAGTGCTGGACTGGAAAAGCCCAACACTGGGCAGATCCTAATGATTTCCACCCCCCAGGCAAGTGCCTGAGGCCAGTTGCTGGACTGCCTCAGCATTAAGCAAAGACTAGCACCCTAGTGAGACTTGTTTCGGCCTATATTACCACAAGTCTCCTGTGGGACTGGTGACTCTGACCTGGATACAATCCACCAAGCGTCTGCCTTTGTACCTGAGGGGCTACCTCTATCACCTCCTGGGCAAGCCAGTGATCACAGGACTGTTTTGAAACTAATTTCTAGGCTGCTAAACCCAGAATTGAGCAGTTTCTTGCTAGCAGTCCCTGTTCCCAGGCCAGTGACTGTTGGCAGAACTTCTGGATCTGCTTCAGGGCCCAGAAGAGTTCTTTTGAACAAGTTTAACAGTCTTCTAGCCCAGCCAACACCATCAGTGCTGGATGGGTACAGAATGGTACAGTGATTTCCCCCCCGATCAGCAGATAGATTGTAGCAGGGTGAGCTTTGATCTGACTCCAAGGCTTCAATGGTTTTCGATCTGTGGGTTATGGATATGATCTAGCATCATGGCTTTGTTAGATGCAGGATATGGAATCAGCCTACCACAGGCCCAGAAAGAGGCTTGTAGGGGTGAGCCAACAACTTTTAGGTACTGCTTGAGCTGCTGCTCAACAACAGAGCAACTTCAGGTTTGAGACAAATTGGAATTTGGAGAGTATTACAGTACTGAATCAATAAAAGCCCATTAAGAGTAGACCTGGGCACTATTTTGTGCTTAAAATAGAAGAAGTATCCATAAGCTCTGAGAAAATGCATGCTTAGAATTTTTTGAACATATTTAAATGAAGCCAGATTACTATAATCCTTAAAAGCACAGAAAATGTTAAACACCCATCAACATCAAGAATTTCCAGGAAACCATGACCCTACCTAAAGAGAAAAATGTTTCCAGAAATAAGACTATCTAAGAATTAAAATTCCCAAGTTCTTGGATGAATATATCGAAATAGCTTTTTAAGGAAACAATGAAATTCAAGAAATGATTCAATATTATAGCTGAAATTTGAAAGATGTAAGTAATTAAAATCTAGCAGAAATCCTTGAACTGAAAAGTATACTGTGTGGACCTAAAAATGTGATTGAAGGCATCAAAAGTAGAATAGACTTAAAGAATGAGTGAGCTCAAGACACACTATTTGAAAATCCATAGGAAATATTTCAAGTTATACATTTGACCATTTGACAGTATATAAGCAGTACAAACAATAGCAAAGAACAAATGATCCAGTTAAAAATGAATATTAGTACGGAAAGACATGCAGATGGCAAATTGGTACATGTACATCACTAATCATCTGAGAAATTCATATCAATGACACATCACCTCTAAAAAGGTTGACTATTATAAAAAAGACAATAATAAGTATTTTTGAGAATGCAGAGAAAACCTTTGAAAACTATTGGTGGGAATGTAAGTTAGCACATATATTTTAAAGATTTCTCAGAAGAATTTCTCAGAAGACTAGAAATAGAACTAACCCATGATCTAATAATCCCACTACTAGGTATGAATCCAAGAGAAATGGAATCTATTTTTTGAACTCCAATGTTTATTGCAGCACTGTTCATAATGTTCAAGAAAGGGAAACAGTGTAAGTATCCATCCACTGAATAAAAAAAGTGATATGAATACACAGTGGAATATTACTCAGCCATGTAAATTTGTGAAATCTTGTCATTTGCGACAGTTTGGAAGGGGCTGGTCATCATTATGTTAGGCAAGAACAGAAAAACATACTGCATGATCTCACTCGTGTATTCTAAAAAATGTGACTTAATAGAAATTGAAAATATAATGGAGGTTACCAGATGCTGGTGAAGGAAGTAGGAGGGAGAGATTGGGAACAGTTGATTTACAGGTACTATGTTATAATTAGAAGTAAGAAGTTCTGATATTCTATTACATAATAGGATGACTTACAATGTTCTGTGTGTTCTATTGAAATACAAGAGGGTAGGATTTTGGATGTGTTCATTATAAAAAATTATTGAAAGGATAAATATATTTACTCTTGGTATTGTTCAATGCACACATAATGAAACTTCACAAGCACTGTGTAAATATGTACAATGTGATGTCTATTTCTTTTAATACAGTTTTCAAAATATGTTTTTTATCTAGAGCAGTATAGCAGACTAGGCAAAATTTGAAGAAAGGTGCAAAATATATAATTTCATGTAGAAAGATATTTTGAGGAAATGGAAGAAAATTTTAAAAATCATGAGCAAAAACTGAAGCAAAAAAGAGAAGATAAAATATTCTTTATGAAAGTAGTGCTTAAGATAGGTCTATTTCGGTTGCACAAATACACTTTGGTTGCCATATCATGGCAAACTATGAGAGATAGTGGTAGGGATAGATACTAAGTTTAGAGAAAGATACTTCCTGATACTACCTGTCATTTTAAAAATATTATATTCTCTCAACCTGACAAATGATAGGCTCTGTAATCATTCTCCTTTCTTTAGGCAGTTGGGTTATTTCTGGCTACTTTCAATTATAATGCTGTTGCACACATGATTTGCAGCCTATGGAGTGATTTCTATATTTTTCAGTGTGTATACTTGTAGTTCAATTATTTTGTGACCTTCCTGGGAAAATCAAGTTTATGATCATTTTGCAAATTCCCTGTTTTTTACATGCAAACTAGCAGTCTTTTGTCATAGTTTTCTATTTATTATATTTTAATCTGTAATTTAAAAATATATTTAATTCATCCTATATCAAATGACCGTTATTAGCCAAAATATTTTATTTCATTCTTAGATAAAAATTATATAACAAAATTGTATTATTTGACCTTTTTGAATTATATTGCTATGAAGCTCAAATTATGGATTTAAATCATTCTTTTACACCCTGACATCTTCATTAATAATTATCAAGTAATGAGTCTTTCATCTGTTCTATTTGGCATTTGTTAAAGTTTTATAATAGTCTGATTTCTTTCCCTGACTATTCATTTATTTTTCTGTGTTAAATACTTTGATTTAGGTAAGTTTTATTTTTAGTGTAAGTTAATATCATAGAAGATCCTTAATGTAATTCTTATATAATTTCACCTTGATTATTTTTCCAAATGAATTATATCACCACTTTGTAATACTATCTGTGGGGAATTTTCTGATATGCCACTAAATGATAGGAATCAATGTACACTTTAAGTTATCTTAACCAGGGACATTGCCTAGTATTTCCATTTATTTCAGTCTCCCAGTATTTAGTTTTTATATTTTTGCCATGTGTTCCAATGACTCTTACATTAGGAACAAAATTGTTTGCTATAGGCTTAATTTATTGGGGTTTTAATTTGAATTGTTCTCTCAGTGTATATCTTTACCAGTGACACTACTGTATGACAATGGCATCTTCTGTGCAGTAATAGTGTAATATACATTAGGTGCTATACATTATCTTTACTCCTCCCCATAATGCTATGGGATGAACTCATTACCTCTAGACTCAGATGAAGTTCCTAATGTCGGAGTGATTACCTATTCAAGGACTGGTTCATATTGGAGCCAATATTCAAGCTTATGTCTGTTTGCCTCCAAAGTAAATTCTTAATACTGTTTCTCTTAAGAGTACTGTTGGTAGTTCTGCTATACCTCATATTACAGCTTTTCTGAACTGATTTACAAGTTGAAGGTAACATCAGAATTTTTAATGGAATATTATTTATTTATAAGGCAAAGTTATTAAGAGAGAAGGATAGGAAGAGAGAGGGAGGTGGGAGAGAATCTTTTATCTGCTGGTTCACTCCCCAAATGGCCACAATGCCCAGAGATAGGCTGATCCAAAACCAAGAGTGCAGGAGCCCAAGTACTTGGGCCAACTTGTACTTTTCCAGGTGTATTAGCGGGGAGCTGGATTGGAAGTGCTACGGCCTGGACTGGAACAAGTGCCCTTATGGGATGCCAGTGCCACAGGCAGAAGCTTTACCTGATAAGCTAGCCCCAACATCTGAGTTTTCTTTTTTTCTGTTGATTTTGTAATTTTTCTTTTAAATTTTATTTAAGTTACTACAAGTGTCATGAATTTCTTATATACAGATTTAGGAACATCATGCTATTTCTCTCCCTACCCTCTCTCCAGGCCACACTCCAACCCTTCTTCCTCCTCCCTCTCCTATTCCCACTTTTAATTTTTATAAAGATCTATTTTCACTTAACATAATGATCATAAGGGTAACCCTGTACTAAGTACATGGTTCAACAAATAGTATGAACTAGAAACTCTGTTCCTCAAAAGAGATAAGAGCTGTAAACAGTCATTAAATCTCAAAATGTCTATTTCACTCTAATACATTATGTTTTGGGTACTCTACTAGTTTCCCCAGATCATGGAAAACACATGACATCTTTTTGAGACTGGCTTATGTCACTAAGTATAATGGTTTAGTTGCATCCATTTTGTTGTAAAAGAAAGCATTTCATTTATTTTACAGCTGAGTATAAATGCATAGTGTATATGTACCCTAATTTCTTTATCCAGTCAACATTTGATGGACATCTGGGTTGATTCTTTATCTTAGCTATTGTGGATTGAGCTGCAGTTAACATGATGGGTACACAGATCACAATTTCATGCACTAATTTCTTTTGGTTTGGGTAAATTCCCAGTAGTGTGATAGCTACATCATGTGGTAGGTCTATATTTAAGATTTCTGGGGTAGATCCATACTGTCTTCCACAGTGGCTGCACCAGTTTACATTCTCACCAATAGTGGATTAGGGTACCTTTTCTCCACATCTTCTCCAGCATTTGTCATTTATTGATTTCTTTATGAGAACCATCCTAACTGGGGTTAGATGGAAATCTCATTGTGGTTTTGATTTGCATTTCCCTGATGGCTAGTGATCCTGAGCATTTTCTCAAGTGTCTGTTGGGCATTTGAATTTCCTCTATTGAAAAATGCCTTTTCAATTCCTTTGTCCATTTCTTTACTGGACTGTTTGTTTTGTTGCTGTTGAATTTGAGCTCTTTATAGATTCAAGATATTATTTATCAGTTGCATAGTTTGCAAATATTTTCTTCCATTCTATTTCCTCTTCACTTCGCTGTTTCTTTTGAAGTACAGAAGATTCTCAGCTTGATGTAATCCCATTTGTCAATATTGGTTTTGGTTGTCTGTGCTTCTAGTGTCTTTTCCAAGAAGTTTTTGCCTATGCAAACATTGGTCTTGCAGAGTTCCCCCAATATTCTCTAGTAATTTGATGATATCAGGTCATAGATTTAGGGTCTTTATTCCATTTTGAGTGTTTTTTTTATGTAAGGTTTAAGGTAGGGGTCTAGTTTCATACTTCTGTATGGAGAGATCCAGTTTTCCCAGCACCATTAGTTGAAGAGAATGTCCTTGCTCTAGGGATTGATTTTAGCTGCTTTGTCAAAAATGAGTTTGTTGTAGGTGTATGGATTGATTTCTGGAGTTTTTTTTTTTTGTTCCATTGGTCTACACATCTGTTTTTTGTGCTAGTACCAGGTTGTTTTGATTATCACTGCCCTGTAGTATGTCTTGAAATCAATTATTCTGATGTCTCTGGTTGTTTTTTTTTAATATAGAATGCTTTACCTATTCGAGGTCTCTTGGTTTCCATATGAATTTTAGCATAATTTTTTTACAGCTGAGAATATCACTGGAATTTTGATTGGAATCACATTGAATCTGTAAATTGCTTTTGATAGTATGGACAGATTAATGATATGGATTCTTCCAAGCATGAACATGGAAGATTTTTCCATTTCCTATGTCTTCTATTTATTTCTTTAATGTTTCATAATTTTCATAAGAGATCTTTGACATCCTTGGTTAATTTTATTCTAAAGGATTTAATTTTTTGTAGTTATTATGAATGTGATCGATCTTACAATTTCTTTCTCAGCCATGGCATTGTCTGTGTATTTAAAAGCATTTATCTTTTGTGTTAATTTATCCTGCCACTTTACCAAACTCTTTTACGTGTTCTGTCAGTGGAATCTGTTGGATCTCATATATAGAATCATGTCATCTGCAAACAGGGATAGTTTGACTTCCGCCTTCACAATTTGTATCCCTTTAATTACTTTTTCTTGCCTAATGGCTGTGGCTAAAACTTCCATGATAGTATTGAATAGCAGTGGTGAGAGTGGGCATCCTTGTTTGGTTCTGGATCTTAGGGGGAATGCTTCCAGCTGTTCCCCATTCAATTCCCCATTCAACAGCTAGTCCCCATGCTGGCCATGGGTTTGTCATAAATTGGCTCAATTGTGTTGAAGAGTGTGCCTTCTACACCCAATTTGCTCTTGGTTCTCATCATGAAAGGATGTTGTATTTTATCAAATACTTTCTCTGCATCTTTTGAAATAACCATATGGTTTTTGTTATTCAGTTTGTTAATGTGATGTATCACATTTATTGATTTGTGAATGTTGAACTATGTCTGTATACCAGAGATAAATCCCACTTGGCCTGGGTGAATGATCTTTCCAACGTGTTGCTGGTTTCGATCAGCTAATATTTTGTTGAGGATTTTTGCATCTATGTTCATCAAGGGTATTGGTCTATAGTTCTTTCTCTGCTGTGTCTCTTTCTCATTTGGGAATTAAGATGATGCAGGCTTCATGAGAGGAGTTTGGGAGGATTCCCTCCATTTCAGTTGTTTGAGTAGCATGAAAAAAATTGGAATTAGTCCTTCTTTAAATGTCTGATAGAATTCAGCAGTGACGCTGTCTGGACCTTCAGCATTGCATCATCTAATCATTACATAGTGCTCTTCTTCATCTCTTTTAACAGCTTTTGTGTTAATATCCATTTTGTTTGATATTAGGGTGGCTATACCTTCTCTTTTTCTGTTAGCATGGAACATCTTTTCCCATTCTTTCTCTTTCAGTCTGTGTGTGTGTCTTTGTTGGTGAGATCTTTCTTCTAGGCAGCAAATAGATGGGTCTTGGTTTTTAACCCATTCAGCCAGTCTGTATCTTTTAACTGGGGAGTTAAGGCCATTTACGTTCAATGTTACAATATATAAGTAATGAATCGACCCTGATATTTTCCCATAAATATTCCTATTGTTTACTTTGGATTTCCTTTGTACTTTTACTGGGAGATTTTCTGCCTTCACATTCTTTCAAAATTATGGCTATTTTTCTTTATTTCCGTATGTAGCGCATCTTTAAGCATCTTTTATAAGGCCAAATTGTGACAAATTCTTTAAATTTCTGTTTGTTATGGGAGGTCTTCATTTCACCTTCATTCATAAATGAGAGCTTTGCAGAGTATAGTATTTTGGTTGACAGGTTTTTTCTCAAGACTTGGATTATGTCTCTTCATTTTCTTGGCCTATAGGGTTTCTGATGAGAAGTCAGCTGTGACTATAACTGGAGATCTCTGGAAGTAATCTGGTGTTTCATGCACATTTTAGAACATTTTCTTTATGTTTTACTTTGGAGAGTTTGTTGTGAAGATATGTTCTGGTCATGTCTATTAGGAGTTCTATGTGCTTCTTGTATTTGGACATCCCTTTCTTTCTACAAATTGGAGAAGTTTTCTGTAATTATTTCACTAAATAGGCCTTCCAGTCCATTCTCACTTTCCACACATTCAGGAACTCCTAATATCCATCTGTTAGGTGGTTTGATATATCTCATATCTGCAACATTGTTTTTAAGTTTTCTAATTTCTTCTTTTTTGGTCTGAAAGATTTCAAAGATTTGTCTTCTAGCTTGGATATTCTGCCTTACCAAGTCTGTTTTTAAGCCTTCACACTGCATTTTCATTTGATCTATTTATGTCTTCATTTCTAATACTTCATATTTATTTCTCATTAAAAATCAATTTCACGGGAAAAATTTTCATGACATGTATAGATTTCTTTAATTTGTGAATTTGCTCCTGATTGCTTTAGAGTAATCCTGTGACTAATCTTTTGAAATCCATATCCAGCATTTCATCAATTTCTTCATCTTCACAATCTAACATTGAAATGTTGTAATTCTTTGGGGTGGTCAAGTTGTATTCTGTATTCTTGAATTTCTTTGTTCTTAAACATTTATGGAGATACTTGGTTTTTTCCCTGTGATGGCTTTTATCTTTGAACTATGCCTCTATGGCTTAGTGGAGTCTCTGCACTTTCAGCGAGTACCCTGAGGTATGTGATGAGTGTGGCCAGGGAGCTCTAGGCATTGTTCCAGGGTGGGGCAAGTAACCAGGGTAACACCCAAGTTAGCGTGGTAGATCTCCTCTCATTAATACAAGGGGGGAATGGTCATCTCCTCTCCTCCAAGGTGATCAGTATCCATGTGTTAGCCCCTAGTGGGTTCAAAACTCACCTGCACCACTGTGTGAACCACAGATGATCTGTGTGGTCCTTAATCTGAGCATGGATCCCGCTGTAATGACCTACACTGGGCAACCAGGGAGTTCTTAGTGTGTGGAGCCACACAAAGTGATTGCCCAGAGACCACAAGCTACAGCCTGTGCCCTCTCATGCTGTCAGAGTCCCCACAGTCTCAACCTACAAGGCTTCTACCACTGCTGTGTGCAGAGGGTCAGCTCCATTCCACCAGCCTGTCTGGTCCAAAGAGAGACATTCCCTGAGCCAGCTGTCTGTGGGTGCTCCTCCTATGTGGCCTGAGTTGCAAAGCCTGTGGTATATTGGGACTCTGGGACTGCCTCACAGACTACTGTGGGTGCCCAGCCCCCTGTCAATCCTCTCAGCAAGGCTCAAAGTTGGTGGAGAACACAAATTTTCCCCTCTGTTAAAATCTCTGGATCTCACACATACACAAGAGCCACTGGCTGAATGTTTCTCTCCCTGCCATTGCTACCAGTACTGCTAAGAAGGCATCCTGTCTTAGCCAGATGCTGTGCACGTGCACAACGGCTTCTGCAGCTGCCACTTTTACTCATAAGTGGCACCTGTCCTCTCTCAGCCCGGTTCTGCTGTGGGGAGGGCAGGGTAGGGTGAGAGAAACATGATGCTCTTTTTACTTCCATACTCATGCCATGCTCGCTCTCCAGCTACATCACCATGGTTGCTGCAGTCTGACCTCACCTCTGTCTCCAATCTGATGCCCTCTCTGGCTCATGGCTGCTCTAGTCATGTTTTGTGTCTGTGTTCATGCTGTATATCCACACCTTCCACACAGGTCCCAATGTTCTTCTTCTGTAGAATTTGCATTGCAGTTTTCTCTCCAATTCTCCCCTGAAAGTGCACTTTCTACACTATTTTTTAACTATTTATCCCCAGCCTTGTGCCATATGTCATTTTCTATCCCGCCATCTTGGAATCAAGCATCTGACTTTTCTATACATAAACTGTGAATTAAAATTTCTCATATTGCTTATCACATAATCCTTTCAAAATTTATTTTTGACTTGAATTTGAGAAAGAGAAGCAGGGGCAGAGAGAGATTGATTGATTGATTCTTGGAATCTGATTACTTGAGCCATCACCACTCAAGCCAGATACAAGAATTGAACCCAGGCACTCTAGTGAGGGATGCAGGCATCTTAATTGTTAGCCTCAGTATCTGCTCTGCCTAAACCCTTTCTTATTGAATAGGTATCACTTCATGTTTCTGGTAATGGGCTAATTTGAAGTAAAGGTGAAGAAAATAATTTGACTTTTCCCTCTAAAAATGTTATTTTTAGTTAATTTCAAACTGACCCAAAAAGAAAAAAAAAACCTGCATACATAATATGTTCCTTTATGTAGATCCATTTAAAAATTTATTTTTACCTCACTTTAAAAGTAGAGAGAGCTCTTCCATCTCCTGGTAAATTCTGCAACCACATACAACAACCAGGGTGTGGCCAGGCTAAAGCCAGGAGTCCTGAACACAATCCAAGTGCACCATTTGAGTGTCAGGGGACCAAGCTCTTGAGACATGATTTGCTGCTACTCAGGATGTAGATGAGCAAGAAGCTGGATTGGAAGCAGAGGCAGGACTTGAACCGGGAAATCCAATATGAGATGCCCAGGCCACATCTTAACCTCTATGCCAAAAGTCTATCCCTAGATTCACTTTTTTTGAAATATTTATTTTATTTGAAAGGGAGAGGCAGAGAGAGAGGTTTTCCATCTGCTGGTTCCCTTCCCAATTGGCCTCAACTGCCAGAGCTGCGCTCATCTGCAGCCAGGAGCCAGGAGCTTCTTCCAGGTCTCCCACCTGGGTGCAGGGGCCCAAGGACCTGGGCCATCTTCTACTGCTTTCCCAGGCCATAGCATAAAGCTAGATAGGAAGAGGAGCAGCTGTGACTAGAATCGGCACCCATATGGGATGCCGGCGCTTCAGGCTGCTGCTGTGCCACAGTGCCGGCCCCTAGATTCACTTTTTTTTAAGCATTTCAATTTTAATTTAAGATTTAAAACATTTTGATGCATTTGTTTTATAGTTTACCCTACACACATGTGCACATGTACATTATATTTTTTGAACTATTTGAGAATAGCTTACATACATAATAGCCCTTCACTCCATAATGTTTCAGTGAATATTTCCCAAGAACAAGAATATTTTATTACATTTCTATGAAGCATTATCAAATTCAGTAACTTTATTGTTGATAATAATGCTTTTATTTAATCTATAGTCCTAATTATATTTTCCTGATAATGTCTTTTAAGGCAGTTTTTCTCCTTCTGGAGCAATATTCAATTCAGAATCATATTTTATGGTTAATTTTCATATCTCTTCAGTTTCTTTTTAATCCTTTTTTGTTTTTTTTTTTTGTTAATACCTTTTGAATAATACAGTTCAATTCTTTTATAGAATGTCTTTTAGTTTTTTTTCTGATATCTTTTAACATGTAGAATTTATTTCTGAATATCTGGCTAGCATATACTAAACTTAAGTATATATAGTATATGCTAAAGTCAATTGTTCTTTTCAGGATATTGTATCTAGACGTACATGACTTTCTTTTTGCTGTTGATTGGTGATAATCTTGGTTAAGGGGTTTTCTGATTTATCCACTGTATGGGCACAGTCTGCATTTTCATATATTATGTTTTATGACTTATATGATTTTCTTCAATGTCACAATGTTCACAATGTCACAAGGATGATTTTTAAAATACCTAAATGATTAAATTTGCCCAACATGTGTTTTTCACTTTAATTCATGTTAATCATCAACTCTGATAGAAGAAACAGTAATTCTATATTTTAATATTATTGTTATATTATCAATTTTATTATCTCTAAGTCTAAAATATTGTAGAATTTTACTAAGATTCTTTATTTTAAAGGACTTTACCTTTTATACAATTAACACGTAAATATTGAATCCATTTCAGTGTTTTGAGCATGATCTTTGGTATACTTTTCTTCACTCTTATCTGCTCTGGGAAATTTCTCAGCTTCATGAGTCTGTAAATTAATTTTTACACAATCAGAATAAACATATTTTAGCCATTATTTCTTCTCTTTTCTTTGAGACCACTATTATACATATGTACTGTTATTTGATTTTGCCCCACAGTACTCTAGAGTTCTGTCGTCTTCATTTTGTGCCTCGGTCCTTCAGACTGCAGAATTTTTCATTTATGTTCAACTTCACTGGCTCAGGATTTCTGTTAAACCTGCTGTTATATTCATGCAGTGAATTTTACATTTAGTTTATTGTTCTGTTCAGTTGTAGAGTTTCTCTTTGCCTTTTAAAATAGCTTTCATTTATCTCCTGAGACTATCTGTTCTTTCATTATAGTCATGTTTTTCTTTAATTTTCTGAACATTTTTTTTAGTTCTTTGAATGCATTTTAATAGCTGACTTAAAGTTGTTATCTGCTAAATGCAAAATTCATGCCATCTCTGGATTAGTTTCTTTCAATGGCCTTTTTGTTACCATGTATTTCATCTTTCTATAAATCTAGTAATCATTGATGGCATACTGGAAATTGAAACGAAAAAATTTCACTTTGAACCTGAGCATTCAAGGGCTTACATGTTATTAGGCCACAATTTTAAATAATTTAAGGTGGGGATGGCATTGTGGTGCGGCAGGTTGAGGTGCAACACCTGCATCCTATGTCAGAGTGCCAGTTCAGTTCCTGGCTGCTCTGGTTCCAGTCCACTTCCTGCTTTCGCACCTAGGAAGGCAGCAGATCAGGGCCCAAGTACTTGGGTCCTTGACACTAATGTGAGAAACAAGGATGGAATTTTTTTTTAATTTTTTATTTAGTAAATATAAATTTTCAAAGTATAGTTAATGGATTACAATGGCTTCCCCCCCATAATTTCCCTCCCACTCACACCCCTCCCATCTCCCGCTCCCTCTCCCATTCCATTCACATCAAGATTCATTTTCAATTATCTTTATATACAGAAGATCAATTCAGTATATATTAAGTAAAGATTTCATCAGTTTGCACCCACACAGAAACACAAAGTGTAAAATACTGTTTCAGTACTAGTTATAGCATTACTTCACATTGGACAACACATTAAGGACAGATCCCACATGAGAAGTAAGTACACAGTGACTCCTGTTGTTGACTTAACAATTTGACACTGTTGTTTATGGCGTCAGTAATCTCCCTAGGCTCTAGTCATGAGTTGCCAAGGCTATGGAAGCCTTTTGAGTTTGCCGACTTCGATCTTATACCGACAGGGTCATAGTCAAAGTGGAAGTTCTCTCCTCCCTTCAGAGAAAGGTACCACAAGGATGGAATTTCTGGCTCTTGGATCAGCACAGCCCATCCTTGGCTGTTGCAGTCATTTGGGGAGTGAAACAGTAGATGGAAGATCAATCGTATGCTCAGTCTCTCTGTCTCTGTCTCTCATTCTTCCTTTCAAATTAGTCAGTCTACCTTTAAACAAAAAAGCTAAGATGTACTGAAAGGTACTCTAACTTGTCTTGACCCAACCTCTGAACTCTCCTGCAGATTCTGTGAAGACTAAGTTTTAGGCTTTGTTAGGGTAGAACCTAGGATACGTCTTACTGCAGTGTGTTATCACTACCCACAAAGTGTGCCTCATGAAGCAGCCAATTTCTCAGATGACTGCCTGGGGTAATAGGATGTTTTAATGAGTCTATGTCACTCTGCTTGGCATGGACTCCCATATCCACTGTCACTGTTTGACCTCTAATATCTCTAATGTAGTCTTAACTTGTAGCAGCAATTCTCTAAAAAGCCTCGTGTGTTCTTGCCTAGCACATGTATAGCTCAATCTTTGACTACAAAGATATAGGGAATACTGCTCAGAGATCTGAAACCCATCTTCTGAGCAGTTCTTTCATTTCTGGCTCTTTGCCTTGCATATTGCATTCTCTTCGGCTCTCAACTTTGATCTCTGCATTTTAAGTGGACCAAGTCCCATGATTTGTTTGGATCCCTCCCTTCGCTGAGGTTGGCTAACTTATCCCAAGGAGAAAGAAGGGAAAATTCTGGAGCTTTCCCTTCACTCAAAAAGTACAGGTTTGTGCTGCAAGTTACACATGTTTTTCCCGAAATTCCCTGTTACATGTTTTGTCCAACTCTATTGCTATTTATACAGAGTGACTTAATCCGGGACAAATTTTGTAGCCAGAAACTAAATTTTCTTATGCCTTCTTTCTAATTGAATTTTTGTTTTCTTTTCTCTCCTCTCTGCTGGTTTTAAGTTAATATACTTTATTTCTGTTATTTTAAATTACCCTTAGAATCTTTGCTTGCTTTCTTATAGCCTAAATTTATTTCATCTCTATTTTCTTCTCTTGAGCAATAAAAGATATTATAACCCCAATTTAACCACCCACTTCATTTTATGGCACAGTAATACCTTGTTTTGTTATTTATCACATTCAACATTCTTAATCTTATTTTAAATACATTTATTATTGATCAAGTTCACTCCATGTTCACTAAATTCCCCTCCCGTTTTTATCATATGTAACTCTTATCTGAGATTATTTTCTTCCCCAAATCCTTTGTATATTTTTTATGTGGGTGCTTTGATCATAAACTTTGCTTTTATATATCTAAATGTATATATTTTAGTTTTGCCTTCATATTCTGGTTTGGGCAGAGTCTAATTGATGATTCTCAATCCTTAGACTTTTCTGTAGTCTTCTGGCATCCATTGCTGCTTTGAGACTGTGTTTCTGATCTATTTGTAAAACCCTTCTTGGTAATTCTCTTAGTTTGCACATGCTACAGTCACATTTAAGATGAAGATTTTCAGTCTTGTTAGTTGAAATCAGAAAATAGGAAGATAGGACAGCAAAAAATAGCTGTTCCAAGATGTGATTTAGTGGAACATCAGCCTCATCCCATAGGAAGCTTTTCAACCTGTGGGCACCACAGAACTATTCCACGCTGATGCAAGACAACCAAGTGTCCTTTGGTGTCCTGTAGTTAGTAATACTTGACTAGAAGCTGTGCTGAGAGGGAGAATGGAACTTCTGGGACATTCCCAGTGAGCAGAAGACCATTATCAAGAGGATGTGCATGTGGGTCCTCAACCCTGGCAAAGGGGATCCAAGCAGGGCTCCGGTGCTCATTCTATTTCTAGCTACTTGTACGAGCCCTTTGTCTTTGTTTTTCTGCAAGTTTACTAGTACCTCTAGGTGTAAATTTCTTCTTCTTGATCCTGTTTGGAAAGCACTGTTTTCTGGATCTATTATGGAAAATTTTGGGCTAGTGCCTTTTTCAATGTTGCCTCTCCTAGACAGCACATTTTAAGAATGATGTCTTAAAATTGTTGGCCCTGCTTGCCTTCCTTGCCTTGTCCTAGACATGGCCCTAGCCTTGATATTCTCTTTCCTCTCTTCTCTAGGGAATCAGATTGCTCATAGATTAGAATCTTTTTTAAAAAAAAATTAAATATTTTGAGAGGTAGTTACAGAGAGAGGGAGAAATGGAGAGAAAAGTCTTCTGTCCACTGATTCACTCCCCAAATGGCCACAGGAGCTGAAGCTGGGTGGATCTGAAGCCAGGAGCTAGGAGCTTCTTCCAGGTTTCCCTCACAGGTACAGGGGCCCAAGCACTTGGGCTACCTTCTGCTGCTTTCCCAGGCCAAAGCAGAGAGCTAGATCAGAAGAGGAGCAGCCAGGACTTAGAACCAGAGCCCATATGGGATGCCAGTGCCACAGCGGGAGACCTAGACACTACACCACAGCACCAGCCCCATGTTAGAACTTTTATTCTCTCCTCCACCTTTGTATGTCTACCACTTTTCCTCTCTACATTGTGTATTATGTATTCCAGTGTATCTTTCATTTTGTTTACTCTCTGAAGTTGTGTCCAGTATATCTTCAATCTGTCATAATTTTTATCGAGATTGTAATTTTAATATTTTTGAATTTCTAGAAGTTATTTTTATTAAGATTATAGTTGATTTTTATATCCTATTTTTTAGTGTTTTAGTTTCCTGTCTTACATGTTTATGGATTTTAAGCACATTTGTTCTATGTAGTATACCTGATGCTGCAAAATCTGTATTCCTTGAAAATCTAATTCTACTGTTGCTTCTTAGGGCACTCCTTTATGAAGGCCTGTTGTCTTGTGGATTTTATTATATTGGATTCTGAGATGTTTCTGATTTATTTACAATACTAAGATGAGTTAAATTCCTTTGGAGAGAATTTAATTTGCTATTTTTAATTTTAATTTTAATTTCTTTGCTTGAAGATTTCCAGGAGTTACAATCATATAAAGCAAGACCTAAAGGCTGTAGAGGAAAAAATATAGTTTATGTGCTTTTTGATTTTCTTTTTCTCTACTCCAAGCTGTGAGTGTCACAGGTAATTCCTGCCTTGTCACTTACCTGTTAGAAGGTATTTTTTATTACCAAAACTTTCAGATTTTGGAGCATTTTAAATTCCAACTTCCCATCTTTTGCAAGCCTGGAATATCATTCACTATTTCCTGTGAGGCTATTAAGATCCCAGTATCCATAAATACCATCAGTAAATACATATGATTTTTGCACTCATCTGAGGACTCAAAGTAATGACACTGCTGTCTGCTTTAAAATCCAATCATTCTCACTGGTTCAGTGGCATAGGCAGTTGATGGTAGCCACACTAGGCTTCAGATTCCTTGTTAATAAAATGAGGGTACTTTTGTACCCTGCCCTGAAGGTTGATATGGATATTGGGTATTCAAAAGGACAACTCAGAATAATGACTGATTTACATTTGGCTGTATTAATTACCTATTTTTAACATCACAATAGCAAGAAGGTTGCACTTTTAAAATACTTTGAGCTTTTAAAAATAGTTTAAATAAAAATGTTTCTCAACGTAGCTTTATTGAGTCCATGTTGTTGCACAGTTGCCTATTCAAAACAGTTTTGGCTATTTATTTGAATATACAAAAGGGAGTAAAAAAATGATTGTGGGAATGAAACTATCCTTGAAATTAGTGTCCAGTATTTCTCTATGGGTTCTGCATCTGCAGACTAAATCAACTGCAGATCCAAAATATTTTGGAGGGGGGGAAACTCTGTACCGTACATACTTAGACTCTTATTTCATAAACAATTTAGTGTAATAATTACCCAGCATTTACATTCTATTCTGTATTACTAGTAATCTAGAGTTGCTGTGTACTGGAAAATGTGCATAGGTTCTGTGTAAATACATATAAGAGACTTGCACAACTACAGATATTGGTACCCACAGCGGTTCTAGAAGAAATCCCTTGTGTAGATACTGAGGGACAAATGTATTTCACTCAAACCAAAGTTGTCATCAGCTGACTAAATTTCTCATTATTGAGAAATGAAATGCAAGCCTAGAATTTAGTTATTCCTAGCACTCAGCAGCTGAACATGCTTGAACATGAGATTTGGCTTTGTTGTAGTCAGTGTTTCTGCCCTTCCTCGGCATAGCTTCAGCATACATGTCAAAATGCCTGGGCTGGGCCTGGCTTGTGGTGCAGCAGGTTAGGCTGCTGCTTGTGACTCCAACATCATATATCCATGTGTGGTTAAGTCCTGGCTACTCTGCTTCTGATCCAGCTTCCTGGTCATGCACCCGGGAAGACATAGAATGATGACCCATTTGCTTGGGTTCCTGTCAGCCATGTGGGAGACCAAGATGCAGTTCTTGGATCTTGGCTTCTAAATGTCCTAGACCTGACTATTGTTGCCATTTGGGGAGTGAATGAGCAGATAGAGAGTGGATGGATTCTCTCTCTCTGCCTTTTAAGTAAATATGTAAGTAAATCTTTTTTTTAATCCCTATCCCTTGACCTTTATCTTTGTGGGCTTTCATAATTGATGCTTGAACTTGTGTAATTGTAATTCAGTGAAGAAAACTTTTTTTCTGTATTATTGCTTGTAGGTAGAGACAAATACATGTCTATTATATATCTTTTTTTTATTTGTATTTTCTTTCCATAGTTTAAAGGCAGACACTTCTAAATACCTGAGGTTCTAGTCCTTTGTTTCATGTTTTTCTTTTCCTGAATAATGGTTTCATAAACTAATAAGCAAAACAATAGAAATACAATGAATCCATATTTATCTTGCAAAAGAAAATCATTTCACTGGCCTTCAAAACCTGACTGGATAACTTGGATAATTCTTGGCTAACACCCAATTAAAATTATCAAATGTTTTTACTGTTAACCACTGTAGAAATATGCTTTCAAATTGAATAGCCATATATTCTATGCTAAATTACACACACACACACACACACACACGCACAACAATGAGAGCCCTCTTTTAAGTCAAAATAATTGGAAAATTATTAGTGGTCCTGGGAAACACTAATGTTCTATCCCCTGCCCCTGGGACTGTCTTAAAGGGTCAAGTCCCCAGTTACCATGCCTGCAAATGCGAATGAATGTGTGCAAATTGAAGTTTGTTTCTTCTTGATCATCTTTCAAGTCAGGGATCATCCAAGAAAATTATTTGTGCCTTTTTTCAAAGTCTGTAGACAGATGAATTGGAATTTCAATGTGTCTATAGTCCTTGAACATTTAATTCACTTAAAAATTTTTCTTTAAAGATTTATTTAATTTTATTTGAAAGAGTTACAGAGAGGTAGAGACAGAGAGGTCCTCCATCTGCTGGTTCACTCCCCAGATGGCCGCAATGGCTGGGGCTGCGCCAGTCCAAAGGCAGGAACCAAGAGCTTTTTATGGGTCTCCCACATGGGTGCAGGGGCCCAAGGACTTGGGCCATCTTCCACTGCTTTCCCAGGCCATAGCAGAGAGCTGGATCAGAAGAGGAGCAGCTGGGACTAGAACCAGCGCCCATATGGGATGCTGGTGCTTCAGGCCAGGGCTTTAAAAGTATATCATGCATGTGGAAGAGTGAACAAATCTTCAAATATTAAGTGTGCAGCTCTTTTTTGGGTGGGGGGACAAAAAGAAGACCCAACATCAGGGTCAAGAAAGAACATTTTCAGTCTCCCAGAGGATCTCTCTTCATGTCTTCCCATTATTAAAGGTTTCCCGTCACATTTTATATCAACACATACAAATGCTCCTGCACTTACACTGGAGTTACATGCCAATCAACCCATCAGAAATTGAAAACATTGAAAGTAGAAAATGCATTTAACACACCTAACTGACCAAGCATCACAGCTCAGCCACACAGGACGTTGTCGAGTGTGGCTGTTTCCTCTGTGATTGCCTGGCTGATCAGGAGATGCAGCTCCCTGTCCAGCATGAGAGTAATATGCTGCACATTGCAAGGCAGAGGAAATATCAAAATTCAAAATTTGAAGTCCAATTTCTACTGAATTGATCACTTGTGAACTATTGCCATGACCAAAAAATTCTACATCAAACCATTGTAAACTGGTAACTCTATTAGATTGCTGATGCTTACTTAAAATACTACAGACTGGGTAGATAAATAGCAGAAATATATTACAGTTCTGGAGGCTGCAAGTCCAAGATCAAGGTGCAGCAGGGCTTTCTCCAGAGGCTGCTGTCCTTGAATTGCAGATGTTTCCTTTTACAGCCTTCACTAGCCTTTTATCTATACCTTTACATACAGCTGTGTCTTTTAAGGACACCAGTTGTATCAGATTAGAGCACCATCCCAATACCTCACTTAACCTTATTTACCTTCTCTGAGGACTTATCTTCAAATACAGTAACATTAGTGGGTACCTTCACTGTTTTACTTTTGAGACAATGCTATTCAGTCATAACAAAATACTATCATGCAGTATAGATATTTGCAGATAATTTCTTTTCAATTTTTTGATAGTCATCCATGTTCATCTATATTTCATTTTCCTTATATGTATAGCACTTCATTGTATGGATATGTTAATTTTTTAATCCATTTTATAGCTTAATAGAGATTCAAATTGGTTCTTACTGTAATTAGTGCAAATCATAACTCCCATACATAGTTTTTGGGAACCATAGCATACCTTCATTGTGGCTTTAAAACCTAATTATGGAATTTTTCAACATAAGAGGTGGATATGTTCAACTTTAGAGGATACTACCAACCTGTGTTACAACTCATGTCAATTTCCACCCCTATCATCAGGGTTTAACAAAAACATTACTTATATTACTTGTTAACTGTTGCTTTTTAAGTCAGCCGTATTTGTTTACATGTAGCAGTGTCTAATTTTAATTCATATTCCAAATGATTAGCAAAGTTTAGAATGTTCATCAAAAATTGGAATGCCCTGTTTATATCTTTTACTCATTTTTCTATTGTTAGCTATTTGCGTATTGATTTGTAGCAGTGTGCTTTATATATTCTAAATATGAGTTATCTGACAAAAGTATTGCAAGTTTCCTTCTGCACTATGTGGTTTGCCATTTGGTTCTCTACTTGGTATATTTTGACAAACAGAAGGTTTTTAATTTAAACTCAGACTTATGTATTCCCTCGATGGATACCACTTAAATACTGTTTAGGAAATTTGTTTTCTACCCTAAAGGGAAAGACATTTTATTCTAATGCTTTACTATTTATTTTCCACATTTAGCTATAAAACCCTCTAGAACCGATGCTTATACATGGAGAAACCAAAATTCACTTTGTTCACCCAAAGGAATATATGTAATTGATTAAGAACAATTTAGAAATAAATTGCCATTTCCCCCATGCTTTACATTGTTAAATTCACCATAATTTTTTTTTTAGATTTATTTGAAAGAGTTAGATCAATCTTCCTTCTGGTGGTTCACTCCCCAGATGGTAGCAATGGCCAGAGCTGGGCAGGCTGAAGAATGGAGCCAAGAGGTTTACCGGGATCTCCCATGTGGGTGTGAGGGGACCCAAGCACTTCCTCTTGCTGCTGTTCCAGGTAATTAGAGAGCTGGATCACAAGTGCAGCAGTCAGGACTAGACCCGTCACCCCTATGGGATGCTGGTGTTGCATGCAGCAGCTTTACCTGTTACGCCATGACATCAGACCCATAAATTCACCATTAATTTACTGCCAGAGTTTCTGTGGGCTTGTTGCTGGACTCTTAATTTAATTCCTTTTATCTTTTTATCTGTCTTTGTGCTGATTACTGTCCTGATAGCAAAACTTGTTGTAAAGGTTTTGCAATCTGGTAGACTAAGGACTCAAGATTTGTTTTTATTTAATGTTGCTGTGAGTAATCTTGGCCCTTTACACTTCCTTGTAAATATTAGCTTGTTAATTTTTACAAAGAGTAAACGAATGAGATTTTGATTGTGATTATACTGAATAGTTGAATCAATTTGGGGGGAAATGACATTTTTGGAATATTCAGTCTTCCAATCTGAGTTTAGTTTTTCATTTTTCTGATTTGTCTAATGTTTTATAATTTTTGGTGTAAAGATCATAAACATCCTTTGTTAAATTCTGAGCATTTGAAGTTTTTAAATCTATTGTTTAATTTCTTTATTCGTATGGTAGTATAATTTTGTACAGTGACATTGAATTCACTAATCTGGCTACAATTATTGTATTTTACTATTAACCTTATACTATTCTGTAGGCTCCTGTGAATCAATATCATTTTTTTAAAAAAAATTGTTTGAGTGGCAGAGTAACAGAATAAAAGAGATCTTCTGCCCTCTGCTTCACTCCCCAAATGCCTACAAAAGCCAGAGCTGGGCCAGGCTGAAGCCAGGACCCCAGAACTCCATCTGGGTTTGCCCTATAGGTAGAAGGGACCTAACTACCTAAGCCATCACCTCCTGCCTCCAGAGTGTGCACCAGTAGGAATCTGGAATTGGATGGGATGCTATCTTCCCAGTCACTGCCTAAACTACTGTGCCACAACACCTGCCCCTGAATCATCATTATTTTAAGTGTATTTCATTACTCATTAAAATAAATGATTTTCCTTGATATTTACCATAAAATTGGATGTTTTATTTTGAAATAGCAATTGAACAAGTTTAGCATATTTATAGAAATAAAAGCTGCAGTATAGAGTGTAGGTTAGTGCTTTAGCAATTGAGTAGACACTACAAAATAGGAGTTACTAACTCCTCTCTGCTTTCATATGCATAATACGCTGAGAGAATTGGTGTGCCATTCTTGTGTTTAGTTTCCTCTTCTATAAAATATTTAGACAAATTTTAATTTCATTTAATCGTAGATGAAAATCTGACTTTCTATAGCTGAGCTTTGAGCCCTATTTTTCTTTTTAGAGTCTTGTGATTCTAGGAATAATGAGCTGCTCATTGTAGGGGAGGATTCTAAGTAGGGTCAAGCTAACTCAGCACCCCCATGTCCTTTTATCACAGTACCTGTGACTTCTTTCTTCCCTGGACACCATACATTGACTGGGAATAACAGAATTCTATCTTGGGTTCATTTTTTTAGATACTTCCTTCCTTTAACATCCCTTCATTGTTCCCAAGTCATGTTAGGAGCTGATTGCTGGCTTACACTGAGAGTCATGAGGTGTCTCCAGTCTGTATCCTGAAAAGTAGTCTTCTGGTCTTAATGCCCTTACCTCCATACCACATTCATGCAGGAGTTTAATTTACAGACAAGGGAAGTGAGAATTTATATTGGATACCCACCCCCCAACACTGTCCTTTTCTCCACTCAACTCTTGGGTCTGTGGTAGTTCAATCTCCCTTGCATCATTTTCTCCACTTTTAACATTGTGAAACTACATGGTCTAGTTCTCTAAGCATGACTTCTGATATCTTAATGGCAACTTAATCATAATTTAAAAATGGTTTTCTGACTAGAGTAAGCTTGGCATTTGAGACCTTTATCTTACTATGGGTCCAAAATTCTTGCTGGATGTCAAAATTTAGACTCTTAATTTATTTGTTAAAAATCCTAATCTTCCTTGAGGAAAATGCTACATCTGGCAGTGAGGTGAGGTCACACAGAAATGAAAGCATTACATTTGGACATATTTCCAAATAACAGCATCTTTCTTTTATGAAGTTATGTCAGCCGTCCTGTACTTTTATTCTATGCCTCTTTTCTATGTGACATACTTCTTTGCTGAAATGTTCTTTAAATTTGTGGTAGCAATTCAACCATGAGCTATGGTATATGCAACACAATATTCTCTTATCTATGTTGATATTTAATAGTTAATTAGTACTGCATTTACCAAGAACCTTCTTCATGTATGCAAATCATTGAATTCACTAAAGGGAATAGATGAGACACGTAAGATAGAGAAACTTGTTGAGGACCTTAAAATATAGTTAGGGAAATATGACAGCACACGACAATGTGAGAACACAATATAAATTATAGGCACTGGCTGTACAAGGTCAGAGAAAGATAAAATCAATGGAGTCCAAAGAACCTGGGGGATCACTTTGGAGAGATACTGGAATTAAAGCTTTAGCAGGGTGGTAAATTTGAAAGGTACTGGAAAGCAAGAATTGAATGACAACCAGGATGAACAGACATGGGGTTAGAACTGGAATAGAATGTGGTAGCCACTAGGCACTTTGCTTGACCGAGCAGGAGAGATTGTATTAAAAAACAATGTAAAATGCTAAAAAAGCTTTTTAAAAACCTATATCCAGTTGACATAATATACAAGTTTTATCTGCTTTCCCCATGGGTCTCTTAAAGCGCAGACTGGAAAACCAATATCACAGGATGTAAATTGGAAAATTTTGACCCTTGAAGCAGTACCTATCAGATACTAACATGATTTATGAACTAGATCACCTTGTAGAAATTCCTTAGTAGGAAAATGAAAATTGGTGAGATAACTCCTACATTTCTAATTCAAAAGGGCTGTGAAAGCTGAAGATTAAAGGAAGATTTATTTGGACTGAACTGAGAGTGTGCTAGAAATACCCTTAAGGAGGGATGGTGTGGGATGTTTTGCCCCTCAGTGTTAGAGGTGCTTCAAGGAGACATGGTGGAAAGATTAATAGTTGTCCCCTGAAGGTAGGGAGCGATGTTGGAGACAGTGGACTGCTTCCTGTTGAATCTAAAGGTCTAGGAATGAGCTAGTAAGCAACTAACGGCAGAGCCAAGTAAAGTTGCTAACGTGAGATTAGCCTATTTTTCAGGGATATTTAGTTTCCACTGTAAGAGGTGTGGGCCATGAATGTGAAAGAGCTGTAGTGAGATTGCGTTAGGTCCTTTCCTTAAGGCTGCCTACCAGCTGAATTGGTCTCATCAAGTAGAATCTGAAGGTATCACTTAGGGCTGTCGATGTAGTGAGGCAAGTGAGACAATATGACCCACATCAAGGACAGTAGAGCTGAATGGTAAAGGTTCCCAGGAAATATGGGATGGGATTATCATGGAAGAAGCTGGAAAGCACCCACAGGGTGAGAATCAGCTTTTTAAAAAAGATTTACTTATTTATTTGAAAAGTAAAATTGTATGTAGAGAGATCTTCTGTATGTTGGTTCACCCCACAAATGGCATCAACTACCAGGACTGTGCCAGGCCAATGCCAGGAGATTGTTCTGAGTCTCCCATGTGGGTCCAGGGGTCCAGGGACTCAGGCTGCCTTCGGCTGCTTTCTTAGGTGCACTAGCAGGGAGCTAGACCAGAAGTGGAACAGTTGGACTTGAACTGATGCCCATATGTGATGTCAACACTGTTGCCCTGAAAATCAGTTTTAAACAGATGCAGACCCAGAGAATGTGCTCTCTTAGTTCGGCAACCAAAATTAAAAACTTTCTTCTCAATTTGCCGTTTTTTTTTTTTTTGCACCTTCCATTTTTCTTTCTGCTCACATATTCTAGAGGAATTAGGATAACTAGCTGGGAAAGAGAGACCCAGGAAAAGAAGAGAAAACAACCTTGAAAAACCATTAACTATTGGCTTGGTCCTATCTTTAAATAAGTTTTCTATATGCAACTATTCTAATTTGTCAAGTGAGAATGTAGCAAGTTAAAGGAACTATAAGGATACTTTAAGCTCTGAGAGATTGGGGTCTGGGTAGAGACTTGATTCTTTTTAATTTTTTTTTATTTGAGATAAGCAAATTTAATGTAATTCATATATACAGATTTAGGAACATAGTGATATTTCCTACCCTCCTGCCCATGCTCCACCCTTCCTCCTCTCTTAATTTTATAATATTCTACTTTTAGTTTACTTTATACACGTAAGATTTATTAGCTGAAAAGTATTTTTAGATTTCTATGACTATTGTGACAAATTATCACAAACTGGTTGCTTAGAACAGGAGAAACTTATTCTGTCATATCTGGAGCCTGAAAGTCCAAATCAAGGTGTTGCCAGGGTCTTGCTCTTCTGAAAGCTGTGGGGGAGAGGGAGTGGTGAGAATCTGTTCCATGCCTTCCCTTTGCCGTGGTGTTGCTGTCATTCCTGGCCATTCTTTGGATAATAGATGCATCACTCCAATCCCTGCCCTGTCCTTTTCACATGTTCGTTCGTTCTCTCTCTCTCTCTCTCTGTGTGTGTGTGTGTGAGGGAGAGAGGGAGAGCGATGATCTTCAACAGAAATTCTTTCTCTGTGTGTCTTTTTTTTTTACATGGACAGTAACAGCAATATAACAGCACTTATATTGGATTAAGGACCTACCCTGCTCTAGGATAGTCTCATTTTAGTTTACACCTTAATTGCATGTGCAAAGATTCCAAATCCAAAAAAAGTCACATTTCAGAGGTAGCAGAGTAAGACTTCAGCATATCTTTTTTGGGGTATAATTTAACCCACCACTGATTATGCATATTTTGGTCTACTTGATGCCTTTGCCTGAAATTAGAAACTATTGCTGGTGTGCATCGAAGTCCCTTCCTAAATTTTTTATTTCTAAGACATATATGCTGTACTGTTTCAAAATATTTAAGGTTCTGAGTCTAAAACAGCATTTTTAAACCTATCCCTATCAGAGATTCAGCTACTGTTAATGCCTCTGTATTTTGTCCATTTTCCTCCCAATGCTGCGACTAGTCTTTGTTTCTCTGACATGCTCTTAGCACTTTAATGAGCAGTTGAAGACACACAATGGGCACTGCATTGGACTTCACATTAATCTGGTCTTCACGTGTTTTTATGTTTCTGTTCGTCTCTATGCATTGTTCTGTCTCCCTAGAAACACATGTGCACACGTACTTGCCTGCCAGATTATGTCTTTCAAAATACCTCTCTTTTGTGAAATTTTCTTAGACCAAACAAGACTGAATAGCAGCCACATGCACCTAATCAGGTATTCTGATTGACGTTTTTAAATCTCCCTTTCCTGACTGCAGAATATTTTTTTCAATACCTCCTGCTGCTTCAACACATTACATGTTCTTTAAGGATGGTATGTTCACCAATTACTTGAAATAATTATCCCCAGGTGTGTTTCCTTCTCTACACTGTGCTTCTGCCAAGTCTCTTATTGTGCATTGTTTCTCTTCAGTCTGTCACATACCCTTGCTTATTGTAAGGCCTTGCCAGGTGCTTTCTGAATGGAATGGAGTGTTCGTAAGAGTAGATATGGCTGGTGGCTTTAAGTGAATCTTGAAGTAAGTATATCAGTATATCAAATCTTCTTCGAAGGCTTCTTCAAACTCAAATGCTTAGCAAAATCAAGGGACAGCCCTGCAGTGGAGTGGCTGATGGCTCTCTTCATGCAATATATTCAATATATATTCTCACCCACCTACCCAAAAACCTGAAATGGCTGTCATTTCCTTTGTCATCACAAAGTGTGACTGCACTAGCCATCTTTGTGTTACTACATAAAATATCTGAGGCAGTTAACTTTTTAAGGCAAAAGGTTTATTTAGCTCACAGTTTCAAAGGTTAAAAGTCCAAATGATGTAATTTAGGCTCATTGAACGCTGCCTGGCTGCATCAACTCCTGGTGAATGGCAGATAGCATGACAGGAACTTATGCAGGAGTAAGCAGTGGTTACATCTTGAACCAGGAGCAGATAGAGTATGGGTGGGCCTAAATTCACCATTATAAGAGCACTCTTGTGGGAACTCAAGAGGTCCCTTGAAAACTTCTTTCAAAAAAACATCCTCCTTCTCCCCGCTGTGACCTAAGGACCTCCCACTAGATCCCATCTCCCAAAGTTTCCACCACCTCCCAGTGGCACCACCCCAGGGGCCAAGTCTTCAATTACAGAGTACTTGTGATGGTTATGTGGAGGGGGGAGGGGAGAGAAACACACCCAGTTAAGCCATATGCAACCTGTAGTACTGATTAACAGAGGCAAATTACATATTGCCCAATACGTTGTGATTTAACCATTTAGGGCAGTGATTATCAATGGGGTTATGAGATTTCTTTTAAAAGGAAAACACTGATAATAATATTGATAATTATACTGTGTAACACTTGTTAGTTCTTTGCTTGGTACTGTGCACATCCTTTATATTAGGTCTATGAGGTAGAAAGGATTATCACTTCCATATTACAGATGGAAAATGAAGCTTTGAAGAGTTTAATTTAGTTGCTCAAGATCACACAGCTAGTAAGATGGTGTAGTGATTGCTATCATATGACTATTCTTATAATGATTACTATAGCAAATTAATCAATCTTTTTTTAACTGTTATGTCTTCAGTCGAATAACTTTTTTTAGGGAATGAATTTAAAATTCTTACCTATCTATGTGACAGGCCTTTCTGAAAAGCTATCACTAAGACTTGAATTTCTTATCCTCCAATCTGAGAATCCAGATAATGATGCAATAAAATCTTTTATAGGGTACTCCTCATGATTGTTATATGCTAAGGGAGGGAATAAGATATATTTTCATAACTTCTGACTTCTATAAAGCACTTTCCTCCTTGTTGCAGCATAGAAAATCTCTGAAATTACATCTCATAAGGAGGGTAATCTGCAATTATTTACAAAGTCATCCTACAATATCTCATTTTATCACTTTTGTGGAAAGACCCAAACTTTCATGAATATTTAAAAACCCATACTCACTAGAGAGAGTTTTGATAATTGCAAGTTCCATTCTAGTCTGTTGTATTGCAAGTAAATGTTCTGTCTCAACATGGCTTACATCTCCTTTTTTGAAATGACGGAATCTAATGCCTTTCCTTGCTCAAGTGCAAGTCTTGTGTTCCCATAACAAGAGAGAGGTTTGCAAAAACACCAGCTAAGTGTCTGCTGCAGTCACCATGTTCTCAGCTGCAGGGGAGAGCGGACCTTTGGGGAAGTTATTTGGCATTTAAAGCAAGTGGTTCCCCAGGCAGCTGCTGGATGGAGCTGAATATTTTGTTAAATGATTTCCTTCTCTGACCTTTATTACTAATGAATCTTCTTTAAGAAGCATTTAAAGAGTAAAAAGAAAGGTTGTTATTATTAATCTCCTTTTTCTTTGCCCACAGAACCCAAAGAAATGGTGTTACCTGGCAAGAGATCTGTCCTTTACGAGAAATCAGACCAAGGTAGGAATGCTTATTTTAAATTTTTTTTCAGTCTGCTTAATTATGATACATGAAACTAGTTGGCTATCCTTGATTATAAGTTTTAGATAGTGAGTGACCTATCAAAAAAGTAAACCGTAATCTGAAAAGAGAAGGAAGGATATATGATGGTCACCACATACATAAAGTGAACAGAAACTTAAAGATATATATACTAACTTATGAAAATATTGTTATGCTTTTTCATTTATATTTATATGAACAGGATCTTGACTAGAAAATGTGCATCCTCTTGGTTTGTAAATAATGCCAATTGGTGTGTGCTGTGTACAAATGATGGACAATTGGAGATTAGACTCTTGTCAGGGTAAAGTGATGAGAGTTTTTCATTGATTTAAGCATTAGGTGGCTTCACATATTTTTTGAATATGCAAAAATTTCATTACAAATTTCTAGAAAATTTCATAGAAAATGCCCTTGTATGAGACATATATTTTCTTTGGAAAGATTGAATTATATCATACAGCTGTTGAAAGCATGCCTGATTATGTTTAACAGATTGCATATTTAGCTGCTAAATTTTCAAATTGCCATGTGATTTATTTACATATGTTGTCCTAAGAATATGAAAACATGCAGATATTCTAATGACATTCGTGTAAACAAAGTGTTAGTATAGATACAAATATACAATGTGTGTGTTTTATGAAACTGACACCTCAAAAATATTAGTTTGAGAGAGGTTAGCATTCTGAGAATGAGACATATCTGAGCATAAGCCACTTACATAGTTACAAAGATGTGTATGTCTATGTAGATGAACATAAATAATACATTAGCTGAAATGTTTTATATGGGTGTGTCCTAATTGGAACGGACTGGGTTTTATTTTTGAAGAATTACTGAATTCCTAAAGAGAAATGAATACTGAAACAAAAGTAGCATTTAAATTTAATAGGCATCAGCAGAAAACTTGATTCTGAACTTTGTGCAATTGAGTGTACATTTTTAAATTGAATCACAAATTGGGACATTTCTACTAATTTATGGCTTTTAGGTCCTCAGAGGAGATGTAAACTTCTTGAAAATAACTTCTCTCCTTTAAAGGGAGGTTTTGAAAATGTTCTGTCCAAGTTTTATGTATGTGTACTACAATGTTAATTCATTGTAAAACATTTCTAAATGGTTAATGGTTAATGAAATCAGTTGAGGGTTGTTGTTCACATAGAATTATTAACTATAACTCCCCAAAGAGGGACACGATAATGAGAACTAATACTTAGACAATATTTGGGATTGTCTGATGCTGTGTTGTACAGTGTAAACACAGATATAAGTATTAGAAAACTTTGTGTGGAAGAAGAATTAATGGAAGATGATACAACAGAGAGAGAGAAATGCATTGAATGAGAAGGAGCTAATAAGATAGTCAAGGCTCTTTGCACTTTGGAGTAAAAGAGTTAAGGGAGCACAGACTCTCTAGGATGCATTTGTTTAAAATTCTTTCTCCAGAGGTAGGTATATGCCAATATATTCAATTTATTAGGATTTTATTTATTTAAAATATGGATGGACTTATTTAGAAATAAATCTGTTAAAGGAAGATCTGGGGTGAGGAAGAGAAATTCCAATTAACATGGAAGAATTTCCAGCACATAACTACCCAAAGTAACAAAACTGACTTCCTCTTACGTTTTATATATGCAGTACCCAAAGATCAAGTGCTTTGGTATGCCAAAACTTCCGAAGAGATTATTATCTAGGGTATGTGTGTTTTCATGGAGGGTAACAGCAGAGTGTGGAAGAGTAGGTTGGTGTAGCAAAACTGATGTGATTGGATTAACAGGTATCTTTATGCAGATACTTAATGGTTCTGCATTTGATTCTTTTTAGAAAAAATTTAAATTTGCATGTGATATTTTACTGCATAGTTATTGGTATCCATCAGACATAGTATTCTTAATTTTATCCTCAAAATATAGTGGTAACTTCAATTAGCTCAAAATGTCCTTCTATATATTTTTAAGGCTATATATTCAAGTAGAGATGCATTTTTTTAAATTGTTGTTCAAGTTTCTATATCCTGGAAATAGATTGAATTTCAGTTAAGAAAATTTCACATCCGTAAATTACTTTTTATCATGTAGGGAGTTTCATTCTTATATATAGTTTGCTTCCCTTTTATGAAGTGGCATACTAAAGATTCAGCGTTTTTGGGGTATACTCTAGGTTGAATCTAGGCTTAATATAAGCAGAATTTTGAGAATTCAAAATGTATAGTCTAGTGTATAGTTTTGTTTAAAGGCACTTAGGTATTGTTTACAGATAAGTTTCATCATGATTTATTGATACAGATCATTTTAGATGATTTTGAGCTTTAAAAGGATGATCTTGTGACATTTTAAGAGTTCATTAAAAATTTTATATTATACTATATAATACTATACTACTATAGTAATAACAATAACAATATAATAATAGAAATGAAAGTATTAATATTGGTTAATTAAATAAAAAGTTAATGGCTGTGAATTTAAATGAGTTAGATACATTTCTAAATTTGTAATGTCTGATGCAATTCTCAGTGTATGTTCTATCCTATGCTTTAAAGTGACAATCGTAACAACTGGCAAAGTATGTTCCCAACTGGTTTTTTAACTGAAACCACAGAATAAATCTTAGATACTCTCACGCAGAAGTGATCAAAAAGCATTTCTTAAAGAGAAGCTTACATAAGAAGGAACTGTTAGAGTTTTTAAGACTACAGTTACAGTTTAAGAATACTGTTACAGTTTTTAAGTGGTTTTGGTGGTTTTATAATGTTAGTTACGGTAGCTCTTTTCTAGTAGACTTTTCTAGTACTAACATATTGAGATGCTTTATGTTTTTGAAATTTTATGAAGATCCCTTAGTGTTATAAATCATAACATTTTGTAGAATTGACTCCTGCTAACGTTTATGTTTTTCCATCCATTCCCTACCTATATTTCTTATTTATTTCTCTAATTTACCTACATACTGTACATATTCTTGCCTTTGCTTATGCTCAAAACTCCACTCAGAATACCAAGTCTTAGTTCTCCTTTATTCCAAAGCATATATGCACTTAAGTGTTCTTGTACCCTCGTCCCGTTAGAACCCTCTCCTTTAGCCTACCTTCTGTCACACTCTCATGGATGTGCGTCTCTTGCTATGTTCTCATGTATGTGCACATATGTATAAGAAGTCAGGTGCTGCATGAAGACATTTTGTGAAGGATGGCCCATATGTGTGTCAATAGTCCCGTAAGATTATAATACAGCCTGGATGTATAGAAGCTTATACTATCTAGGTTTGTATTAGGCAATTGTGCCACTGTGTGAACCTCATAGAGTGCACTAAGGACACACTTCCCAAAACACACTATCATTAAGAGATGCATACTGCATATGTACATAAACAATGGCACTTCTAAAAGTTTGCAGAAAATGGAATTAAAAGATTTGTTTGGTACAAAAAGCTTTAAAATCCAAACATATTTCACCTAATGTGCATTTTCTATGAACTTGCTGAATTATCTTCCTATGTAAGTTTGTCTCATTATACATATAGGTACACATACAGACATGAGCTATGATTGTAACAATGTTTTGTCTGCATCTACTTCCACTCAGAATAAAGTAGCAAAATCTTGAATGAGTGAACTCACTGAACCTCCAGGATATCTATTGAAGCATTATTTAAAAGTCTAAAAGGCCCCATTGTGTTTTGAGAGTTATAATTTAGCTATGTTTTGTATTAATTGGTACTAGCTTGAGAACCTGCTATACCGTTTCAATGAGAATAAAACCTAAATTCATCTAATTTATAAAGCACTAGAAAAATACATTATTTTCATATAATTCAATCACCCATTGGATCTGCCACTTTGCACATTATTGGAGAAATATCTAACCCGAATTACTCAACAAAGGTACTTTTGCCTAAGAGCAAAAGCAGTGTCTTATGAAAAATTACCTATTATGTATTTATTTTGGAATCAATAGGAAAAGTTATATTGTTCTAGTATAATTTTCTAATTTGTTCTCTTATTCATTTATCAGGAATGTTTGCTAGCTGTGTTCAAGTGCTCTAGCTGCAGTGGAGGTACACGTAGAGCTGGAAAGTCTCTTTCACGCACACATGTGCATACCCACATGAAAGTACCATCCATCCATTTACCCAGGTTACAAAATTTACCTTCATGCTTGCAAAAATTATCTCTGTGCTCTTTATTTTTACACAAATTCAATTTCTTCTGTGTTCCTTTGTATGTCATCATTAATATGGACAGCTGAAAGCTATTAAATCCACTCCTGATTAATGTTTTGTGTCCTCAGTAGTTGAATCTCATGCCTGTGAATTTTGTGACCATTTTAAATATGTGAAATCTGAAATTGTATATGCCTAGCTCTATGCTGGAGCTTCTCTCGACAATCAGGAAATTACCTAAATGCTAAACGTGGAAGTTGGGATAGGATTATGGTTATTTGGCAAGTTTGTTGAAATGAGCTCTTCTGGGGTTGGGGCCAATGCTTAAGAATTGGGGTTCCCAGGGATTTGGCAATTCTCAGTTAAGCTCTAAGGACATTGAGGGTATTGGTTTCTTTAAGACTTAAGCATTATGTGTTAGCTTTTTATTTCTTTAGTTTTTCAGTATTAGCATTAATTTGTTAGGGGAATCAAGTCATGAAGCAAAGTGGGCAGAGCGAAAATAAAGGATTAGTAACATAAGATGTTCGCTAGACTAAGTGCACACATGAATATAGTACCCTCTCTTCTCCCCTAACACATTTTAATATTATGCCACTAGATGGCAGCAGCAACCTCCTAGGGTTCCCACGGCCTAGCAACAACAAAAAGGTACTTCATTAGAAAATCTTATCTCAGAATATTAACTACCTATTTTGCAAGTTTGCAAACTGGCTTTTGAGGTATGAGGAGTAGGGTTACAAACAAGCATTTAAATATATTTTGAAATTATTTGCTAATCAATTTCTGTATGTATCTAGTAAGTCGTTTGCTTCCAGTATTCTCTGTACCATGAGATGGCATGAACAATTTTTATATGTGGGATGTAATTTTTTCAGAAATTATACTCAATACCAAAGCTCTAAACTGCCATTGTTGTATGAGTATTTCTGTTTTTGGTTTGCTTCGTTCTGTTTCTGTGAAAGTGTTTTTGGTGTGATCACCTTTAGAAGACAGTGGTTTTAATTTGTCAGCATCCATATCTGTGCCCTGTGAACCTAGTACTGTCTAAACTCTGCTGGCCCTGTCTTCTGAGGATACAAGATACTCAGCACGTGTTGATAGATGCCACAAAATTATCTAGAGATGGGAAAACATTTCCCAAATGTTATAATACATTTCCCAAATGTTATAATATATATCATTGTTTAGTCCTTAAAGAAGTAGGCAAAACTGACTTCAGATTTTTTTTTCTAGCAATAAAGAAATGGTGGTATTGGCCAGAGTGCAATAGGAAGAGATAATACCTTAGATGATGTAGTTAATATCTGATCAGATCAGAGTCACATTACCAGGAAGAACCTGTCTACCCTCCTGGATTTTAGGCTGCAGAGTGAATTCAGTCATAGGTGATTGGCTGCACAATGACCGAGTACTGGGCAGATTTATAAGTGATAATGAGAAAGGAAGAGTTGTTCTCATTTCTGAGGGGAAAAAAAAAAATACGAAAAACAAACCTCACTGCTTTAAAATGCATTTTAAAAATTTCTCAGGAAAAAACTTGAAGAGTATTATGAAAATAGTTCCTTTCCTGAGCAAACTCTATGAAGGACAATTTTAATGTAAATGTTACAATCTCATCACTGTTAAGATTTTAATTTTTTTTTTCTATTTGGTAGAGTGAGATAGGGCTTGCTGTTCATAGGCTAAAGAAAGAATTCCTTTCACATTAAAGTTACATTTGAGAAGTATTGCTTTAAGTTTATAAGAGTCATACTAAGTTTCTAGTATCCTGCATGTCTGTTTTAGAAGCAGTAGTGAAAGGGACTTAGCATTTTCCCAAAACTGTAGTTTTTATTCTTTAGTTAAGTTTATAGATAGGACAAACATCTGAATTGATGCTGCAGTTACTTGACCCATGTGATTACCTCACATGGTACAGGTACAGGGATGAAGGGCTGTTAATAACTGGAAGACACAGTATTAGCCAAATGTTCTGTTAAGGCACACTCAACCTTGGGCCTGGTGAGGAAGCACATAGCTGGTTTTATCTGTAATTTTCCAGGCCTTACTTCCCATTCCTAACTCCTTAAAAGGGGTTTAGGCTGGGATCTGTTGTCAGTAATCACTTTCTGGATCATTTATAAATAGCTAAATGACAGTTGTTCATAAAGAATTTTGCATGGGAGAGGCTGCCAATTGTAAACAAGCTGTCCCAGCTCCACTTTAAGAAGCTAACTGCCATTTTCATACACATCACGGCATTTCTTTTCAACATGTTCATTTGCTTGAAGATTGACATGGATTAAGTTCAAACATAGCATGCATTTCTTTTTGGGCTCTTCAAACACCTCAGTCTGACATACAAAGATATTTTCCCACTTCTGCGTCCCATCTTTCCAATCTCGTTTCCATTGGAGTTCTTACCCTGATGTTGGGTTGTAGCCCATCCTGCTTGGCTGAACTCACTTGTGAATTACTCACACATTTCTGCTTTGATGACTTCACATTTACCATTCTCTCTACCTAGAGAACGACTTTCTTCTCCCCTCCTTCAACTTCTTTTTTGATGAATATTTATCTATTGAAAGAGTTAAAGATAGAGAAGAAGAGTCAGAGACAGACCTCTCATCCTCTGGTTCACTCTCCAGATGGCTGCAATGACTGAGGCTGGACCAGACCTAAGCCAGAGCTTCATCTGTGTCTCCCATGTGGGTGGCAGGTGCCCAGGTACTTGGGCCATCTTCTGCTGCTTTCCCAGACTTATTAGCAGGGGCTGGATAGGAACGAACTGGAGCACCTGAGATTGGATTGCTGTTCATATAGGATGCTAGCATTGCAGGAGACAAGTTAACCTGCACATCAACAAATTTATTGTTTGGTGAGGACTCATTTTCTGGTCGGTAGATGGTGCTTACTAGCTGTGGCCTCACAATCTCCATTGGCACTCTCTTATCAGGTCATTAATATTGTTCATCAGAGTTTAACCCTCATTACCTAATCACATCCCAAAGACCAATCCCCTATTACCATCACCTTGAAGGTTAGGATTTCAAAAATGTGAATTTGAAGGAATATAAATATCCAGTCTGTTGTAATATCACAACAGCATTAACAGCTAGGGGCTGTTGGTACACATTTCAGCCGTCTTTTGTCATAGAAATACTGTTTAATAATACTTAATAACCACAAAACTCATTAGCACAAGTGTACATGTCAGGTTATCTAGGTGGTTTATGTTAATCTTAGATGGGCTTGCTCATGTATTTGCAGTCAGTTGTGGGTTGTTTTTTTGATCTTGGCTGAACTCTGTTGAGTTTCAGTGCCTTCAGCAAGGGCAACTGGGTTAATTCAGCTTTGCCCTATCCAGTTGGTCACCCTGCAACAGCCTATACTGTGCTTGCCCTCAGGATGGCAGCAAGAGTATAAGATAAGGAACACATAAATACTTCTTAAGGGCTCTTGATGCCTAGGCACAGAACTGACAAAAAAATATTGCCTTATATTGACCAAAGCAAATCTCAAGTCCAGCATGGAATCAAGATAGGAAATAACACTCTACTATTTGATAGGAGGAGCTACAGAACCACATCACAGTTATTTAGATAGTCAAGGATGGAAAATGGTGGTAATTTTTGCAGTCTATATAAAAAGATTTCCATTCTCCAAATGAAAAAAAAAAAAACACTAAAATGGAATGGGATTAAATAATTTGCTACAAGGGTAGATTGGGACCGCCATCTGGACTTTGAAAGAAACCCATTTCCCTGGATACACTGATTTGACAAGGGGTGGGCATGTGATATAAACAGAAAAATCCACAGCCCTAACATGATACATTATACAAGAGAGAACAGGACTCTGCCTTTAGGATAAAAATTATTAGGAATGTTGATTTATAGTTACAACTCATCTATTGTTCTACCCTGTAGAGAAGACAAGAAGACGTTCACATTTTTGAGAAATAAGACAACAGCTAACCAAGAAACGGGTAATGAATGAGGGTGATGTGATTGCATGATTTGAGCCATTGGATCCTTTCATGCTTGAAACATAATGCTTACTAATTTCTTTTTTTTTTTTTTTTTTTGACAGGCAGAGTGGACAGTGAGAGAGAGAGACAGAGAGAAAGGTCTTCCTTTTGCCGTTGGATCACCCTCCAATGGCCGCCGCTGCAGCCGGCGCACCGCGCTGATCCGATGGCAGGAGCCAGGATCCAGGTGCTTTTCCTGGTCTCCCATGGGCTGCAGGGCCCAAGCACCTGGGCCATCCTCCACTGCACTCCCTGGCCATAGCAGAGAGCTGGCCTGGAAGAGGGGCAACCGGGACAGAATCCGGCGCCCCAACCGGGACTAGAACCCGGTGTGCCGGCGCCGCAAGGTGGAGGATTAGCCTATTGAGCCACGGCGCCGGCTTCTTACTAATTTCTTAAGATAATACATTTGTTTTTTGCTATTAAATTAGTTTGACTAAGATTTCTGTCAGTTGAAAGCTATACAATTTTAGTTATTATAATGGTAATAGATTATTTTTTTAGAAATGTCCACAGCATTTGTTCTGGTCCCACATGCTCTTCTTGGTGCTCCACATCAAGAAATGCAGACCATTTTCTCTTCCCTTGAACCTTAATGGGTTTAAGTCTTATCTGATGAGCAAAATACTGTAATAGTGATGGTATGTATGTGACTTTTAAAGCTAGGTCATAAGGAAGATGTAGCTCCTGCCTGGAATTCCCTCAATTTTGGGATATTTCTCCTTAGAACCTGGTTTCATGTTAAGGGAAAGTCCATGTATTGTGACTGACTCTCCTATTAAGGTCCCAGTCAATAGCCAGCATTGTCTACCAGTTTTGTTAATAAAGAAGACTTTTGTTTGACCTAATTTCTGGCCTTGAAATAACCCAGGATGAGTGGAACAGAGGTAAGTTACTGCTATGCCCCAAATCCAAATTCATGAGCTAAACAAACATCACTATTCTAAGCTACTGAATTTCAGAATACTCTGTTAGGCAGTCACCAGGATTATGTTCTGACCTTCAAGCTGCTTGCTAAGGTTTTCTTCTCTCACTCAAACACCTCTGGATCCTGCTCCCACCCATTTACTTTGGTTTCTGCCATTTAGTTTGATTCACCAAGTAGATATGAACAGTTTGCATCAATTATTGTTTTCCATTTTTTTTTATTATGTAACTTTTCTTGAATGGGAATGGGCTAGGAACACTCAGTGTTGCTCCTGGTACTCTGTTAAAAGCCTGGGAAACTTGACATATTCTACTCCCACTCTCTGATATTATATTGTCTAATAAGATAGTCACCAGACATATATAATTATTAAATGAAAAAAATTAAATTGGTAATTCTTGTCATTTGCTACACCAGTCACATTTCAAATGCTCACATTTACATGTGTCTACTGGCTAACATATTGAACAGTGCAGAATTATAGAATATTTCCATCATGTCACAATTCTATTGGGTGGTGATGCTCTGATTTGCAATTCTTACAGGTGGTCCAAGGCTAAATCCTTTAAACATCAGGATATCGTAGTAGAAAGCTTTTGAACATGAACTTTTTTTTATTTGACAGGTAGAGTTATAGACAGAGAAAGAGAGAAAGGTCTCCTTCCATTGGTTCACTCCCCAAATGGCTGCTATGGCCAGCACTGCACCAATCCAAAGCCAGGAGCCAGGTGCTTTCTCCTGGTCTCCCATGTGGGTGCAGGGGCCCAAGCACTTGAGCCATATTCCGCTGCCTTTCTGGGCCACAGCAGAGAGCTGAACTGTAAGAGGAGCAACTGGGACTAGAACCCGGCACCCATTTGGGATGCTGGCACCGCAGGCAGAGGATTAACCAAGTGAGCCACAGTGCCGGCCCCTGAACATGAACTTTTAAGAATCTGGTCTGCCTTTCCTAGGTATGAGCTTTGAGAGAAGACAAAGATGAGAATTTCTACTGCAGTTAATAGGGTTATATTTCATACACATGAAAAGTGTGACTTTTGTAGCCTTATCTACATTCTTTTCATAATCCCTGGAATAGGAGAACAATGTTTGATTTTCTTAGCTACAGTACTTCCCTTTCTTCAATCCTGCCTGACTTTTAGAACAAGTCAATTTACAAAAGTTATCCTACTTACAAATGCTATCTCTCTGAAAACACTTACAGACCCTGTTCTTCCAGCAGAGAGTCTTCATGAGCTCACAGGACTCCTGTTGACTTGAAAGTGAACTCTGGCTATAGAGTGGCTATTATTCCCTTAAATAGAAAAATAATAACTTCAAGGCAAACGGTTCTTTATTTCTCTAGGTGTAAGTTTCCTTAAAAGCTTGTTTATTGATTTTTCTAGTAACAAGTGAGCTTGCAAGCTAGAGAAGAAAACAAAACATATTGAAGCAGGAAAATAATATCAATGACCAATATGTGTATTCATTAGCTTTATCACATTTGTCATCGGTCACCATAGGGCTGTGAAATTAAAAGCACCACAAACCCCAATTCCATTTTTTTTAAATGTTATTATAGAGTCCATAGAATTTAGCAGATCAGAAGGAAAAGCAAATACTTAAACTTTCAAGCCAGGTCCCATTCCTGTTAAATATGACTCTGCCTGGATTGATGACAGTTTGTGAAAAGAGTGCTATAAGTATGTGAACAGAAGAGAACATGAAATGAAGCCTGGTAAAGGAAAAAAAGCCTGCTGCTTTTGTCTCTACTCAATCTATCATATTGCTCAAAATACCCTCCACTAACACTGTTCCTAGAGGACGATATTTTCCTAAGTTTCTGAGCCATGTGATATCCCTTCAAAATCCTCTAATCAGGTAATTTTGGGAAATGCTGAGTTTTATATCTCTCACCAGTAGTTTTATGTTGTGCATTAAAATATTAGTTTTGAGAAATCAATCTTTTTTAACTTTGTTTAACCCAGCGTTTCCTAAAATTAGTGTACCATGAAATCTTTTTATATTTTAAATTGTATTTTATGCAATGCTCTTTGCATCCTGTGATACTAGGATTCAGTCCAAACTTTATGAAATGCTGCTTTAGAATGAAATTTTATTTCTAAAGAGGGCTCGTTTTGTAAGCTACCAGCAAAGGGCCACACTTCAATCCATCAACATTCTTTCTGACAGATTAACTTTCCTAAGTGTGCAGGATCCTAAAACTTTGAAGGTGTAGGAAAGCCCAGCACAGGCAATGTTTCCTAAAGAGAGCTGTTCCAGGGACTCCCTGGAAGCTCAAGAACCACCAAACATATTAGATAGGGCAAGGCTTCTCTTGGGACATGAAACTTTCAGAGCTATGTTTCTGGGAAGATCAATATTAGATAGTATCAAATAGATGATAGATGAAGGAACATTTTATGAGTGTTGCGTGACTCACAGTATTCAATCGCTTTCTTCACCTTCTAAAATAATTTTTCAGAACAGTAGTCTTTTCTTATTGTTTCTACTTTATAACCAATCACTTTGTGTCCAAAGCAGTTTCCAATTTACCTTCATTCCAGTAGAACGCCTTTTTCTCAAATAACCATTTATTTTCTGTTTGCCAAATAGAGTGGGCTCTTCCTGTATAAAGTCACTGGTTTCTAGGATTGTGGATTCTATTCAAATGCTTTTGACTTCCACATTTGTGTCTACTGCCTGGACAACATTTGGGTTTAACGTTGTATTCCCAGAGACATCTCAAACTTACATCCAAAGTTGATCTCATAAACTTGTACTATAAACTTCTTCCTCCTATGATCAACAACTATCACCTAGCTCAGAAACCTGAGAATGGTGATTGATTCATGTTTTGCTATTATTCTCTGGACAGTCTTGTCACCAAGTTCAATCTGATTTTGATGTTTCTCAAGATACTTCATCCCACAATCCCAATTTCCCTGCCCCTTTTTAGGTTCCAGCAAATCACATGGCCATAGAGCCAAATATCAGCTCTTCCTCCTGATGCCTGAGTGACTTTGGACCTGTTTGATATTCTCTTGTGCTTCTTCACCTCATCTGTGAGGTGTGGATAGTAGTAACACTACAGAGAAAGTTACTGTGACTTTGTGATAATCAAATGAGGATAAAAGATGGATATTGAAAGATAAAAGATGGATATTGTCTCCCTGAAAGCAGTATTCATTATTAGGAAAAAAAATCTGAATTAGTTGACATTTATATAGGAATGAATAAATTTTTAAAATGCTAGAGTGGAGAATAAAAATAACAGCAACTAAAATTGTGGTTGGTTTGAGTTCATGAGAAAATAATATTCTTTTGTGCAATTATAAAAGAAGGAAAGTGAACTCTTTTTACTACCAGTTATACCAATACAATTGATCATGTGTGTGATGGAGTAAATTTTTAAAAACAGAACCCAATGATAGGTCATGTACATTTGTATTATCTGCCCACCAGGGCTACCATGTAGGCATCTGCCTCTTGTAGGGTCAGCCAGCAAGAAATTGATGAGGAAAATGTCTTTACCTCTCATGATTTATTTTTTAATTCATATCAATATCACTTATTTCTACTTAATCACTATCTTAGTCTGTTCTTGCTATAATAAAATACATTTTACTATGAAATTTGTAAATAATAAATTTCTTTTTTTTTTTTCACAGGCAGAGTGGACAGTGAGAGAGAGAGAAAGGTCTTCCTTTTGCCATTGGTTCACCCTCCAATGGCTGCCGCGGTCGTTGTGCTGCGGCCAGCGTACCACGCTGATCTGAAGCCAGGAGCCAGGTGCTTCTCCTGGTCTCCCATGCGGGTGCTGGGCCCAAGCACTTGGGCCATCCTCCGCTGCACTCCCAGGCCACAGCAGAGAGCTGGCCTGGAAGAGGGGCAATCGGGACAGAATCCGGCACCCCGACCGGGACTAGAACCCGGTGTGCTGGCGCCGCAGGCAGAGGATTAGCCTATTGAGCCACGGCGCCGGCCAATAATAAATTTATTTCTCACAACTCTGGAAGTTGGGAAGTTCAGGGCCCAGCATGAATAGATATGGGTGCCTACACCTCCTTGCTGCTTTCTTGCATGGTAGCAGAGGCAAAGGGGACAAATAGCTCCCTGGCACCTCTTTTGTAAGACAACTGCCCATACAGGCTCCACACTCATAATTTGGTCACCTCCCACAGGTCCTACTTCTTCTACTTTCACATTGTGATTAAGTTTCAACATATGAATTTCAAGGGACACATTCTGACCACCACAATGGCTAGCAATATTTTTAAAACAATATTCTGACAGAGAACTGTATAGAGTAGCACATATTTTTTATGTGTTATCTCAGGCCTATCATAATCAGAAGAACACCTGATTAATGATAGTCACTCATTCTGTTAATAAATATTGCCCTCCTTCTAAGGGACATTAATTCTAGATGCTGGGAACCTAGCTATTTACATAACAGACTGAAATCCCTGTACTGCTGGATCTTATGCTCCAGTAAGAGGAAACAGACAGTAAAGAAAACAAATATGTGTATAGTGCTCTAGAAAAGGGTTATAGAGAAAGTAAAGCTGAGAAGGGGGAAATGGCAGCTTGTGGCAGCTGTATAGTTAGAAGTTTAAATATGGAGGCTTAACTCTGGCCTCAGAATCAGCCCTAAAGGCACTCGGATCTGGCTGAAAAGCCCATGAGAGTATTTCAGGCATGGAAAGCCAAGACACTCTGGCAAAAAGATCTCTGTGAGTGAGATCCCAGTGGAAAGAACAGGTCTTCAAAGAGGGAGGTGCCTTTCTCTGAAGGGAGGAGAGAACCTCCACTTTGACTATGACCGTGTCTAAACAAGATAAGAGTCGGAGAACTCAAGGGGCTTCCATAGCCTTGGAAACTCATAACTGGTGCATAGGGAGATTACTGATGCCATAAACAGGAGTGTCAATTGGTAAAGTCAACAACAGGAGTCACTGTGCACTTACTCCTCATGTAGGATCTCGGTCCTTAACGTGCTGTACACTGAGGCTTAATGCTATAACGAGTACTCAAACAGTATATTTCACTTTGTGTTTCTATGGGGGTGCAAACGACTGAAATCTTTACTTAATGTACACTAAACTGATCTTCTGTAAAAAAAAAAAAAGAAATTTTCAATTCCCAACTTGACTCTCACTGGGATTAAACATGACAATAGGTCTGATCTGATTTCATCATCATTTAAAAAAAATCATCTATTATTTTTCACTTTATGTTTCTGTGTGGGAGCAAACTGTTGAAATACTTACTTAAGGTATACTAAGCTGATCTTCTGTATATTAAGATAATCGAAAATGAATCTTGATGTGAATGGAAGGGGAGAGGGAGTGGGAAAGGGGAGGGTTGTTGGTGGGAGGGACGGTATGGGGGGGGAAGCCATTGTAACCCATGAGTCGTACTTTGGAAATTTATATTCATTAAATAAAAGATAAAATAAATAAATAAATAAATAAATAAATAAATATGGAGGCTTAGAAGTTTTCACTAAGAAGAGTTTGAGTGAAGATATGGAGGAGGTCATGGTCCCAGGGAATGGCTTTACAAAGCCAGGAGGTGATGTGGTTTCCTTTCACCAGGGTTACTTAGGCTACCCTTTGAGAATTGACAGGAGACCCATCATGGTCATCAGGCTGTTGTCATTAAATTTTCAATAAAATGGCAAGAGTGGATGTTATCAGGATGGTAGTTGTCAGAGTTGTACGTGGTAGAGGTAAAATACAGTCTTAATATATGTGATATTTCCAAACTCCATGCTCTAGTGTGCAGAAATTCCAGTATTTTAAGAGGAGACTGAAGAAGACGAATCTGGGAACAAAACAAAGAAGCCCTAGAAACACTAGAGTGATAGATAGGATGATAATTATTAGAAAGTGATGTCTGAGAAGTACAGGCAATGCAAATTTTAAGGTGTGAACAGTGTTCAGACAGCAGGGAATTCAACCATGAATGTATCTGAAGGGGGTACATCAAATTTGACAGAGAGAAGGCCAATGAGATAATCAAGAGGAATTTTAGCAAAGTTGCTGAAGCAGAAACAACAGATTGAAATTGAGAGGTATAGACAGAATATGGACTCATCATTCATGAAGCTTGATAGACACAGACAGATGGCTTTCAAAATATTTTTTCACCACATCCACAGTATGAAATACATTTTTGGTGATAATCTTCACATGCCCACACATATCCCATATACATAGATGAAAATAGTATGTTGTGTCATAGTTTTATGCGAGAAACATACTCTGACCTTTTCCATTCTCTTCCGTATAATTGCTTTATAAAAATGCTTGCCACAATGCAAAAAAAAATTGATTTTACAACCCACCTTCGAGTCTTGACTCACAATTTGAACACTGTGATCGTGGGCTGTGACTGAAATAAAGGATTAGCTATTTCAAAGGTGGAGAACATCTAGCCCACGGACCATATAAACCCATGAAGTCATTTGGTCTGGCCCTGCCAAGGCAACCTCAGGCAGGACTCAAAATTCAATAAATCTTTAGCTGGCTGATTTTTAAGCTGATAATTTTTATCCCTGAAAATGTTATAGGTATGGAAATGACCCTTGGCAGAAAAAGATTCCCTAGCCCTGTGATTTGATTCAATGACCACATTCTCTACAATGTCAGGTAATATGATATCTTGCCATTGTACTGAAACTTTCAGGAAAACAAAATTCCTTTAAAAATTAAGTTTTTAATCCTTCACTCTATAATTACAAACTAGAAATCAATTGGGAAACTAATCCAAACCTGTTTTAAAATCATTAAGAGAGTATATAGCTAAAAGCATTGGCTGTGCTCACAGGCAAGTGTTTCTTGGAAAAAACAAACATAGACTGAGATATACAAGCTTCTCTCTCTGCTTTTATTCTGTCACTGTGATAACTGAGCTGTATATGTGTGGCCTAGGGCAGAGTTGTCTGACTGTGCTGGGGAACCTTGACCTCAGTTGAAATTTCTGAATGGATGCTTCTTGAGCAGTGGTTGCCAGATACTAGAGCCTGATAAACACGTATCCAATAAATAAATGGAATGAGGTAATGTTCTTTAAAGGAAAGTTAACATCAGTCAATAACAATGACTATTTCCTCTGGAGACGTAAATCTATGCTATCACAATAGTAGAGCTTATAGACCTGGGTGAAAAATAACTCGAAAGGAATTGAGAAGTGAGCAGGGGCAAAAGAGCTTCCAAGATCAAAAGAAGATTTTTTTCCCCCTCCGAGAGGGGACTGTTAATAAATTGAGTAGGAAGATTTACTTAAAGATCAGAGAAACAGAAAAGAGGAAGAATGAGGGACAGGTATGAGAATCCCACTTAAGATTTTTTTCTGCTCTGAGGATGAATGGTTCCAATTATAGCTAAATTTGTAGAATGAAATGGGAAGATGAAGTTGTTGATGAATATATATGATTTTCTTTATGGATAAGCAATCAGTATCTGTGCTGGAAGTGAGAGGGTATATGTTGAGAGTGCTTGGTGATACTATTGACATGTTGAACTAAGTGAGTAGACGTTGACTTAAGGAAACAGCAATTGAAGGACGTGACTGGTTAGTAGTCCCATATCCGCAGTTTCAATTCTGCCTTCTTTCTCATTGGTTTACTGCTAAGGTCCTGAATTGGTAATTCACAGGAGCTAGACAGGGCCCATGGATTTGTTTATGTTTATTCTGTATTTTAATAAACTGAGATTTAAAATGAGCTTCACATCCATAAGCCGTACTTTGGAAATTTATATTCATTAAATAGAAGTTAAAATAAAATAAAATAAAATAAAATGAGCTTCATATGCAAATTTTAGATTTCAAGACTTAAAGAACCAGTCAGAAGATCTGGAGCTAATTCACTGAGGTTGAGCAATTGCTAGATTCCTTAGAGAATGCATGTATTCTCTTGCTTGCTCAGCCCCAACCATTAAGCAATCTGCATTTACACAGTACCCATATCACTCACTCATGCTGCTGGTCTGGCCCCTGCAGGCATATGAATGTGAGATCCATGCTTTAAATCTGAGTTGATGGGATTTGTCTTTGAAGTAAGTAGTAAAGGCAGCTTCACTTAGTTAGCCTTAGCCTGCTATGATTACAGCTTAATGGATTAATGGTTTTTAATGTCTGGCCATCACCATCTGTGACTGAGCTCTGGAAATAGATTTATGTCAGCCAAACCTTGAAGAGGAAGATTTATAAACAAATACCCCTAGCCAGACTAGACAATGAGCAGGGCACCCTTTCCAGGTTTTAAGGCCATTAAGCAGATTAAATTGTTACTTCTTTACTGATACTGCCTCTGAAAAGTTGTTACAAAATCTGTTATTGGGAATATAGATATACCTGGAAATATAGATAAACAAGATACTTTTCCTTTCCTCATAGAGCCTAAAATCCAAAGTGGAAGTTCAGAAAACTTAACAATTACAATAGTGTTGTACTCTGAGTATTCCAAGGTACATACTCTGTGTGTGTCTTGCCTAGGGTGCTAGGGACTGAGTGTTGGCCAGGCAACATGGAGTGAGTAAGAGATCCAGAAACAAAGGTGGTATTGCAAAGTCTGGAGATCTGAGATCATGAAGTTTGGGGGAGCCAGAAGGCAATTACCTATTACTGTAGGAGGAGGCAGGAGTAAAGTATAAGAGTTTTGGCTGAGAGAATGACAACACCAGGTCTTGACAGATTAGCCTTTTTTTTTTTTTTTTTTTTTTTGGACAGGCACAGTTAGAAAGGTCTTCCTTCTGTTGGTTCACCCCCCAAATGGCCACTATGGCTGGCTCACTGTGCCAATCCGAAGCCAGGAGCTTCCTCCTGGTCTCCCATGTGGGTGCAGGGCCCAAGCACTTAGGCCATCCTCCACCGCCTTCTCTGGGCTACAGCAGAGAGCTGGACTGGAAGAGGAGCAACCGAGACAGAACCGATGCCTCAATTGGGACTAGAACGCGGGGTACCGGTGCCACAGGCAGAGGATTAGCCTAGTGAGCCACAGCGCCGGCCCAGATTAGCCATCTTAATAGTGGATTTTAGGGGTCGGCGCCGTGGCTCACTTGTTTAATCCACTGCATCTGGCACTGGCATCCCATATGGGCGCCAGTTCTAGTCCCAGTTGCTGCTCTTCCAGTCCAGCTCTCTGCTGTGGCCCGGGAGGGCAGTGGAGGATGGCCCAAGTGCTTGGGCCCCTGCACCCGCATGGGAGACCAGGAAAAAGCACCTGGCTCCTTGCTTCGGATCGGCACAGTGGCCGTAGCGGCCATTTGAGGGGTGAACCAGTGGAAGGAAGACCATTCTCTCTCTCTCACTGTCTATAACTCTACCTTTCAAATAAAAAAAAGTAGATTTTAGTTCAGGCACAAACAGTATTCACCTGATAGTTTAAATTTTAGAACTGACTGTATTAGAGTTCTGTTAAGGAAGGTCACTTAGTTTTCATTGTGGAGAATATATACCAAGAAGTAAGGCCGGCAGCCCAGAAGTACTCTAACAGTATATCAAAGGCTTACCTATTTGCCAGCATTGTCGCAAGATCTTGTGTGATATCACATTTCACAATTACAATAGTCCTAGGAGACTTGGGTTTCTAATTATCCAGTTAACACAAAGAGATGAAAGCTTCAGAACATTAAGTAAATTGTTTTTTAACAAAAGTACAGGGAGTAAGTGGCAGAGCTTGGATGCAATCTCTTACGCTTTTTAAGATTTTATTTAGTTGAAAAGCTGAGTTATAGAGAGGGAGAGACAGAGAAGGAGATCTTCCATCTGCTAAGGTTTACTCTCTAAATGGCTGCAATGGCAAGGGCTTGGCCAGGCCGGAGCCAGGAGCTTCTTCCACGTCTCTTATGTGGTGCAGGGTTCCAAGAACTTGGGTGCATCTTCTGATTTCCCAGTGCATTAGCAAGGAGCTGATTGGAAGGGGAACAGCCAGGACTTGAACTGGTGCCCATATAGAATGCCAGCTTTGAAGGTGGCGGCTTTACTTTCTATGCCACGAGGCCAGCCTCAATCTCTTATGCTCTTAATCATTAGTCTACATCATCTCCAGTTCTTTTTTTTTGTACAATATATGGTCTAGAGGGTATAATATCTGGTCTAGGGTGGTTTAACTGGTTGAAGAGAATATCTGCTTTTGGAAGTGAGAATATGACTGGAGTGTATGTGCGTGTGTATTGAGATATGTGGGCAAGGCGTAGGGAGCAATATTTAATAACAGTTAAAAAGTAATATCTAGGATTTTGACTAGATCAATTAAGTTGATGGTGGCTTATATCTGAAATACAGGAGAAAAAGAATCATTCTGTCAGAGATGATGGCAAATTGAGTGAATTTGTGGGACCTGAGGTGCCATGAGAGTGCCTATAGGAGTTGTCCAGCACAAAGGTAAAATGCAGATTGTGATTGAGAACTGCTGGTTGTAAACATCAAGGTACCACCCTATCCTGAGAATGTATGAAATATACCTAAACTGGGAATAAAAGATGACTTAAGAGAAGCAGTTGTTTAGTCAGAGGAAGAAAGAACCAGGAACAGATTGAGAACTGGGTTCAGAAAGAACCTGGAGTACATGATGGTTTCAAGAAGGAAATACAGGTCAATAAGATTAATTTCTTCTGAAATCCCAAGAATGGAGAAATTGACTGAATTTTATAATTATTCAACTGACAATGTGATGGTTGAAAGGGCATCTGTCAGAGAAGAGGGATCAGAAGCCAGATTGCCATGAATTGAAGCAAGTACAGGGCTAGTGGAAAGAAACAGCACAATAACTAGCAAAGAGGCTGGTGCTGTGGCGCAACAGGTTAAAGCCCTGGCCTGAAGTGCCGGCATCCCATATGGGCGCTGGTTCTAGTCCCGGCTGCTCCTCTTCCAATCCAGCTCTCTGCTATGGTGTGGGAAAACAGTGAAAGATGCCCCAAGTCCTTGGGCCCCTGCACCCACATGAGAGAACTGGAAGAAACTCCTGGCTTTGGATCAGTGCAGCTGCGGCCATTGTGGCCATCTGAGGAGTGAACCAGCAGATGGAAGGCCTCTTTCTCTTCTCTACCTCTCTATGTAACTCTTTCAAATAATCTTAAAAAAATAACTATCAGAAACAGGGACCTGACAAAGAGTTGTTCTTTCCTTTTTGAGATCTGATGCTTGTTTACAGCCCTTGTCCCTTTTGTTGAGGAAGAGTTTTTTTTCTTCATGCTATTTGTTGAACTCTTTTCTTAGTATAGGGTTAAGCTTATGATCATTAAGTAAACTGAAAATAGATTTTGTAAAAATTAAGAGTAGGAATAGGAGAGAGAGGGGGAAGAAGGGTTGGAGCGTGGTTGTGAGGAAGGGTGGGTAGGAATAATCACTATGTTCCTAAATCTGTATATAAGAAATACATGAAACTTACATAACTTAAATAAAATTTAAAAAAATAAAAACTCTACATCATATTTACCTGATGCCACAGAAAAGTAGATATAGCTGCAGGGAAAGAGGGGTATTCAAAGAGGGATATGCAAATGATAGTAGCTCTTGAGCTGGTAAGAAGGAAGTCATACAGAAAAATTGTGGAGGATTCATTTTTAAATGAGTTTCCCTATAGTAAAAGAAGGAAAGAGTAAAACTGAAGTGTGTAGAAGCCAGTAAATGTATGTTTTATGGCAAAATGGAAACTGTACATGTGACTTCCATTTTTTTTTTTTTTTTTTTTTTTTTAGTAAAGTCTTAGGGGTCACAATGTCTTGGTTATAAAGGATTTAAATAACGTAGATGTCCAGGGAGTAATTTAATGAAACTGTATGTATTTCCGTATTATTGTATTGGCCCTTATTTAACTAAATGCAATGAATTTTTATAGCCAAATAGTATGGCATTTCTTCACCAATTTATTGCTGAAAAGTAGCTCTATCAAAATGTTTTCGACATATCATTTATCATACCCAAATTTATACTTTACCCATCAGTTTTTTTTTTTTCTTTGAATGTGCCTCCTGTGTGTTTTGGACTAGGTTTCTGTGGTTTTTCTATTCTGGCCCCCTTATCTTGCTTTCCTGTTGCTTCCTGAGTTGATGAGGCCTTGAGTTCCCTGCTCTGTGGTGCATAGCTTCTTCTATGAGCCATTCCTACTGGTGCAGTCACTAGCTCTAGGGGTGGGGAGCACCACTCTTTTTGTTCTAAGGTCAATCCTTGCTATGGCTAGTTAAATTTTTTATTTTTGTAGCTCCCTCCACACTCTGAAGGAAATGTTCCCATATTAGGCTGCCTCAAACAGCAGAGCTCCAGAAATTGGCCACTCTTCTAAGTTACCGGTCTGGTGATGCTGGCAAAGGCAGACACTGTGTTGTTCCGTCCACTTCCAGTCTGAGTTATCTTCCTTGCACCACTGAAATGTTTCCAGGCTCCTCTGTTCTTCCAGAGTTGGTGCCAATGCTTTCTCTTATTCTACTGAATATTGATAACTGCAAGACTCATTCTTTCAGGGATAACATGGCATGCTATAAGAAATGAAGCTGCCCCAAAGAAAACAAGCTACATATCTATAGAACCATTAACACAAATGCTTTTTCACCAAATGTGGTGCCAAGATGGAACCCACTGCAGTCATCACTGAATTTGGAAGCTCATATACTTGTGTTCTCCTGGAGCTATTGCTCTCCCAGACTTCATAACAATCCTTCAAAGGATAATCCTCTCCTCTTTGCCCCTTACGATGTCCCCTTTACAGAAAATCAGGCCATAATGGTACTTCATTCTAACCTTTTAATTCAACTGAATATATTGTTATTGTAAGATATTTACTCATTTTTCTAAAAATGAAAACTGTTGTTTAAAGTCTGAGGTTTTAAGTAAGACTTTTGTTATGTGCGAGAAAATGGCTCTGTTTGAAAGGGTCAACACCACAGGTGTCTCCTTCACAAAACCTCTTGGATTTAAATTGGCTGCCTCGTGTTGTAGAGTTTGTGCAGTCTCATTCCTAACTACCTTTTGGAATTGGAGGACATTGTGACCGCCTCATACATATTATGTAAAGGATAGAAATGGCCTTGAAAGGCTCACAGATAAGCAGGAGAGGGACTGATAGCGCTTCTGAAAAAAACTTGGCACAATGCCTTTCTTTTAATCATTACATATTATTGTGTCTCTTTTGCAGGTGAAAGAATCAAGGCTAAAAGGGAGTTAAGTCACTTGCCCAAAATAACACAGCTAACAAGTTTCTGAACCAGGCTAAAACCCATCTTTTTCTAATTCCAAAGCAAGTGCTCATGCCAATTCAAGTACCCTTAATATTTGAGAATACTTCAAAAAACCCATGAGAAAAATAGATTAAAAACATAAAGTTATTTTGTGCAATTTTCTGAGATCTATGCATAATAGGAGCTTCAAAATCCTATAAAAATTGCATGTTATTAAAAAAAACTATACATGTGTTGTACTAGGCTTTTTCTAACAAGTATAGAAATCCGTACTTCTCTATTTAAAAAACATCCTCTTAGTGTCTCTTACTTTTAGGTGCAATCAGCACTAAGATGAGTAATGCCAAAGAACTAGCATAGGGAGAAGTTGTTCACAGAGCTCAACCTTTATCCAAAAATATTGTCATGTGTCAATCAAAAGTACACTTCAACACTTTGTTTTTAAACCATTATCTATTGAACAACTCAACTTTTACCCATTTTAGAACAAATGATTTGGCTTTCTGGAGTATGATAGACAAATCAACGTGAATTCTCTGAATCATACACATGAAATAAACTCTACTTGGTGCCTACTTGGACTCTGTTATACTTACAAATATTTTGAACTTAAAATGACAGTTTTATTAAATAAAAACTAAAAAGAGGCCAAAGTTAAGAAAGCACAGAAAAGATGATAGGTGAGGGATGTGGAGTTACTAGTCGGGAAGTCTTGAATTGGTGGGGTTGTTAGCAAGTCTCTCAGATGTCCACCTTATGCTTGGTTTGGGTGGTTTTCTGTGTACTTAGAAGCCTAATTCTTTCCAAGATACTGATTGAGTTTAACTCATCTTATGTTTAATATGTAGGTATTCCATGTATTTACTTACATTTGAAGAATTGTCATAGCTCAACATTAAACTATGCATGTGCTTATTTGATAAAAATTCATGAGTTCCTACTTCCCATGATACCAAGTGTTCAGGCTGTCCATGGTTGGGTCTGTTTTGTACATGTCAGGGTGTTGATACCAATCCCTTACTTTGAATATAAGGAATGATTCATGAAGATATCTAGTAGGATAAATGGTGGCTTTCAAACTGGTATTCAAAATGAATGCTACAATTTCACATATAGCAATGTATGTCTTATGAAGCAGGAACAAGTGCAAACGGTCCTCAAGGCAAATCTGTTCTCCTTCCTGTAAAACCTTCTGGCTGCTCAGTGATTCTTGTTGCTGTTTTCATTTTCAGAGTCGTTCTGATGATCCGTCTGATTGCAGCTGTTGAGGTGTGGCTGCCCTTGATGTGACTGGATCGGTATGGCAGTCCTTTAACAATGACTGAGAATTGACTTCCTTATTTTCTTTAATATGCAGCATCATTTAATCTTTTCCTCTTAGTGCATCTCCCACTGCACAGAGGCTGGGTGGAAGGAGTGTCTGCTAACCCCTTTGCAAACTGAATCAGTCTGATCTCCTCCTCTTGCTTTAGAACAGTCAGAGGGTAATGATAACATAGTGTGACCATGATCTGCACTTTCCTGAAACTTCCAAATAGAGAATCTGTCATCTGTGGCTTTTAGGCCACATTGCTCTTGCTGTGTGAATGCCATTTGTTATTCTTGCCACTGTCTTGTAGCTCTTTTGTTCCCAACAGTTTTCTAAGACTAGGCCTGTGTCTTCCCAATAAATTCTTTATGCCTTAAGGCAGCAAAGCTAATTTTTATTGCTTTTAATCTATAGCTTTGATGATTATATGTTCTTAACTGTATCATGTTCTGGATATCTGTTTAAATCATCTTGTATCAACATTTTGCAATATTTAGGTATAATATTACTTGAGTAGTTTTGACCCAGATAATTTTTATGTTAAAAACAGGCATGAAAATATAAATTGAAGACATTTCACTGATGCATAACCACAAAACCACATATAATATCACAGAAAGGTCATGTAACTTGGTTATAGGAAAAGATAATGTGAGACAGGAAAATGCAATGGCTTGTGCAAGAATAAAAAGAAATTAGTTCCATATTAATGAGCCAGGATAAAAACAAAGGACTAATAAACTGTGGAAGTAGATGATGACTAGCTATTTACTGAAAAAAGAACACTTTGTGTCTGAAGTGTTTAGCTGAGCTGTTGATTGTCAACTGAGGCACCTGTATCTGACATCAGAGTTCCTTGGTTCAATACCCGGTTCCAGCTCCTGAATCCAGTTTTCTGCTAATACTGACTGTGGGAAGCAATTGTGAAGGCTCAGGTGATTGAGTTCCTGCCACTCCTGTGGGAAACCTGGTCTGAGTTTTCAGTTTTTGGCATCCATCTTGATTTGTAGGCACTTGGGGAATGAACCAGAGAATGGGAGATACTCGTTCATTCATATTCTCTTTCAATAAATAAATTTTAAAAAGAGATGGAGGCGTTAATATATCTTGGAACACATGTAGAAGCAAAAATTATTCTGCAATTGGAAGAAATGCAGAAACACAATTCTACAGCAATTCAAAGGATTCTGTCTTTAAAGATATGAATCTCAATGGGTTGAGTGAAGGAATAGCAGATATACCATAAAAATTCTTAAAACCATATCCAACTCAATATTTTGCATTCATGGGAAGGAGGAGCCATAAAGTCTATCCAACAGTTGTTCTCATGTTTTGTTAAATCTAATGCCTCCATTTTGAGTAATGAGATTTATTAATACACCTGTGGAGTGATACCAGATTCCTGGTTTATTGAGCCTAGTTTGGAAAGGGGTCCTCATGTGATATTTTTTAATTAATTTATTTGAAAGTTAGAAACAGATCTTTCATCCGGTGATTCACTCCCCAAATGCCTGCAACAGCCAGAGCTTCATCAGGCGAAAACTTAGAGCCCAGAAATCAATCCTGTTCTCCTGTGTTAGTGACAGGGAACAAAGTCCTTGAGCCATAACCTGGTTTTTCCTAAGGTGCATATTAGAAGGACACTGGAATCAGAAACAGCCCTGGACTCAAACCCTGGCAGTTTGATATTGCGTTTGGGGGCCCTGACTACTGGGCCAAATGCCTGCCCACCCCTTGTGATATTTTTTTTTTAAGATTTATTTATTTGAAAGTCAGAGTTACACACAAAGAAGGAGAGGCAGAGAGAGAGGTGTCTTCCATCTGCTAGTTCACTCCCCAATTGGTTGCAACGGCCAGAGCTATACTGATCTGGAGCCAGGAGCCTCTTCTGGCTCTCCCAGGGGTCCAAGGACTAGGGCCATCTCCCACTGCTCTCCCAGGCCACAGCAGAGAGCTGGATCAAAAGTGGAGCAGCCTGAACTTGAACCAGTGCCTTCATGGGATGCTGACACTGCAGGGGGCAGTTTTACCTGATACACTACAATAGCACCCCACCCCTCCTTGTGATTTTTGAAATTACTGCTTGGCATCACCATTAGTACAGGCTAAAAATCATCCTCTGGGCATTGCATCACCTTGGCTAGTAGAGGTGAATCACTATTTAGTTGCTGAGATCTTAGCTGGTGGGTTAGTTGGTTATACTGTATATATACAATATATAGTATATAACACAATTGGTTATACTATACGATGTCATTTATGATATGACAGCATAGAGTGATATGTGCTCATAGAGTGATGCATGCAAGAGCTGTATTAGAATAATTTCAAGTGGAGCCAGTGCTGTAGTATAATGGGTTAACACCCTGGCCTGAACCTCCAGCATCCCATATGGGTGCAGGTTCGAGACCCGGCTGCTCCACTTCTGATCCAGCTCTCTGCTGTGGCCTGAGAAAGCAGTGGAAGATGGCCAAAGTCCTTGGGCCCGTGCATATTTGTGAGAGACCTGGAAGAAGCTCCTGGCTTCAGATTGGCGCATCTGCAGCCATTGCGATCAACTGGGGAGTGAACCATCAGATGGAAGACTTTCTCTCTCTCTCTCTCTCTCTCTCTGCCTTTCCTCTCTCTGCCTTTCCTCTCTCTCTAACTCTTTCAAATAAATAAATCTTTAAAAAATAAAAATTTCAAGAATGGATAGGGAAAGTCAATTTGAGGACCAAGAGTATAGAAAAATCTATTAAGATGGTTTTACTGTACTGGGTGAAAGACAAAGAGTGTGGTTACTAAATAGTCTTATTTTTATAAATAGGAGTGGTTTCAATTTGTTTATATACTGGTGACAAAGAATCCGTAGTGTTGAATAAATTGGATAGGAATGTAAAGGGGAAAATGCTAAAATGGGAGTGGTTAGGAGGATTTGAGTAGTCAACATGGATTGAGATCATCTAGTAGTCAGTAGGTTGTTTTTAGACAAGAGTGTGCAGCATGTGCTCCTAGTGACAGAGAGGATGTGTGATTTGTAGGTGAAGATGAAATTAAAAGGATAGCTATTGAATACATTCTGATGGGAGCTGGCCTACTTTTGTTTATATGTTCTTACTGAAATAGGATGTAAGAAATAAATATGTAAGTGACTTCAGATACTTAGTAGGTAATATAGGTATATAATTGTCCAAGGAATCAATGGAACAGGGATGAACAATATGTTTGTAAGGCCTAAGCATGCATTGAGAATGCAGATTATGGATATAAAATGATCCTAATTAGCATGGTTGTAGAATTTTTTCCAGACACACTGAACACATATAAAAAGACAGAATAAGTAAAGTTTTTTTTTTTTTAAGATTATTTATTTTAAAGAGTTAGAGAGGGAGAGACAGAGAGATCTTCCATCTGTTGGTTCACTTCAAAATGGTTCCAACTGCTGGAGCTGGGCCAGGCTAAAGCCAGAAGCCAGGAGCTTCATCCAGGTCCCTACATGGTTGGGAGGATCCTAAGTTCTTAGACTATCTCCTGCTGCTTTTCCAAGGCCATTAGCAGGTTGTTGGATCAGAAGTGGAGCAGCCAGGACTTGAACAGATGCCCATATGGAATGCTGGTGTCACTGATGGTGGCTTAACCTGCTTCACCACAATGCTGCTCTGAGAGTTGATTTTAGCATGTGGTTATTCCCAAGTGATTGTGATGATAGGAGAGTTGAGATGGTTTGAGTTGTAAACGAGGCTGAAGGCAATAAGCAACCATGCCATTTGTCTAGGTAAGAAGGAAAATGAGGACATGAGGAGACAAGGTACACTGATGCCATAGTACAAAGGATGGCAGATGTCAGGGGTGGAGTTGAACTGGAGAGAGCTGAACTGATCTGAAGGATGTCAGGATAGCTGATTAATACAAAAATACGTCAAAGCAATGATCAAGCTTTAAATCACTGCATAGGATGAGCAGGACACTAAACAACAAAGGGTGCCAGTCATACCTCTTTCTCAACGCCATTCCATTTTCCTTGAGGGAAAGGTACTAGCTAAATGTCAAGTGGATAAGCGCAAATGTAGTATTTACTTTGGTGCTGAGGAAACCTGAACAAAAGGCTCTTGTAGTCTTATGTGCCCCAAGGAAACGGGTGAAAAGGAATGGCTAGGAGTGAAAAGCTACTGAGAATGTAGAAAGGTGTCTTCAAGATTCTCCTTCCCCCCTTTTTTTTTTTTTTTTTTTTTTTTTTTTTTTTTTTTTTGACAGGCAGAGTGGACAGTGAGAGAGAGAGACAGAGAGAGAAAGGTCTTCCTTTGCCGTTGGTTCACCCTCCAATGGCCGCCGCTGCAGCCGGCGCACCGCGCTGATCCTGGCAGGAGCCAGGAGCCAGGTGCTTTTTCCTGGTCTCCCATGGGGTGCAGGGCCCAAGCACCTGGGCCATCCTCCACTGCACTCCCTGGCCATAGCAGAGAGCTGGCCTGGAAGAGGGGCAACCGGGACAGAATCCGGCGCCCCAACCGGGACTAGAACCCGGTGTGCCGGCGCCGCAAGGTGGAGGATTAGCCTATTGAGCCACGGCGCCGGCTCCTTCCCCTTTTAATAAGACTGTCTCAGCAGAGATTCCTGAGGAAGCCCTTGGTCAAAGGTTCCTGATAAGAAGGCCTCCATGCTGAGCTAAGATTGCAGATGTGCATAAGAGCTAAGCCAACTTGACTGCAGGTGATGGCTCAAGGTAGGATTGCACACCAACTCTGGTATGGGGACAGTAACTTTCCTGTATGAGACCTGCCAGGTGAAACCTCTAACTGCCTAGGGTCATGTCTGGAGGATCATAAGTAGCTTTCAGCCACAGCTGGATTGCTTAGTAGATCCTGATTAAGTCTAAACAAAATAAGGTAAAAATTAGGGAATGAGATGCTTGCAATTGAGGTCTAGAGACCCTCTAGATACTGATAATGCTAAGATCTAGGGTTTGGTGATGGAAGTAAATGATCCTATTAAGCTGGGAAGAAATCAGGGTCACATCTGTGGAAATTGGAATCCTAGAGTTATGACAGGAATACTGCTGAGAAGAGAAACGGTGATCAATCCTTTCAGTGCTAAGACACCTAAAATTTTATGTCAGCTATAACCTTTTTCTATGAAAAATAGTTGATGAAAGCTTTATTGATTTTTGCATCAGTCAAAATGATGGATTTGTATCACTTTTTTTTAAAGATATGTAAGTGTGTTGTTTTCTTATACTGGTGGGGCATGTTCATGGGAACAGTGGCTCTTTTAAGTTGACTGTGGCTGCCTATCTTGATTTAAACCAAGATTCCTTTTATCCTGATTTTTTATAAACAAGTCAGCATTTTAACAGTCTTCATGCACCACATTCTATAAATTCTATCCCTATGACATGCTAATAAGGTAGTCTTAAATTATATAGCCCTCTATTTTGTTAAATATTCAGCATTTCTGGGAAGTTGAAATTCTAAGAAGGAATCTTTAATATTCTGAGCTTATTTGATAAGGTGGTTGTTATTATTGCTATTGGTATATGAATACAGGAGCATAGAGGGAATTAAGTAAGTCAAAGATTACTAAGTGATTTCTGATGTCTCTTCCTAGGTAAGAACTGTACCTGGGCCAGATGATCTGGGATTCATTCTTTAGCCAATTTGGGAATCTCAGTAGGTTTAACTCAGGATTTGGGGAAATAGTAATGGCTGACCTTCTATCTATTCCTTAGTCATTGCTTATACTTGTCTCCTATTTTCTAGTAGATTCTCAGTATATACTTTACTATGGGAATTAGGAAAAAAAAATTGCGATTTAATAATATAGAAAACCCCACTAATAATATGTTCAATTCTTTTTGGTTTCAAGATTGATTGTTTTTTTCTAACTGGGTAAAATTTTTACAAGAAGATGAATAGGATATTATGATGTGATTAATCATAACGAAACAATAAACTTGCCTTATTTTGTTAGTATTACTTAGATTTATTTACTAACATGTATAATTCACTTGCACAGTTGATAACAGACTCTTTATTAGTGGTAACTCAGCAAATGCAGGCAACTTTTGCAAGAGTGAGGTTGGCAGCACTGGTGGGGTTGAGGAGAGCTGAACAGTATCAGGAGAGGGGAATGTTGGAGTTGCTCACCACAACCTATGTTCAGACACAGATGGGTTTCATTAGAAGTCTCCCATGCAAATATCTTGTTTTCCTGGAAATCATGAAATGTTGCACACGGATCACTTAATAGTGGCATAACTTAGGCTGCTTACAGCATTGCCATCACATGCATAAGGTCTGATTTCAAGAAATTTTTAAATGCATCATTGGGATAATAAATTATCAGTGACATACTTTTAAAGTAAAAGGCAGCAAAAGCTTGCCAACTCCTCTATTGTGTTTCATGCTCTCTGACTTGCCATTCTAAGCATAAGTGCATAAAATGGAGAGTGCTGGGCTTCCCACTGAGGTTTTATCTACTTCCTCACCAGAGGAAAGTACTTTTACAAAAACAAGTAAAACATGCGCAAGGAAGTAATATAATAAGTAATTTTACAATAAAAGGGTAGAACTATAAACCTACTTTTTCTTGGCTACCCTTTGTATTATCAAATTTGCTCCTCACTAGACCCTCCTGATGGCCGGTTGTGAAGGGGTTGATGAATTGAGCGAGCAGAAATTCATGTCTGTGTGGAGCCTAGTTTTGAAATGTTTAGAGAGCTACATAAGGCAGAGGGATGCAGGGGTTGAGTGGGCTTTGCAGATGCCAGCATGAGACACTTTAAGTGGGTGTAAAAGTGAACAACAAAGTCCAGCAGTCACTGATGATACAGTTTGTGTAGGAGGCAGATGTCCCAGCTTGGCTGGGGAGATGGAGTGTGCCACAAAATTAGGCACTGGGTGAGTTAGTACCTTGTGCCAGTATATGTGTATATTTTGTGCTCTTGACTAGACTTTAGGCTCTTTCAGAGTGGTAGCCTTGTCTGCTTTAGCTGCTGAGTACCGTTATGGACAAGTTTGGTTGTGGCATGAGAGCCTCTTGTGTACTTCTGTGACTTTCTAGCCTCTGCAGGACCACATGAACCCTAGCAGGCCCAGAGACCCTCTATTTAATCAGAAAGGTTGGTAAAGGGCAGAAGGAAACAAGATGTTTAAAGATTAGAGTATACCTCCATGTATCCAATAACTCCCTGGACCTTAAACACTGCTTTTCCATGGTTGCAGTATCTTTCTAGCCTTTCCATCCTCTGACAACTCCTTCAATACTCAACATTTTCCTGCTTCAGCCAGGGGCACCTGTCTAATTTTTATGGTCCCAGTTCATTCTCCTGGAACTTGACCTCTCTCTCAATTTCTAGGTTTTAGTTTCTCCTGGCCCATCCTTTATCTAAGGAGCCAGTGTCCTGAAAAGAAGCATTAGCGTCACTGTGTGAGTGACAGGTGTGTGACCACTGCATCTTATGACCAGTCACTAAGATTTGGTTCCAGATGACTGAGTCATCTGTTAGATAGACACTGCAGCTGTCTTAATTAACGTTATGTAACTGATTTAAATGCTACCACACAGGATATTAAATCATTTGTTGCATAGGTTTCTGCCTTTGAGATATGCTGCTAATAACATGATACAGCATCTTATTTTTCGTTCAACCAGTTATTTCCAATCATAGACTTCTGAATAGTATTTTTTAAATAAAATACTAATTTATGGATAATTGCATCAAGAAAGTGACAGCTGCATTATACTTAATCCTTTGGTTAAAAAACACTTCAAGAACTGAGAGAATTTTAAACCTATTGCACAGAAAGAATGTTTTTAGCATTATTAAAATTATGCCTATGAGTTAATTTCTCAATTTTTTAGGGAAACAAGATCTCTATTGAGTGGGTGGAATTGTTTGTTTTGGGATTTCTGCCCAACAGAACCCACATTTCAACTTGGGCAGGTCTGTTCCAAGATTAGTCCCATATTTCAGAGCTTTGGTTCCTGGACCATGGTTGGATCTCAATTTCAGAACTTTAAATCTTTGTCCAGTCCTGAAATAGGATCATTGCTTTTGATTGCTACATAATGGAACTTATTTTATCAGATGATGCTTTGTACAATTTACGTAATTTTTGTGACATAAATACAGGTTTTTAATATGCACAGTCAGGGAATGATTAAGAAGTTTTTAGATAAAGTCCTTTGCGTTGGAGTTTTAGCAAATGTCCTTGACTTTATAGGTGCCCCTCCTAATCTAAGATCTTATTTAAACATTGTTTAAAACTGGCATTTTATGTACAAAGTCTTATTTCTTAAATGTCTGATTCCAGTAGAAAAAATATTTTCCTGAGAGACTTGAGTTTGCACTTCCTCACTATACACACAATAAAAGCAAATGTATGTTTTAAGCATGCTAAGGAAAAGCCAATTTGGTATATTTTATCTGAGAACATTTTTAGACTAACTATAACTCTTGTTAGCAAATAGAAATAGGGAATTACATGGTGGGAGGGCTACCGCCTACCAATATTCTGTTTTGTTTTGGTCTGCAATATTTTTTCTATTCCAGTATTTTTTGCTTGTTTCTTTGTTTTTAGTAATCTATTTGAAATAACCAGTATGATTTTCCTATTTATGGAATCTGAATAACAATACTTAAAGCAGAGAAATAATATCTTGTGGCCGAGAAGGTTTCTTTTCTGTATGAGGACTCTGTATTAATTTGTTTTTAGAACAGTGGATAATTATGCATGATTTTAAGTTGTTAAGTGGAGATGGTTTCTCTGATTCATCTGCCTCATTTCAGAGAAAATGATAAGGTCCAGAAAATTTAAGTGCCCGAATGACTGCGGTTAGTGTGTAAGTAGAAGCAGATCTCAAGCTGTGTCTTTTTACATATATGTGTTTCATATATATATATATATATATATACACACACACACACACATAGTTTCATATATATATACACACATAAAGAGTATATATATATATATATGTATGTATATGTGTGTGTGTGCTTGTTAACTCTTCAAATTTTGCAGCAGCCTGGGCTAGGCCAAGGTGAAACCAAGAACCAGAAACTTAGAATTTCCCACGTTGAGTGGCAGGGACCCATGTACTTGAACCATCATCTGCTGCCTCTGCAGGTGTGGATTAGCAGGAAGCTGGAATTGGAAGATGAGCTGGGACTTGAACCCAGACACTCTGATATGGGATGGAGGCATCCTAAATGTACCAAATGCCATCCCCCTCTCCCTCCAGTTTTGGTGTGGAGCTTCCACATATCTTCTGGAAGAGGAGTCATGATAAAAAGGGTATTTATAATCCAAGGTCAACAGTGTAGGGATTTTGTAGTTGAGAAGGAACTACTTCACGCTGTTTCCTGAGCTGGCCTGAGGAAACAGAGAAAAGAGGAAGCAGGTGAATTTGTCAGCAGTTAGAAGATAAAATGAAGTTACCTGAGGCTGGTAACTAGGATCCTGAATTTGTGTTCGTTCTATATCTAGACTGTCGATGAGTAAGATCAGTCTTATTAATAATTTGAGATGAAAGATGCATTTTCTTAAACAGTCTTCTTCCTCTTTTTGGTTCTTACAAATGAACATCATGATTTGACCCTTTAGAAGTATAAACTGGGTAGCGTAGTATTAATTGGGATTTTTTTTCTAATGGTATCTCTTCCAAGTAGGAGCCTAGAGGCATATTTTGAGAAACTCAACTTAAGAAAGGAAGAACTTTTGCCACTGTAGTTATTTTAGATCTACAGCTCTTTTGGTGTTTTCTCCAAAAATGCTCAAAATCACAATCATTCCTCTCAGCACTTGGCTTTTAGAGTTTACTAGAAAGCATGGTGACAGTTACAGCTAAAGATTACTTTGAGAAGGAAAGGAGGCACACTGGAGGTTGCGATAGTTAGGCAATTCATGGTCTGGCTGTGATGGGCATAAAGCAGTGACTTCTGCAGAGTTCTTAGCACTATCAAGTCCTGAAGGTCAGCTGCTTGCCCCAGACTCCATGGTAGCCTTATGGCAATTGAGAATTCTGTTCAGAGCTTGAAAGGGCTGTATGAAAAAGAGGCAAGTTGCTTTCTGGATATGATTTTCTAAAAATAGCTCCATGGGAAAATATCCTGGAGGCTGTTCTCTGGAAGTGTGTGAAGAGAGTACTTGGGGTGTGTGTGTGTCTGTGTCAGGGTGCATGTCTCGGACTTTATTCTAAGCCTTGTTTTGCTGCACAAAGAGGTCAATTTCACTTTTCCCTGGGACAGAAAAGTGAGTATCCAGAGCCATTTTAAAAGCCTGAATTGGCTTTTCTAATGAAGTTGAAGGCGCCAGGGGAGGCTCTCTTGGAGGAAAGAGAGGCAACCATTTACAGTCCTTTCTCTGGCCTTTTTTGCCAGTTCTCCAGCAGTTCTCTGTGGGAGAGCCCTGGATTCTTTCAAGATTGTTTCAATGTTGAATTGAGATAAATCAAGAGTACAGTAAGCCCCCAACCTAGTCTTTTTTGAGTGAAGAAAATGTTGAAGGCAGCCAGGTCTCCCATGGGGAGCAGATGCAGAAGCAGGGAGGCAGGAGATAAAACAACTTGGAGAGCTTGGGGAATGGGTGGTAGACATGGAAAGACTTTTATTTACATGTATTTTAAAATATGTCATCTGCCCTCAAAGGTCTTTTCCTCACTACCTCTCTAGTATTATTTGTTTTGAATGGTGGATATTTTGCCTGGTCCAAAAGAACAAAAAGAATCTTTGAAACGTTTTTCCATGTTATGTTCAGGTCAGGACGCTATAGGTCATCCTCCGTCTACCTTGTTGGCTCAAGACCACAGCCATGCTTTACACCTTACTGGAGTCATGTATTCCTGGATCAATAAAAGATGCCCTAGTGTGTCTTAAAAGGATGTTAAGAACCCCATCCTGACTTGAAATCCTGTTGCTGGTTGAAGGTGACTAGCTCTCTATTACACAAAATATTGATAAGCGTATCATTATCTCACTTAATGACACTGAAGCAATATGCAGAACACTCTATCTTGGAAAATTATTAAATATATAAATGCCAATTCATATTGTTGTACAGATGTGGTTGTCATCTACCTCTCCTAAATCTATCTTGCTAGATAAGGAAAACTTGCCTTAAAATTGCATGAAATAGAACTTAGTGATAAACTTATTTCCATAGGAAAAAAGGAAGATAAATCTTATTTTTCAAAGAATTACTGAGTTGTGAATGAGCCATATGCATTCATGCAAGACAGAATTTGTTTACTCACACATACCCTCTAACAATTATGAGACTTTTTAATGCTTTAGAAAGTGAAATACATTGTGAGCCATTCTATGACTTCAGCTTGGGCTACCTCTTTAAGTAGTTTCATCACACATCTTGAGAATTAATACCACTTGATCGAAACATACCACTAACTTTTCAAATTTTTAAATTTTTGACAGGCAGAGTGGACAGTGAGAGAGAAAGAGAGAGAAAGGTCTTCCTTTACCGTTGGTTCACCCTCCAATGGCCGCTGCGGCCGGCGCACCGCGTTGATCTGAAGCCAGGAGCAAGGTGCTTCTCCTGGTCTCCCATGGGGTGCAGGGCCCAAGGTCTTGGGCCATCCTCCACTGCCTTCCTGGGCCACAGCAGAGAGCTGGACAGGAAGAGGAGTGACCGGGACAGAATCCAGCGCCCCGACCAGGACTAGAACCCGGGGTACCGGCAGCACAGGTGGAGGATTAGCCTAGTGAGCCGCAGCACCAGCCTTTTCAAATATTTTATGGCTTTTTGTCCCCAAATGACTCTGAAAGGAAGAGTTTAGGAAAGTCTGTAAAGAATATCATACTTTTTTGTTTTAAATCTAATACATATATAATAAAAATTAAATATAAATTTTCATAGGCAATTTAGTATTTCTTCTTGAAGGCACTCAGTGCATTTTTAAGAGATTGTAACTTCAGAAAATGTCGATTTCATTTAACAAATATTTATTGTCTGCTAATGTGGTGGTACTTGCCGTGTGGATACTTGTCCTGAGTACTAGTTCTGCTTCTAAGGAGTCCATAACAAATTAGCAAATAATTAGTGTGAGATAACCGTCTAGTTATTCAGCACACAAGAAGGAACCTTAGCTTCCTGAGATGGCCTTAACGCATGCATGAAAAATGAGGGGACTCTTGGCTGGAACTTGAAGAAATATTTTCTAGGTAAAAATGTTATGGGAAGAAATTCCAGGAACAGGAAAAAACATGTTTGGAGCCATGGAGATGAAACATGTCAGAGTCTATTGGAGGAATTGTACATAGTTCTACAGTGTTTCCTGTTGAAAGATTGCTCCCATATCAGTATTCACAAAGGAAACAAATCATATTGCTTACAGCAAGTATGAAAAAAGCAAAACAGGGAAATGGTCCTCAGTCAACTAAAAAGAATATGACTCAGTTTTCATTACATAATTCATTCTGATGACCAAGTGAATCTAGATTACATTATGAAGAAAAAATTAAGAATTAAATACTAATACTGTAACATCTAAAAATAAAAGCTCATCTGGAGAAGGCTAAATGCAACTTTGGTATCTATCCATGGACTGTGGGTCATGAGAGAATGAGTAAAGACGATCGTGCTGTTAGGTGAGTGCTGTGCTTTTTTTTTTTAAAGATTTATTGTTTTTACTTTTTTAATTTATAAAAAGAGAACAAACTTCCTGTTTTTTATATATACAGTTTTAAGAGCATTGTGATACTTCTGCCCTACCCTCCCTCTCTCCCCAAGTATCACCTTCCCTCCTTCTCTTATTATGTTTCTTTTATTTTTAGCAATGACATACTTTCAATGTACTTTATAATCAAAGCTAAACCCTCTGTTAAATGAAGAATTAAGCAGATAGTAAAAGAGAGAAAGAAATTTTGCACCCATTGATTCACTCTCTGAATAAAAGCAGTGTTTGGGGTTGAGACAGGCAAAAGCCAGGAGCTAAAAACTCCATCTGAGTTTCCCAATTGGGTGCAGGAGTCCAAGTGCTTGGGCCATTTTTTGCTGTGTTCCCAGGCACTCAAGCATGGTGCTGGATCAGAAGTGGAGTAGCAGGGGCTCATACCTCTGCTCTGATATGGATCCAGTGTCACAGACAGCGGCTTCACCTGCTCCGCCATAGTGTTAGGTAGGAAGTCAGAAATGAGCTTGTGTGTGTGTGACAAAGGCCTAAGGAACTGACTTCTCCAGTGGTCCAGCATCCACATCTCAAAGTCATCCCGATAATCTTCCAGGTGCAGCCCAGTATCTGCACTTCAAATGTCCTGCCCGGATCCTGAGGACCTTCCAGGGAGTCCTGCCCCTTCTACCCTATAACCATCCTTCTTCTAAGGTGGGGCAATGCCAGCCAGGCTTCCCCTGTCTGATAACTCCAGAGGGAAAACTCAGAAAGGGATTTTTCGTATTTATATCCAACAAGTCCTTTGTTCAGGAGAAGGAGAGGGGGAGGGAAGGCAAGACCCATCCCCATAAAAACCCCTGGCCTAAATGTAAACTGGGCATTCTCTTTCAGATTCTGTCTGGAGAGGTGCCCATCCATTCTTACGGATGTCCCTACCCTAATAAACCTTGCTATTTTGCTTTCCACTACTCCCTGTCTCACCCCTGAATTCTTTCTTGCGCGAAGACAAGGACACTTTGCTTCTCCGGTAACAATAGTACCAGCCCTAGTGAGAGAGATGTGCTGCTTTCAAGGCAAAGAGGCACAATGAAGTTCAGGCTGGTCTTCACCAGTGGAGCAGAGAATCACAGGAAAATATAGAAGAGGACTAGATCTGGGGAGGATGGAGATTGATGTGAGGACAAGCAATGTGTGTCACCCAAGCAACATGTGTAATGCCTGAGCATGACAGGGATGAATGAGAAATTGGGACCTTGGATGTGCTATGGTGACTCAAATTCCCACAACAGCCTACACTGCTTGAAGTCTCTTGTCAGATTTCACCCACAACATTCATAGTCATCAGGACTACGTCCTCTCTCCCTGGCAATTTAACAGTGGCAACCAATACCAATAGGCCCTGGTGTTCTTCGAGCCTCCCACTTTGTGTTACTGGCTGTTGTCTCCCTGCAAGGCCTTACCTTGCAGAGGCCTCCTAACTCACAGAACCTGGTCTAGCTCATGGCCTCTGTTTTCTTTCAAGGGCTTTCCAGAGGAAAGACAATTGGGTACGAGAAGTAGCTATCTCTCATCTCTATGTCCTTTTATGCTTCGAATTGTGGAAAGATTAAATCTGAGTTTGTTGTGCACTTCAACTCTTTAAGACCATATACTGGTTATTTCTTTGTGTAAATGCTGAAACAGCATCTTATTTAATTACCTGTAGTTATCTTTGCTTTTTCTTGATTTTCTCCTTGCTTAATTTTGTGCTTTGGTAGGGGGAGCTATTTCAGAAAGCTCCCTGAAACCCTTTTTGGAATGAATTGAAAATTAATAAGTAGAAGTAGTCATAATCTCTCTAAACTCATGAGCCCCCCTAGCATAATCCTCACAGTTCTGTTGAACTAGAGCACTTTCTTGATTCTTTGTCAATCATTTAAAACAAGCCAATGTTCTTTTGTCTACAGCTCTGTCATAGTAACCCTTAGTACCATAACTTTCAATAAAAACATCTCTCATCTGATCAGTGGCTAAACTCTTTGCTTTTTTCTAGTTTTCTCAAGAATCAAAATTTTATTTTCTCCTGAAATCATCACAAACTGGGAAAGTACTGTTCCATTTTTTTCTTCTACTTCCTTCCTAAGAACAAATCACAGTCATTGTCCCCTATCTCTAGAGATAAGGATATTTTCTGTTCTTCAGTTTTTCTTCATTGAATATCCTGCTTTGTAATCTTTGGAAGGTGGAAGTAAAGAAGACATCTAATTATTTCTTTGAAACTATTTTCACTTAATAAAGATTTTTTTCAGGCCGGTGCTGCAGCTCACTAGGCTAATTCTCCACCTGCGGCACTGGCACACCGGGTTCTAGTCCCGGTTGGGGTGCCGGTTCTGTCCCAGTTGCTCCTCTTCCAGTCCAGCTCTTTGCTGTGGCCCGGGAGTGCAGTGGAGGATGGCCCAAGTGCTTGGGCCCTGCACCCGCATGGGAGACCAGGAGGAAGCATCTGGCTCCTGGCTTCGGATGGGCACAGCGCACCAGCTGTAGCAGCATTTAGGGGGTGAACCAGCGGAAAGACCTTTCTCTCTGTCTCTAACTCTGCCTGTTAAAAATCTTTTTAAAGATTTATTTTAAAGGAAAGAATGACAGTATGATACAAGCACACATATATGCACACATGGAGAAAGAGACAAAGATGAAGACAGATTAAGGGAGAGGGAGAGTGAGAGGGATCTTCTCTCTGCAGGTTCACTCCCCAAATGCCCTCAAGAGTTAGGGCTGTTGGCCGGCGCCACAGCTCACTAGGCTAATCCTCCACCTTGCGGCGCCAGCACACCGGGTTCTAGTCCCGGTAGGGGCGCCGGATTCTGTCCCAGTTGCCCCTCTTCCAGGCCAGGGAGTGCAGTGGAGGATGGCCCAAGTACTTGGGCCCTGCACCCCATGGGAGACCAGGATAAGTACCTGGCTCCTGCCATCAGATCAGCGCGGTGCGCCGGCTGCAGTGGCCATTGGAGGGTGAACCAATGGCAAAGGAAGACCTTTCTCTCTGTTTCTCTCTCTCACTGTCCACTCTGCCTGTCAAAAAACAAAAACAATCAAAGAGTTAGGGCTAGGCCAGGCTGCACCAGAAGCAAGAATCTCCTTTCAAGTCTCCCATGTGTGGCAGGTACTCAAGTAGTTTGGTCATCTTCAGCTACTTTCCCAGGCATGTTGCCCGGAGCTGGATTGGAAGTGGTGTAGCTGGAGTTCAAATGAGCTCTCTGATATTGGATGCAGGTATCCTGAGTGACAGCTTAACCGCTGCAGCATATTGCCTACCACAACAAAGATTTGTTATCCCAAATTATAAGCATATGAAAATATGAATAAAGAAAATAACATATAATTGGAATTTTTTCAGGTATATCATCTGAACTTTGAAATGCATTTTATGCTATGAATCTGTATCATACTTGAGGATGAACCTTAGCAATGATGGTAAAACTCATAAGGTAATAGAAAAAGTCAAATATTTTTGACACTGATCTTTCCCATGGGTTACAATTGTGTGATGAGGTTGTTGCCCTGTGTTGTATTATTCAGAGGGTCCTCTGGTGCTTTAAGCTCATCTCTATTCTAACCTTTACTAGGAGTCCTTACCACTATGAGTTAGGGCAGATCACACTGAAGAGCAGCTAGACCTCTGGCCTGGCCTTCAACTTAGTCCTGATTTCTTCTCTTTGACTAACATACCACTGTATATTGTAGCTAACGTTGTTACAATGAGCATTTCTCCTACTCAGGGTTCTTGAACTACAATTGAAGTGTCTTACTTTATCATTCCCTGCTTAAGCTTTTCTTAACTTGTACTTTCTATTTAATTGAGACTTTGACTGTCTGAGGCACCCTAATATTTGAATTTTAGCATTCTAGAGAACTTCACAAATCAATTTGGACCACATAGAGAATAGAAACCCCAGTTTCTCTGGAAGTACATCCAGTGCCTATTCCAACAGGGATCTAGAGTCTGGCAAATTTGGTCAACAGACAAGGGGTTCAAGTGTATCCATTATTGGAAATAAGCCTTATGGGGTTTGTGAGTCTATGCCTTACACTTTCTTGTAAACATAATCTAGTTTCCTAAATTATTTAATTTATGTATTCATATATAATTCATATATTCTATTTAGTCAGTGTTTTCATATTTAACACATACCTGTAGATAATTTTTATTGAGTTACTTCTCTAAGTAAATTCTGTATGTATTTTAAAAATGGTATAGAAATTCTACCTATAAAGCCTTATTAGATTTTAGGCTAAGTGTAATTGGTTTGGAAATTTAAAGATGACTTTACATTGGTAGGAAAACTCTTGACCTCCTGAATTTTTTGAAATGCTTGCAGGTAATAGAATTTCAGCAGAATAAAAGCAGACCATGCCAAAAACTGTACTATGAGATTTGTACCATGCAAGTCACTAAAATATTTATTGTTTATAAAATACTTTTTCACACTCGAGCAGTCTTTGAAATATTACTCACTAAAAATGTCTCCCCAATGAAGGATTGTTCTAAAGTGCAGTTGGCTTTTTTCCTCTTCTCTGCAATCAGGGAGGATCTATAAAATGGTAAATATTCAAATGTTCTTCTTGTAAAGTACTATATATTTGCTTGTCTCAGGCAAGTATAAGACTATGTTGGCAGAAGTCAGCATCTGCTTATTAAGTAATATTGCTATGGCTTGTAAAATTGGGAAGCAGCATATTTGAAGCTACAGCATACTTTTGATATATCACTGACTGTTCTACCTTTCAGAATTATTGAAGACATACTTACGTCTGAATCAGGGAATAATGTCAGATAAAATAAATATCCACTTTTTGGCAGCAGTTTAAAATATATTAAACTTTAGAAATGGTCAAACTCACACATATGTTATTTGATTTATTGCTTTTTTTTAAATGTATAACCAGCATGCAGTATTCAGAATGACCTTTTGAGGGTTGTACTACCACTCTATTTTTTTGTAGTCTTATGCCAGTGTGGCCCAATTATGATTTTGCCAAGTAAATAGTAATGTGAGAGTACCTTTTTTCTTATGTAGGAATAATGTGATTAATATATATTAATGTACTTTGAATTCTTCATTTTAGCCCAAAATGGCTGTCTAAATATCAAGAAGTTCTCAAAAATAAGGGAAAATGCAATTAAATATTAATGACATATACTAAATCATAATTAAATGATTGCCTTTTTAATTTTTTGATTATTAAACTCTTTCAATCATTCTCCTAAATTCTCAAGCCTTTCTAAATCTTATGACTGTTGAGCTGTTTGGGAATTATTGATAGCAGAATTCTTATGCCTGAGTGGGTATGAGGAAGAGAAGTCTTATATCTAAGACCTCACATCATTTACTTAGAATGATATTCAGCCTGAGAATACTGTCATACTTATTCTTCTGCAAACATCCATGTATATGCTCTTAGAAAACAGCCATTTGGAACAGCCATTCAGGGAAGCCCAGTTTCATTTTTTTAAAGATTTATCTATTTCTTTGATAGGTAGAGTTACAGAGAGAGAGCTTCCTCCCACTGGTTCATTCACCAAAGGACCACAAAGGCTGGAGCTGGGCTGATCCGAAGCCAGGAGCTTCCCTCTAGTCTCCCACATGGATGCAGGGGCCCAAGCACCTGGGACATCCTCAGCTGTTTTCCCAGGCCATTATCAGGGAGCTGGATTGGAAGTGCAGCAGCTGCGACTGGAACTGGAGCCTATTTGGGATGCGGGTATCACAGGCTATGACTTTACCCGCTTTGCCATGGCAGTGGTCCCCCAGATGGATTTTAAGAACTTATTTTGTAATGTTTTATAAAACCCACCCAAACTCTTGCTATATGTATCTGGAGAATATTATTGGCTGGCATCAACACCCCCCCCCCCCCGTTGCAACTATGACAATTGCAAGAAGCCCAAGCAAAGTTTTATTATGCATGCAAATTAGAGAGCTTATGCAATGGACAAACCCAAGTTATAGTTTTCCAGAGTTTTTTTCTTGCTGCATCAACTCTCTACCTTCTGTGCTTTAGCCTCCTCAAATAACACGTGGCCCTAGAACACAGTGTTCTCCTACTGTGTGCCTGGAGAGCCTTTTGGCCCTGTCACTGCCTGGAAAATGCAGTAATTTCTTTTGCTTCATCTTAGACACCAATTCCTCTGTAAAGCTTTTCCACATTTCCCTCTCTTTATCTAACATACATTGTTTTGGTATTCTCTCCTTCCTCTCACTCTGCTTATTATCACCCTATACTTACACCCTTGTAATTCTTTTTTTAAAGCTTTTATTCAATGAATGTGTTTTTCATAGATACAACTTTAGGAATATAGTGGTTCTTGCCCCCATACCCATCCTCCCACCCTGACTCCCGTCCCACCTCCTATTCCCTCTCCCATCTCCTTCTTCATTATGGTTCATTTTTAGTTTAACTTTATATACAGAGGACCAACTCTATGCTAAGTACAGATTTCAACAGTTTGCACTCACACACAGCATATAAAGTACAGTTTGAGAACAAGTTTTGCAGTTAATTATCTTAGTACAACTCATTAAGGACAGAGGTCCTATATGGGGAGTAAGTGCACAGTGACTTCTGTTGTTCCTTTAATAATTAACACTCTTATTTATGACGTCAGTGATCACCGAGGCTCTTGCCATGCGCTGCCAAGGCTATGGAAGCCTTTTGTTACCAGAGATTCCAACAGTATTTGGACAAGGCCATAATCAAAGTGGAAGTTCTCCCCTCCCTTCAGAGAAAAGTACATCCTTCTTTGATGACCCCTTCTTTCCACTGAAGTCTCACAGAGATCCTTTGTGTAGGATATCTTTTGCCACAGGGTCTTGGCTTTCCATGCCTAAAATGCTCTCACAGACTTTCATCCACCAAGAAACCTTAAGGGTTGATTCTGAGGTCAGAGTGTTACTTATAGCGAATGTCACTCTAGGAGTCTGCTGTGTGGACTGCTTCCCATGTTGAACATTCCCTCCTTTTTAATTCTATTATTACCAGCAACTTAATGTTATTTATATGATCTTTTACACTTAATCCTATCTATATGTTGAATTTAACACTTAATATGATCACTAACAATTAAGATGGAATTTTACCACCAATTTTAATGGGATTGGAGTCCCATGACAAGTTTTTAAACTGTACCCTTAGTTAGTCCATAGGACTGTATGTAGAACTATATAGCTTTACAGTTATAAACTATCTCCTCCCTCTCTTATTCCTCCTCTTATTTTTTACTGGGATATATTTTCAATTGACTTTATATACATATGATACTTAGAATGATATTAACATATGATTAACTCTGTTATATAAAGAGTTCAACATAGTATGAACAGGAGAAAAGAAAAAATTAAAAAAAAAATGAAAGTGTCCCTCGACAGTTGGGACAAGGGCTATTCAAGTCATTCTAAAAGTGTAAATTTTACTTCTACAGTTCTTGTTTTAGGAGTGCTGTTAATTCTCACAGATCAGGGAGAACATATGGTATTTGTCCCTTTGGGACTGGATTATTTTACTAAGTATGAAGTTTTCCAGATTCATTCATTTTGTTGCAAATGACCAGTTTTTTTTTAACTGCTGTGTAGTATTCCATAGTTTACATATCCCATAATTTCTTTATCCAGTCTTTGGTTGATGGACATTTAGGTTGATTCCATGTCTTAGCTATTATGAATTGAGCTGTGACGAAAATGGAGGTACAGATAGCTCTTTTGTTTCCTGATTTCTTTTCCCATTGGTAAATTCCCATGAGTGGGATGGCTGGAACATATGGTAGGTCTGTATTCAGATTTTTGACATATCTTCATACTGTTTTTCATAGTAGCTTTACCAGTTTACATTCCTACCAACAGTGGGTTAGGCTGCCCTTTTTCTCACATCCTCTTCAGCATTTGCTGTTTGTTGATTTCTGTATGAGGGCCATTCTAACTGGAGTTGGGTGCAATCTCATTGTGGTTTTGATTTGCATTTCCCTGACGGCTAGTGATCCTGAACATTTTTTCATGTGTCTGCTGGCCATTTGGTTTTCCTCTTTTGAAAAGTATCTGTTTAAGTCCTTTGCCTATCTCTTAACTGGGTTGTTTGTTTTGTTGTTGTGGAGTTTCTTGATCTCATTTTAGATTTTGATTATTAATCCTTTTTTTTTATTTTTTTTTTATTTTTATTTTTGACAGGCAGAGTGGACAGTGAGAGAGAGAGACAGAGAGAGAAAGGTCTTCCTTTGCCGTTGGTTCACCCTCCAATGGCCGCCGCTGCAGCCGGCGCACCGCGCTGATCCGATGGCAGGAGCCAGGATCCAGGTGCTTTTCCTGGTCTCCCATGGGGTGCAGGGCCCAAGCACCTGGGCCATCCTCCACTGCACTCCCTGGCCATAGCAGAGAGCTGGCCTGGAAGAGGGGCAACCGGGACAGAATCCGGTGCCCCAACCGGGACTAGAACCCGGTGTGCCGGCGCCGCAAGGTGGAGGATTAGCCTATTGAGCCACGGCACCGGCTCTTGATTATTAATCCTTTATCAGTTGCATAGTTTGCAAATAATTTCTCCCATTCTGTAGGTTGCCTCTTCATTTTCCTGACTATTTCTTTCTTTCGAGGTCTCCTGTTCCTCCACATGAATTTCAGTATCCCTTTCTCTGAAGGAAGGAACCGCCACTGTGATATGGCCTTGACTAAACAAGTTCAGAGTTGGTGAACTCAAGGGGCTTCCATAACCTAGACAGCTCATGGCAAGAGCCTCGGGTGATTGCTGATGTCATAAATTAGATTGTCAATTGTTAAGTCAACAACAGGAGTCACTGTGCACATGCTCCCCACGTAGGCTGTATGTCCTTAATGTGTTTTACTATGAAACTTAAAGACAACACTACTAACCGAACAATACCCTATACCTTGTGTGGTTGTGTGAGGGCAGCCTGTTGAAATCCTTGCTTAGTGTATACTAAGTTGATCTTCTGTATATGAAGGTGATTGAAAACGAAACTCGATGAAGGGTGGGATGGGAGAGGAAGTGGAGGCGGGAGGGGGGAAGTTGGGGGGGGAAGCCACAATACACAAGTTGTACTTTGTAAATTCACATTTATTAAATAAAAGAAACTACATAAAAAATAAAAAAATCCCCTTTGTAATATTTCATAGATGGCATTAGGATTTGTTCATTTGTTTTTATGAGTGGTTTGTATTCTCAGGTCTTCCCAGACTAGACAGTTGAACACAGGATCACAAGAACTTGACAAAAAGACATTATTTTCTGACTTCTTTCCCCAGAGTTGCTTGTCATGGGATTGTCTTCTATGAACCTATCCAGTTGTCTTGTTGGCTTCTAAGAATTTATTTGAAAGGTAGAGTTATGGAGAGAGAGAGAGCAAGTGCGCACAAGTGTGAGTGAGCTCGCGAGAGCTTTCATCTGTTGGTTCATTCCTGAAATGGCTACAACAGCGAGGGCTGGGCCAGGCTGAAGCCAGGAGCCAGGAGTTTCATCTAGGTCTCCCTCAATAATACAGGGTTCCAAATACTTGGGTCATCCTTTACTGCTTTCCTAGGTGCTTTAGCAGTGAGGTGGATCAGTGTAGAGGCAGCAGGGCTCAAACTGTTGCCCATATGGGATTCCAGCATCACAGATGGCAACTTAACCTGCTAGGCCGCGAAGAATTTTTCCCTTCTACCACTTATCTCCCTGTTGCCTCCAGGAAGCCACTTTGGCTTCCATACTCTGTGCTTGATCATTTCTCCTCCACACAGAGTTCTGCCTGTTGTTCCACTTGAATCACCATGCTCTTTCCATGCGTCCTGCCAAAGCTTCCCTACTCTCTCTGGGAATCCACTGTCACCAAAAAGCCCTGTTTTTGCGCTCTCAATCTCTCAATGCCTGAAGACATTTTTTAAACATTTTTTTATATGAAAGGCAGAATTAGCGCGAGAAAGACAGAGATCTTCCATCCACTGGTTACTCCTCAAATGGCCACAATGGCTGGGGCTGTGCCAAGCCAAAGCCTGGAGCCAGGAGTTTCTTCCAGGTCTTCCACATAGGTGCAGGGTCCCAGGGCCATCCTCTACTGCTTTCCCAGGCACATTAGCAGGGGGAACTAGATTGGAAGTGGCAACCAGGACTCAAATGGGAACCCATGTGGGATGCCAGCATTGAAGATTGCAGCTTAACCCTCTCTGCCACAGCCATCAGCTTCAGAGACGTTTTTTAAAAATAAAATATCTGATATCTCTCTTCCATAACAGAACAACAGACAAATAGCAATGAAGAAAAAAGCACTTCCTGTTTTCCAGGGCTAGAACCTTTAATTTTAGGAGGCTGTTTGTGTATCTAATATACATGCTTCCTATTAAGGATGACCCAGAAGTTTAAAGGGCAGTATGACTACAGAAACAAACAATAAAAAAAAGATTTGGCTAAGCTAACCTTCAGCGATCTAGAAAATCATCAATCCCAAGTCCATAGTGATAAATTCTTCTGAGACATCCCATTCATCACACAGCGTGTGTATGTAATCATAGTAATGTATTTATTGTACAATATGCTTCCAGAAAGCTGTTCCCAAAGCAGCAGTACACTTGTTTTAGGCTTCTTTCTATATCAACTGATTGATATCTAAGAGATACCATAGTTACTTTCTATTAAGCATTTTTTTGCAACATCGGATTTCCAAAGCTGAATATTCTTCCTATTGAAGATGAAATTCCAGAAATCACTCTTGTTTCTTTCTCAGAATTCAGTGGTCAGAATTCCTGGTATATTTTTCACTTCACACCAAGACTCTGAGGGAATGTTTTCTACTCACAAGCAATAGGGGAATAACTTTGCTTTTGTTTTTCAAGGTATTATGCTTTCTCCATTCAGAAATTGGATGATTTAATGATGACTAAGTAACCAAATTCATACTTCCAAAAATTGTTTTTTGCCAATGGTTACAAAAGGAAACATTCTTATCTCTGTGTAAATTAATATAATTAACTTGAATCTTATGGAAAGAGTAAATAAAAGTTGCTAAAGCTGGTGTGAATACAACTTTAAGAGATAAAGGAAGAATTATAAAAAGACTTATTTTATCAGATTATTTTATATGTCTCTTTAAATTTTCACTTTGCTGCTAGGGTTTCCCAAGACTACCCTCAGTTTGAAGATTCACTAGAAGACCTCGCAGAATTCAGAAAAGCTGTTAGGGCTATAATTTATTAATGATATTATAGACTATCATCAATGGTAAAATGTATATAAGGCAGTACATTAGAGTTCTTCAGAGAAGCAGAACTGACAGGAGATCTCTATTTATTATGGAATTGGCTCACACAATTACGCATTTTGAGGCATCCCACTAGCAGTGCTATTTGCAAGCTGGAGAATTGGGGAAGCTGGTGGTCAACTTTCTCAGCTTCTAAAGGCCTGAGAACTAAGGGAGCCAATGGTTCAACTCCGAAGGCCCAAGACCCAGGAGTCCCAGTGCTTAAGGGAAAAAGAAAAGTGGTTGTTTCAACTCAAACACAGAGAGCATCCTGAACCTTTTGATTCTGTTCTATCCCTCAGCAGATTGAATAATGCCCACCAGTGTTGGTGAGGTAGATCTTTACTGAGTCAAATGCTAATCACTTCTGGAATTACCCTCATAGACACACCCAGAAATAATATTTTACCAACTATCTGGGCCTTCCTCTGATAAGTTAAATTGCCACATAAATTGACCATTACACACAGGGTCCAGAAAAGACCAGGCGTGAGCTTCAATCGAAGCTACCACAGTGGAGTTGTGTGGAGAATATTTAATTCTCCTAGCAATGATTTGTGACACATTTAATATATTGCCAGCTAGGGCAGCTCACTTGAACCTAGGTGTCCAGGGTTTTTAGTGGGGCTCAGTCACATGTGCTTCAAAATGATACCATATTCTCCAAGGCTCCAGGTGAAAAACAAAAACGAAAAGGACATTCATTGTATCACCTTGTTAACATAAATATTAGATATCACCCAAGGTCCCAGGAATAGAAAGACAATTTTGCCAGCCAGGATGTTTCAAGGGCTGATGGCTCATCTCTGAGGAGCCCATTAGGAAGTGGTCCCTCTTTTGGATTATTCAGGGTTTGAGTACACCCTCTCTTAGTTAACCAGTTAAAGACTTTGGAGAGACACAAGTTGAGATTGTGTGTTATACTTACCCTTCATTTAAGAAGGGTGATATGGTCCACTTGTCAGGGAAGCTGTCCTTGAAGAAAGGGTCTTATTTCAAACTCAGAGGATTGGCAAATACACATTTCTATATTTTAAATTGTTTAAAGCAGATGATAGAACTTTTAAAAATTCTTTAACTTTGTTTCCTTCTTAACTAACTATGCCAATTCTCCTGAGAAGACTTCTAAACAAAATAATCTTGAAAATTCACATATTTTTGAAATGAAGCACAGCTTAAGAAGGTTAAAAATGCATCAAGTAACCAAGTTGTCCTTTGCAATCACGCACAAAACTGCTATAAAAATCATTGTTCAGCATGTGCAAATACTGGTCATCATCTGTGTTGTCTTCCCAGATGTACCATGTTTCGATATCGCCCAGAAGATTCCAAAGGTAGACATTTCAGGAAACAGATGACTGCACTTTAAAGTAGGACGTGGAGGTTCCTTTCCTTGCTTTGTGCTCCAAAGTATGCTACAGGGAAAGTGACCTGCCCCTGCCCCACCTCACCCCTGTTCTTCCCCCAAAGCAGATGGAAGATTAGGATGTATACAGCCAATCAGTAGGACCAGGTATTCTCGTTCCCGCGCACCCTTTTCTGTAAACAATAGCACATAACTTTTCTAAAAGATTCTCTCTTCTGCACCTAGGAAGCGGTGTTGTTCCAGTACTTGAATCTGGAGGGAATCATCAGCACGGCTACTCTGAAGTTAGCCATGCAGTATCCTGTTAGAACTGCAATAGCAGCTTTCTGTTGAGTATGGCCAATGCATTGCCATAGAAGGCAACGGATGCCAGTGAGAGGCCTATCACTATTTTTACAGAAGTTCTATATTGAATTAGATGTAGAGTGCTACAGATGAGTTAATAAGAAAGTATCCACTTAGATTTTGTTGTGCTGAACTGCAAGATAGTCTGACCTACAAATGCTTCAGATTTAAACTCATACAAATATTCTTAAGCATAACTCACAAATCCATCTTTTTGGCATTTTCACTGGGACACTTTTGAAAATATCTTTGTAATTATGATGAAAGTATAAAATTATTTTTTATCTTAAATAAGCATCAGAATAATTTGGAGGAAAATGAATACAAACATAATATATTAAAATCACTTTTTATCCCTGAGAAAGGTAGACATATTGATAGTGAATTATTGATAACCTGAGTTTATCTTAAAACTTCTACCCGGGAATGGAGAACAGCTAGGCTTAACCTCTGTTTACTGACTATGAACATTTCTGGTATCAGAACAACTCCAGGAAATAGAGGTTATTTTTATTTACTTGACAGACTTGTTTGTATAGGGAATATAATGAATTCCACAAATATGTATTGCCATTTCTGTGCATGGCATAATACTAGGTGGTATTGGAGAGAAATCAGTCTTGTATTGGTTAAACATATACAAGAGAATGCAAGAGAATGGAGTTTATGAAAGCATACTTTCTATAGAATGAAAGCAGTAATTTTATTCCCAAATAAGTATTTAAAATGATACAAGATTATGAAGCTGTCTTTTATGTCATAAGTCTGATTACTTCTTCAACTAAAGAAAAAGTCACCATAGCATAATCAACTTGAACTTCCTCATATTTTACACATTGTGTGAAAGTGATATAGAAAAATATAATATATACATATTGAGAATTCACCTCCCTAGTCTTTTCATTTTTTGCCTGCATAAGCAAATTAGTTACTCCGTGATAAGGCTAGTTGATTACTTTTTCTGAATAAAGTTGTAGCAGAGCAAATTAAAATTTTTGTAAAATTAAGATAATTAAAAATACAGAATCTGGGGCTGGCATTGTAGTGCAGTGGGTTAAACCATCACTTGGAACACATTCAACATCAGGATGCCTGGGATCAAGTCCGCCGCATCTTCCAATCCAGCTTCCTGCTAATGTGCCCAGGAGACAGCAGATGTTGCCCCCAAGTCCTTGGAGACCCAGCTAGAGTTCCTGGTTCCTGGCTCCCATGTGGCCCAGTCCCAGCAGTTGCAGGCATATGAGCATTGAACAAGTGAATAGAATATCTCTTGCTCTGCCTCTGTAACTCAGTCTTTTAATGAAATTTAAATCAATCCTGTTGATCTGAACTCATATAAATTGGTGTTTACTTTCTTAAACTGTTATCTAGGCTAAATTTATATTCAATAAGACAAGTTACTAATTTTGCCAAGTAAATCATTGCCAAGTTCATTTTATATCTACCACTGAATATTGTTTAGATGATGATTCTTTTGTCTTTCATTTTTGTTTCAAAAAGTGATGTGCTTGAAGGTGTCAGAGTACTACCCAATTATCTTGTTACCTAATTTCTTCCTGCGAGGCTTGCTCTGAGTCTTCTCAGTAATGTTTGCATGAAAGCACAGTCTGTTTTAGGTAGGAAATGTTATAGGTGAATTAGTGGTGCTATATTGATGAAAACCACAATATTGTAACTATCAGTGAAATAAGTTAGTGAATTTTAATTATTATTTTATCTGGAATATATTTTAGATTGATTTCCTTTCCAGAGGGTTTTTTTAAATTGATATTAGTGACAGAGTCTTCTAGAAGGGTATGATAACATTTCAGATTTAAGATAAGTAATTTTTTACCATCCTTTTTCAAGGTCAAATTGGGTAGGCATTGTTTTATAACTGAAGGAGAGCAAGAGAGAGCGTGCACAAGCAAGAGAGATTGATTCTTGCCAAGTAATTACATTAAATATTCTCTCTGGGGGGAAAAGTGTCAGAAAACTAAAGGAGTTGTGGAAATTGATAGAATAAATTAACTTCTTGTAAAATCATTTTCCACCTCATTAGAACATTTGTTTCTGAATGTCAGAAGCAGATGAAATAATTTTACTATAGATCTTCCAGGATAAGGCTAAAACTCACTATGTACTACAATGAAGATTACACAACATTTTAAAGGTGTCCATGAAGTCTAAACTGTCCATTGAACAGAAAAGGATGGGGCTTATGTTGAACTTCTGAGTTATGTATTTGGGACAAGCACGTGTGATGAAGTGTTATGACACATAGATAGCAGTATCTGCCAGCCATTTTTATTAAGATTGAATGCTTGTGAAGCGTTAAAATGTCATCCAATAAAAATTGTTATGTTGAATTTTAAGAAAAGGCATATTAAAAATGATATTACCGAAAATCACCTGTCTGCCTTCTGTGATGCATGTTTCTATTATTGTTTATTTAACAGCCTTCATTTCTTTGGCATTTCCTGACATCTCCTTGAAAAATCTTTCATTTTTCTTTTCTCCTTCCTTCCATCCTCCATCCTCTCCTTCTGTTACCGGAGAAATTGCAGGGTTCTTGTCTTCGCAAGAAAGAATTCAGGCATGAGTAGTGGGAGGTAAAATAGCAAGGTTTATTAGGGAAGGGACATCGTAAGGACGGATGGGCACCTCTCCAGACAGAGCCTGAGACTGCGAAAATGCCCAGTCGCTCGGACTGGGGGGGGGGGGGCAGCGAGGTTACATGGTTGAGTAGAGAGATTACAGCTGCCCAGGCCAGGCGGGCGGCTCAGCAGAGAGGCCGAGGGCTGAGCGCTCAGTCCGGTTGAGGCTGGGGGTTTTTAAGGAGATGGGTCTTGCTTCCCCACCTCTGCTCCTCTAGGAACAAGGGCTTTTGGGATGTAAATAGAAAAACTTCTCTCTTGAAGGTCTGAAACAAAGGACTTTATGGATGCAAATGTTATCAGACAGGAGGAAGGGTGGGCAGGACCCCCTAGAGAATTGGAATCCGGAGCAGGATGTTTGAAATGCAGATACTGGGCTGCTCCTGGGAGGTTGTGGAAGATTGTCAGGCAGAAGGGGTGGGGACTCCACCTGGCAGGTTATCTGGTAGAAGAGGACAGGGCAGGGCAGGAAGTGAATAGCGGGCTGCCCCTGAAACACCATCAAAATGACCTTGAGATGCAGCATATGCTGGACATGGATGTCTTCTCTTTAGGCCTTTGTGTCACACACACATAAGCTCATAACTGACTTCCTACCTAACCCTCCCTTCCTTCCTTCCTTTACTATTTTCCCTCATTCCTTCCTCCTCCTCTCTTTCTTGATCTTCTATTATTCAGATGTTGGCTTTAATGCTAAACCTAATACCACTTTGAAATTCCCACTTTTAATTTAATCTTTGTACACCTGCCTGACCTTGTCTCTGGCTTTCTCTGTTCTTCCCAACAGTACTGCAAGGTGTCTGGATCATAACAAATCTTCCCAGGCAGACTAATTAATTAATTCACAAGCTTTTATTAGGATTCCACTCCTGGGTGAGGTTCCCTGGTTCCAACAGAGCATGTCAGAGGCTGGGAGGGCTCCTTTTATAGATTCAGGGCATGGGGGTTAAAGGTTGAGGCGGGTCTGATCCTCATTGGTTGACTTTAGGCACCCGCGGGGACCTTGACAAGGACTTTTCTTCCCCAGAAATGCAGGCAGGGACTCTCCATTCCCGGAAGTATAGGCCTTCCCTCCTGGCGGATCCCAAAACTACCAAGTACCCAGTAGTCAATGGCAGCTAATCAATTAGCATCCATAACTGAGGAAAATGGGTTGTATCTGCTTAAAACTCCTTTAGGTTTACTACTGAATTACATTAAGAGTTTTGTGAACTCTGGTTTGATTTAACAGGCTTTTTGCCATTGGTTAACCTTTGTCCAGGCATCACCAGGTTAAGTGGAATCAGTTGTCCTGAACAGAATGTATCTCTTTTACATAATAGACATGGAATGTCTTTGCTAGGAAAGGGCATAGATTTCAGATCTATGGCTCATTAAAAGAATATACAGAGTTTTAAAAAATGATGCTAATGTAAATGTGTGTTTAGTCTGCTAAAAGAGCTGTGTAATTATAGTCAAAAATATGCTAAATAAAACCACAGGAAAGTGGAATTTTACCCACTCAACCTGATGGGACAATATAATTACATACATTGTACTTCTTCTTGAATGAAAGTAAGCTATCCCAGTAGCCTTTCCCTATATCCATAGAGTCTGAGGGCTAGACAGAGTTATTCTTTTTGGCTCCTGAGCAGGGGTTTCCTCAAGAGAATTTACTAAAGAAGAGATGATCCTGAGATCGGAAAACTGACCCCTAAAAATTATAGGAAAACATGGCACTTAAAATTCCCCAGAAGCGCCATCTAGGATGCCACATATGTTATCAGAATTTGAGGTGGCATATTATATCACCATATGCTTATTAATAAGTCCCCAATATTAATAAGCCCAAGAGTTCTTGCCTAATATTTAGAGAAGAATTCTAAATACTGGCACAGAAACAAGGCATCATGGTACATTTTAAGCCTTTATTTAGTGAGAAAGGTGAATAGGAGAGTGAGAGCTTTATCAGAGAGAGAGGGGTAAATCTGGGTTCGTAGCAAGCACCAGGAACCAGCCACGTGGAGAGCATCTAGGGCATGTGGCCCAAAGGCCACGTGCCCTGGGGGCGCAGGGCTACAGCCAGCCCTCTCCTGGCAAGAGGCCAGGAAACAGAAGAGAAGGGCTGGATACACCATGTCCCAGGCTTTTAACCCACTTCCAAAGGAGAGTGGTTAATTAACCTGATTGGCTGGTGGGCACCCAGGTGTGGCCTGGTAGGGGCATGAGGTCACATAGGGGCATGGCGAAGGCATCAGGTAGGGCGTGAGGTCACACAGAGGTGTGGTCTTCCAGCTCAGAAACCTAATCAATTTTAGCCTGTATGCCTGCCTACTTCAATACTTGCATGGTCTTTCACAACGTTTATATAGTGAGTGTTTGTCATAGCCCATCTCATACTGTGGCAGATTCTGGTACTAACGTGAGCAGAGGGTGGGAGCCACAGCCAATGCTGGGTTGTCCTGGTAGTTCAGGATCCTCCCCCAAGTCCCAAGGCTAAAACCCATCTGAGAAGCCTAGGAAATGGGAAGAAGAAGAGTTTGGAAGACATTTCAGGTATTGGCATCCTGACAGTAAAACTACACTTGGTCAACTAACACATATCGTACAGAAATAATTATTGCAAAAAGCACTTTAAATAAAAAAGGAACTCTAATTCCTAAGTAGCACACAGGTAACTTGTTAAATAAAGAGGCTTAAATTATTCATTTGTTGGAACCTTTTCATGCCAAACAGGAGTCTTTGATTCTCTAATTTTCCATCTTTCTCTTTTTCATGGTTATTTAGAGATGAATAGCCCCGCTATACATAAAGATTCAGGTTGTTTAGCAATAGCTACTTTATAGGGGGAACAAAATGCCTTTTTAATTTGGAAGCAAACTTAAAACAAATGATCATGTTAGTTGAAGCACTTCCCTTGGGGGATGTGATAGGTAGGAATGCAACAGGATTTGGCATGGAGCTGTCAGTTTTGGAATGCGGTGTAGCTAAGAAATATTTTCATTTGCTTTCCTGTTGATTTCTTGGCAGAGATTTCTGGCACAAAGTAAGGAAATCAAATTAGTGGGAATATGTGAAGTTCTAATATTTTATGTTAAAATGCCATTTTAAAATTAGTCTAAAAATAATCAAGTCTAGTTTGAATTTACCTACTAAGACTTGTAATTAGATTTCGGCTTTGTGATGTTATAGCTCCAAATCAGAACTCAAAGTGGGCAAAGGGTAAGAGTAGCTGAAACCAGTCAGCTTGTGTATTGATGAAGAGAAAATGGGAGAAAACCTAGGTTTTCACCAGGAGCTGCTATCATTCCCTAAATATGATTGTTTGAGACTCTGATGTCTAGGGGTGGGTCCTGGAACAGCAATTAAGATGCTGCTTAGGTTGCCCACATTCCATATGGGAGTCCTGAGTTCGAGTCTCATCTTCACTTTATATTCCAGCTTTCTCTAATGGGAAGCAGTGGTGGTGATGCGGGTACTTGGGTCCCTGCCACACATGTAAGAGACCCAGGTTGAATTCCAAGATCCCAGCTCCAGACTGGCCCAGCCCTGGCTATTGCAGGCATTTGGGGAATGAACCAGCAAATGGAAGGTCTCTGTCTCTCTCCATCTCTCAATTAGTAATAATGAAAGACTTTATTGTTTAGATAAGACTATAGTGTATCTAATTTTCAAGAGTATACAGCTCTCTTATTTACTGACTTGAGAATAAGGGTATAATAATATAATAATACAGCTCTCATTTACTGACGTAAGGAGAATAAGGGTACAATGAGGTGGACATCAGTGTTTTCCGGGAAGCACTGAGTCCTTTGTAGACAACCTGAAGAGTTGACCTATAGAGTAGTGCCCTGGGCTGGATAAGGGCTTGTCAACTCTTCATCCTCTAGTCTTGGGATCTCTATGTGGGTATGAGTTGTTGATGGTACCATAGAAGAAACTGCCTATGACTAAGCACATGCATACCAAATCTGGCAGTATTTAACACTTCTCAATCTTTCTGTAGCAATTATTTTGGAATACCTGCTCTACTGTTGTGAAATGAAATTCAGTAATAAAATGTACTTAGACATATAACTGAAACAAAATCTAATACCGCAAATACAAGTTAAGAAAAGTAAGCTGCCATAAAATTTCTTGCAATAGGTAAACACTGTAGAACTTAACCAGAGGACAGAATCGGCTCCACAGTTTCCAAGGAACTCTTAGGGACTGTGCTTTAAGGAAAATATATTAAATGTTTCGTCAAGTCTTTGGGTTTTAGAAAGGTGTTTTTCTGATTTTCTAAAGCATCCAGACTATCTCTTCCATATATGTCATAGGCAGAGCTCTAGTAAATATATATTATTATGTTTATAATAAACTATATAGAATAATACATAAGCTCTATAAACAGTATAAGAAACATAATATCTCTTCCTAACTTTCTGTGAATTGTGATGGCTTTTCTAGGAGGCATTTTTTGTCTAGGCACCTGGATAGCTATTGTCTCAGTGGTATCTTGGAAACTAAAGTTACAATAGGTAACTGGGAATCTGAGTGAGAAAGTACCTTCTTAAACTTTTTTTTCCCTTCGAATAGATTAGAGAAGAATTAATGTCTCATGGAAAGATAGGAATATTTTATACAACTCTTGATTGTACAACTAAAGGAAATAACAAATATTTGAGTTGATAAGGTCTTTAACTTTCTAAATGTTTCAAGGATGGTCTAAGTTCAGATCACTTGCTCATGTTCAGAATGAAGTCATTTGAGGACAATGCCTTTAATATCCTATTCCAGTTTGAAATAAGGATTAAAATTTCTCGTTAACATATGTACACACGTGTCCTTTCATTAACCCTTTCTATATCCTCCTACGTTGAGTGTCAGATCTCTCGTAGTTAGTCTTCTTTGGTAGAGAATCTGGCATAGTACCAATGTCATTTAGAGCTATAAGAATCTTAAGGGACACCTTGATCAATATGTAAGCTTGAAAACAGGAAAATGAGGCCTACAGACTTTTGGATTTGCCTAAGTTAACTCATGAAGTTAACTGTCTAGTGGGAAGCACATTCTGGCTACAAAGTATTAAATCATCTGATAAACCCCCTCCCAAGAGGAGCTTAAGTGTTCGTTACTATTTGGAAATTAGCATATTTCAGTGATTAAATATTCTATTGAACTGATATTGGTTTTATTAACTGGTAAGAACAAGGAATGGTGCAGGTCTTGGGTTCTGCTATGGTTGACTGCTTTGATATGATTCACTGTATTTCCAATGGACTTGACAGATCATTATTATAGTAATAAGTAGTGTGGTGGGTTGATCTGCCTCCTATTTATATTTCTCCTTAAAAAGTAAATTCAGACTATTATCATTCACTGGTCTCAACATGAGAAAATTCTATCTCATATACTCTATGCTTTTGAAAGGCATGACACAGATAGTCAAAGATTAATCCATGCACTGGTGGTTCTTGAAGAAGAGGGCATATCATGAGTACCTGAGGAAGCTTTAGGTCTACTTAGGTCTGTCTTGCATCTCAAATCTACTGAAGAGACTCTAGAGATGAATCTTTGGACATATTATCCAGGAAACAGATTTGGAACAGGTTCATATTCATTGGGGACTCTTGGAAATGACCTTGTGAAAAATTGGAAGAGGAGTGTTGGAAGCAGGAGAAATTGAACTGGAATGTAGTTGCAATAGGTATCTTAGACAATCCCATGGAGGGAATCCTAGTGTGTCCCTAGTGTGTCCAACCCTTCAGAAAAGAAACAGGGCTTAGTCGTCGGTTGGAAGTGAATCATTGAGAGGCAGCTCAAATTTGCCATCTGGCCCATGCATAGCAAATGCCTTGGCTTTGAGCTAATTAGCAGCCAATACTCCTGGCACTTGCAGCAATGAGCACCTTGAGGTCTGATAGGGTTATACCCAGGTCCTGTACTACTGCTCCAGTCAGATTCAGTATATGACAAAGGAATCTCACCTCATCTGGGAACAGGTCATTCTAGATTACACCTGTTCCTATTTCTTGGGAGAAACAAAGAGGAGAGTTAGTCTGACCAGCATCAGTTGTGTCTCTGCAGCAGCACGTAAGCCTGCAACTGATGTTCCTGGTCTCCTTCATTCACCCTCTTCTCGTTCTCAGCGACACTTACCTTTGGTTGGAGTCTATTGATCTAACAGCTTATGTGGTAGATTAATCCTAATTAATAATGGATCTCAACTCCAGGATCCAGTCTTCTCAGGGCAAGCCACACTATTGCACTTGCCTATAAACACTGGTTAAGGGAGTACAAAGAAATGCTCAAGTGATCATTAGGTGGCAAATGTATTATTCTCAGCCTCCACTGAATCATAGCATCCCTAATTCATCATTATGATCAAAGCCAGTTGACCTGTCATAATTGTTGACATGAAAAGCTGGAGTGGGGGCCAGTGCTGTGGCGGAGCAGGTAAAGCCTTTGCCTGCAGTGCTATCATCCCATATGGGCACTGGTTTGAGTCAATTGCTCCACTTCTGGTCCCGCTTTTTCTTATGGCCTAGGAAAGCAATAGAAAATAGCCCAAGTCCTTGGGCCCCTGTACCTGCGTGGGAGACCCGTGAGTGAAGAAGCTCCTGGCCTCAGATTGGCCCAGCTATGGCCGTTGCCACCATCTGGAGAGTGAATCAGCAGATGGGAGGCTGTCTCTGTCTCTGTCTCTCTCTTCTTCTACCTCTCTGTAACTCTGCCTTTAAAATAAATATATAAATCTGTGGGGAGCAACTCAGACTAGACTAAGTTACTGGAATTAAGACTTATTCTATGCATCTGCTCTCCCACAATATGGCGCTGAAAGGGAGCAAACAACTTCTACGCAGCTGCCTCTTGCCAACTTGATTGACAACCTGCAGGAGCTGATCCTGCTCTGGATTGGAGGAGAGCAGCGTGCTCGGCGTGTAGGTAGCAGAGTTGGGATTGGTGGAAGAGGACTATAAAGGAGGAGAGAGACAACATGCACCAGGGAACATCTGGATAGCATCTGAGCAGCCCCCGAGAGAGCCGGCCGGCCATGTGCCACTCCCCCGCGGAAGTGGGGAAAGTGGCAGGGGGAGCCGCCCCTCCATGGAGGTGGAGGGGTCAGCAGCCAACCCGGGAAGGACCAGCAGCAAACCCGGGGAGGGCTGAGCAGACAAAAGAACAGCGCAGGGTCCTGTGTCGTTCCTCCGCGAATGGGGGAGCGACATAAATCTTAAAAAAAAAAAAAGGCTGGAGTGACCAAAGCATTCATAGGTGAATATTCAATCTGACTTTCTCCATACGCAATCAGAAAATTTATAAATTTTTATCTTTTTAGAATATGAATAGATTCAATATAATTTCAATCATTATCAAAATAATAGTTTACAAGTTGATTTTAAAATGGAAAACAAGGTTAACAGAATAGCTGAATTTATTTCATTATTTTAAATTTTTAAACAACTTTGCTTTTAAATAAGCAGAAGAAACTGGGTCCCAGAAGCTGCAGTGGCCTCATCAGTAGCAATCTTATGCATTCTTCCTTTTGCTATTTTTTGATGGTTTAAATAGGTTCGTATTATCACACTGCTGGCATACCTCATTTGCATGAAATTCTGCACCATACATATTAATTGTAGCAAACTTGATTACCTTCTCATCCCAGGAATAAAAAAAAAAAAACTACACAGGAAGATAATTTTCAGTGACATCTAACTAAATTTCGTTAAGTGAATTGTGCCAAGGTTATAAATTAAATGAAAAATAATACTTTAATATTTGGACATCAAACTAAAAAAATGGTTTCCTTATACAAATTTGTGTACTTTTAAAAAAAAGTAATATATCTTTTTCTTATATGGTCCTTAGAATTTAAAGCGTAATGAACAGGAACCAACGAAAAAAATTGTAACTGATTTCTAAGGCTCTGCACTTGATATTTAGTGTATTCTACCTTCATTATATCTGAATTTATTTTTATTAAGATGGAAAAATTAGACTATAAAACTACAATAGGAATCTGGCAGTTAGCAGAGTGATCAAAACATGCACATTTTACTCCCATCTTCACCATCTGACTCCAGTTTCCTGCTAATGAAGGCCCTGAGAAGAAGCAATAATGGCCCCTCTAAGTTCCTGCTTACCCATATGAGAGACCTGGATTGAGTTCCTGGCTCCTGGCTTTGGCTCCAGCCATTGCAAGAATTTGGGAAGTGAACCAGGTAATGGGAGTGCACTCTGTCGATTTGTTTCTAAAATAAATAAGTAAATAAATACTACTTTTGAAATTGTAAAAATCCAAGGAGTATGGTAGTAGAAAAAGGACATACATAAATACATGGATGGAAAATGGGGAGCATCAGATACATGTTCTCACATGTGACGATATGGTTAGATGATGTGATAAAGATACAAAAATAATTCAGTGAAAAAAAGATAAACCTTGAATAATACTGGAAAATTGTATGTTTATTTCCAAAATAATGGATTTTAATGTATTCTGCACACAATTTACAAAAACTCAGTATGGATTATAGGCTTAAATATAAAACTTCTAGAAGAAAACATGGAAAAAGTCTTTGTGATTCTTGGTTACTCAAAGATCCCTTAACTTCAGAGTCAAAAGCAGCACTATCCATTAAAAATACCATGCAAATTAGACTGTTAGAACTAGAATCTTCTGTTTGAAAAATAGTTTCAAGAGAATGAAAAGATAGGCCACAAATGGGGAGAAAATGTCTGCTAAGCACATGCTGTTACAGGGCTTGTATCTAGAATATAAAAAGGAAAATTTAAAACTCAGTGAAAAAACCCATTGTGAAGCAAAATGTTTTGAAGAAACACTTTTCCAAAGAAGACATCCAGATGGGAAATGAGAGTATGAAAAAAATGCCCACCATATTAGTAATTAGGGAAAAGAAAATTAAAACTGCAATGCAATACTAAACAATTATTAGAATGTCTAAAAATAAAAAGAACTAACCCTGTGCAGGGAATTGGTGAAGGCCCGAGATAAGAAGTCTCATGCTGTACTGGTAGGAATTCAGAATGCAACAGCTACTTTCAAGCAGGGATTTGGAATTTCACTTAAATAAATGGAAGTTTTTTTTATTTGAAAGGAAGAGAGGGAGAGAGACAGAGACAGACAGGCAGATCTCCGATTTGCTGGTTCACTTCCCAAATGCTCAGAGCATCCAGGGGTGGGCTAGGCAAACGGCAGAAGACAGAAGCTGGTAAATCAATGCTTGGTCTCACGTGGATGACAGGATAGAATTTGACCTATCAAATTCTGCCTCCCAGGATGTGCCTTAATAGGACACTAGAATGGACTTGAATCCAGGCACTCTGATATGGGATGTGAGCATTATGAGCAGTGGCTTAACCACTGCACAAAAAGCCTGCCCTAGACTGAAAATTTGCTATAAAGGTAAACAAACATTAATCATACACCCCAGAAATTCTTCTCCTATGTACTTACTCAAAAAATGTAAATATGTTTATACACAAGTACAAAAAAGCCTGTGTGTTAATGTTTATGGTAGCTTTATTCATAATAGTCAAAACAAGTAAACAGTGCAAATGACCTTTGACCTGTAAATTGATAAATGATGGCATATTTACACAATGGAATCCTACTCTGCACTCTAAAGGAATGAACTATGGATATGCAAAAACATACATTATAGTAAGTAAAATAATAAAAATTCAAAGGGTTACATACTGTATGACTTCTTTCTGGAAAGGATGAATCTATGAAGACAGAAAAAAGTCAATTATTGGCTAGGTATTGAGAATGGGGTAAGAGTTAACACACAGAAGCATATGGCAATATTTGAGGGTGGTTATTCAATTATATGTAGTCAACAAAACATAAGGGGCCTGAGTATTCTCAAAAGGAGAAATAGAAATTGCCAAGAGATATATGAAAAAATGCTATATATCACTAGCTATAAATGGAAATACAAATTAAAACAGCTTTATCAATTCGCCCTTGTTAGAATGGCTATTATCAAGAAAAGTTACAAATGCAATCAAGAATGTGAATTCTTGTTATACACTGTTGGTGGAAATGTAAATTAGTACAGTCTCAATGGAAAATATAGGAATTTATTTTTTAAAGGATTTATTGAAAGTTATTTTATTTAGTTATTTTACTTATTTCAAAGTCAGTTTACTTGAAAGTCAGAAAAGGAGAGGCAGAGAGGGAGACAGAGGTCTTCCATCTGCTGGTTCACTCCCCAGATGGCCACAAGAGCTGGGACTGTGCCTGACACCAGGAGCCAGGAGCTTCTTTTGGGTCTTCCCCGCGGGTGTAGGGGCTCAAGGACTTGGGCCATCTTCTACCGCTTTCCTAGGCCATAGTAGAGAGCTGCATGAGAAGTGGAACAGCTGGGACTCGAACTGGTGCCCATATGGGATGCCGGCACTGCAGGAGGCGACTTTACCCACTGTGCCACAGCGCTGGCCCTGTGAATTTCTTTATAAACTAGAAATACAACTAGCATGTGATCCAACAATCCCATTACTGAGTAAATATACAAGTCATGAACTCTTTGTATCAAAGATACCTGCAGTGTTCAAAATAGCCATGATGTCCATGATCAGATGAACGGATAAAGAAAATGTGTAAATACACAATGCAACACTACTCAGCCTTACAAAGAATAAAATGTTGACATTTGCAGCAAAATAGACAGAAACAGAAGATATCATGTCAAGTGAAATAAGTCAGAAACACAAACAAATACTACATGTTGTCCCTCATTCATTGGAGCTAAAAAGAAGAAAACACAATCTGAGCACAGAATCTTGATTGCTACCAGCTGAAAGGGATAGGAATGATGGAAGGGGTTTGAATTAAGAAAAATATAGGGAAAGCTGGATGTAGTTTATGGGTTCTGGCAAATATTAGAAACATACCAGGGGACTCCAATTTAATCCCATCAAGGTGGCATGTACCAATGCCATCTCACTAGTCCAAGTGATCATTTTCAGTTCACAATCGATCATAATGAAAGGACTAAGAGTCAAAGGGAACACATAAACAAGTCTAGTACCTGCTAATAATAACTGATAGAATAAATAAAGGGGAGAGTGATCCAACATGGGAAGCGAGATAATCAGCAGACTCATAGAATGGCGGATGTCCTAAACAGCACTGTGGCCTCAGAATCAGCCCTAAAGGCATTCCAATCTGGCTGAAAAGCCCATGAGAGTATTTCAGGCATGGAAAGCCAAGACACTCTGGCAAAAAAAAAAAAAAAAAAAAAAAAAAACTAAATGAAAGATCTCTGAGTGAGATCCCAGTGGAAAGAACAGGTCTTCAAAGAAGGAGGTACCTTTCTCTGAAGGGAGGAGAGAACCTCCACTTTGACTATGACCTTGTCTAAACAAGATAAGAGTCGGAGAACTCAAGGGGCTTCCATAGCCTTGGAAACTCATGACTGGTGCATAGGGTGATTACTGATGCCATAAACTGGAGTGTCAATTTGTGAAGTCAACAACAGGAGTCACTGTGCACTTACTCCTCATGTAGGATCTCTGTCCTTAATGTGCTGTACATTGAGACTTAATGCTATAATGAGTACTCAAACAGTATATTTCACTTTGTGTTTCTATGGGGGTGCAAACGGTTGAAATCTTTACTTAATGTATACTAAACTGATCTTCTGTTAAAAAAAAAAAAAAAAAGAAATTATCAATTCCCAAGTTGACTCTCACTGGGATTAAACATGACAATAGGTCTGATCTGATTTCATCATCATTTAAAAAATCATCTATTATTTTTCACTTTATGTTTCTGTGTGGGAGCAAACTGTTGAAATCTTTACTTAATGTATGCTAAACTGATCTTCTGTATATAAAGAGAATCGAAAATGAAAAAAAAATAAAATTTTAATAATAGGGAAACTGGGTGTAGAAAAAATAGGAACTCTGAACAATTACATAATTTTTATAAGTGTAAAACTATTCTAAAATAAAGAGTTATACTTAATGGCCAGCACTGTAGTGTAGTAGGCAAAGCTGCTGCCTGCAGTGCTGGCAGCCCATATGTGCGCCGGTTCGTATCCCGACTGCTCTACTTCCCATCCAGCTCTCTGCTGTGGCCTAGTAAAGCAGTAGAGGATGGCCCAAGTCCTTGGGCCCCTGCACTCGCATGGGAGACCAGAGAAAGCTCCTGGCTCCTGGCTTCGGATCCACTCAGCTACTGCCATTGCAGTGGATGGAAGTGCGCTCTCTCGCTCTTTCTCTCATGCTCGCTCGCTCTAACTCTGCCTTTGAAATAAATAAATCTTTTTTTATAAAGTTATTTTTAATGTAATTTCTAAGTTTGATTACACAAGAGACCATTTCGCTTTTTACTAAATACACACTGAAGAGCAAGTGATATAGCAAATTAAATTATTAAGAATAAGTTACTCTTGGGTGAGCATTACTGGATAGTCACACTATTGTTACATTTGTAATTTCTCCAAATTTGAAACAGTTCAAAATAAAGCATAAAAACATGATTTAGAAAAAAGGAAGTGAATTTAACATCATGTAAATCACACTGCAAAACAATAAAAATTTTAAATAAGGGTACTTTTATTGTGCCCCATGCTAGAAGTGAAATTAGTTCCTATGATCAAGGAACGAAAACACCAACATCCCTGAGCTTTAAGTTGTGAAGATGCTATGCATAAACTTCCCTGTTGTTACCAATTATTTCTCAAATGCAGTGGTAGTATTTTGGACTATCATACTTTTATCACTTGGTTTCTAGACCCACAAATTCTACCTAATTGGATTTGCAGCACTATGCAGAGATTGCATCTGAGATGAACCTTGGAGGAGCCAGGTGTAACAGGCTTACACAGTGAGAAGATTTCCAGACCTGACAACTTACAACAGCCCAAACTTTGAGGGAAGAAAAATGCACAAATATTCTTCAGTCTGTTTCATTGGAGCATCAAGTACGTATAGGACTATATGTGGATTAAAGCTTGCAAAGGAAAGTTGGATCCTATAATAATGTTGTGCTGAAAAGATTATAGGTAATTCTGCAACCTTTTCGGGGGCTTTCACACGTGGATAGCCTGATGATTGTAACTCTGTAGGGAGATCTGTGGGCCAGGAGGCCTTAGGATAGATTTATATGGCTCATGAGAAAAGGTAGTTCTTATGAACCCCTTGCTTCCTCTCAATATAATATGTCTCCAGTACCCTAAAGTTTGGAGTTTTTAGTACAACTCTTCTCCTCTAGTGCTCTAGAAATAATTATCTTCCTTGCTGAGTGAGATTTAAGAAGACTTAGTTCAGCATTTTAGGTAAATTTTTCATGAAGGTGTAGTCTTTCATTTTCTCTGGCACTGACCTTATGCTCAATTATCTGGGCTTCTATCTTTCTGCATGACCAAGATTTAACTTTGAATCATCATCACTGCAGATAGTTCTGAAGTGCAGTCCCATATCCAATAATCTACGCTGTCGTCTACTCTGAATCCTCCCTCTTGGACTCTGGGGTCTGTGGGCTGTCATGATTCTTTGTACCCTTGAAGGCCACATATTCTTCACTGTGTGCAGATAGCCCATTCTTAGTTGCACTTACCAGGGCTAGCCATATGCCAGACTCCCTGTGTAGAATATTGTTCAATTCTCCGAATAGCCCCTTGGAGATATGTTGTCAAAACACAGACTTGGAGAAATCAACCAGTTCATCTCTGTCTCTTTTTGATATTTATTTGAAAGTCAGAATTAGAGGGAGACATATAGATCGTCCATCTGCTGGTTCACTGCCCAAATAGCCACAATGGCCAGGGCTGTGTGAGGCTGAAACTAGGAGCCAGGGGCTTCATCCAGCTCTCCCACGTGGGTGGCAGGGACCCACACACTTGCCATCTTCCACAGCTTTTTCTAGGCTGTTAACAGGGAACTGTATTAGAAATGGAGCAGCTGCGACACAAACCAGCACCCACATGAGATGGTGGCATCACAGGCCCTGGCTTAACCCATTATGCTACAACACCAGCCCTGGCTGATCCTTTTTTACATAATTTGTAAGCAGTTGAGTGAGGACTGGGAAATGGTAGTTGCATTCCCTAGCTTGCACTCCTGACCTCTCTAATGTCCAGGTAACAGCCATAATCAAAGAGGCTGATGCAATACACTGTAGTTATTAGGATTGGTGTTCTTTGTGGAGCCATATTCCGTCATTATCAAGAGGTACATGTGGTGGAAGCAACCTCTCAGAGTGCTGGCCCATTGGGTCAGAACTCTAGAGAAACAGAAAAAGCGTGCAGATTGGACAAACACTTCAAGGGCTGATTGGTCAAGGCTAAGTAAGATATTGACAGAGACATGTCATGTTCAATAATTTCCTGTTTATAAAATCTATGTGTTAAAACATGGGTGGGCATTTGCTTGGTTTATTTATAGCAAGCAAACTCTAGAAATTATTAAAATCTGACACAACAGTATAAATATAGCCACAGGCTGTGCTGACCTCTTCCATTCATATGAAATAGCTTATTGGTTAAGCAAGTGAATACTAAAGTTAATAGTCCTCATTAAGTGATCTTAGAAAATTAAAAGGTTGATAGATTTCACTTGTTTTTAGCCTTTGTTGTCAAGGCCAGTGCTGGTGATGTCATTGGACATTAAAAAATTATAGGGGTTCAGAAGCAATGAGAGTGTGTAAGCACAGACACACAATCCCATGTTACATTTTTATTTAAGAAGTGAATCTTACATCAACCTTGAAAATGCTACAAAAGAGAAACTCATGATTGATTTCTTTGTTAAAATTATTATCTTTGTTTCTAGATGCTGAGCAATGATGCTAATTCATTTTAAAGAAATAGAAGCAAAGCTTAACTTTTTGAGTACTTTTTCATTACCTTCCCCTCCCAATGTTATATATTTCATATCACAAAATAGTTTTTATAAATGATATTTTATATTTTTAACCGTTTTTTCTAACAAATTTGTTGTATGAAAATATACTTTTTAAAAATATATATAACGATCCAGGGGCCGGTGCCACGGCTCAATAGGCTAATCCTCCGCCTTGCGGCACCGGCACACCGGGTTCTAGTGGTCGGGGTGCCGGATTCTGTCCCAATTGCCCCTCTTCCAGGCCGGCTCTCTGCTGTGGCCTGGGAGTGCAGTGGAGGATGGCCCAAGTGCTTGGGCCCTGCACCCCATGGGAGGCCAGGAGAAGCACCTGGCTGCTGGCTTCAGATCAGTGCGATGCGCTGGCCACAGCACGGCGGCCATTGGAGGGTGAACCAACGGCAAAAAGGAAGACCTTTCTCTCTGTGTGTCTCTCTCATGTCCACTCTGCCTGTCAAAAAGAAAAAAAAAAAAAAATATATATATATATATATATATATATATATATATAAAACAATCCAGGGAAATCATTGTATGTTTGATTTCTTCTATTTATTTAATGCTTGTGTCTTGTTCTATACATCATAATATAAAACTATTATATGTTTAAATTACATGTTGATTTAAACTAATGTTAAATATTTTATTGATTAGGCTTAAAATATGTATGCTATTTGGCGTTTTCACTTTTTTATTTAATATTATATACTAATACTTAAAATAGTTGATGCTAGCATTGTGGATGGTAAAAGAATTCACCAGAATAGTCAGAGTGAGAAGAGCTAGATTTCTCAACATGCCAGAAGGGAACAGCAGGCAGGCACAACAGCTAGAGGCTGTTTGCTGCAACAGGGGTTACACTGTACTAGGCATAGCAGTGATTGCGGTATTTTCTCAGGGTGAAGTTTTCCCCGTGATCCAATTGGTTATCCCTCATAGAGGATTTACATCTTTGGGCAGAACTGAGGATCCTGCACTGCCCTTAGCTTTAGGACTTTCCCAGTGCCCCGGGCAATCCTCCAGGGCATTTTCATTAATAAAATAAAATGTAAAGGGGAACCTGATTTAAGTGAATATTATATTGTTGAATAATTCTTTCTCAACTCATGTAACTTTATTTTTTAAGAGATAGCTTTATATCTGATTATACTTTAATTTACTCCTAAACTTTTACTTGTATTTTTAAACATATCATTTTTCTTTGAACGCATCACTTGTAAAAAGGTTTCAAAAATTTTACTAAGCTTATCTGAAACAATATACATATTTAATCTTTACTTGCAGAATTCAAATATGTTTCTTGCAGAATAGAGATTATGGACCTATTATATATAAACCATCAGTCCTCCCCAGATCATTAATATTTGGATGTATTCTTTTCCATATGTACACACACACTCATATTGACTTATTTATCAAGCCATATATTATAAATGCAAGTATAAGATAAATTGTCATCAGTAGTATTTTTATACTTAATTATCTTTTGAAATTTTTATATCATTTCATACAGCTTCTGAAAACAATGATATTGTATCCCAGTGTATCATAACTTTTAATCAGTTCCTTTAGCTACTTTATTTCCATTTTTTTGCAATAGCAGACAAAACTTTAATTATAGCTAAGTCTTTGACAAATAAATCATTTCTTCAGAATAAATTGTGATATTTGTGAAACAATGTATGTGAAAAAGCAAAATTTAATTTGCTATAGAAATCATAATTTCTTTGTTTACATTTATATTTTCATTTTCCATGTTTTCTTGAGTTTTATTATGAACTTGCTCTTAGAATTCTATCTTTGACTTGAAATATCAACATTCCATTTCTGTTAGTACTTTAGAGAAAATCTTGAAACTTAATTTTTCAAAGTATAGATCAAAATTAAGTATAAAACTATTGTTTTCTGTCTTTGGGATTATGAATCAAAGGTGGATCAACTTGATCTTAGCACTCTAATTGTTAGCAGAGGTCTGCTATCCACTGTTGACCCTAGTATTAATTTGCATATTCTGCAGTCCCAGGTATTGGATGGTTCTGGCCTAGTCCTGGCCCAGAATGAATGGCACCAACTTAGAGTGAGACCTTGGTGGAATATTGGACACAAGGTTGAAATGGAACATGGCTTCAGAGGAGAGCAGAGGTGGCAAAAGGAATCAGGGGCCAGCAAGTCTGACAAATAGTTTGGGTTGGAATTAGAGATTCTGGGTAGTTGGGGACATGGCTTAACCTGCTACCAGCAAAGTCCAGGCGGGAATGGCATGACTGGCAATGCTGCTGATGGAGTCAGAAAATCAAGTTGCCCAGTGAATGTGTTCAGAGGCAGGGTCCTCTCATGCCCTTCCTGTTCAGGCCACAACTGATGCTGCTAACGGAGCCAAGAGGATTTCTCAAGGAGACAGTTACGGTTATCACGTCAGAGAGTTAGCTGTGTGTCATGCCTCGCATAAAGACAGTTGCACCAATTGTCTCAAAGAATACATGTAACTGAACTCTGATGCATTTCAGTCTTTTGTTATGCTTCACGGTAACTGAAAATATGTTCCCATGACAGTTATTTAAACAAAAATTTAAAAAATAAATTTCTGCTTTCTTCCATATTCTACTCTGTAAATTTATCAGAGTGAAACTCTTTGCTTATTGATTTTCCAAATGCTTCAATAGATTTGTCTGAAAACCTGAAAATTATGGATGGCATTTACTATAGCAATTCTTAGAAACAGATCAACAGACAATTAAAATGTTCTCTAGTTACAAACTAATGCAAATCTCAAATTTATTAATTTTTTTCTGAAACTAAATGCCCTTTTTAAAAGTATCAAACATCGAGGCCAGCGCCGTGGTGCAGCAGGTTAAAGCCCTGGCCTGAAGTGCCAGCATCCTGTATGGTCACCGGTTCTAGTCCTTGCTGTTCCTCTTCCAATCCAGCTCTCTGCTATGGCCTGGGAAAACAGCAGAAGATGGCCCAAGTCATTGTGCCCCCATACCCACGTGGGAGACCCTGAAGAAACTCCTAGCTCCTGGCTTTGGATTGGTACAGCTCTGGCCATTGCGACCATCTGGGGAGTGAACCAGTGGATGGAAGACCACTCTCTCTCTCTCTACCTCTGTAACTCTTTTAAATAAATAAAATCTTTAAAAAAAAAGTATTAAGCATTACTATTTCAGAAAATTGGATAAATTTCAAAAAATATTCTAAGGGACTATGTTTGAAAAAGATCTCCCTATATTGAAAAAGAATCAATTTTCTACATTTTTTATTCTCTAAATAAAGATGCATTCCTTGGGTAAAAATGTCAACTTAAGCCATTTTAAAATATATCACCTGCTTAATTCTTACCCCTCACTTTACTTCTGGACTTCTTTTCCTATATTAAAATGTGTAATTACAAATTTCCTTGACCTGAGAAATTTAATTTGAAAGCTAATTAAAACTAATATAATTTCATTCTCTTTCAATTCACAAACTTATTCATTATTCTAATATATAAATAGTAATAATGATTTATTTTCCTTAGTACTCAATAGTTTTTAAGAATTGTCCCATCTTTTTCCTCATTTGACCTCTTAACAGATAATTAAGGTAGATATTAAACATTTCAAGGAGAATAAAATGGAGATGAAGTAACATTCCAGATCACTGTCCTGCAAAAGTACCCATCCTGCTTTGTACCTTTCTCTCACTGTCTCCTCTTTGTTTTTAATGCATTTCAATTTCTCAGTTGCCATGCTGATTTTTTTCCTTTGTTTTGATAATCTGTTTCAGTGAGAGACCCTAACCTGCTCCAGTAATTTGTTAATTTTTCCCAACAGGGTAACTATTTTTTTTTTTTTTTTAACAGGCAGAGTTAGACAGAGAGACAGAGAGTTATAGACAGAGACAGAGAGAAAGGTCTTCCTTCCATTGGTTCACTCCCCTAATTGTCACTACGGCCGGTGCTGCACCAATCCGAAGCCAGGAGCCAGGTGCTTCCTCCAGGTCTCCCATGCGAGTGCAGGGCCCAAGCACTAGGGCCATCCTCTGCTTCCCTCCCAGGCCACAGCAGAGAGCTGGACTGGAAGAGGAGCAACCAGACTAGTACCCGATGCCCCAACAGGACTAGAACCCAGGGTGCCGGCGCTGCAGGCAGAGGATTAGCCAAGTGAGCTATGGCGCCGGCCCCCAACAGGGTAGCTATTAACACTTATTGAATGTCCATCTTTTAATGGTTATAACTTTTCATTCATGAGACTAGCCCATCTATTTTAAAATTGCAACTATTTGACATTTCCATAGCCAGCAATTTAAAAAATTCAGTATATCCACTTTTCCTTTAATTTACTCTTAGATTTGTTAATTATAAAATAGGATTGTTCTAGCTGTTCCAATTAATAAGCACTATTTTTATTTCTCAGTGTATGGATTCCTGATTTTTTAAAGATTTATTTATTTATTATTTGAAATAGTTACACAGAGAGAAGAAAGGACAGAAGGACACATCTTCCATCCTCTGGTTCACTTCCCAAATGGCAGCAATGGCCAAGGCTGGGCCAAACCTAAGCCAGGAGCTAGGAGTTTCCTCCAGGTCACTCACATGGGTGGCAGGAGCCGAAGTAGTTGGGCTGTCTTCTGCTGTTTTCCCAGGCCAGCAGCAGGAAGTTGGATTGGAAGTGGAGCAGCCCGAACACAAACCCGTACTTACGTGGGATGCCAGTGTTGAAGGCAGTAGCTTCACTCACTAAGCTACAAGGCTCCTTGCTTCGGATTGGCACAGCTCCGGCCGTTGTGGCCAATTGGGGAGTGAACCATTGGATGGAAGACCTCTGTCTCTGTCTCTGTAACTCTGACTTTCCAATAATAATAAATCTTTAAAAAAAGAACCATTCTTAATATCTAACAGTATGAAAGGAGGTTTCATTTATGATTTTAAAGAATTGCAAAAGTGTTTAACTATCACAAAGGATATAATATTACAAGTGGAAAGGCTTTCAAACATTATCGAATATTGAGATTGAAAACTGTTTTTAAAATTCACCACATCTTGTATACATCCATTTTAAGGACTCAATACTAGAAATCCATACAGTGTCTGAAATTCTTTCTACTGTAATTAGACTCATTACCACTTTTGTTCTTCTTTTACAGAATATAGGAAATAGCTTATAATATTTAATATTTACCTCACTGAAATTAGTTTTATCACTGCCCAGTTACTTTTATTCTATTATGTACAAGTTTAAGCCCTGAAGTATTGTCATTTTCCCCTAAATATCCAGTACTTATTTTACTTCTCTATTGCATTTAAGAGTTAATGATCAACCAAATACAAATATTCTATATTATACCATATATAACGAACAGTATTAGCTTTCAAACTGATAATAGGTCTACATTTGAAAGCCAGCAAAAAACATTAGAATCTAGTGGAGTAAAAATAGCAGATAGATTGAATAGTGGGAAGCTTCCCATACCCTTTATGTGGACTTTAAAAGGAATAATGCACATAAATGAGAAAACTCAAGCTAAGTTTGTAATCTAAAGTGTGTTGCCACCGATTCCAGTTTCTTGTAGTCTCATAATTAACTGTGCCACTCATTAACTTCACAGACTCCTCTTCAGTCTTGTTACTTAACCACAGCCTCATGCTAGTCAATTATGAAATATGTAAGGCAAAAATTATTTTTAGAGATATAATTCATTCAGGTCCTCAAAGCACTTAAAATACAAGGTGTACAAAATTAGTTGCACTTGTCAGATAATTTTCAAGGCAGATATTAAGAGCATGTGAAGGATTCTCAGACTTGCTTGGATTTGAAGGAGTGTGGTTCATTGCGATCATGGTGTGCTCTGTAAATCAAAGGGGATTTACGAAGGACAGGAAATGTTATTTGACAATTCCCTGTAAGTGAAAATTGAGCAAATAAAATGACGAGAACTGTACAACTATGGAGATAATGCAGCTCACCTACGGAGCTGAATCACCAGGCGAGATGATTTTCCTAAGTATCATTTTAAACAGGAAAATGATGCTGTTCAGCAGTGATGAAAGGATTCACCGGAGAGGGTTTTTTGGTTGTTATTTGAAGATCGTTAACTTCTGAAAGCAATCTTTAAAAAAAGATTTATTTTAGTTACCTGAAAAAGCAGAGTCGGAGAGGGAGATACGGAGAGAAAGGTCTTCCCTCCGCTGGTCCACTCCCCAAATGGTCACAATGAGGGGCTGGACCAGGCTGAAGCCAGGAGCCTCCTTCCAGTCCTCAACGTGGACTAGGCCATCCCCTTCTGCCTTCTCAAGAACACCAGCAGGGAGCTGGATCAAAAATGGAGCAGCCTGGACTCAACCTGCTGTCTACATGGGATGTGGGTGCTTCAGACAGCTGCCCAACCCACTATACCACAGGGCCACCCCCTGAAATCATACTTTAATGAGTTAAAAAACAGAAAACTGAATATTAGACCAACTTTCTGACTTTTAATCCTATTTACTGCTGTGAGAATTGATTGAGATGGTATAAAGTGACTAAGAATCCTTTCAATTGTGTGTGATCTCTTCCGCAGGTGTGAGATCATGCCTCTAATGATGCAGGGGCTGATTTGTGTGTTGCACTTACTTGGATGTTTGTATTACATTATTTTAGAACATTATTTTGAGGACAAGGTCTCCACCATACTTCACCATTTTATATACTTCATTGCTGATCACAGTTCTTCTTAAGTGTCCTTGAAAATTATTTGCTGACTTTAATTGGATAATTGGCTTCAAACAAAAGTTGTGTGCTCAATTTCATTTTCTCCTTTGTAATGTATGTAGGCGGAGGTATTTAAAGAAAGCGACATGTGGCTTTGAAAAGAACTTTGGAAGTAAAAAAGGTTGTGGAATAGGAAATAATAAAAGTGTTATCAAGAAAGCCTTTTGACATTCCCTTGAAATGAGAAAATTTGGTTTTAATTTTCAGTGTGTGGAGCCCCTTAAGATTAATTTGTTGTCATTAACTTGTAAGGGATGACATAGAACAGAGAGGTAAGTGGCTATTGCCCTTTATAATCTCAGTTCCCTAATTAATTTTATTTTTCTGTGAATCAAGCCAATTCTGTTTTGAAGCCTTGCAATGAAGACAGATATTACAATTTAGCTGTGCATTAGACACACTAATCCAGAAAATATCTTCATTCGTGGGATAGAGTACAGAGGAACAGTGTTTTCCTTTTAGAAATTCATTGTAATTTGTTTCGAATTTTGTTGAATTTGGAAGTTTAGAATTTAACTCAATTGGATGGAGGAGAAAATGTAGTGGGAGGAAAAATCTGTAGGCATACAATCAATAGACAGTTATTTAGGACTTACTAATCAACTAACCACTTGCTACAAAGAGTGGAAAGCAATCAAGTGTAGAAGCACAGCAAGAAAGTAGCTTTTAACCAGTACCTGCTTTGGGCATGGCTGTGAGTTTGATGCTGTTTAGATTTTCTATCTTTTTTGAATCTCCTGTCACTCCTGTGTGGGAGATATTACCTCCATGTTACCTGAAAGCAACTTGATGAAATAACTTGCATCATGTGATCTTGCTGGTAAGGAAAAAAGAGGGTTAGAATACAGATGTGTTCACTTTGATGTCTGATCCTTTCCCTGTGCTCCTTCCCTGGGTACAAGTGTTGGTGGGCTTACTGATTTCACAGAGGATTGTCAGCAAACATGAAAGGATCTGTGGGGACAGCTGCTACTTTTTAAATATTTAAAAATTTTTTAAAGGTATACAAATTTCATGTATTTCATGAAATCTGGGGCAGATTTAAGAACATAGTGATTCTTCCCAACCTTCCCTCCTTCCTACCCATGCTCCCACTCTTTTTTCTCATTTCTCTCTTATTCCCACTTTTTATTTTTACAAAGATCTATTTTCAGTTTACTTTATACTCATAAGATTAACCTACACTAAGTGAAAAATTCAACAAATAGTATAAGAAAAAAAAACACTGTTCCTCACCAGTAAAGACAAGGACTGTAAAACATCATAGCACTTCTACACACATGATTGGGGAAGCTTTAGGCAATATGTGGATGTTGTTTCTTATTCCTTGAGTTAGCATTATTGGCATTTCCAGGTTTTTTTTGGGGGGAGGGGTGTCTTTCTCTAAGTCCTCTGTTGATTGTCCTCTGTCAATGAAAACAGGAAATAATTGGTGTCAGGTATTATGCATAAGGGTTTCTGTCTGTGCATTCTCAGAATTGTTTTAATGTTTCTTTTAAAACATTAATACATGTACATACTGAAAAAATGTACTTCAAGATGAAGATTTAACAAAAGAGAATAGGCCAGTGCTCCACCCCTCCTGTTTCTTCAATCTCACATCTTCGACAATCTTAGCCATTTCTCTTGCTATTTACTTTTTTATTTCTAATCTAATAGCTCTACACAGCTACATATTTATTTCTGCTTTAAATTTTAAGTATTACCCATTACCTTCTTTCTATGAAAACGGAAGATTGCACTCTCAAATCTTCCCTCACACAAATCCTTCTTCATATCCACCAATAAAGTTAAAATTCCAATCTTCTGTGAATCAATGCATTGTGATTTATGTATTGTACATTTTACATGAGCCACCTGGTATATTACAATTTTCTGTTTATATAAATCTTTCTATTTTCATTGAAGTTAGCATTTTCCCTGGTTTGGGTTTGCTAAGTTTTTTATGCAGCCAGAACTTCTAAAACTTCTTTTAGTAGGGCCAGACATGTTGGGTAAAGCGTCATTTCCCCATTCTCCCCATACCTGTAAGTGTCCTTCCTGGAGCTCCTTATCCTGCTCCAGCCTGCACTGGTTGCTCTCTGTGCCTGAGGCCCAGTGGTGCTGTGATTTCCCTTTGCCATCACTGAGAGGATTTCTTTGTCTCCTCTTTGCTGGCATCCCTACTCCCAGGATCTTATTCTTTCATTTCTCAGTGTCCTTATTTGGTGAAATACATTTGCCTTCATTTTCCAACAGAGTTGTCCATGTGCAAACAATGGGGAGAAGGCAATTAGTGGTTTACCCTGTATATCTTGCCCTAGAAAAGATATTTTATGCTTAAAAAGTAATGCTTTTGCAGTCTTCCCTATCTGAAAGGGATAATCAATGATAATCAATGACAGTTTGGTTGTGACTGGAACATTTTTCCATGGAAATTTTAATGTATCAGTTCATGGTATTGGAAGGTATTTCAGACATTCTCCATGTTGCTATGGAGAAGCCTAATTCTGTTGCTGTGGATTCATTCCAAGAGGAGGAGCGTGGTCGGGCAACAGGCGCAGAGTCACCACATAGACCCCGGGAGTCAGGTGAAAGCAGACCAGAGGTGAGCAACCTGCAGACTCATTTATTTCAGTTGGTGCAGCAGGTTATATAGCCATGGCAGCCAATCTGGTCAAGGGGCAGTTTATGCCCTAACCAATCACAGCCTATTGCCAGGCAGACTCCATTGCCAGGTGGGTTCCAAAGCCATTCCTGAGTAACTGACGTTCGCTTGCCAGTGGCCCTCTTGACACGGCCTTCTCATTCCACCACATAATTCTGTTCTAATTTCTGACCTTTTGTCTATAATCTGATATTTTTTTGTATTCTCCAAAGTTTTTAGGAATCCTGTATCTGCTTGGTGTTTAAAAGTGTTATTACAATTTACTTTGACGTAGACCTCTCTATATTCATTATGTTAGGCTGTGAGTATCTTTCTGTTCAGAAATTTTGTGATTTTTGTCTTTATTTGTAAAAAAAAATGCATTAAGATGTTATTTACATATAGTGAATACATCCACATTAAGGAATCTTCCAGTGAGTTTTGATAACTGTATATGCCCATATAACCATGACTTTAAGGAATATATAAGCAGCCCATAATGTAAAAATACTGTGTCCCTTTGCAGTAATCTTTTATCCCACCCCTGGCCACAGACTACTCCTGATAGCTTTAGTAACAGGTTAGCTTCATTAACTACATCTTCAGGTTTCTTTCTGGTTGTTTTTCATTGTATTTTCAATCTAAGAAGATATATTAATCTCTCTCTCCTTAGAAAGTCTTTCTCTGATTCATCTCCCTTATTTCTTCCTCCTTGTTACTACTAAACTCGAGAGAAGTCTATGTTTACCTTGTTAATTACGACGAATTCTGCTGAGAACTAAGAGCACAGTGGCAGTGGCTTGTTGGTAGACTTTACTCCGTGTTATGCAACAGTCTGAGCAAGAAGTACATAGCAGTATGGCAGTTCCAGTGGCTGGGACCCTGAGTTCTTTTGTCTTATTGTTTTGCCAGTTTTAACACTTGGCTTCTGCCTTATGATTCAAATACACTTTGCCTCAACTGTCATGTCTGCTTTTCTATAAGCAGAAGGGGAGGAGATTATTTGGACCTCATAGAAGTTAAAAACATCATATTATATTGGCCAACATTTAGACACACTACACATAACTGTTCAAAGGGTGAGAGAAATATAGTCTTATTAGGAAAGCCACACATTCAACTAAATTTAGAGGCTATATTTTAAAGGAATAAGGGAGAATGGATATTTGGAAACAAATACGTATCTCCACTGCCTTGATTCCAACTCAAAATTTTCTAATTTCAATTTCAGTGCCTCTGTCAGGTTGTTTCCTGATGCTATAACAAAATTCCCAAGGTTAGGTACTTTATAAAGAAAAGAGTCATTTAGTTCATGATTCTGGTGGCTAGAAAGTTTAAACAGCACTGCACCTGCAACTTGTCTGGGAACCTGACTGCATCACACTATTGTGGAGAAATGGAAGAAGTGGGTATATGTGAAGTGACATTCTGAATCTCAAGACCTAACTCATTTCTGTGAGATGGGCATAAATCAGTTCTTAGGGTTATACCTTAAAAGCTCCACTACTTCTTACTGACATTACACTGGGGACCAAGCTTATAGCAGCATATGAACATTTAGGAGACAAACTCATCCCAACTACATGTTATCCATATGAAGGGCACCTCTACATCTCTTTTCAATCAGACATTTCTTTAACTGAAAGCTTATCCAATTCTGTTGACTATAAATTGCCTGAAACTCATTAACAATTTATAAATGTCTTTACCTTTTTTTTTTTTTTTTGACAGGCAGAGTGGACAGTGAGAGAGAGAGACAGAGAGAAAGGTCTTCCTTTGCCGTTGGTTCACCCTCCAATGGCCGCCGCGGCTGGCGCGCTGCGGCCGGCGCACCGCGCTGATCCGATGGCAGGAGCCAGGAGCCAGGTGCTTTTCCTGGTCTCCCATGGGGTGCAGGGCCCAAGCACCTGGGCCATCCTCCACTGCACTCCCTGGCCACAGCAGAGGGCTGGCCTGGAAGAGGGGCAACCGGGACAGAATCCGGCGCCCCGACCGGGACTAGAACCCGGTGTGCCGGCGCCGCTAGGCGGAGGATTAGCCTAGTGAGCCGCGGCGCCGGCCAAATGTCTTTACCTTTTTAAAAAAATTTTTATTTGGAAGAGTTACACAGAGGAGAGGCAGAGAGAGAGGTCTTCCATTCGATGGTTCACTCCCCAGTTGGCCGTGATGGCCAGAGCTGTGCCAATCCAAAGGCAGGAGCTTCCTCCGGGTCTCTCTACTGCTATCCCAGGCCACAGCAGAGAGCTGGATTGGAAGTGGAGCAGCCAGGTCTCAAATTGGTGCCCATATGGGATGCCGGTGCTTCAGGCCAGGATGTTAACCTGCTGTGCCATAGCACCGGCTGTCCTTACCTTTTGTGTACTGTTTTAATAGTGAAGCAAAATTTAAAATAAAATGAATAGATGAGTATTTTTTCTAACATATATTTTTCTCATCAATGATTAATAGTACACAATGCCAGTGAAATTTTAAATACTACTTCATTTTCAATGATTATATTATACAATACTTTGTAGCAGATCTTATTTCTTTCTCCAGAGAACACATTCGTACTCTGAAACTAAGATTCTGTTTGAACTTCAGATAGTCACAGAATAAAGAAAAAAATTTCTAGAACTGGATTTTGTGTTGTAAACATTAACTAATTGAAAATAATATTTGAGGCAGAAATTTTTGCAAAAAATACTGTGTTAAGTTTTAATCACCTAAGAACAAACCATTATCCTATTATATGATTTCAAATCTAATTAGCCCATAATTTTAAGCACTTTAAGGAGAATGCATGTCATCTGTTAGAAAATACTAGAGTAATCATAACAGGATAAGTAGAAGTATATACTGTTATTCATGGGGAGTTATTGAACTTTCTACCATTGTTTCATCTTTCTTGATCATATTCTGTTCATATGTAATTCAGAATGGAAAAGAGTCACTTGGCACCACACTTACTGTTTCATAATTTGTTACTTTTAGCCTTCACTTTGATATTTTATGAAATCTTCAACCAAACCTCCACCCAATTGGATGTTAATTATTTTCATGATAAGCCATGAAAATTGTGCAGCCAAGTCAAGCTGAGCTTGTTATGCACCAAATGCTGATGTGAAATGAACATTGAATGAAGAGATGCTGCGGAGTTGGTATTTCCCTGCTAGATAATTGAAATACTACAGAAAGGTGTGCAGAACCAAAACACTTTCCTAAATTACTTGTCAAAGTGAACATCACTGTAACCACCATCAGGTCAAGATAAAACATTGCCAGTGCAGTGGAGGCTTTCTTTGTATCCTCATTGAGTAATTCCTTTTTTAAAAAAAATAAAGGTTAGTTTATTATTTGAAAGGCACAGTTAGAGAAAGAGACAATCTTCTATCTGGTTCACTCCCCAAATGGCTACAACAGCTGGAGCTGGGCTGACCCAAAGTCTAGAGACAAAAACTTCTGGGTCTCCCAAGGTGCAGCGGCCCAAGTACTTGGTCTATCCTCAGCTGTTTTCCTAGGCACATTAGCAGAGAGCTGGATGGGAAATGAAGCAGCGGGGACTTGAACTGGCACCCGTATGAGATGCCAGCAGCACAGGAGGTATCTTTACCCATCATACCACAGTGCTGGCCCTCATTTTTCTCTTTAAATATAATCATTGACATCACTCTGATTTAATCACACCTTTGTTTTTATTTATAATTTTACGACCAAAGTATGTGTTACTAATGACTTCAATAGTTGCTCCTGTTTTTGTTATTCACTTTATGTAAATAACATAAAACATAGTATTATTCTTGGACTCTGTCTCTTATTTTTGCTCCACACATTATTTGCAATACTCATAATGATGTTGTGACAAGTAAGTTTTTTTCAAAAAAGGTTTTCATGTGGTATAGCATTTCTTTGAATGAATAAACCACACTTTCGTGTGTAGTAGTCTTTTGATAGTTATTTGAGGCTTGGATGTTAGCCTGGTTAGGCAATTTTGGATGAGAATATAGCCAGGGGTACAATTATTACATCTTAGCCTCCATCTATCTATAATAATAGTAGATTTTGCTAACTTGTTTTCTGAATTGGTAACTGTGGGGAGCAACTTGGACTAGACTAGGTTACTGGAATTAAGACTTAGTCTATGCATCTGCTCTCCCACAATATGGCGCTGAAAGGGAGCAAACAACTTCTACGCAGCTGCCTCTCGCCAACTTGATTGACAACCTGCAGGAGCTGATCCTGCTCCTAATTGGAGGAGAGCAGCGTGCTCGGCATGTGGGCAGCAGAGTTGGGATTGGTGGAAGAGGACTATAAAGGAGGAGAGAGACAACATGCACCAGGAACATCCGGATAACATCTGAGAAGCCTCCAAGAGAGCCGGCCGGCGGTGTGCCACTCCTCCGTGGAAGTGGGGAAAGTGGCAGGGGGAGCCACCCCTCCACGGAGGTGGAGGGGTCGGCAGCCAACCCGGGAAGGACCAGCAGCAAACCCGTGAAGGGCCGACCAGACAAAAGAACAGCGCAGGGTTTAGTGTCATTCCTCCACGAATGGGGGAGCGACAGTAACATTTTTTTTCCAACCAGCAGTATAAGAGAATTCCTATTATGTCTTGTCCTTACCAATGAGGATTAGGAGTCTTTTGAAATTTGCCACTCTACTAGATATTACACAGTAGTTTTAATTAGTATTTCTCTGACTAATGAGCTTGATCACTTTTTCATATGAATATTGAAAGTTTGGCTATCTTTTTGAAAATTCCTTTTGAACAACCTTGACCTTTCATGTATTGTATAGATGATCTTTTTGTTTTTACTTCTTACAGATTCTTGATTGTATATGTTGCAAATATCTTCTCCAGGTTTCTGGCTTGCCTTTTTACTCTCATAATACTAACTTTTATGATAAAGTACATGATTTTAGTATAATTTATCTTTTTTATACTTAGTACTTTTTGAATCCCTTTATGAAATAGATTTTCCCTTTGCTAAGTTGATGATACATATATTATGTGTGTGTGTGTGTGTGTAACAATTTAGAAGCATTATCTCATATTCCATATGTAGGTCATTTTGTCCTTGTAGGTATCCAACTATTCTAGTACAAATCATTTCTTTATTTTTATTTATATAAAGAGAACAGATTTAATGTATTTCAATTTTAAGCCCATAATGATACTTCCCACTCACCTTCTCTCCCTCCTTTTCTTTTTCATAATTTTAATTTGTATAATAGCATACATTCAATTTCCTTTATACTCACAGGTTTAATTCTCCACTAAATAAAGAATTAAACGATTAGAAAGTAGAAAGATCGTTGTTCCACAGGAGTATAGACAAGGGCTACAATCACATCTCCTCACATCAATTGTGTCCATATACATTATATTATTTGGACTCTATGAGCTATAAATCAAAGCATATGATATTTGTTGAATTTGGGACTGGTTTATTTCACTAAGCATAACTATCTCCAACTGCATCCATTGTATTACAAAAAACAAGATTTCATTCTTTTTATGGCTGAGTAGTATTCCATTGTGTTTATATATCACTTTTTCTTCAGCCAATCATCAGTTGATGGACATCTGGATTGATTCCATATCTTAGCTAATGTGAATTGAACTGCAGTAAACATTGGGGCACAAAAAATTCTTTTTTTTTTTTTTTTGATAGGCATAGTTAAGACACAGAGAGAGAAAGGTCTTCCTTCCATTGGTTCAACCCCAAATGGCCACTATGGCTGGCACGCTGTGCCGACCTGCAGCCAGGAGCCAGGTACTTCCTCCTGGTCTCCCATGTGGGTGCAGGGCCCAAGGAACTGGACCATCCTCCACTGCCTCCCGGACCACAGAAGAAAGCTGGACTGGAAGAGGAGCAACCAGGACAGAACCGGCACCCCAACCAGGACTAGAACCTGGGGTGCTGGCGCTGCAGGCATAGGGAGCAGGTGCACAGTGACTCCCATTGTTGATTTAACAATTGACATTCTTATTTATGATATCTGTAATCACCTGAGGCTCTTGTGATGAGCTGCCAAGGCTATGGAAGCCTCTTGAGTTCGCCAACTCCAATCTTAGACAAGGCCATATTCAAAGTGGAAGTTCTTTCCTCCCTTAAGAGAAAGGTACTGCCTTTGATGGCCCGTTCTTTCCGCTGGGATCTCACTCACAGAGATCTTTCATTTAGGTCTTTTTTTGTTTTTTGGCCACAGTGTCTTGGCTTTCCATGGCTGAAAAACTCTCATGGGCTTTTTAGCCAGATCTGAATGCCTTAAGGGCTGATTCTGAGGCCAGAGTGCTGTTTAGGGCATTTGCCATTCTATGAGTCTGCTGTGTATCCTGCTTCCCATGTAAGCATATTCTCTCCTTTTTTTAATTCTATCAATTATTATTTGCAGACATTGGTCTTTTTTTTTTCTCTTTTATTTAATGAATATAAATTTCCAAAGTGCGACTTATGGATTACAATGGCTTCCCCCCCATACCGTCCCTCCCACCCACAACCCTCCCCTTTCCCACTCCCTCTCCCCTTCCATTCACATCAAGATTCATTTTCAATTATCTTAATATACAGAAGATCAGCTTAGTATACATTAAGTAAGGATTTCAACAGTTTGCTCCCACACAGAAACATAAAGTGAAAAATAATAGATGATTTTTTTAAATGATGATGAAATCAGATCAGACCTATTGTCATGTTTAATCCCAGTGAGAGTCAAGTTGGGAATTGATAATTTCTTTTTTTTTTTTTTTTACAGAAGATCAGATTAGTATACATTAAGTAAAGATTTCAACCATTTGCACCCCCTTAGAAACACAAAGTGAAATATACTGTTTGAGTACTCGTTATAGCATTAAACCTCAATGTACAGCACATTAAGGACAGAGATCCTACATGAGGAGTAAGTGCACCGTGACTCCTGTTGTGGCTTAACCAGTTTGCATTCCCACCAACAGTGGGTTAGTGTCCCTTTTTCCCCACATCCTCGCCAGCATCTGTTGTTGGTAGATTTCTGCATGTGAGCCATTCTAACTGGGGTGAGGTGGAACCTCATTGTGGTTTTGATTTGCATTTCCCTGATTGCTAGTGACCTTGAACATTTTTTCATGTGCCTGTTGGCCATTTGGATTTCCTCTTTTGAAAAATGTCTATTGAGGTCCTTGGCCCATCTCTTAAGTGGGTTGTTGGTTTTGTTTTTGTGGAGTTTCTTGATCTCTTTGTAGATTCTGGTTATTAACCCTTTATCTGTTGCATAGTTTGCAAATATTTTTTCCCATTCTGTCGGTTGTCTCTTCACTCTCCTGACTGTTTCTTTTGCAGTACAGAAACTTCTCAATTTGATGCAATCCCAATAGTTGATTTTGGCTTTGACTGCCTGTGCCTCCCGGGTCTTTTCCAGAAATTCTTTGCCTGTGCCAATATCTTGAAGGGTTTCTCCAATGTTCTCTAATAACTTAATGGTGTCAGGACGTAGATTTAGGTCTTTAATCCATGTTGAGTGGATTTTTGTGTAAGGTGTAAGGTAGGGGTCTTGCTTCATGCTTCTGCATGTGGAAATCCAATTTTCCCAGCACCATTTATTGAATAGACTGTCCTTGCTCCAGGAATTGGTTTTAGATCCTTGGTCAAATATAAGTTGGCTGTAGATGTTTGGGTTGATTTCTGGTGTTTCAATTCTGTTCCATTGGTCTATCCATCTGTTTCTGTACCAGTACCATGCTGTTTTGATTACAACTGCCCTGTAGTATGTCCTGAAATCTGGTATTGTGATGCCTCTGGCTTTTTGTTGTACAAGATTGCTTTAGCTATTCGAGGTCTCTTGTGCCTCCATATGAATTTCAGCATCATTTTTTCTAGATCTGCGAAGAATGTCTTTGGTATCTTGATTGGTATTGCATTGAATCTATAAATTGCTTTTGGGAGAATGGACATTTTGATGATGTTGATTCTTCCAATCCATGAGCATGGAAGATTTTTCCATTTCTTGGTATCCTATTTCTTTCTTTAAGATTTTGTAATTTTCATCATAGTGATCTTTAACGTCCTTGGTTAAGTTTATTCCAAGGTATTTGATTGTTTTTGTAGCTATTGTGAATGGGATTGATCTTAGCAGTTCTTTCTCAGTCATGGCGTTGCTTGTGTATACAAAGGCTGTTGATTTTTGTGCATTGATTTTATATCCTGCCACTTTGCCAAACTCCTCTATGAGTTCCAATAGTCTCTTAGTAGAGTTCTTTGGATCCTCTAAGTACAGAATCATATCGTCTGCAAAGAGGGATAGTTTGAGTTCTTCCTTCTCGATTTGTATTCCTTTGATTTCTTTTTCTTGTCGGATGGCTCTGGCTAAAACTTCCAGAACTATGTTAAATAGCAGTGGTGAGAGTGGGCATCCCTGCCTGGTGCCAGAATTCAGTGGAAATGCTTCCAACTTTTCCCCATTCAATAGGATGCTGGCTGTGGGTTTTTTATAAATTGCTTTGATTATATTGAGGAATGTTCCTTCTATACCCAATTTGCTTAGAGTTTTCATCATGAAGGGGTGTTGAATTTTATCAAATGCTTTCTCTGCATCAATTGAGATAATCATATGGTTTTTCTTTTGCAGTCTGTTAATGTGGTGAATCACATTGATTGATTTGCGAATGTTGAACCATCCCTGCATACCAGGGATAAATCCCACTTGGTCTGGGTGGATGATTTTCCTGATGTGTTGTTGTATTCTATTGGCCAGAATTTTATTGAGGATTTTTGCATCTATGTTCATCAGGGATATTGGTCTATAATTTTCTTTCAGTGCTGCATCTTTCTCTGGCTTAGGGATTAAGGTGATGCTGGCTTCATAGAAAGAATTTGGGAGGATTCCCTCTTCTTCGATTGTTCTGAATAGTTTGAGAAGAAATGTGATTAGTTCTTCTTTAAATGTCTGGTAGAATTCAGCAGTGAATCCATCTGGTCCTGGGCTTTTCTTTGTTGGGAGGGCCTTAATTACTGTTTCAATTTCTGTCTCAGTTATGGGTCTATTTAGGTTTTCTGTGTCTTCATGGTTCAATTTTGGTAGATTGCATGTGTCCAGGAATCTATCCATTTCTGATAGGTTTTCCTGTTTGCTGGCATACAGGTCCTTGTAGTAATTTCTGATGATTCTTTTTATTTCTGTGGTGTCTGTTGTTACGTTTCCTTTTTCATCTCTGATTTTATTGATTTGGGTCTTTTCTCTTCTTTTTTTAGTTAGTTGGGCCAATGGGGTGTCAATTTTGTTTATTTTTTCAAAAAACCAGCTTCTCGCTTGGCTGATTTTTTGTAGTGTTTTTTTTTTTTTGGATTCAATCCTGTTAATTTCTTCTCTGGTTTTAATTATTTCTCTTCTCCTACTAGATTTGGGTTTGGTTTGCTGCAGTTTTTCTAGGTCCTTGAGATGCGCTGAAAGCTCATTTATTTGGTACCTTTCCAATTTCTTGATATAGGCACCTATTGCTATAAATTTGCCTCTCAATACTGCTTTTGCTGTATCCCATAAGTTTTGATATGTTGTGTTGTTGTCTTCATTTACTTCCAGAAAGTTTTTGATTTCTCTTTTGATTTCTTGAATGACCCAGTGTTCATTCAGGAGCATGTTGTTCAGTCTCCATGTGTTTGCATACTTTCTGGGGTTTCCTGAGTTGCTAATTTCCAGCTTCATCCCGCTGTGGTCTGAGAAGCTGCATGGTATGATTCTAATTCTTTTAAATTTGCTGAGACTTGCTTTATGGCCTAGTATGTGATCAATCTTAGAGAAGGTTCCATGCACTGCTGAGAAGAATGTGAAGTCTGTAGATGTAGGGTTGAAAGTTCTGTAGATATCTGTTAGATCCATTTGGGCAATAGTGTCAATTAAATCTGCTGTTTCCTTGTTGATCTTCTGTCCGGATGATCTGTCTATTTCTGAGAGTGGAGTATTGAAGTCCCCCAGTACTATTGTATTGGAATCTAAATCTCCCTTTAAGTCCCTTAACATATCTTTTAAATAGACCGGTGCCCTGTAATTAGGTGCATATACATTTATAATAGTTATATCTTCCTGTTGAATTGAACCCTTAATCATTATATAGTGTCCCTCTTTGTCTCTCTTAACAGTTTTTGTATTAAAGTTTATTTTGTCTGATATTAATATGGCTACACCTGCTTTTTTTTGGTTTCTGTTGGCATGGAATATCTTTTTCCAACCCTTCACTTTCAGTCTGTATGCCTCTTTGTTAGAGAGATGTGTTTCTTGTAGGCAACAAATAGTTGGGTTGTGTTCTGTGAGCCAGTCAGGCAAACGGTGTCTTTTAACTGAAGAATTCAGACCATTAATGTTCAGTGTGACTATTGATACGTAGTGACTTTGCCCTGCCATTTTCCCGGAAATATTTTCTAGTATATGCTTTGAGCTTTCCATGCTCTTTTACTGGTAGGTGTTCTTCCTTTCCCTTCTTTCATATTGATGGCCGTGTTTCTGTGTTTCTGAGTGTAGCACATCTTTAAGTATCTTTTGCAGGGCCGGACGAGTGGCCACAAAGTCTTTCAATTTCTGTTTGCTATGAAAGGTCTTTATTTCACCTTCATTCACAAATGAGAGCTTGGCAGGATATAATATTCTGGGCTGGCAATTTTTCTCTCTTAGCACCTGTGCTATGTCTCGCCATTCCCTCCTAGCCTGTAGTGTTTCTGATGAGAAGTCTGCTGTGAGTCTGATTGGAGATCCTCTGAGAGTAATCTGACGTTTCTCTCTTGCACATTTTAGGATCTTTTCTTTATGTTTCACTGTGGTAAGTTTAATTACCACGTGTCGTGGTGAGGATCTCTTTTGGTCATGTTTATTGGGGGTTCTATGAGCTTCCTGTACTAGGATGTCTCTGTCCTTCTCCAAACCTGGAAAGTTCTCTGCTAGTATCTCACTAAAAAGGCCTTCTAATCCTTTCTCTCTCTCCATGCCTTCAGGAACTCCTAGAACTCGAATGTTGTTTTTTTTAATAGTATCCTGTAGATTCTCAACAATATTTTTTAGGTTTCTAATTTCCTCTTCTTTACTTTGGTTTGACTGTATGTTTTCCTGTGCTCTATCTTCTAAGTCCGATATTCTCTCTTCTGCTTCACCCATTCTGTTTTTAAGGCTTTCTAATGTGTTTGTCATTTGATCTATTGAGCTCTTCATTTCATTTTGATTTCTCTTCACTATCAAACTTTCCTGTTCTAGTTTCTGAGTTTCATTTTGACTCTTCCTTAAAATTTCATTTTCACGAGAGAGATTTTCAATCTTGTCCAATAAGGATTTCTGTAGTTCAAGGATTTGCTTTTGAAAACTTCTAAATGTTCTTATCATAAATTTTTTGAGATCTGCTTCTTGCATTTCTTCTATCTCATCATCTTCATAATCTTGCTTTGGGGTGTTTTGTTTATTTGGAGGCATCATAGTGTCATCGTTGATCTTGTTCGCTCGATATCTGTGTTTGTTACTTGGCATAGTTAATTCTTCTTGCGTCACTGTGCGGTTTTTTTTTTTTTTTTAATTTTATTTTATACTATGTCCGTGTTAAGTGGACTGCCTGCTGTTGGAGGAGCCTTGGGGGCCTGAGATGGGTGCGGGCTGACAGCTCTGCTTGGTTCTTCCTGGTTAATGGTGTGCAAAGGTGACACCCTCAGGTTATGCGTGGTAAATCTCTCTCTTTTTTTTATTTATTTATTTTATTTATTCAGGGGGTAAGTAACACCGCATGGCATGGCTGTGCAGAATTGATGGTATTTAGCTTCTAGTCTCTGGCTTCTACCCCCAGAGTTTAGGCTCCTCTGGACTCCCCACTGGGTTGCCTAGGCTACTGAATTGTAGTGACTCAGTTCCTTAGCTCTCCGCTGTTGATATGTAAATCCAGAGAGGGGGCCTGCTCTTTGTCTCTTGGGAATTCTTCAAGCCTTGCAGCCCTGCAACCTTTCCAAGGTTAGGGGGAAGAGAAACCCGGAAGCTTTTTTTTTTTTCCTTCTTTCTGGTAGTGAGTTTGCTGCACTTTCCGGCCCCCCTCTAGATTCTGACCCCCGTTTCCCCACCAATGTCTCGGGTTATTGAGCTCACCTCCCCTTCCAGCGCCGATGTGTGGACTCGGGGCCCTGGACGTCCCAAGTCTCCCCGCTGTTGTCTGTGTGGCATGCACTCCCCTTCGAGCACTGGCGCGCAGACCCTGCGGCTTCTGTGGCTCGGTCCCGCGGCTCGGCTTCCGCGCGGTGGGCGACCTTGTTCTCCCAGTAGGTCCTCCGATCACAGCCACTTGATCCAGAAGAGCTTCCTCTGCAATATTTTCCTGGTTCTTTTTTCTGAGGCTACCGTAACTCCCCTTTTATTAAACTAAATTTTTCAGACATTGGTCTTATTTATGTAATCCCTTTGACACTTAATCCTATCTTTGATCAATTATGAACTTAAAATTATCACTTTAACAAGTAAAATGGCATTGGTACATGTCACCTTGACAGGATTGAATTGGAATCCCTTGGCACATTTCTAGCTCTACCTTTAGGGGTAAGTCTGAGTGACAATGTGCGGAACTGTACATCTCTTCCCTCTCTTATTCCCACTCTTAAATTTAACATGGATCACTTTTCAGTTAGATTTAAACAACTAAGAATAGTTGTGTGTTAATTAAAGAGTTCAACCAATTAAGTAAAACAAAAAAATACTAAAAGGAATAAAATAGTAAGTTGTTCCTCGACAGTCAAGACAAGAGTTGATCAATGTCTTGAATCTGTGCCTCAACATCCTCCACCAATTTTGGAAAGTTCTAAGTCAATAGAAAAACTACTGCCCCTGCTTCTGATCCAGCTTCCTACTAATGTATGGTAACCAAATCCTAAGTCCCTGCCATCCATGAGGAAGACCTGGATGGAATTCCTGACTCCTATTTCAGCCTAGTAATGCAGTTACCCTTGTATTAGTCCATTTTACATTACTATAACAAAATAGCTAAGGCTGTGTCCTTAATATGGAAAGGAGGTTTATTTAGTTCAGTTTTGGATGTGGGAACTCCACACAGCAAGGCCCTGACTCTAATGAGAGCCCACTGTTTACCTTACTTCATTTTGGGTGGTGCTATTTTGGGAGCACATATGAGATAGATCACATGGTGAAGCCACAGATCAGGGAGGGCACATGCACGCTGTTTAATAACACCTCTTTCTTGACACTAACTCAAGGCCCCAAGAGTATGGCTTTAATACATTTTGAGGTTGGGCCCTCAATGATCTCTCTTGTGGAGCTTTTTTTTTTTTAATGTACTTATTGGGGAGGTGGAGTTACAGAGAGAAAGGGAGAGACAGAGAAAGAAGTCTTCCATCTGCTGGTTCCCTCCCCAGATGGCTGCAATGGCTGGAGCTGTGCCGATCCAAAGCCAGCAGCCAGGAGCTTCTTCTGGGTCTCCCAAGGACTCGGGACATCTTCCACTGCTCTCTCAGGCCACTGCAAAGAGCCAGATAGGAAGTGGAGCAGCCGAGACTTGAACCAGCGCCCACATGGGATGTCAGCACTGCAGGCAGCAGCTTCACCCGCCACACCACCACACCAGCTCTGAGTTCTACCTCTTAAATATCAACCACCTCTTGCTTCACCAAACTGGGGACTAAGCTTCTGATACCTGAAACCTTGAGAGACAAACCACAGCCAAAGACTGACTACCTCTAGTATATATGTATTTACCAATTACCCAAATGGTAAACAATCATATTCAATATTCCCTGTCCCTTTTGTGATAACATTTTTATACTTTTATCTCATGTGTTTCATTCCATATATATTTTTTCAACTGATATTCAAGGGTACTACATAGTACAATTGTTGTTTTGCTTAAAAGCCATCCATTGAGTTCTTAGTTTTAGTTATGAGATATATTTGTTCTGGAATTTCCATGTCACTATTTTTTATGGCTTCTACTTCTTTGACAAGTTGTCCAATCTTATTTATTGTTTTCTCTCTTCAAGCATAATTATCCCTTTGAAGTATATTCTATTACCAGAGGTCATATTATTCCATTTCTGTTATTGTACCTGAAAGGTTTCATCCCCATTGGGTTTGTTGCCTTGTGATTTTATTTTGGATTATGTGGTAAAATCACATTTTTAAACTGAAGAAATAATGTGAGTCCTGGCATGTAGCTTTTTTTTCCCTCCAGACAGGATTTTTGTTAGCTCCTGCCAGGCACCCGGTGGCAATATCAATAGAGGAAAGGTGCAACTCATTGCCACTCAAAATGGCCTGAAGCCAAACTGCAATTCCAGCAGAGATGTTCAGCGAAGCTCACTGCTACTCCCAAGACTAAATCTTCACATACCCACCAAAGAGATGCATTTCCCTACCTCCAGTGCTAATATTTGTTGCTATCTTGTGGATAGCAGCCATTCTGACAGGCCCTGGTCTCCAATCCCATTCTTCCTAGTGCTGCTTGGTACTATCAACTACTTCTTAAATGATCTCCCAGATTTCTCAGAAAAGTAGCACTGAAGTCACACTTGTGTTCCTGGACTACCACACTCCTTTGTTTCTTGACCTGCTCATTTTCCAGTCTTTTGTAGTTATGTAAAGAGTTAAAGTACAATATTTTAAATCATACTCCATCTGTATTTTCTATTTGCCCTAGTACCAGAGTTCATCTGTGTTAACCAATTTACTATTAACAGAAGTAGAAGCCTTTTAAGAGTTTTAATGTAAAAAAACTGAACACCGCTCCACATCTCAAAAGATCATAAAATGTCACTAATGCTTTTAGAATAAGACATAAAATTCTTGAAATTTTTGAAATATTAAATTTGGCAAAAAATAAAAGGTATACATTTAAAACAACATGGCTTACTTTTTGGTTGTAAGTAACAGAAATCTAATTTTACTTTGCTTGGCTATAAAAGGACTACCTTATTTAATCAATTTATTGAGAAGATTTACCGCAGAGATGCCCTCATGAATGACAAGATTTAAAGAAAAAAACACCATGAGAATCATACCTCCCTATGTTTTCTTGTCTTTTCTGCTCTTTAGCTGTTGACTTTACCCAACTGAAGGCAAGCTTTTTCATTATGGGAGGGAATATAACTACTGGTAGCACTGGGGCCTCCATCTTTATATCTTGCCACTAGCAACGAGAAAATAGGCTCTTTCCTCTACCTGTCTTTCCTTACAAAAAAAAAAAAAAAAAAATCCAGGCACATAGCCAGAAAATCTTTGACTTTGATCCCATGTCCATCCATGGTCCCTTCAGTATGGTCAGTTTTTTTAGAAGGGCCTCTTATGATTAGCAACAGTGGATACTAGTCATGGAATCATGGTCTATGCATTCAAGAGGGAGAATGGGTGTGAAGGACAATTGGGCAGAGGAAAAGAACTACCCTTGTATTCTGCTACATAAACCCTTTCACAAACAAATCCCATCTTGGTTTTAGCATCACATTTTACTATTGTCTCTTATAGTTTAAATCTTGTCACAATAAACTTCTTATTCTTTCCACCAAATATCATATTTCATAACTATACTGTTTTCTTTCCGAGACATGCATTCTTTTACATAGCCTAGCTTTTTGTAACTATTTTAAGGGTATAATTTATGGATAACCTCAGTATGTTTTCCTGCACTGCCTACAGCATCCTAACCCTTATGCCTAACTCATATTGAACTCATAAACTCTGGAGTTTCCTTCAACTAATCTAGAAATTAAAAAAACCCTTAAAGCAGAACCTCTGTATGTATCTCGTTGAATCTAATCTGATTATATGTATTGTCATATCATACTTTTATCAACCCCAGTTCAATAGCTATTTCTTATCCTCATATTTTTCTATATAAAAAACTCCATAAAATTTTTATTTATTTTTTATTTTAAACTAACAAAGCAAAAATTATAAAATAGCCATGCAATGATTTCCCATTTACCTCTTCTCCATTTATTCTGTTAACATATCATACTAGTATATACTTGTCATAATCAGTCACAGCTAGCTTTCCCTATTTTTTATTCCAAACTCCATTTATCCCTCTTACCACTGCTTGCTGCTAATAATCCAAATTCTCTGTTCAGATTGTTTTTGATTTTAGCTCCCATATAAAAGGGAGAAAATGCAGCATCAGCATTGCTGTGTCTGGCTTATTTCACTTAACATGTTATCTTAACTTTGGTGCAGTTGACAGAATTTAATTCTTTTTTCTTGCTGAATAGTTTTCTATTATGTGTAAATGCAATATTTTCTTTGTTCGTCTCTTTACGGGCACTCTGGTTGATTCCACATCTTGGCTGTTGTGAATAATGCTGTTATAAATATGGTGGTATAAGTATCACTTTGATAAAATCAGTTCTTGTATATTGGATGTATAACAAGTGATGAGTTGCTGGATCATATGGAAGTTCCATTTCTAGGATTTTAAGAAATCTCCATAGTTTTTTGTACATCAACTGTGCTGATTTACCACCAACAGTGTATAATTACCCATTTTCTATCTCCTGCTAACATTTGTTGCTCTCTGTCTTTTGGATAGTAGTCATTCTGATAGCAGTGAGATGATGTCTCATTGTGGCTTTGATTTGCATTTACATTATGGCTAGTGATATTGAGAATTTTTTCATGTATATGTTGGATATTTTTATTTCCACTTTTGCCTACTATAGATTGAGTTGTTGATATACTCTGGATATTAATCTTCTGTTGGATAAGTAGCTTGGAAATATTTTCTCCCATTCCATCAGATGTATCCACTCTGTTAGAAGCTTCTACACAGTGAAGGAAACTACTGAGTTTGATATAATCTGTTTGGCTTTGCTTTTGTTGCCTATGCTTTTGGGGTCTCATCCAAGAAGTTTTCACCTGCATCACTGCTTTCAGGTGTTTTTCTGTGTTTTCCTTTAGCAGTTTCATATTTTCAGGTCTTACAATTAAGTCTTTGATCTCTCTGAAGTTGATTTTAGTATATAGTGAGAGGCAGGGATCTAATTTCATTATATATATATATATATAAAATTATATATAATTATACATCATACATATATAATTATACATGCAGTTATATGCTTATATACATATATAGTATGTTCATGTACATATTATATAAATACAATTATACAATTCTATATATAATTATACATTAGGTATAATTATATACATATACATTTTATGTGGGTGTATATATACATACACACATCCAGTTTTTCCAGCACCATTTATTACAAACATTATCATTTTTCCTGTGTGTGTTCTTGGCACCTTGTTAAAAATCAGTTGTCCATATGTATGTAGATTAACTTCTTGGCTCTCTATTCTGTTCATTGATCAATGTGCCAGTTTTTATGCCAGTAACATATTTTTTTCATTACTACAGCTGTTTAGTATACTTTGAAATCAAGAAATTTGATGCTTCCACCCTGATTCCCTCTACCCCTCAGGATCACATTGGCTATTATGGGTCTTTTTTTATTCCATATGAGTTTTTTTTAAGATTTATTTAGTTATTTGAAAGTCAGAGTTATAGAGAGTGAGGGAGAGTGAGAGAGTGAGAGAGAGAGAGTGAGTGAGTCAGTCGGTCTTCCATCTGCTGGTTCACTCCCCAAGTGACCACAAAGGCCAGAGCTGTGCCAGTCTGAAGCCAGGAGCGAGGAGCTTCTTCCGGGTCTCCCACATGGGTGGAGGGGCCCATGGACTTGAGCCGTCCTCCACTGTTTTCCCAGGCCATAGCAGAGAGCTGGATCATAAGTGGAGCAGCCGGCACCCGAATCGGCACCCATATGGAATGCTGGCACTGCAGGCAGGGGCTTTACCCACCTCGCCACAATGCTGGTCCCCATATGAATTCTTAGATTGCTTTCTCTAATTCTGTAAAAGATTTCATTGGTATTTTATATGAATTGCATTGATTCTATAGATTGCTTTAGATAGTATAAACATTGTAATGATATTAATTTTTATAACCCATGGGAAAGGACTATGCTTGATTTCTTTCACTAGAGTTTTATAATTTTCAGTGTAGAGATCTTTTACTTCTTTGGTCAAATTTATTCCTAACTACTTTCTTCAGTAGCTATTTTGAATGGGATTTCTTTGCTGTTTTCTCTTTCAGTGAGATCGTTAATGATGTATAAAATGCTCCTATTTTTGTACATTGATTTTATATCTTGCAACTTTTTCTGAATTGGTTTATCAGCTCTAACTACTTTTTGATGGAGATTTTAGTTTTTTTCCATGCACAAAATCATAACGTGGATATTTTGACTTCCTCCTTTCCAATTTTGATACCCTATTTTTCTTCTTCCTAATTACTCTTGTTAATATTTCTAATAGCATGTTTAATAAGAATAGTGAAAGTGAACATCATTGTCTTGTTCTGGATGTTAGGAGAAATGCTGTCAGATTCTTCCCATCCAGTAGGATATTGACTGTGGTTTTTTACATATAGCCTTTATGACTTTGAGGTATGCTGCTGCTGCAGCTAATTTGTTGATGCCTATTATAATGAAGAGACGTTGAATCTTATCAAAATTTTCTCTTCATTTATTGAAATAATCATATGGTTTTTCTTCTTCACTCAATGGGATTTATGACATTTTATTTTCAAATATTGAACCACTCTTGCATTCCTAAAATAAATCACACTTTATCATGATGTATGTTCTTTTTCCAGCAGTATGAGATTCAGTTTGCAAATATTCTGTTGAGAATGTTTTCATCTTTGTAATTCTAGATATTTGTCTAGAGCTTTCTCTTTGAATTGTGTGTTTTGGTTTAGGTATCACAGTGATAAAGGCCTTGTAAAAAGAATTGTGCAGAGTTACATCCTTATCAATATTTTCTAATAGTTTGAAAAGTATTTGAGTCAGTTCCTCTATAAATGTTTTATATAATTCAGTAAATTTTGTAAAGTCATGACTTTGTTTTGATGGGAAACTTTAATACTGCTTTAGTCTCATTGCTTATTGTGGATCTGTTTAGATTTTCTCTATCTTTTGATTGGTAGGTTATATGCATCCAGGAATTTACCTATTTCTCCAGGGTTTTTTAATTTGTTAACATAGAGTTGTTTATAATAATTTCTTATGGTCCTTTGTATTTTCATGGTATCAGTTGTAATTTTTCTTTTTTATGTCTAATTTTGAGTTTTCTGTTTTGTTTTTTTGGTGCTGTTGTAATTGGCCTGAAGATTTTTCTGTTCTGCTTATCTTCTAAAAAAAAGAGCTTTCCATCTTGTTAATCTTTATTTTTTAGGTTCAATTTCATTTATTTATACTGTTATTATTTCTTCTTGCTAATGTTGGGTTTGTTTTTGCTTTACTAAGTCCTTGAGATGCATCATTAAATTGTTTCAGATCTTTTATAATGTAAGCATATATCACAAACTTCCATCTTAATTTTAGTTTTATTTCATCCCATATGTTTTTATGTTGCATTTTAATTTTCATTTGTTTTAATATTTTTTATCTTTTTATTTAATGATTCATCAGACAAGCAGGAGCATGGTGTTTAATTTCTATTTATTTGCAAATGTTCTATGGTTCCTACTGTTAGTATCTAGTCTATTCCTTTGTGGTATGAGAAAATACATGGTATAATTCCAGTGTCTCCGAATTTAAAGACATTTTATTTTTAGCCTAATATATAGCCTATCCTAGAAATTGTTCCATGTGTTAATGGGCAGAATGTGTATTCTATAGATGTTTGGGGAAACATTCCGTTAGTCTCCTACTGTTATTGTGTTGAAGTCCATCTCTCTCTTTATGTCTAGCAATATTTTATGTCAGTGGTCTTATTGGGTGCATGTGTATTTATGATTATTGTATTTTCCTTGACTTTTTTATAATTTTTTATGCAATGTCCTTTTATCTGATAAGAATAGAGCTACTCCAGCTCTTTTTCATTTTCCATTTGCATGACATAGCTTTCTCTAGCCTTTTACTTTTAATCTGGTTTTGTCTTTACCTGTAAATTTTTGGTAGGCATGTTTTTGTTTTATAATTGATTTAGCCAGTCTGTATCTTCTTACTAAGAAATTTAGTCCATTTGCATTCAGGGTTAATATTGATAGATAAGAAATAAGTCCTGTCATTTTGTTGAACAGTTGCTAGGTATATCTGATATGTTTGTAAATTTGGAAATTTCATGTGATTTTTAATAATGTTTACTTCTAATGTAGACTCATTTGAGGATTTCTTGAAAAGCTGGTCTGGTGGTTATGAAATATTTCAATTTTTTATTTCTCCTTCACTCCTAAAGTATACTTCACTGGATATAGTATTCTTGGTTAGAAATTTTTATGTTTCTAAACCTTGCATATATCATCACACTATCTTCTGGCTGGAAGGGGTTCTGAGGAGAAGTCTGCTGTTAGTCTAATTGGTTTCCCTTTATTTGAAACTTGATGGTTTTCTCCTACTGTCTCAGGATTCTCTCCTTGTCCTTAAATTTTGACAGTTTGATTATAATACACTTTTAAGACAGTCTTTTCTGGTGAGTCTGGTTGATGTCCTTTGAGCTTCATGTATCTGAATGTCCGTGTCTCTCTTAGGACTTGAGAAGTTTTTGATTATTGTTTCATTCAGTGTGTTATCAATGCCTTTTTGTTACTCTTCTTGTTCCTTAGGTGTCCCTATTTTATGAATAGTTGTTTGCTTATTGGTGCTAAATGTCACATGAATTCTTTTGTCTCTAATTTTTTCTGCTGGTTTATTTCGAAAGTCTTGTCCTTCATATTAGAAATTCATTCCTCTGCCTGGTCTATTCTGCTGTTGAAGATGTCAGTTGTTTTTTGTTTCCTTGATTAAAGTTTTCAGCTCTTACGTTTCTGTTTGGTTATTTTCTTTAATGACTTCAATATCTTTACTGAATTTCCCCTTCATATTCTCTTTCCTCATTTTTCAAAACTATAGTCTCTTGCATCTAGTTGAGTTTTGTTAGAATTATTATTTTAAACTCTTTTTAAAAGCATGTCTTAGATTTCCTTCACATTATGATCAATTTCTGGATAACTGTTGTGCTCTTTCGGAAGTGTTGTGCTTCTTTGATTCTTCATGTTTCTTTTGACCCTGTGCTGACTTCAGTACATCTGGTATAATCGTGCCTCTCTTTTTTTGGAGTATATTTCATTGTAAAAGACTTTTTTGTTTAGATGGAATTTGGAATATCACTTGGGTTGTTGATTTGGCATTGGTTCTAGGTGATCCCAGAAATGTAACCTCTGAGTGATTTCTTAACAATCAATGTTAGTAATGTCTACAAGTGCCACAGTTGTCCTGTATGCAGCTGTTTGTGGAGATAGTAGAATGACTTTAACATGGGCATGAACTTTTAAAGGTATTTGTCTTTAATCCTCAGAATTGGATGTCAGCCACACTAGGGTGTTGAATGGCCATAGCCAGTATCTGGTCATGTGGTACACAATGTGCTATCTCTGATGAGCAAGTCTGGGTGATACTGGAGCTTGCGACACTAGTAGCTGTGGCCCTTGGACTATATAATATTGATAGGATCAACCCCATTTTGTTCTGTGTGGGTGGGATTAATGTTGGGGCTTAGGGCACCAAAAGCCCAAGTCTCAGCTCTGAGAGACATTAAGGAGAGCTTGCCCTAGTCTTACAGGATGAATGCGGATTGTGCTATGGATTTTACACTGGAATGTATGCATTTGAGGCACTGTAATGCTGTTAGGCTCTTCTCTGTGCCTGCAAAGTGTGTTCTGATGATTCTGAGGCATATACTATATAATAGTCACAGTTCTGGAGCTATGGGGTATAGTGGGTCTGTAGCCAGGTGAGTGCTAGTTGTGCTGGGGGGTTAGGAACTGTCACCTATCTGAAGCAGAGGAATGCAGATGGGATTCTCTAGATTCCACAAGTGAGTGAAAATTACTTCAGATGTTATAACACTAGTAGCATCAGTTTTAGAGATGTAGATCTGAGAGGGGTCTGCCCCTAGTTTTCACAAAACATGCAAAGATGATGATGGAGATTGTGTTCTGGCCTCAAAGTACCTTGTGATAAGAGCTGCAGGAGGTCTTCCTCAGGTCTGCCTTTTTGGGATTGTGTATGGGCTGCTGCTGGCAACTAGCTCCAAAAAGCCAAGAGGAACCACCCTAGATTTCACAGAGCAAGCAAGTGTAGCTCCAGGGATGGTATGCACAGCTTCCACGGCTGTAGGATTTGCAGGGGCCTGCTGTCTGCTTCGGAAAGTGATCTTGCTATCTCTGGGGGCTTCTGCTAGCAAAGGAGCTGCTTGCTTTCCCTAACGCTGATGGTCTTCAGCAGCCTCTTGGCAGAAGCCTAGTTCTGCTACTTTGAGGCCAGAACAAGGCAGTGTGGCTTCCTTCTTTGCAGCACAGTAATTGCTCAGACCCCAGGAAGCCCTCTAGACTTGATTTAAAGTCAGTGAGGGCTGTGGAATTCTACGGTAGTTTGGGATGCCTGTCTGTGATAGTGGCAATGGTTACAGCCCTGGTGGGGGCCAGGTGTCTTCTATTTACTTCTTCCAGGCAAGATGATGTCCCCTAGCAGGGGGGCTGGGGAAATACTGGTGGGCAGCAGCAGCGGATGGTGTGCTATGTTCTTTCTTGCTAGCCTTGAGAGTGTGCTGTTTGCAGATCTTGTGGTTTCCTTACTGACATTTTTCCCTCAGTCATTCTCCTCTGTTCTAATGTTATAGAATCCCTTTCCTGGTGATATTGTATCACCCAGTCAGGGCACTGGGGTAGGAGTGACAGTGGCAGCAAAGGTACACTTTATTTTTCTCTCAGTTCTGGTTTTCTGAGTCTCATGCTGTTTGCAGTTACCACCACTTTTTTAACTAAAGCTTTACCTTCGGACGGTCTTCTGGAAATGTGGTTCTTCCATTGTTCTGAAACTTTTTCTGGATGAGGTGGACGCAGATCCTTTCCACTCAGCCCTCTTGATCCATACCAATAAACATTTGTTGAATGTGCACATAGAGGCTGGCATCATCTCAGTTGTTAGAGTTTGGCTAAATAATAATCGGTCAATATTGATTGCCTTCTCTCTAGGAAGCAGTTTTAATTCATGGTCAAAAATCTCTTCACATTACCAAGAAACATAGGCTGAGAGAAGAACTAAGTACACACTTTATCCATTCGTTATTTTTGTTTACCTCCTGGAATAGAATAGCATTCTCTCTTCTTGGATATCATATATTTTATTTGCCGGGTTGCTAGTTGGGTTACATTCTGCTTCCATCACAGAACAAAAAAATGAGAAGACAGAAGATCAAATAAAGTGTAGAAGAATTTAACCCACCTCTTATGGACATATTGTGATTGTACAATATTAAGTTATTTCTTAGGAAATAAATGTTTTGTGTCATCTGTTTGATAATCCATGTTCTTCACCACACCTTCCCTGTGATGCAGCCTGGGCACTTATTTGTGTTGTTTGGGGCAAACTCCTTTGTAAGAATAAACTTGTCATAAAAATTAACATATTTTTCTCTACAAAGAAATTAATCATTAGGAATTCCATAACATAGTGAAACTATATCTTATAAAATGGTTTTCAAAAAGATGTATCAAAGAAAATATAAACAACCTATGCACTGTGGAATAATCGTTACAACAAAATAGTGCTATAGCAACTGACAATCAAATCAGTCTTAAGAGTGGTACAGTGATCTCTCTCTCACTATCCACTCTGCCTGTCAAAAAAAAAAATGGTACAGTGAAGTACACTGATGCACAGAGCTATTAATATTGATAGATGTCACTTTAGGTGATGCTGTAGGGTTACAATGATGGACTCTTGTACTATGGGGCTATGTTTAAAAGCCTTCAGTCGTAGTATATATATGTACCTCTTCCAAATGTTGTCCAAGCAGGAGCCCTTAATCATATATAGTTATGTAAAGCCTACATTTGGATGAGAAATGCATTGAGGAAGCATAGCTTTATGGTTGTTCTGTATAGAGATATATACCAGAAAATGGACAAAAGATGAATCTTATAGCATTTTATAATAATTCACTTATTTCTGAAAAATTCACTGTTAAGAGAAATCAAATTATTCTGTTATTTTGGGGAGCTAGTTAAAATTTTCCAAAGGGAAAAAAGATAGAGTGGATGTATTGATTTTTTTGTAATGTGTACAAATTCTTACAAACTGTTTTAAAACAATGTCCATTACTTTGTCCAGTCTTCTATAGATCCATAAATGTGGACATGGTATGAGAGAGTTCTCTGCTCAAGGTCTCATGAATTTGGAAAATGATATGAACTAGACTGAATTCCTGTTTGCAGTGTAAGATCATTTTCCAAGTTTGCATAGTTGTTGGCCAAATCAGTGTATTTTGGGTTTTAGAATTAAGGCCGCTGCTTTTTTGCTGGCTGTCAGCTGGTAGTTGATCTCAGAGTTCACTCTTAAATCCTTGACACAGGGCTCCTTTTTTCTATTTTTTTTAAAGATTTATTTATTTATTTGAAAGTCAGAGTTACACAGTTACACAGAGAAAGGAGGAGAGGCAGAGAAAGAGAGATGTGGCCTTGACTTATTTGAGAATCTGGTGAGATTGTTTCGCCATAAAAAATGAAAAATCTGTGATTTCTGCAGCAGCCATTAACTTAGCATCTACTCTGTACCACCTTGTTTATACATGAAGTGATAATGGTGTAGTTATCCAAAGCAGATGAGCTCTGGAACTGGAATAGTTGGATTCAAATCTCCATTTTTCAACTTGTTAGTAGCATGACCTTTATTAAGTTATTTAATCTTCTGTGTCTGTTTTCCCATCTACAAAATCAGGATAATAACAGCACTTCTAATTTTTTTTTTGTTCAAATAAATTGTACTTTTAAAGTTCTTAGAATAGTGACTTGTACATGGCAGAAATGGAATGTTAACTTATTGCTTATATATATCTTCATCATATTTAGTCCACATAAATATCCAAAAAAGTAGAAGAAGTTTTCCATGTATCAGAAATCAGTTTCAGAGATGTTTTAAAAAAAATGAAAGGAGGGGTGGTGTAGTGGGCTAATCCTCTGCCTATAGAGCCAGAATCCCATGTGGGCACCTATTGAAATCCTGGCTGTTCCTCTTCTGATCCAGTTTTCTGCCCTGGCCTGGGAAATCGGTAGAAGTTGGCACAAGTGCTAGGGCCCCTGCACTTACCTGAGAGACCCAGAAGAAGCTCCTGGCTTCAATCTACTCAGCTCTGGCCATTGCAGCCATTTGGGGAATGAAACAAGCAGATGAAAGACCTTTGTCTTTGTGTCTCCCTCTCTTTCTTTGTAACTCTACCTCTCAAATAACTAAAATCTTTTTAAAAATGAAAGGAAAAGCTTGTTAACTCGGCTTGAGAAGAGAGTGAAGTTATAATTTGAATCCCATTGAGTGACGCTGGTGATCATATCCTTTCCACTCTGCCATGATCTTCTGGATTTATCGATAACTCTGTGATACATTTAAATATGGAAAATTGACATCCCAAAGTGTTTCTTTGCTGAATTATAGGTCTCACAAGATATAACTGACACCCATTTAATACAGCTCAGCATATAGAGATGCTAGAAATGATGCATATGTGTAATTATTACCTATTTCACCATAAGCTGTTTAATAATGTCTTAAATGGATATCATTTTTTCTAAGCATTTAGTAGATCCCTATAGATTACCTACCTATTGTCAAGCACTTCACAAACAACATTTTCTTTTAGGGAGAGGATTTGATTACAAATAGGGGGAAATACTTATAATTCATTGTTTTTAAAGATTTATTTATTTGACAGGCTGAGTTTCAGAGAGGCAGAGGCAGAGAGAGAAAGGTCTTTCATCTACTGGTTCATGACCCAAATGGCAGCAATAGCCAGGCTGAGCCGATCTGAAGCCAGGAGCCAGGAGCTCCTGCAGGGACCCTAGCACTTGTGCCATTTTTGGTTTCCCATGCCATAGCAGAAAGCTGGATTGAAAGTGTTGCAGGGTCTCGAACTTGTGCCCTTATGGGATGCCAGCACTGCAGGCAGCGGCTTTTACTTGCTACACCACGGTGCCAGCCCCAAAACTCATTCTTATTTCCTTATTTTTTATTTGTTTGGTAAAGATACTGCAGATGGTAAAGTAGTAGGTTACCAAATAAAACAACCAGGGAATAAATAGCAAGAGGGTTTGCATGTCAAGTATTTTATACTTGGATTAGTAATATGAAATATAATAGGAAAAATTCAAATTCACTAGGCAAAAAATCAGCTCCTTCAATAGCATTAAAGGTTGTTTTTGAGACACTTTTAATTTACTTCTTGTTCTTTATAGTTGTGTGAGTTTTAAGACATACATATACTTCTGAAACCACTCACCTAATGAAGATACAGTACACTTCCATCATCCAAAAAAACTCCATAAAGGTTGTTTTATGTGAGTTTTGAAAAAAAGTTAAAGGTATAGGGAAACATGAAAATAAAGAAAAATAAAAACTTCAACAAAATCTGAGAGCTGAGTTCTTCTGCTACTAATTAGCTGTATACTCTTGTGAATATCAGTAACTTTTTAGAACCCTAGTTCCTTCATCTTTAAAATAAAGAGGTTAGGCTAAATGAATACTATTATCCTTACCTGTTTTCAAATTCTTGTATTATGACCCCACATTAAATCATGTTAGCCCAAACATTTCAGCAGTAATGCTTACTTTAATTGTAAAATACATTTCTGTCTTCCTTTCCTTTCTTGTGATCCACTAAAGAATGTACCTTCTACTCTTATGTTTATATCCATTTCTCTCTTTATTATTGTGATAGGAACAGTTAATACATGATCTAACCTCTTAATACATCTGTGTGCAAAACAGTATTGCTAACTATATAGGCACAGTGTGTATCGGTGTAATGTTGTTCAGTAGATCTATAGGATTTAATCTTTTTACATAGCTGACACTTTTTGGGTATAGATGGAATAGCAAGTCTCTACTCCCCCTACCTCCTATCTTCTAGCAACAACAATTTTATTCTCTATTTCCATGTATTTGACTATATTTTATACCTTAGACAAGTAGTGTCATGTAACATCTACCCTTCTTTGACTAGCTCATTTCACTTAGCATTATATCCTCAAGGGTCCCACATGTTGTTTCATAATGGCAGGATTTGCTTTTTTAAGGCTGAATAATATTCTTTTACATATAAACATTTTATTTATCCATTTATCTGTCAATTGCATTTAGTTTGTTTTTTCCTCTTGGCTATTTTAAATAATGCCACAATGAGAATGAGATTGCATATATGTCTTTGAGATCCTAATTTTATCTTTTTGGGTAAATACCCAGAAGTAGGATTGCTGGATCATATGGTATTTCTATTTTTAATCTTTTTTTGAGGAACCCTTTTATACTCTTTGCTATAGCAGTGTGTACCATTTTACATTTGCATGAGGAGCACAAAGATTTTAGATTCTCTACATCTGTACCAACACATGATAAATTATCTTTTTACTTTTGATAATAACCAAATGTTGTCTTTGATTTGTTACAGTTGTTTTTCCATTTGTTGTTGGATTTTTTTAACCCCTTTGCTATTGAGGTGAAAGAGTTCTTTGTTTTAATCTTAACCGTTTATTGAATATATGATTTGCAAATACTTTCTCCCATTACATATATTGACTTTTTAAATATTTATTATTTGAAAGGCAGAGTTATGGATGGGGGCACGGGAAAACACACACACACACACACACATCGAGATCTTTATCCATTGGTTCACTCTCCAAATTTCCAACCGCTGGAGCTACGCTGATCTGAAGCCAGGAGCCAGGAGCTTCTTCTGGATCTCCAACATGGGTGGAGGAGCCCAAGTACTTGGGCCATCTTCTACTGCTTTCCCAGGCCATAGCAGAGAGCTGGATCAGAAGTAGAGAAGCCAGGACTTGAACCAGTGCCCATATGGGATGCTGGCACTGAAGGTGGCTTCTTTACCTGCTGCGCCACAGCACCAGCCCCAGATGTTGACTTTTCATTTTGCTGATTGTTGACTTTACTGTGATAAGCTTCTCAGTCTTATGTAGTCCTATTTGTCTACTTTTGCCTTTTTTGTCTATATTTTTGGTGTCATGCAAGTAATCATGTTAAGATCAGTGTTCAGAAGTTTTTTCCTATGTTTTATCCTTTATATTTTAAGTTTACAAGTCTTATGTCTCAGTTGTTAAACTATTTTGGATTTATTTGTGTGTGTGGTGTAAGAAAGGGTCCAGTTTTATTTTTTTGCATATGGATCATAGTTTCCCCATCATTATTTGTTAAAGGAACTATTCCCCGGTATGTGTTCTTGACACCCTTGTCAAAGCTCAGTTGACTATACATGGATTAGTTTATTTCTGGCCTCTCATTTCTGTAGTATTATTCTATATGCCTGTCTTTATGTCAGTCCCATGCTCTTTCAATTATAGTAGTTTTAGAATATATTTGAAATTGGTGTGTTATTTGCTCTTCTTAAGAGTGTTTTGGCTATTCAGGTTATTTTGTGGTTCCATATAAATCTTAGGTTTATTCTTTTCTATTTTTAAAGAAAACTTACTGAGATTTTGATAAGAATTACATTAAATCTCTAAGTTGCTTTGAATAGGATGAACATTTTAACAGTATTAAGTTTTCCAATAAAGATTTCTTAATGTACCCCTTGGGAATACAGCACATAAAGCATATAAAATCAAATTTCCTTTGGAAAGTTTTGTTTGAATTGCCATCCAATCACTCTAATGACATCTTGCTATATTGCTACTTAAATGTGCTATTTTGATTGATAAATTGTGATAAGCTGTGATGCCCTACTTCAATAAAAGTAGATGGGAACTAAGGAATGATGATTGACATGAGAAATTCTAACTTTCATGATGTTTCCTCTATTGCATTGTCTGGATGTTGTGTTAATCTGATCCATCTTGGGAAGGCAAAATGAGGGTTATTAAGTACATCCTCTTCCCAAGGTCGTCTTTAGGATTTACATTGCAGCAGACTATGCTAACAGATGATTTAATCAAGCCATTTTTCTTCTGTGCTGTTTCCTCTGGGCACCAGGAAATACTGTGCCTGGGAAGTAGGCAGTTAATGCCTGAGATAATGTTGCTTTTTGTTAATTGCTTCACAAGCTAAACTTTATGAAATTAATGGAAGAGCCTACTTTGAATAAGTCACCAAAACTCATTTGTCCTGGTTGCCATTTAGCATGCATTCTAGGTATAAAGATCTGGCTAATAGGTGGCATTCCAGCTCTGGAACCCTTTCTCTCTCTCTCTCTCTCTCTCTTTTTTAAAAGATTTATTTATTTTATTTGAAACTCAGAGTTACACAGAGAGGAGAGGCAGAAAGGGAAAGAGAGGTCTTCCATCTGATGGTTCACTCCCCAATTGGCCGCAATGGCTGGAGCTGCGCTGATCCGAAGCCAGGAGCCAAGAGCTTCCTCCAGGTCTCCCACGTGGGTGCAGGGGCCCAAGGACTTGGGCTATCTTCTGATGCCCTCCCAGGCTGCAGCAGAGAGCTGGATTGGAAGTGGAGCAGCCAGATCTCGAACCGGCGCTCATACGGGATGCCGGCGCTTCAGGCCAGGGCTTTAACCTGCTGTGCCACAATGCCGGCCCCAGAACCCTTTCTCTTGATACTGTGCTAGTCTTGCTGCTGAGAGGGGAGACTACATGCTGTAAATCTGGCCACAGTCCCTGCTCTCAAGCATTCTGCCTCCCAGTTGACATCCCTCAGAGAATGCAATCTGTAGGAAGTTGAATATAATTAAGCTATGAATGAGTGTTTGTTCAAGTGAATATGTTACTCAGCCATGCTCCTATCTTCACGGTCAAGGGATGGATGGAAGCTGCTGCTTTTGCTGTCAATTTGTCAGTAGAAACAATGGTTCTAGGCATAGAGCTTTCTGGCAGACTAGACATTTACTCAAGGAAAACCTCTGGGCAGAATGGATGATTACGGGTGAGGGGAGTAAGAGCTATTAGCTTGAGCATGCTTGGGCCACTTGAGGACTTATTTTGCATTTACCTACCACCCTGTCTTATAACCATCACCACTGACTTTGAGGTGTTATAAACTGAGGATCTTACTATAGTGTGGCAGGATACAGTGGAAGTCTGGGTCTTTAATGCCAGAAATCACCTTTCAGGAAGTCAGCCATGTGCACACAATCTTATGGATGATGACATATGATTATTTTTACAATTTAATCAAGACATAGATTTGAGAAATATGCACAGTGAGACTGATGTGAGAGACGAGGTTAGTGATTCTAGCCAACCACCTAAGCATCGCAATACTAATGCATTTTGTACTCTTCATTTATTATGTGCTTTCTTGTGAAGTGATTTAAACATTTTTCTTTGTAACATGATTAAAAATATAATCAGAAACTCAGGGCAGAAATTAGATTTTTGAATGTCAGGGGTCGTTTCAGAGATATATGGGTAATAGACTTTAGATTTCTCAAGGATTTCTAAGCATAGCTCCCCCAAATACTCAGCACCTACCATAGTGTAGTTAGTGTACATATGATGATAACTTAGCAAACTGTATTGATTCAAAATAGAGATGACTTTACCAGTAACATGTAATAATCGTTTAGCTCTGCAATCTTCAAACTATTTTATAACATATCCTATGAAAAATAAAGAGCATGCAGTTTGTTTTTAAAAATGCACTAATAAATCTGTGTGTAGATGTTAAACAATAAGTTTAGCTGCATATAATAGAAAATATTCAAAGCAAATAGCAATGTCTCAAACTGCATGTATTATTTCTCTTCCATGTGAAATCTGGAGGTTGATAGTCTAGAACTGTTTGGTAATCAAGGAAAAGTTTTTTTTTTTTTTTTTTTTTCTTCTATTTTCAACATGGGTTCAGAATAGGTCTTCTACCTTGTGGTCCAAAGTAGCTGCTGGAGCCCTAGCCATTACATTCACATTCTAAGCAGCATGAAGGAAGAAAGGAGAGAATATCACTTCATTTTGTGGGTGAACCACACATTATTTCTGATTGTATTATACTTCTCAAAACAGCTACAAGGGCAGTAAATGACAGGTTTATACTAAATTGCAGCATGTTGAGCAAAAAAAAATCAAGAGTTCTGTTACTGAGTGAGACAGAATTTGTTTCCTTATTCCCTACTCTTTTCCTACCCACAATTCTTATGTTAATTCCTAACCCCCAATGTGTTGGCTTTAGAAGTGATTAGATTATGAAGGTAGAGCCCTCATTTATGGGATTAGTAGATTAGCTTTATAAAAGATGCCTGTGAGTTCCCTTATTCTTTCCAATACTTGAGGTTATAGTGAGATGTCTGTATACTAGAAAGAGGGCTCTCACTAGGTAACAGCTCTGATGCACCTAGATCTTGGATTTCATAGCCTCAAAAACTATGGGAAATACAGGTTTTTCTTTTTTTTTTTTTTTAAATATTTATTTATTTGAAAGGCAGACTGACAGAGAAGAGAGAGAGAGAAAGAAATCTTCATCCACTGGTTTACTTCCCAAATGGCCATAATGGCCGGCAGTGGGCCAAACTGAAGCCAGGAACTTGGCACTCCATGTGGGTCACTCACGTGGGTGCCAGGGCCCCATGTGCTTGGGCCATCTTTTGCTGCTTTCCCAATTGCATTAGCAGGGAACTAGATTGGAAGCAGAGCAGCAAGGATTCAAACCAGTGTTCAGTTATGGGTTGCTGGTGCAGCAACTACAACACCAGCCCCAGTTCTGTTGCTTTTAAGCCACCCAGTCTATTGTACTTTTGCTATAGTGCCCACCCCAAAACTAAGACAGAGTGCACACTGTATGTTACATGATTATGCTGCCTAATTTATTTCTTAGCTTTTTATAACAACTATAAGAAGGAGTTTTAATGTTTTTCTCCTTGTTTCTGCATAGAAATGGGTGGATTTTTGTATGTGCTTACCTGGCTATGGACCCCAGTTTTTGGCAGACCCAGTAGACAGAGTGAGCCTGTCTTGCTAACTCACTGGGCATTCCCAGGAGCGAGGCAACCAGAAAACCTCCTCCTGTCACTCCTCCACCAGAGCGGGTTAGGCAGGCAGAAGTGATGACCTGCATAGGAAAATGGTGTGTGCCAACCTGTGTGTGTTGTACAAATGGTTGCAGAAATATGTCCCTGAAAGTCCTGAAAGCAGAGCTTTCCAGAAGAAAAATGAAAAATTTGAGAAGCAAGTATGTTTTTTACATACAAGTAAATTTTGTTTTCATAAATGCAAAAATAAAACACTTATTTTCAAAATACTAGGCCAAGTAACTGATATATATCATGTATTATGTAAGAATACTTCAGTTCACAAAAATGAATATAATGATATAACTGCATGGATTTCATTTTTTTACCAAAATAAAGCTATGATTTAATCTCCCTTTTTCATGAACTTTTTAAAGCATGCTTATATACTTACAGCTTCTTACTTTTCCTTGAAACATACACGCACCCACACCCACACACATACATAAGCAAAAATCTACAGCATTCTGTGATAGTCTAGAAAAAAATCTATCAGGTAAAGTTTCTGCATTAAGATCCTAGTATATTTAAAATTGGTTATCCTGATTCATAGTTTTCTCTAATTTTGTTTATGTTGGCATATAACTTTCGAGCTTGCTAAGTCTGAGACTAATATAAAATCAATAATTTCAAAGTTGCTGATCATCTGTTATAAAGTATTGTGCTCCTAAGAAATGAAACTTTTTTCTCAGTGACACATCACTGTTTAGGAATATAATTGCAGACATATATCTTCTGACTCCTAAAAAATACTATTTCCAAATATTTGTTTTTATTTACCCAGACATATCAACTGTAAGTGTAGAAGCATTTCCTGCTAAAATAAACGTCATTTTTCTGAGAAATATTTGTTTATGTTCTACTGTCAGTAAATATGTAATCTGAACATTGTTGATTTTATTAGTATTACACTGTCTAATATGGTAGTCACTGCCTATTTAAAATTAAGTGAACTAAAATATGAAAATCATTTCCTTATTCCTGGTAGTTATGTTTGAAGTGCTCAATAGCCCAATATGGTTTGTGGCTACCATATTTGTCAGTGCAAATTATACATTCTTGTCATCATAGAAAATTCAATGGGACAGAGCTATATTAGAAGGCTATTATATTCTCTCCTTTTGGTGAGTTATAATTACATTCTTTTTCAGCTGATACACAGGGGAGCTGTGAACAGTGTGCAAGCAAACTAGCAGCATCAAAGGGCTTAGAAAACAGTTGACTCTTCAAGAAACAGTTTTCCTATTCAAGAGAAAATGAGTATGTGTGAAATGAGAATAATAAGTGCTACTAAGCAGATAAATGGTTTGTAGGAACTCATCAGCATCATAGATATTTATAGATGTTACCCTAGATAAGGTTTTTTTTGGAGGGGAGAAACAGTTTAGTTCATAATTCTTATCTGAAATGAAGTATTTGCGGGAAGGGACATGTTGGTAAGTGTTCACTTCAGGGTTCTATCAGTGAAGTTTTAGACACTTTCAGTTAGTATGACATCTAACAATGTGAGATTGAACATGAGCAAGGGGAAAGAGAAGTCTCCAAAGAGGAACAGGAGAGAAAGCTGACTTCTTTATTTTGGGTTAAAAAATGTTTGCATATGCACAGCAATCACATACTTAAGGCCTTCTGATTGAGCTGTAACATTTCAATTAAGTTTAAGGATTTATGCTGGTACCTGGCAATATTGTGTGTATGGCAGGATTTAGCTGGTTAATTTAGTCCACCTTCAATTAGTAGGGCCGCTTCAGACAGTTCTGACTCTTCCACATACAACCCCTTGGCCTTACCAAGAAAAATCACTGGAAGCCATGAGAGTGAATCTAAATGTAGAGAAGTCACAGATAAAAGGGAATAAAATAGTAACTAAGTATGAATTCAAAGACAGAACATCCCAACGTGGAATTAGAAGATAAAAACATATCATGATGCAAGATTTGAGTGTCTCTTGATGCACAGATAAGATTTTGAGAGGGGAAAAAAGAAGGGTGGGCTGTTCAGAATCAGGAATGGGTATCATGAAGATTTCAATGTGCCTGTAATTTGAAGGGAGTGGGGTTTGCGAAACAGAAAGACTATGTTTGAAGTTGCTAAAACCACCACTGTTGAGAGAAGCAGAACACAGCGAAGACAGAGAGGATCCTGAAGGCCAGAGTTGTTGGCTATAAAATTGTCAATGGCAGCCTCCCTTGACTGTTGACTGAGAAGGGCAGGGCCACACTGCCCTTTCAACATAGTAAGTCCTGAAAGTTGCTCTACAGTCCAGATCAGAATGAGAAAGTAAAGACTGGAGAATATGGCTATAACCCAGGGAATCCACCGATACCTAAGGAGAATCTACTATGTCCCAGACATTGTTCCAGGCACTGAAGATACAAGAGTGAACAAGCCAGACGTGAATTTTCAGTGCAATAGGTAGAAGATTCCAGCAAATTAAGAAAGGAAATTTAGAAGATACAGGAAACTTATAAATCCCTCACATTCCAGAATATTGGCAACAAAAAAGTGGTTCTTTCCTTACACCATTTATATAGTATCATGGTGTGTTCAAACCTCCTTTTCTCCAAACTCAAAATGTTGAAGTGAAATTTTCATAGAAATAATCAAGGAATTTTATTGTCATTTGCCTTGTGCAAGTGTGTCAATGAAGGATAGAAGTCCTAGTACACTAGGGACACTCAAGCAGGAATCTCTGTCTTCATTTTTAGAAAATCATTAACTAATTTGTAGGTGCCACAGTGACTGTAGCTGATTATAATTAGAAAGCAATGAGCCCTTTATGATACATACATTTATCATGAAAAAAAAAAAAACTAATGCTTACCTTGTGTCTTAGGATATGACAATAAATATGTCATACAATGGGAAGTGTGTGGTGTTGGCAGAGTGCTTGGGAAACATAAAACAAGATTTGATGCTGTTGTCCTGGGAGCGTTTCATGGTGTCCTGTAATTAGAAGGTCTGCTGAAGGAATGTAACCATTCATATTAAAATCAGATTTATCAGAATTGAGGGCTGTAGTGGAAGGGCCATCTTTCCATCCCTAGAAGGATATATGATATGAACCTTCTTAGTTCTGAAAGGTAATGTGCATTATTTACTTTTAAAAAGTGGGTTTTCTGTATAAATTTATGTGTCATCTTATTTTGGAGAGCAAGATTAATGTCAATGTGCAAAATGAAAGTACGTCTGTGCATAGAAGCTTGACAAACTATTAATGATAAACTTGTATGTAACATCAGAAAGAGCAACTCAAGAGTTTTCTTCTGTTATGAATCCTGGCAACAGATATGATTCCAGTGTATTTTCTCTAGAGGTCAGGAGGTTCAAATGTAGATTGATGTTGTTAAGGATTATGGAAGCCAGGATTGAGCACTTAAAATATGTGCAGCTTCATTGCTTGTGTATAAACACATATAACAATTTCTAAATTATTTACATTAAGTAGAAGATGCTGTGTACTTATAAAAAAGTCAATTGCAACAGACTTTAATTTGTTTATTATAAATGTTGAATTTTGTAGCTATGTTTATAAAGGGGTACTTCAAAAGTTTGTAGGAATGGAATTAAAAGGTAAATTTGGTGCAAATTTTTAAAAATCTATGAAGTGTTTTTAAAATATTCATAGGGACTGGCGCTGTGGATATAGTGGGTAAAACTACCGCCTGCAGTGCCGGCATCCCATAGGGTGCCAGTTGAAGTCCTGGCTACTCCACTTATGATCCAACTCTCTGCTATGGCCTGGGAAGGCAGTAGAGCATAGCTCAAGTCCTTGGGCCCCTGCATCCATGTGGGAGACCCTGAAGAAGCTCCAGGCCCCTGGCTTCAGATTGGCCCAACTCCAGCAGTTTCGGCCATCTGGGGAGTGAACCAGCAGGTGAAAGACCCCTCCCCCTTCCTCCTCTCCTCCTCCCCTTCCCCCTCTCCCTCTCCCTCCCCCGTGCCTCTGTAACTCCACCTTTCAAATACAAAAATCTTTAAAAAAAATTTCATTCTCTTTTTAATTTTATCTATTGTTATTAGCATACACTTGGTCTTATTTATGTGATCCCTTTAATACTTATTTATATGATCAGTTATACACTTAAAATGATCACTTTAGTAAGATGGCGTTAGTACCACCCAGCTTAATGGGATTTGGAGTCCCATGACAAAGCCACACCGCACTCATAGAATGACAGATGCCCTAAACAGCACTCTGGCCTCAGTGTTAGTCCTTAAGGCATTTGGATCTAGCTAACCCATGACAGCATTTCAGGCATGGAAAGCCAAGACACTGGCAAAAAATGATTTACATGAAGGACCTCTGTGAGTGAGATCCCAGTGGAAAGAAGGGGCCATCAAAGAAGAAGGTACCTTTCTCTGAAGAGAGGAGAGAACTTCCACTTTGCTTATGGCCTTGTAAATACTGATGGAGTTTGTGGACTCAAAAGGCTTCCATAGCCTTGGAAGCTCATGACAAGAGCCTTGGGTGATTACTAACAGAATAAATAAGAGTGTCAATTGTTAAATCAACAGGAGTCACTGTGCACTTGCTCCCCATGTAGGACCTCTGTCCTCAATGAGTTGTACTACGAGAATTAATGGTAAAACTAGTTTTCAGACAGTACTTAGTGTGTCTGTGTGGGTGTAAACTGTTGAAATCTTTACTTAGTATAGAGTTCTGTATATAAAGATAATTAAAAATGAATCTTAATGAGGATAGGATGGGAGAGGGAGTAGGAGGTGGGATGGGAGTGGGGGTGGGAGTGTAGGTTTGGGGGGAAGAACTACTATATTCCTAAAGCTGTCTCTATGAAATTTATATTATTAAATAAGAGCTTTCTTAAAAAATTCATAAAAATCAAGAAACTGCAGATTTCATAGCTTTTTGCACCAATATGTTCTACTTTCCACAGATTTTTTGAAACTATATTTAAATAAAATGCTATCTCCTTTCTATACATTTCCACAAAATTCAAAAACAAAAAAGAATTAACAATTATTGAATAAATGGTGGAATTTAAATGACATTAAAGTTTGTCTGCTTTTGTATTTTTATTAAAAGACATAAGGATACACATATGCAAACATACATAAATAAATCAAGATATAGTATTTTTCCTTATAATGCTGCATTTGTAAGATTGGAAATAATATTACAAAATATCAGATGAATTAGCATTCATGTCAATATAATGCTATATGGTTTATTTCACTTCTATTTTATATTAATTTGTTTATAATTTTAGATTCTTTAAGAATTTTAGTACTGATTATGCAAACATTTATAAGAAAAATGAAGCTAGAATATATAAAAATCATTTTTCTGTGTATTTTTGATTTTGCCTCTAATTTCCAAGTACTTAAAGACTTATAATATGCCAGACATAGTCTAAAGCGTCATTTTAAGTACTTCTCATTGTATAGTTTGATCTGAGTCCAAAGTAAGCTGATTTCAGTAATCCATGATATTTCTAATAATGAGAAATATTGCCAGCAGCTTCCTCATGGAATTTTAGCACTTTGAAGGCCAGAATGTTGCATGTGAAAAGACTGAAAAATTCCTGTAGGCAAACATTCTTAAGATTCAAAATATTTAAAAATATGAATTTGAACAGCTGTGATTTAATGTGGTATAGCAATGTTGCCTTGGTCTTTTTCCTGCTTCTGCTGCTTTTTTTTCCCCCATTATCATACAGATATTTCCACAACAAATTCACTGGGGAGTTAGGGATATTTGGATTTCAAACTGGAAATGTTTGTTTACAAAAGAGAGTTAGCTCCTAGCATGGTGGTATTTTAGTTGCTATTGCCTGTTATATGTAGCTTTCCAGGAAAAGACACAGCCTCAGAGATCTTTTTCTACCGTGAATAAATGTTGTTAATGAGTTACTTCACATTCTTAAATGACACTTACAGGGCACTCATTACATTTCTCCAAATGGAAATATGTGTACAGATAAAGGGACTTGCTTGACAGCTTTCAAAACCTTCTGACAAACCTCTTCCAGAATTTAATCATATTTTAGAGGAGATTATGGAGTTTAGGATGAAGACAAACACTCAGTGATTCAAGGAGTCACTTCAGTGAGAACTTACTTGGGCCTCAGTCATCTAAATCTTCACACTTATCTCTCATTATTTCTTCTCACATTATGTGAGCAGCATGGAAGATTTATTCTGAAATTTTTAAGAACTGATGTTAGCCACAGCTGTCTCTTCCCCTTGGTAGCTAGTGGCACCACTGATACACACAGTTCCAACAATTGTGTTATTTCATTGTTCTGCCTGTATGAAAGTAGGACATCTGCAAGTCATGTTGGAAAGACCCTTTGAAGTAATCAGAAATGGGCAGGAGTTCAGCATAGTGGTTAAGTCACCAGTTAAGATGCCTGTGCTCCATATCGCAGTGCCTGTGTCCAGTGCTTACCTGTGCCTCCTAACTTCAGATTCTCACTAATGCAGACCCTCAGAGGCAGTAGGCATGGCTCACATGGTTTGGTTCCTGGCACCTCTGTAAGATGGTGATTTGAAAAATATTAGCTATTATTTTGTTGATGTTATCTTTGGAATTGATTCCATCCTTTTGAAATCTAAGTGGCATCACATATCAAGCATCGTAATGTTCTTTACTTCCTACCGGGAAAAGCTACTTTCCAAATTCACCTTATGAAATAATTCGACAAAAGAAAAGATCTATCTGTACTGGAAAATATCGAGTGCAACATTACTTTGCTGTAGCCAGTACTGACAATTCTTTCATTTTTTCCAACGTTGTTTACAATGCTTAAGATGATGATTAATATTTTTCTCATGTTACAAATTCGAAAATCGAAATTTTATTCTTACTAGTTCCAATCAGGAACTAGCTAAATTTACTTTGTTGTAAATTTACTTTGTTGTTGTTCATAATATGGATGCCATGCAGTTGTTTTTAAAAATGAAGAAAATAGGGGCTGGCACTGTGGCATAGTGGGTTAACGCTCTGGCCTGAAGCACTGTCATCCCATATGGGCACCGATTCGAGACTTGGCTGCTCCACTTCTGATCCAGCTCTCTGCTATGGCCTGGGAGAGCAGTAGAAGATGGCTCAAGTCTCCGGGCCCCTGTACCCATGTAGGAGACCCAGAGGAGGCTCCTGGCTCTGGATCAACACTGCTCTGGCCATTGCGGCCAATTGGGGAGTGAAACATCAGATGGAGGTCCTCTCTCTGTCTCTCTGTCTCTCTGTCTCTCTGTCTCTCTCTCCCCCCCTCCCCTCCCCCTCTCCCCCCACCGTGTAACTCTTTCAAATAAATAAAACTTTAAAATATATATAATAAAAAATGAAGAAAATATAGTTTTAGAAATATGGAAAGTCTATATGATGTAACAAGCAAGAAAATAATAGTTTAATACTATGTAAAGTATGGTTCTGTGTCTTTATTTCTTTGTATATGTCTGTGCTTGTGTGTATTTGCATTTGTCCTGAAAATATTCTGGAGTGATATATAATTAGCTGTGGTATGAGGAATAAAATAAAGGGATAATTTGACTTTGTATTATAAAGACTATTTTTGTACATGAACATGGAATACTTTAATGACAGTGATAGTTATTACAAAGGGAAAAATTAATAGAAAAAATTGAGCAGTTTGAGGAATGAAAAACATGCAGTAATACCAGTTCTGGCTACATTGATGGATTTTTAGTGGCACCAATCTGCAGGATGTTGACTTCTGCCAACCAAACAGAAGACTAGACCAACAATGGCCTGGGCTTCAGTAGTGATAAGGCAGATACTAGGTGTTATATATTAATGTTAGCCATCACAAAACACACCGGACACCGCAGTAAGGGAAGGGGTTTATTGGGGAACACCCTACAGACTGGAGTGAAGGGGCGGCGAAGGAAAAAGAGAGAAAGAGAATATAAGAGAGAAACAGAGAGGAGCGGAGGTAGCAAGGAGAGAGGAGAGCAGAGCCAAGAGGAGGCTAGAGAGAGGAACCAAGAGAAAAGAACCAAGAGCCAAGAGAGCACGTGTTCAGGAACAGGCCCTTTTAAAACTTCACCTGAGGGCGGGCAGGGAAGCAGGAGCAGCGAATCCCATTAGGATGGGGGTGGAGCCTGGCTCAGGTAGCTGGGCCATGCGGCCACCAGGCTAAAACTGCGCCAGTTTCCTAACACTAAGTTGAAATGGAGTCAGGGTTTTTGCCAGCAAAGTGAGGTAAAGAAATTGAGGATACTGGCCAGAGTCATTAGAATGATGGATCAATCTGTGTATGAGAATAGTAATGGACAAATAGGAATTGAGAAGAACAAAGAAAGGGGGTCAAGTGGCTTAAGATTAAAAAACGGAAGTACCAAAAGTGGCTGAGTAGGAAACTTGAAGGATAGGAGTTCAGTGATAGGCTTATAGTGGATCTTTAAAGTTACCCCTTCTGACTTCCCTCTGTCCTTCTCATCTTTTAGGATTCTGTTTCCTCTGCCTCCCGAACCTGTTTACCTCCTGACATCTCAAATAATGGTTCAAATGTTGCAGGGAAATGTTTCATTCAAATACTCTTTCTATACTTTAATTCACAGATTTTGGCCCTCTCAGCTCATTATTACTTTACTCCAGTACCACTACAGTAATTTCAGACTTGTTAAGTCTTTCCTAAAAAAAACTGCAATTTCTTTCTCTTATATTTCAACTTAAAATTAAAAAAGATGTCGATCTAGTTTAAGACTCTCATACAGTATTCACAGAGTGGAGAAATTTCTATTCTAATGATAAAAGGTACTGTGAATGATTTGAAGAAATAGAAAAAAAAACTTAAACACATTTAAGTACATGTGCATGTATTACTGTCTTGATGCTATGAATATGAGGTCTTTTGAACTAACAATACTGAATTTTGTCAATTACTGATTTTCAAGGAAATTTATTGTTAGTGGAAAACATAATTTCTCTCCAGAAACATCTATTCAGTTCTTTTACCTTGAAGAATGAAACAGAAGGCAGCCAAATGTTAATGTACTAATTGCCAAATATGACTTTTCTGTCTTAAGATAGTAAAGACAAATATATTAGGAAGCTATTCTAAAAGCAATTTATATTGAATATGTAAGAAATGGTTTAGACTTGTACATTTCTGAGTTTGTTATCTGAGAAAAGTTATACATTTATGTCAGTAACACAGAAGAGGCGTCCTTAGGTGGGGGCCCGATCTTGGCCAGCAAGACCTGGGCTGTGGAGCAGGCAGAGGAAAGTAGAGAAGGGAGTAGGGTGGGAGCGGAGGTCACAGAAAGCCTGGATATATGGGACCTCTGACCATTTTCTCAAAGTAATTAGGTCATGGCTGGGTGGAGTAGATTAGGTAGACGTTTATGCCATAGGTCCTGGACCAGTCCCAGTTTCTTCAAGTTCTTTAGGAGGCAGGCCAGAGGGCATTTTGAGTCCCACCCTCCGGATTAGTCAGATCCCATGGTCTCCCCGGTAGCCCGGATCTACTGAAATTCGGTCAAGGCGTCCCCTGTCCTGGACTTCAGACGGATTAGAGGTCAGTCCCCTATGGGGCCAAGCCAGCAGCGGGACATCTCCACAGCTGCTGGGAGGCTGAACAGCGGAGAACAGAGGCCACGTGCGCACGATTTGGAGGTCTCTGTCCGTATGGACAGCTAGCCGGAGATCGCAGAGACTGGGCCAACCCAGAGGAGGGAGAGAGAGCAAGGGAGGGGTTACTTACAGTTAGTCCAGCAAGGTGTTTTGGCACCATCTGCAAGGTGTCCGGCGCATAACAAATCTTCCCAGGCAGACGAATCAATTAATTCACAGGCTTTTATTGGGGTTCTGCTCCCGGGCGAGGTTCCCTGGTCCCAACAGAGCAACAGAGCGGGGCCCGGGGAAGTCGCGCGTCAGAGATTGGGAGAGCTCCTTTTATAGATTCAGGGCATGGGGGTTAAAAGTTGAGGCGGGTCTGATCCTCATTGGTTGACCTTTAGGCACCTGCAAGGACCTTGACAAGGACTTTTCTTCCCTGGAAGTACAGGTAGGAACTTTCCATTCCCGGAAGTGTAGGCCTTTCCTCCATGTGGATCCCAGAGCTACCATTTGCAACCAAGTTTTATTTATTTTTTTAAGATTTATTTTATTTATTTGAAAGACAGAGCTACAGAGAGAGGAAGAGACAGAAAGAGGTCTTCCATCTGTTGGTTCACTCCTCAGATGGCCACAACAGCCAGAGCTGAGCTGAACTCAGGAGCCAGGAGCTTCTTCCAGGTCTCCCACCTGGGTACAGGGGCCCAAGGACTTGGGCAATCTTCTACTGCTTTCTTAGGCTATAGCAGAGAGCTACAACCAAGTTTTAAATAAGCTTTTTATTTTGGGTCTGTTTTAGTAGCTTGGAAAGATAGTTCAGGGAATTCTCATGTATCTCATATGCAAATCTCCCTCTTATTAACATTTTCTATAGCTTCAATATCTTTGTTACAACAATGAGCTGACATGGATGCCTTATTGTTATGTAAAGTTCATATTTTATTGATATTTCCTTATATTTTACCCAACGTTATTTTCTAAGATCCCATCTAGGATGTTACATTATATCCAGACATTATACCTCCTTGGGTTCTGCTTGACTATGACTCAGATTTTTTTTTTTTTTTTTTAATAAAAAAGCACTTCATCAGAGTGATCCAGGCCAGTGTCAACAGTGTAAGTCAGGCCCATAGTGTGTACCTTTGAAGTGATGTAACCAGAGTTGTACTTCACCTCTGAGACTACCTCCCCAAATCTTGGTTTACTCATTATGAACATATCAGATAGGTCCCAATTGGGATTACAAAATAGTTCACAAGCTTTCCCCAAAACTTTTCTTCTAATCAAAAGCAAATTCATGGGCAGGAGGAGTCTGAGAATATCTGCTACCTGCCTGAAGTAAGGTGTCTGGATGGGACCCTAGAGTAGAACAGAGACACAAGTGGAAAATAAGGACATTTGGATCAAGTCAGAATTTTAGATAAAATGCAACAGTAATGGTGCAGTAATGATAACAAATGTGCTATACTAATGTAAGATGTTAATAACAGTGAGAACTGGATATGAGGTATATGAGCAGTTTTTATTATAAAAATTTTGTCTGCTTATCTAAAACTATTTTAAAATTCAAATATATATGTATATATTTTAAAAGCTTGTTATTAGGAATGCCAAAGCTCCTATTCTACTTCCATCATCCTTTTTCCTTATCAGAATTAAAGAATACAGAGGATATAGCATTGAAAGTGGAAAGAATAGAGGACACCTTTCTCCACATGAGGCAAGAGCTGGGGAGGAAGAGAGATCTTCAAATGACTGAGATATTGATATTTTAAGTTTAGTTGGAAGAGAATTGTTTAATATCTAAGAATGTAACTGAGAATAAAAACCAGAAAAGGTAATAGCATTTTTATAAGATATTATTCAAGGGAAGAAAGAATGAATTTGAAAGCTACTTTATAAGAAAAATAACATTGTTTCTTACACTCTGCAAATCCAGATAGTTCAATAAATGTGATAAATGAAATGTTTTTGTGGTAAATGAGTACATCCACAGAAAAACAGGTATTTCAATTGATTTGGCTGAGTCTTGTGCACTGCTTGTGTATCCCACCCACCTTACAGTCATCATCCATATTTGTGTATGTTCATGTATTTGCTCAGAGTCTTGTGTTTGGAACTCAAAGACCTTTATAGAGATTTTGCTTGAGGTGAGGAATGAAGAAGATTGTTGGAAAGGATGACAAAACATTTCTTCCCCATTCAGCTCCTGGTTGCTAGTTGATACCCAAGGAAGAGAAGCTCAAAATAGTGTACCCTGTAGGATCCTGGAGATTCTAGGAGAAGGAAAAGCATGGTAGCTGTTGGGGTGTTCATGGACCATATGTAGAGTTTATCGTACGGTTGGGAAAAGGTTATTTGTCCTTGATATACAAGGATTCAAGCTCTGCTCTGGTGAATTGATGACCAGTAGCTTTGCGAGCATCCACGGACAGCTGAGTTAGCCCAAAACTAAAGCATTTTCACACTCTTCCTTATGTGATGATGGGGATCAATTTTTTTTCCTGTTTTTCCAGGATTTGGGAAGTAGAAGCAGGAATTGGGATCAGGAAAGGAAAGGCAGAATGCATGTAGTTGACAAAGTCCGTTGTCTAGACTCTCAGAGACTTTATAGTCATTGAAAGGATTGATTTCTTACTTAGATAGGTTCTGAAACATTATAATTTTAGCCTTAAAATAAATATAACCCCATTCAGAATTTTAAAATGTCAAGGCTATCAACATTAGAGGTACTCATATTTTATTTGATCCTTGTAAGTAAGAGGTAGAATAATATTCTTAAATCAATTTTTATGATAAAATATGGATAAGAGAAGTTTATATGTGCTTAAGGCACACTAATAAAATTAGGATAGTTTGGGCTTAATATATTATCTGTATTATATATGTAAAAATCCAGTATAAGTAACAATTCAACTTTGATTAAAAGAAATTGCACATTGGTTCAAAATTAATATGAAAAATTACTTAGCAGTCACTGAATCACAGTGTGGAAAATGCCAAATAGGGAAACTGTACTGTGCCTTTGTCAAGTGGTCTGGTCCATGACCACTGTATCAAGGGTTTGATTTCACACTTACCAAACACGCTGTCCCAAGGCTTTTACAAAAGACACCCTTTCTTCTTTGGTTAGGCAGTATTTTCTACTGATTGTTACTATTAATAACTAGCTCCTTCCCTCTATGGGTCACTGGATTCTTCTTGGAAACGTCTGAGTTCCAAGTGACATGGATTTTAGTATGATTGTTTTCTACTCGGTCTTTCCCACACACATGGAAAAATATTGTTCAAGCGTGGTACTTATTTTCCTCTACCTCTGGTTAACTGGCTTTCTTTCCTCACACTTGATGAGGGCCTAGTTGGAGTAATTGTAATTTCAGGTGTTCATTTCCCTTCTCAGTTATCTTTATGGCTTCACATGACAGCTTTAATAAATGTAGGGTACAAATCTTATGCTCAGTCTTATGCCTATAAGAACTAATTTATAATTTTGTAGCATCTGCTTTGTTTTACATCCTTTAGCCATGTGTAAATAGATTGATTTTCTTAACCATTAGATGATTGCGTTTCTGCAGATTAGGGGAATGAGTGGAGAAGGTGTTGAACACCACTAGGGCTTTTACAGTAAGAACAAATTGGCAGCAGCAGGTGCAATGTATTTGGGAAGAGAAGCAGCATGTGCAGCACGCTTGTGCCGAGTTGTTAGATAATACAATGATTGCTGACTCCCACAATGCAGAGTTGTAGGATATCTTATTTTTCTAAGGAGAATTTTTCCTAGAATGATTAATAACCTTCCATTTTAACACAATTGCAGAAGATGGTGAGGTGCTGTGACAGTCATTGCCTCTAGTAATTTCTAACTAGAATCCGATGCACCCCTGTAACATCCTTTTCTGTTGTAGATTCAGGATCAGCTAGCAGATCAGCTTTATCCTCAAAACACCAGAATAATTCCTTACAAAGATACTATATGCCTATCCTGATGCCTGATTTAGGATAGTTGTGATAATTCTTTACCAGTAATCAGAAGGAATTCCCATCAGGTAATCTGAAGGAAGATGAATTATTGGAAATTTATGAAAGAATGGAGCTACTATCTATTTCCTGGTAACCTAAAGTTCATGGAGAATTGTTGTCTGCTAACCTTGATGATTTGAAAGACAGTATATTTGTCAATCTATTAATATGGCAGCAGCTTGAGTAGTCTTTTTTTGTTTGTTTGTTTGCCTTTGATTTCTGGTAGCATCTGGGAAGATGGATCTGAGAGACAGTGACTGTACAAAATGTGAGTGCTTTTTCTTTGTGTAGCACAAAATTTTGAGAAAGAGTCCCTACAGCTCTTTGAGGAATATAAAATATGTGTTTATTTTGTCCCCTGGGATTCATATCCTGTCTTCAAAAAGAAAGCAAAAGTATGTTTTCCTAAACCTGATGAGTTTTTCTCTGCTCTATTTAATTTGGTCCTGTGTTTAATAACCAAAATAATGACAAGATGTCATTCTTCCACCCTTCATAGCCAATAGTCCACATTTATTTCACACTTGTTTCTTTCAGAAACCTCACAGTGATGAAGTTAAAGAGTCCTGAATTACCCTTTAATCTAAAGATAAATCCCATATATATTGTAAAACCAGGAAATGTCCTGAACCTGGGCCTGGTTGCATATAATAGTGTATAGTTCTGTGTAACAATGTATTTGTTAGGTATGATAAATTTTGTAAAAGCATGCCGCCATCTGCCTCAGAAGCTGGAACTGTGTGGGAGTTAAATTGTTTTTATTCAATTTAATCTCTTTTTCTGTCTTTCTGGTTTAGCTTTATTTTGTAAAATTGACAAATTGTGCCTTTTCTAAGCCCTCCAAAATGTGTCAAGAATTTTTTAATGGAGGGGCAACTAATGAAAGAAATTTTGATATTTGATACATATTTTTCTTTTAATATTTGGACATCAAAATGGACCACAGAGCGGGCAGGTGTTAAGCCTAGTGGTTAAGATTTCCATGAATGACATCAGATTCTCAGCTCTAGTTTCTGATCCCAGCTTCCTGCTAATGCAGATCATGGGAGAAAACAAGGGATTGCTCAAATAACTGGATTCCTGTCAGCCACAAGGGAGACCTGGACCACTTTTCTGGCCAACTTCAGTCTCAGGACAGCCCCCACTATTGCAGGCACTTGGAGCTGTGTCTGCCACTCAATTTTTTTTAAAAAGTGTCCCATAAGCACATTCTGTGTAACACTTACTGTGATATACTTTCCTCATTGAAATACATCTGGATTTTAACCTCAGCTATCATTGAATTATTTGATTCATAGTTCTTCTCAGATAACCACACCTTTTGAATAGGAGTTTTTTTATTAGTTTTTTTTTCTAACTGCTAGAATTATCTCTCCAGATATGTTTAAAACAAAGTATTGTTAGGAGAGAAAATTGAGTTTTGGTCTTGTTTCATATTAATGTTGCTAAGCGTAGATATGTCCTAGATACTAAGAAGTTTACATAGTATAACTCCAGCAGTCCTTCCTGTGACCTACAACTGTGAAACACCTCTTTGTTTTTGAAGTTGAAGACTTGAGCCTTGGTTAACACAGCCAGTTAATAACAATTATGGGATCAGCACAACCACATCCATTTGTTAATGTACATGGATTTTCCAGAGAATCTAAATCAATTTTCCTATGCAAGAAGTCTTCAAAAAGTTCACATATTATGATAAAAAAGCAAAGATTTCAAAACCTTTTTTCACCAAAATAAGCTTCTCTTTTAATCCCACTTTCTGTGAATTTCTTGAAGTTCCTCATTATGTGTGTGTATACATACACATGAGGGTACTTCAAAATGTTTATGGAAAAATGGAATTAAAAGAGTTCATTTTGGTGAAGAAAGTTTTTCAATTCCTTACTTAGCTTTTGCATAATGTTCATTTTTCATAAACTTTTTTGAAGGTCCTCATATACACACACTCACATGTATATACAATACCTTATTATAAGGAATCAGCTTAGGGGCCTGGGAAGTCTCAACATCTGCAGGGTGACCCAGCAAGCTGGAGATCAGGAGAACTAGTAGTTTACTCCTAGTCCAAGGTTGACAACCTTGAGGACCAAGGAAAGTCTGTTTCAGTTAAAAGTCTTAGTCCCAGGCCGGCGCCACAGCTCACTAGGCTAATCCTCCGCCTAGCGGCGCCGGCACACCGGGTTCTAGTCCCGGTCGGGGTGCCGGATTCTGTCCCGGTTGCCCCTCTTCCAGGCCAGCCCTCTGCTGTGGCCCGGGAGTGCAGTGGAGGATGGCCCAGGTGCTTGGGCCCTGCACCCCATGGGAGACCAGGAAAAGCACCTGGCTCCTGGCTCCTGCTATCGGATCAGCACGGTGCGCCAGCCGCAGTGCGTCGGCCGCGGCGGCCATTGGAGGGTGAACCAACGGCAAAGGAAGACCTTTCTCTCTGTCTCTCTCTCTCACTGTCCACTCTGCCTGTCAAAAAAAAAAAAGAAAAAAGAAAAAAAAGTCAGAGTCCCAGCTGAATGGCAATGAGGCAGGAAGAATCTTCTGTGACTACAGGGAAGGTAGTTCTAGTTACTCATCTCCAGTAATCATACACACTCACCTTAGGGAACGATGGCTATTTTACTCATCTAATAATTTATATGTTTGTATGTTCCAACATTGCCCTCGTAGATACATCCAGAATAACATTTACAAACATATCTGGACACCTGTGGCTCAGTAAGGTTGACACATGTAATTAACTGTCAGCAATTGGTTTGTAACCACTCTTCCTTCTCACTTTACACAGTTGGCTCTTTCTTAATCTTATGGCTTTGAGGAAGATCTCTATATATCTGAGAAGCCAACTCTCACTATTCCATCACGTGAGATCCTTCTCCATTTTACTGGCATTATCTGATAGCATTTAGTCACATTTTTTTTTTTTTTTCTTGACAGGCAGAGTGGACAGTGAGAGAGAGACAGAGAGAAAGGTCTTCCTTTGCTGTTGGTTCACCCTCCAACGGCCGCCGTGGCCAGTGCACCGCGCTGATCCAATGGCAGGAGCCAGGTACTTATCCTGGTCTCCCATGGGGTACAGAGCCCAAGCACTTAAGCCATCCTCCACTGCACTCCCTGTCCACAGCAGAGAGCTGGCCTGGAAGAGGGGCAACCGGGACAGAATCCGCCACCCGACCGGGACTAGAACCGGGTGTGCCGGCGCCGCCAGGCGGAGGATTAGCCTAGTGAGCCGTGGCACCGGCCGCATTTAGTCACATTTTATAATTCACATAATGAATATGATTGTAGTTATTTGCTTTCCTATTTAAAGTCTTCTGCCCTCCCCACTTCTCTCATTTAAATGTTGGCCTGATCAATAAAGATACTACATAGATTTTATTTTAGAGGTTCAATAAATCTTAATAAATGAATTGAATTTAGCAAAACTGTACTTATTATTTGTGAGTTTGTCTTTTTTGAGGGAATAGGATAAACATAAGACATAACTACTTTCCAGTTACAGGAGGCCATGGCAACAAATTTCCTAGGAAATTATATATAAGAGGGCTATGATTTCTCCCTGAGAGTTGAGGTTTCACATGAAAATATAATGGGTCAAAAGTCAAGATGGGTAAATCACTTTAAAGAGGTTCTCGACAAGTGAGGCATGATTCTAGCTTGATTGCTGCTGCAACGTTTCTAAAAATGCATCTATTATGAGCCCAAAATATGTAAGGTGAAGCCTTAACCCTCAGTACCTCAGAATGTCACAGTATTTGGAGATGTCCTTTGGAGTGATTGAATCAAAATGGACCATTATGTGGGCTCTATCCAATTTGACAGGTGTCCTCAGAGGATGAGGAAATTTGCACAGAGAGGGTAAGATGTCTGTGCTCCCAGAGGAAAGACCCTGGAGGACACAGGGAGAAAACAGCTAACGGTAAGCCAAGGAGAGAAGTCATAGGAAAAGACAAACCTACCAACATCTTATCTTGGATTTCTAGCTTCCAGAACTGTGAGATGATAAATTTCTTTTGTTTAGGGCACCTGGTATAAAATATTTTGTTAAGCAGCCGTAGGAAACTAATTCACCTAAGAATAAGAGGTAAGTTATACCTTTAGGAGAGGTTATACTGTCAAAAAGTCCAGTCTCATCCTTACCTGTTTAAGGATCATTCAAGAAATCCATGGAGTGTGTTTGTTTCTATCTAGTTGGAATAATTTCCAGTGATGGAAATGAGGTGGATTCATCATCTTTTTTGTCCTGATGTCATCATATACTCAATTCTTGGTTGTTCACAAAACAGACATCCTTGTGTGTGTAGCAGACATTTTTTACTGTGGTCCTCTGATCCTCATTTTGGTGTTCACACTGTTTGATCTGTTCCCTCAGAATGTTGAGTGTAACCTGTGATTTTCTTCCAGTAGTAAATTTTTTCCTTTACTAATCAATAGCAAAGGGTAGCAGGAAACAGTTTATTGATGTAAATTGTTATGTAACATCATGGGTTTGTTATGTTATAGCATCTCTCTTTCTGGAGTCTCTCTCTAGTTTTTACAAATTAAACAGCAAGTTTTGGAAATTTCCTAAAATAAGGGTCTGTGAGACCTTCACAAGTAGAGGACAGCGCTGGTGAATAGCCAGAAATCGGTGATTTCTAATTAGAGTGATTGCATACAAAGACAACAATTACGAAGTTCAAAGCACTGTTGTCCTCCACATACAAAAACAAACTCTGTTCTGGAGATGGGTACCAATATTTTGCAAATGAGAAAATTAGCACTGAAGAATAAACTAAATGCTAATATTCTTGTGACTGATAAATGCTAGACTTGAGACTTAGTCTGGCTATGCTGATTTCCACCTTAACCCATGTCTCCATGAATTGCTTTTGCTTTCTCTTCCCATTTGCGTCATGTGGTTTAATATTGCCCATAATGATGATCTTAGAGTTAGACATAAATAATAAAATGCCATGAAAATCTCAGTGACAAACCACTCTATCTCTTCCCAGCTTTGCCTTCAGAGATTTCATATCAGTGCCTAGAAGTTGGCCATGATAGGAAACCAAAGATAGCAAACATTATACACTAAGGCTTGATTTTGTTGTTTTGTTAATTATCTATGCTTAAGGAAGTGACAGACAAAATGTTAATCATGCAAATTAAACTTAAAAGTGGTTAATAGCACCAAAACTGGTCACAGTATAGTCTAATTATAGTCATAATTTGGTATGAATACAAAAGTAGAAAAAAATCAGTAACATTATTTCAGAAATCAATGACTATATGGCATTTAATAGAGTATTATATATCTTATTGTTTATAAATTATTTGCTCCATTTAGCTTTATATGTATGTATGTTTCTATACACTCATTACTCTTATTGCAAATCACCCATTTATATCTATAAAAATTACAATAAATGTACAAATTTATATTTATATGCCTATATGTACATGTTTCTGCATGCTGATTAAGCAAATCACCAGTTTCTTTATATCTTTATTTTTTTAAAGGTGTATTTATTTGAAAGAGTTACAGACAGTGAGAGGTAGAGACAGTGAGAGGTAGAGAGTCTTCCATTCGCTGGTTCACTCCCCTGATAGTTGCAATGGCCAGAGCTGTGCTGATCCAAAGCCAGGAGCCAGGAGCTTCTTCCTGGTCTCCCACGCGGGTGCAGGGGCCCAAGCACTTGGGCCATCTTCTCCTCCTTCCCCAGGCCATAGCGGAGAGCTGGATAGGAAGTAGAGCAGCTGAGATTAGAACCGGTGCCCATATGGGATCCCGGCGCTTCAGGCCAGGGCTTTAACCCGCTGTGCAACAGCCCCGGCCCCCTGTATCTTTTTAAATAAAGTATTTCCAAATAACATGAATGTTAAAATAGATACTAAAGCATATTCTGCCGGTGCTGCTAAATGCTATTATGTTTGAAATACTCTTTGTGAGCATTGTGGACTTGATTTTGAAATTTCTATTACAGTGGGTAGAGGTGGATGGGTGGTGTGTTACAGGACAAACCATTGAATGAGACTACATCTACAGATCTTTTGATCTAAAGGGTCTAAATTAAGACACTGCTGTAAGGCTGCCACAAAATACACCAAACACTGGAGTTAGAGCAAAGGTTTATTGTTGGGATGTGGGAAGCCCGATGGGGTAGGGAAGGATGAGAGAGGAGGAGAGCCTGAGAGAGAGAGATCAGGAGAGACAGCACGTGTTTGGGAACAGGTCCTTGTAAACCTTTGCCAGGGAGCGGGCAGGTAAGTAGGAACAGCAAATCTCATTAGGGGATGGGTGGAATTGACACCAATGGTTGGGCCATATGGTCTCCTGGCTTCCAGAAATGGCAGCGGGGGGGGGCTGGGGAGTAGAGCCTAAGATTGTGACACAGATAAGACTGTGCCATTTTACTAACAATTGCAGTGAGAGGAAGGTGCGTAAGGGAGAGGGTGGATGAATGGGTCTGAAAAATGACGTTTCTTCATTTCTTTCTCTTGGAGAAATGTTTACATATATTATATTTTTTAACTTTAGTATTTCCTTTTTAAAATATTTTTTATCTATATGAAGAGAAGGAGTGAGAGAGAAAGGTCTTATATCTGCTGTTTCACCCCTCGGTGGCTACACAGGCTATGGATGACATAGGCTGAAGCCATGAACTTCATCCGGGTCTCCCACATGGGTGGCAAGGGCCCAAATACATGGGCCATCTTCTACTGCTTTTTGCCAGGCTAGTAGCAGGGAGCTGGATTAGAAGCAGAGCATCTGGTACATGAACCAGCACCCATGTGCAATGCTTGCATTGCAGGTAGTGGCTTAACCCACTATGCCACAATGCAGGCTCCAGCTTTAATATTTTCACTTTGTTACCTTCAAATACTGTTCTCCTTGTCAATAGGTTTTCTCATGTGATATTGCTGTTATATTGTTCTCATTTGGAATCCTTGGTGCAGATAAGGAAGTTACAAAGCAATCATGAAAAACAATTGGTCACAATGTAAGAAGTCATATCTAAGATCTTACTAGATAGAATGCATGAAGTTAAAGACACTTTATTTTCAAAAAATCTCTTTAATTCAACTGTAAGGGCAGTTGATACTTTGGGCTTTGGAGATGGCATTTCCAAAGAATACATGATTTACTTCTGTCTTTTTCTATTTTAGATCATTCCTCCACTAGAATGTAATTCTATTACATCAAGGATTTTTGCCTGCTTAATTCAGTGCCATATCCCAGAACCAAGTAAATGCTTGGTGCATATTAGAAGCTCGATAAATATTTGTTAAATGAATTAACCCCATTGGGTGAGAATGCAGCTTTATTACATGTGGATTATCAGAGATCACAAATGATATCCAAGTTAGTTAAAAAGCATTAGAGCCCCCACTTCACAGCCTGGATTATTTATAACATCCTTGTAAGGGCAGAAACAGGGGTTCCATGCCTTCTATGTAAACTGAATGCAGAATGTGGTTTTACACACAGCACCTTGAATTATTTGATCAACTAGGTAGGAGAAAAACATGGTAAATTTGGGAGTAAAGATTTAATAGTAAAATATAATTATTTTAAGCTTCATTTTTGTGACACAGTATTGAATTTATCACATTTATACTACATCTGGTTTCACCACAGCTTCTGCATTAAGAAGACAACATGAGATTGAGCCAGGTGATGTAACTAATAATAGTAGCATTTGTTGAGTGTTTCAAATATGCCATCACTGTCCTCAGCACTTCATGATTGGTATCTCATTTAATATTGACAGAACCTCTGTGAGTTACTCATTCTGATCATTCTGTCTTATTGATGAGAAATTAGGGTCTCAGTGGTGTTTATATCATTGTTTTTTTTTGTTGTAGAGCTCTTAAGTTCATGACAGCAGCAATAAAAATATCTTGGAAAGGCAGTGAGATATAGCAGGAGAGAAAGCAGGTGATAGAAGCAAAGCTTTTTCAGTTAATTATAACTGGTCAATTCATAATACACTGTGGCCCTCGGTATTCTCATCTGTAAAATCAGAATAGATATTCAAAGTCCTCTGTAGCTTAGAGAAGTATTTTGATGATTCTTGTGTTGGTTTTTCTCCTCGAAAGGACCTACCTATTGTTTCTGTCCCGTGGGAACTCTGTCATCCTTTTTTCTTTTTCTGTTTTACCCTTTTTGTTTGGCCTTTCATCATGATTGTGTTGCACTATGATTGAATGGGATTTCAGACTGAACTGAGAGCCAAATATTATGCCTAACACTTCCTAAGGGAAACCATTTTCTACAGTAAATTTCTCTACTTTTGACCCTTATAAGAGTTGAAAGCTGTTTCAGCTAAATTAAGGATTAACAGGGTTTTGTTGAATGGCTTGAGACTCTCAGTGCTCACTGAATGATATTTAGTGAAACTGTGTTCTGATTTCTACTAAACCCACATTTCCATTCATCCATGCATTTGTTCATTCACCCATCCAGCTACACAGCAAACATTCAATGAAGCCTGCCCATCTGGAGCTGATATCATGGTGGATCACAATGAGTGTTACTGGCCTTAGTTCAGGGAACTATGCAGCTGAAGGCAGGAAATTGCTGTATAGATGAACAAAGGTTTAATGGCATGTTGTGGCAAGTGCTGTATGAGAATTATGTACTAGTTATTAAGGGACTATGAGAAATCTTGCTAAATTTGACAAAACTGGCCAGGGAAGCTTTTATTGAGAAGAGGATATTTTGTTGAATCCTGACAATTTTGAAAACTATTTTGTTGATGAATTGGTGGTTTTTCTGTCCCTAGTGAGGCCAGGACAAAAGTTGTCATGAGAACAAGGTATCTCAGGGGATTTGGTGTCTAACCTTCAAGTCACTTTGTTCAAGGTAATTCTGAAAGTGACTGTGGAAACAGCATTTAATGCTAGCAGGGCCTGATTATAATGTCTGCATGAAAGATAGAAAATGCTGACACCAAATTATGAAGCAGGATTGATCATGTTGGGCTGTGTCCGGGTGGGCAGGCTTGGGTGGAGGGTGAGATTTGAACAGGACCCTAAGCACAGATAGAAGGCTGACCTATTCCAGGTCAGGGAACAGATAAAGAGGAGGTTGAGGAATATTTCAGGTGGGGATTGTAGAGTAGAGGGAGTGAACCAGTTTGCCAAATGAGGTTGGTGTGAAGACTATCTTTGTTAGAATGGAAAGGTTAGCTGTAATTTGCTTTTTTAGACTTAATTGAAATCACCAGCAGATTAGTGTGATGTGCAGTTGTCAAAGACCAGAAAGCCTTTAGAACAAGAGATAAAATTCATGGAAGCTAATACTGACAATCCAAAAAAAACAGTTTTTAGAATTGGTTGACTAAGAAGCTGAAACATACAGCTTGGGAATGTAAAAAATGGCTAAATCTTCACACACTTAGTAGTCTCGGTATAAATCTGAAAAGTATTTCATTCATTCATTTGTGTATTCATTTACTCACCTATTAGATTAGTATTTACCAAGTGCTTTTTGTGTATCAAATGCTATTAGGTACTATTTATCAACATAGTTTTCCAAAATATCACTTGGTTAAAATAGAGATGTGTGTTTTCTTTAGCCATCTGATTCTCTCTACTTTTGAAATAATCTGATTCAAATTAACTCTTTAACATTCCATTTGCAAAACTACCATCCTTATTGATACTGTGGCCTCAAATAAAGCTTATTTCCACTTATTGGGACAATGTTTTCAATCTGTAGATAGGTATCTTTTATTTTTTATTGTGAGGAAATAATTATATGATTTATGAAATAATTTATAAAGATGAGTACATGTGATAAGAATACTATTAAATAGAATTCATAACAAAGATTCTTAGGCATATTTGAGGCACATATAACCATTATTGGCTTACTTGAAACATAAATGGTAATCAGTATATGTGAATAATGATTAGCCAACTTCTTTTATGTTCTTAAATCAAGTGGGAGATAATGGATAGGTTAATTTGCTTGACTGTAGTAATCATTTGACTCTATATACTATACCAATACATCATATTGTATATCTTAAATACTTATAATTTTAAAATATTTAAAACATTTCTCAGTTTAGTTAGATTAGAGTGAAAAATATGAAGGTATGTGATCAAACTGAAAAATCAGAAAAAGAAGAAAGAGAAAAATAAGGAAAATAGGCGATAGGTAAATTGGGTGCTTTTCTGAACTATGAATAATATGAATTTCCAGTTGAGCATGCTAAGACTCCAATCCCATTTTTCCCCTCTACTACTTATATCCCTTTTGTGATCTTCTATTTTGGGGAAACAGCCCCTGACTGAGTGAGGATTCCTGGAACTCTGGGTAGGTAAGTTGGAGTTAGTTAAAAGCAAACTTTTAATAAGAGCCAGGTAGAAAACTAGGAGAGTAATTATGTGATTAACTTTTAGGTAAGAAAGAAAGTATAATGAAGGATATTGGGTTGTCATAGAGGAAAAGCATATGTCTTCTTTTGGTGATAAGGGTTGAGTGGGTGAAATGTAGCAAGAGAAATTTGGGGGGCCAGTGCTGTGGCACAGCAGGTTAACACCCTGGCCTGAAGCGCCAGCATCCCATATGAGCGCCAGTTCTAGACCTGGCTGCTCCACTTCAAATCCAGCTCTCTGTTATGGCTTGGGAAAGCTGTAGAAGATGACCCAAGTCCTTGGGCCTCTGTACAGTGTGGGAGACATGGAGGAAGGTCCTGGCTCCTTGCTTCAGATTAGCGCAGCTCCAGCTGTTGCGGCCAATTGGGGAGTGAACCAGTGGATGGAAGACCTCTCGCTCGCTCTCTCTCTGCCCCCCCTGCCCCTCCTCTCTGTGTAACTCTGACTTTCAAATGAATAAATAAATTTTTTAAAAAAATAAATTTGGTCTGAAATGAAGAAGGTAAGTAAAATTCATTAACCATTAGTTGTTGAGTGGTACACCTGTGCTATGAATGGTAAAATAAATGATTAAGAATTCATCTGTGGCCCCTGAAAGCATTTACTTATATGCAGAAATATTGAAATGTTTTAGGCTATTTAAAAGTTGCTAATGTATTATTATTATTATTATTTTTGGTCAGGCAGAGTTAGAGAGAGAGAGAGTATTATAGACAGACAGACAAAGGTCTTCCTTCCGTTGGTTCATCCCTTAATGACCGCTAAGGCCAGTGCTGTGCCAATCCGAAGCCAGGAGCCAGGTACTTCCTCCTGGTCTCCCATGTGGGTGCAGGGACCGAAAGACTTGACCATCCTGTACTAGTACTCGGCGCCCCAACCGGTACTAGAACCTGGGGTGCCAGCGCCGCAGGTGGAGGATTAGCCAAGTGAGCCATGGAGCCGGCCACTAATGTATTTTTTTTTCTCTTCTTTTGAATATAGTTTAAATGGCCTAACCATGGAATGTCTTCTGTGTGTTAGGTTTCCTTTCAAGAACAGAACCGACTCAGATCCTGCCTTCATGTGGCTTCTAGTCAAATGTACAGTTTTAAGCCTTCTCTCTCAAATTGGTTACAAATTAATTTACCTTCAGAATTTGTATTTTATCCCTCTCTCATCAGTTCATGAAATTTTAAGAAATGTTAGCTCTGTTACTTCCTAATGATAAAATTGCAGTAAATTACTAATTAATTTTCATAGTGTACTGAAAATTTTCTGTGGCTTTAGGATCAAGTATAATGAGATCTCTAATTTTTGAGTGTTCAGAAGCAATGTGGCTCCTGGGATTTCATTGTTTACCAAGAGAGCATGTAATTAATGTTACTGAAAATCAGTTAATTATTTGGTATGAAAGAAAATACATAAAGAAGCAATATTAGTCCTTTTCTGTTGGTTTGTAGACACTGAAAAACAGTGTGACTTCTTTAGTGTACATCATAGTTTTCTATAGGGAGATGCAAATGAATTTTTTCTAAGGTTTATTTGTTCTTTACTTTCTACAAATTTTGGAGAAGAATGATTCTCATTGACCCTTGTATTTCACTAACCAATAAAACAATGTATCATATTTCATAGAAGGAAAGAAAAATGTAGACCTATGTATTTCCTATATAGAGAAAATGTATGTATGAGAAATGACATGGGTTAAATATTTACATTTTTTAATGGATCAAATCACAATAGTCTATCAGTGGTGGGAGGAAAACCTGTGGACCTATGTTTTATATGAAAGGTTTCAAGAAAAAAGATACATATCCAGTGAGCTATTAACATGTTAATTTGGATTTTAATGATAGCTTTAACATTGAAATTGATTTTCTTAGAACATAATTATCATATTTGAATTACCTATATGTTAGAGAAATCTTTATATAACTACACTGAAGAGAAAGGAAAAAAATTACCAGCATAATGTAGTGTTCAGGGTAGAAATCCTATCACAGACTACCCAAGTTTCAATTCTTTTTTGCTCAGTGTCTCTCATCTGTAAAAATAAGTATGTCAACAGTGTTGCCTCCATAGGTTTGTTTTTATACAAGTCCAGTGATTTCATATTCAGAAAGGACTTACAACATATTTGGCACACAATGGAGCACTATGTGGTTGTTAATAAACACAAATAAATAAGTCATTCCTTTTTGGAGTAAAAATATATTTAAAAATAGGAAGGTTTTTTTTTTTTTCTTTTTTTAGCAACAGTAAACCATGCTTATTTGAAGTGGTAGGGAGTTTTGCATGTTCCTTTGGTGTTAATTTTTGTGTCTGTTTTTCTAGTTCTTAGATGCTGATATTACACCCGAAACTTCTGTTTCTACAATTTTTTTCTTATTGAGTTTTCTTGCATATTGTAAAACATCATGGCAGATGGTTTTCAAGGTTATGTAAGAATAATTTTTTTCCTTTAATTTCATCAGGAAAGCAGTACTTCTGTGATAGGAATAAAGGGTTATGACATTGCTAAGAGATAGATATTTTCTGTTTCAGAAGGCTATAGAATGGAACAAATATTGGCAAGAATTATCCTTTACTTGTTCCAAATACAAGGTCAAAATTTAACTAAAGAAAAATGTGTAGTTTGCCCTTTTCTTATTGGCATCCAGTAGCCAACTAGAATTTGTCAGACAGTGGGGGGAGGGGGGCAAAAAGTAGGTACATGTATGCAGTCTTTCCCACCTATGCTAATATACAAACTAAAAATTATGTGGTATTAAATAATTCTTTAATCTGATCTCTCATTTATCTAAACAATTTTAGTTAAGTGTCACACTTAGTTTATTTTTTTAAGTTTTAGTCTCATCATAACATTTGCATTTGAAAAAGTCTTTATGACCTATAAGTATTAATGATAATCCTTTTTCAATTACCATATGAGTTTGTTCATATGCCTGTAAAATGTTTCTTAAGCTACTAGTTACCACCTACTGAGAAGTTAAAAAACTATATATATGTGTGTGTGTATATATATAAAATCTGTTGGGCTGTTTTTCAACAGAGAAGAAATTCTGTCTAAGTCCTGAGTAAGTGCTAAATTGAAGTGTGTCCTATCAAATAATATCTCCTTCAGTAGCAGTTAAGTATGTTTATAATTATCTAACAGAATTGTTAATACATTCCTTCTGATTTCAATACATCAGTGATGAAGGGGGGAAAAATCCTCCCCTTTTATTTTAGAGATTTGCCTTATCTAATTTGCATATTTAAGTGCCCAGTTTTTATTAGCTTGTTTAGAATACTTAGGGATTTACCTGATATTGAGTAGAGAGAAAAAGGAAACCTTGTGAATAGCGACAAAGTCCAAGGTCCACATCTTTTATTTCTTCATTTGGTTGTTGCTTACACATTTTCTAATTCCTGCCTGTATGTGAGAAAACGGGAAGTGTTCCATGCCAGCCCGCTGATTTCTGGATGAGTCAAGCATTCAGGTGGTTCTGCAGTAGACTTTGTACCTGGGTGAGTCACCAGAAGTGATGAGGTTTCAGGTCTTACAAAAGAAGCCCCGAGCTGGAAACCAACTTGAAACTGCAAGAAACGATTTCAGAAGAAAAAAACGCGCTGGGTAAGCTTGGGCTGTGCCTTCTCCCTGTAATTTAGAATTCTACCCAGTGACAGATAGAAAAAGAGGAAAGGAGAGAGGTAAAGGAAAAATCAGAACCAAACTAAAATCGGGAGAGAATGAGAGGGGAAAGATTCCGCGCTGAGTTTACAGTCAATCCTATTTTATCTCAAAATCGTAATCTTTAACTGAAGCTTCCCTCAACCTGCTAGTCTAACTAGTCTCCTGGAGGATCTATTTTGAAAATATGGTTGTTTGAGGTGAGCAGTATCATAAGTTCGTATTTCAACTGCAAAAAAGTAGAGTATAATTTGAGAGTACCTGAATTAGAAATGCTTTTTCGTTGTTTTCAGGAGAATAAATAAGTAAACAGCAATAATGAAAAGCCTGCCTTAGAGTATGCAATGAGCTCTGGCTAGAGGAGGATTTAAGAATGTGATTACTTTGGCGGTGGTAATGTAAGGCAAGCACTGTGTTTGCGTCAGGGATATGCCCTTTTGTCTCTGCTTTTCTCATTACATAGGTATCTGTTTCACTATTACAGGTATTGGATGTAAGGAAAAAATATTGAACGGCAGCAAACTTATTTCAGCAGATATTACTAAAGCTTTTAATGCATTTCCTAAAATGAAGGCGACTTCTCATTCACCCTACCCTTTCTGCAGACTGAGCTGCTCTGCTTCTTTCAGCCTCATCTTCTCCCCTTATCACTGAGGGGGAGAGTCAAGAACCCTTCTGGCCACCAGGAGGTGACTGTGGGAACATAATGAGCTACAGTTAGCTATCAGCAACTTGCACCCCAACCCTCATTTCCTGTGAAGGCTGTTATGCCCTTGGGCCCAGTGTGTTGATTGCCTGGATACTCTGTCGATCCTCAGAGTTAACCTGCGTTATGTTGCTGCCTATGTATTAAAATTTATGCAAAGGATCATATGCCACTTCAGTGTAGTTATTCAGCATGCAACACTTGCCAAACTATACAGGGAATGAAGACTGAAACTCTTAGCTTCAGTCTGCTCTTAAAATAGGCTGAGAGACGGAGTGAATATTAAATGACTTCCGTTGTCTTTCCCAGCTAACCCCTATGTAAATATTTGAGTGCAGAATCAGATAACAATCTGTAATTGAGTGGATCATCTCTGAGGTTGACTAGGCTCTCAGAGTCACTATCAGAAACCATAGGAATTTCTGTATATAATCTTTGCTTCTGCCTAAAGCCCACCAGAATTCACAGATGAAAACAGAAATCCTCTTTTGCTTTTTAATTAGTCACTTATGATTTTGTACATGTCTGATTGCTTTTGTACTTAGAAACTGATAGTAAAAGAGGTTTGCATTTCTTTTTAGTTCCTTGCAAAGTTCCAGTGTACACAGAAATTCACATGGGCCACAGAAACTTCTGACCTGAGAAGTACTTGTGTCCCTGAATGCCTTCGTAGGTGTTCTCCTTGAACTCAGTTCCGTGCCAATCACAATTTGTCCGATGTGTTATCCTTCCTTCCTGGGCTGCAGCCATGCCTTTCATGATGTCTGCTAGACATTCCAGTTAGGAAATCTCAGTTAGACATCAAACATCTTTGGAAAACCAGATTCCCTTCTCTCTCCTTCTGACCCACCTTCTGTCCACACACCTGGGTGCCCAGTTTAATAACCAGGTACCTTTCATTCTGTACTTCTGCATTCCTTTCACATCCAATGAGTGGAAAAATCATTTTGATTATTCTTCATATTATTTCTCTGCTCACTCTCCTCTCCTCCACTTCTGTAGCCATTACCCTAGTTGAGATGATTATGACGATGTGCCTGAAATAATGTAATAGATCCCTTACAGGCATCAGCGCCATGCATAGTTTTCATTTCCACCCCCTTCATTTGGTATCCTACCCTCTGCTGTCAGCTCCATCTCCTTGAAGCACAGCTCTCATCCTGTGATTTTTCTTCTTAAAATTCCCTAAATGAATCTCTTCGTGAACCTATGAAGGACAGTCTGAAAGCATGTACCTCAGTGTGTGTATTGATACTCAATACGTTTGCCCTGATGTTTTTTTCATATTTAAATTCAGCTTTGGCCAGTGCCGTGGCTCACTAGGCTAATCCTCCGCCTTGCGGCGCCCGCACACTGGGTTCTAGTCCCGGTCAGGGCGCTGCATTCTGTCCAGGTTGCCCCTCTTCCAGGCCAGCTCTCTGCTGTGGCCAGGGAGTGCAGGGGAGGATGGCCCAAGTGCTTGGGCCCTGCACCCCATGGGAGACCAGGATAAGTACCTGGCTCCTGCCATCAGATCAGTGCGGTGCGCTGGCCGCGGCGGTCATTGGAGGGTGAACCAACAGCAAAAAAAGGAAGATCTTTCTGTCTCTCTCTCTCACTGTCCACTCTGTCTGTCAAAAAATTAAAAAAAAAAATCAGCTTTGAATTTTGGGTAAGGGTACCAAAAGTGGTGTTGTGACCTTCGTAGAATACCATGTCAGAAGGTACTTGATGTTAATCTGTTCCATTACTGAAAGTGTTAACTGTGATCATTTGGTGATGATGTTGTCTGTTAGATATCCCCACCATGTTTCTTTGTACTTAGCAATTGTCTTATGAGGAAAAAAATAGATTATTTAAATACTCTTATTTATCATACCTTTAGCACTAATTTTAGCAACCAGATGGTTCTCTTCTGAAACAAATATTACTATGGTGTTTGTCAAATAGTGATTTTTCTGTTTGAATCATTCCTTAATGTATAGATACTAGTGGAATTTTATAGCAAGGGGAAATTTTCCCTTTTCCTTTACCTATTTATTTATCCATTCATTTGTTTATATTAGTCCAGAGATGTGAATCCTTCTGTGATTGTAAGGATTCTAATATATTACAATCAAGGTATATTTTGATTAGTCATAGTTCCCAGGTTTGACCTTTATGAGCCTCATTTACATTGCCTTTTGGAATGTACCTATTCTTTTTTAAAGCACTTCCATATTTTCTGGAATATATTTTAGGTTCATCCTGTACTTCCTTTGCCCTAGGCCTGGAATCAGCTATTTCTTTAAGGAGCTATGATTTTCTTTTGTTGGAGACTAGTGTTCAGAAACCAAGGTCAGGGCATTCGGTGGGATCATTGGTCCTGTAGTATCACAGTACCTGGGCAGGAGTCCTAAAAGTTGTCAAGGTCACAAACACAAAGACTGAGAAGTGGTTTCATATTAAAATGATGGAGACATCACAACTAAATGCCAAGTGTAATTTTAGACTTGGACCAAAAAGAGCATTACTGTAACAACTGGAGGAATTTGAAGAAGTTCTTTGGATTAAACAGTATTGTACTATAATCTTAAACACTTTTATCTACCCCTTTTGTCAAATCAAAATACATGACCACATGTATCCCAAATTGAAAGGTCTAAGCGGGAAAAGTTTGAGCTAGGAAAAAAATAATTCAGGGAAGGAATGAAAATGTACTTAGTGGTCTAACTTTGCATTTAATATTTTTGAAATAAATTATGTGCACCAAAAATCATTTAATTAATCTCCTTTTGATGAATATGTATTGTTTTTCCAAGATAATATATGTGGCTATTTAAACATATTTATGCATACATTTTGAGTGTCTTTTATTTATTTATATATATATAATGTTAGAGAAAGTTTAATGCTCAGTGTTGGAATGATTTCGGTGAAATGGCTACATTTTAAATACTAAAGATAGTATGAATTGATAGAACTGATACAAAAAAATTGGAAATATGTGTCAGGCTATGAAACTGTATATACCCTTTGACCCAATAAATCCACTGCTGAAATTTATACCAAGGAAATAAAAAAAGAAGGATGAATCTCTATATACATAAATATACTGTAGTAATGGCAGCAAAATGGAAACAACCTAAATGTCCAATAAGAGGGGAACAGGTTAAGTAAATTGTACGACTGCACGAAATAGAGCTTTTCAAGTTGACAAGTAGACAGACCTTATAGCAGCATTTAGCTTAAGGAAAAGCCAAGTTACAACATTGTAATTTTAGAGAAGTTACCCATTTGAGAGAAGATGAAATGTATATAGTATTGTTCACAGTGGTGAAATTACAAGTGACTCTCATATTTTATGTCATGTTCACAAACCACATATTATCCACATATTATGAGATGCACAGAAGTTCAAAATGATTTGATTATAGATGCCTTTAAAAAGAAACTGAATGAGAAAATGTAAGGAAAGACTCTTATTTTGTGATTCCTTTTGTCCCTCTAAACATAGCGCTGTGCTAACACTAGGCGTGTAGTAAGTGTGTATGTTGCCTAAGGGGAAAGCATGACTAGGCAGATTCCCCAGGTACCCAAGTGTTTCCTTGACAGAGAAAGCCTGGGAAAGAGAAGTGGTGCTTTGCCCCATGAAGAATGCTTACTGACCCCCCCATACTTTACATAGAACAGAAAAAAACATAAGTAATATGCTAGATCCTAGTACAAGAATTCTATGTAAAATCTAGATAACTAAAATAGTTCTGGTTTTAATTGATATTCACAAAACTGCTGGCACTGGAAATATTTTCCTCATCTGAAACAACTGTCAGTATCAAATGCGTGGTTAGCTCTAACACAAAGAACTAGTTTTCATTTAAAATAGTACCTTACCATTTTTACATCATTATTTGTAAATGCTCTTAGGTTTAAAGACTAATTAAATCTGCTTTCAGCATTTTGTTGTAGAGTTTTGGAACCGATTCCTTTAAAATGTTCTAATAGCTTGATAGCTTTGTCAGAGTTTTCACTGTTTCTAATCTTCTCTTAATTTTCTTCTGATCTTCAAGAGCACAGCCGATTACTATGGATTGAAATTTGTGATCAACTGGCCCTGGTAGCACCTCAGATGAGCAGGCACTGTAGAGTGACGTTAAATGACTCTGAACATTTCCCAGATAATCTAGAAACTTATTGACCACATCCTCAATAATCCTTGTGGCATGTTTTAGGGATTCTGGATGCTGTGGATTTCTAATTGTTTCTACTGAAACTCCAACAGTGAGGGTTTGTCCCATCAAGCGGGTTCACAGTCAGATTTAATTCTCTTTCTCCATCGCTGATCTGCCTCACGTCCTGGCTATTATGGATACTGTGGATCATTTCCAGAAAAATTTCCTTCTTTTGCTCAGCAGCACTGGCTGCTTCTTTCAAAGCCTCAACCCTGAGCGCCAGCTGGTCCAGACTCTCCAGCAAGCAGCTGGAGTGGTTGGACATGGAGGAGGAGCGCCAGAAGCGTCCCTCATTGGCTTTGGCGTTAATATTTACCCAAGCCATCTGTTGAATGTCTTCTACATTGTTTGATGAGTACCATAAAAGGAAATATTTGCTATTAGCTGTCATTTATTACATACTTTATGTGTGCAATATCAGATAATATTTCTTCAATATTATTTGAAATGCTTACAATAAACTTGTTCTTATTTCATAGATGAAAAAATGCATCTTCGCAGAAGTAATTTCTTGAAGGTGTTGCAACAGAGGATGAGAGGCCAGGACTCAAACCACACTTATCATCTTCTAAAGCCCTGAATTATTTTTATTTTTACTTTTTAAAATGTATTTCATTTACAAAAACACAATTTTAATCCACTTTATAATCACAAACTTAATTCACCACTAACCACAATATTCAACAAATGAAAAATAGGAAGGCCAGATCCACAAGATCCACAGATCCACAAGAGTATAAACAAGGGCCAAAAACAACAATCATACCACAAGATGTCTGGTGAATTCCTATACATTATTTTGTAATCTATATTAACTGCCACATATCAGAGAAGGCATATGACATTTGTCTTTTTGAGACTTACTTCACTAAGCAAAATGGTTTCAAGTTACATGCATTTTGTTGCAAATGGCAGGATTTCATTTTTTATGGCTGAATAGTATCCCATTATACATAAAAAAAAAAAAACATATTTTCTTTATCCTGTCATCAGATGACAGACATCTGGCTTGATTCCTTATCTTAGCTATTGTGAATTGGGCTGCAATAAACACAGAGGTGCACTTTTATATGATGACTTCATTTCCTTTGGGTGAATTCCCAGGAGTGGGATGACTGAGTCATATGGTAGGTCTATATTCAGATTTCTGTTGGATCTCCATGCTTTCTTCCATATTGGTTGTACTAGTTTACATTCATATCAACAGTGTATTAAAAGTACCTCTTCCCTCACATCCTCACCAGCATTTGTTTTTTGATTTTTGGATGATAGCCATTCTAATCGGGTTGAGGTGAAACCTCTTTGTGGTTTTGATTTGTATTTCACTGATGGCTAGTGATCCTGAGCATTTTTTCATGTGTCTGTTAACCATTTGAATTTCATCCTTTGAAAAATGCCTGTTCAAGTCCTTTGCCCATTTCTTAATTGGGTTGTTTGTTTTGTTGTTGTTGAGTTTCTTAAGTTCTTCATACATCCTGGATATTAATCTTTTATTCACTGAATAGTTTGCAAATATTTTCTCCCATTCTGTCAGTTGCCTAATCACTTTGTTGAGTGTTTCCTTTGAAATTCAGAAGGTTCTTGTAATCCATAAACTGTACTTTGGAAATTTATATTCATTAAGTAAAAGTAAAAAAAAAAAAAAAAGAAATTCAGAAGGTTCTTAGCTTAATGTAATCCCATTTGTCTATTTTGGCTTTGATTGCTTGTACTTCTGGGTTCTGGTACAAGAAGTCTCTTCCTGTGCCAATGTCCTGTGGAGTGTCCCCATTGTTTCCTCTAGTAATTTTTTGGTCTGACAGGTTTAGGTCTTTGGTCCATTTTGAATTGATTTTTGTATAAGGTATAAGGTGTAGGTCTTGTTTCATATCTGTGCATGAGTAGATTCAATTTTCCTAGCACAATTTGTCAAAGAGACTGAACTGTCTCCAGGGATTGATTTCAGCTTATTTGGCAATGAATAGTTGGCTAAAGATGCATAGATTAATTTCTAGAGTTTCTATTCTATTCCATTGGTTCAAATGTCAGTTTTTGTGACAGTACCAGGCTGTTTTGATTACAACTGCCTGGTAGTATGTCTTGAAATCTGGTATTGTGTTGCCTCTGGCTTTGATTTTGTTGTTTAAGATTGCTTCACCTGCTTGTGGTCTCTTGTGTTTCCATATAAATTTTAGCATCTTTTTTTTTTCTGGATCTGAGAAGAATGTCATTATTTTGGTTGGAATGGAACTGAATCTGTAAATTAATTGCTTTCAGTAAGATAGATATTTTGATATTAATTTTTTCAGTCTATGAACAGGGCAGAGTTTGTGTATTTCTTTTATTTCTTTCCTTAATGTTTTGTAATTTTTTTGTAGCAGTCTTTTTCATCATTGGTTAAATTTATTACAAGGTTTTTAAGTTTTTCATAGCTATTGTGAATGATAGTGATCTCATAAGTTCCTTTTCAGCCATGGCATTCTCAAAGTATGCAAATGCTATTGATTTTTGTGTGTTGATTTTATATCCTGTAACTATGCCAAACTCTCTTAAGAGTTCCAATAATCTGTTCATGGAGTCTTTTGGTTCCCCTTGTACATAGGATGATTTCATCTGCAAGCAGGGATAATTTGCCTTCCTACTTTCCAATTTATATCCCTTTGCTTTCTTTTTCTGCCTAATAGCTCTGGCTAAAACTTCCATAACTATATTGAATAGCAGTGGTGAAAGTGTACATCCTTGTCTGGTTCCAGATCTTAATGGAAATGCTTCCAATTTTTCTGCATTCAATATGATGGAGATTTATCATATATTGTCTTGATTGTGTTGAGAAATGTTCCTTCTATACAAAATTTACTGAGTTGTTTCTAATGAAGGTGTTGTATATTATCAAATGATTTCTTTACACCTGTTGAGAATCTTATGGTTTTTGTTTTTCAGTTTGTTAATATGATGTATCACATTTGTTGATTTGCATATGTTGAACCATTCCTGCATACCCAGCGATAAATCTCACTTGATCCAGGTGAATTTTTTTTCTTTTCTGTTATTGGATTTGATTAGCTAGTATTTTGTTTGCTGATTTATTGTCTAGTTTATCTGTCCATTGATGAAAGTGCAGTGTTGAAGTCTGCCATTATTATTGTTTTGGAACCTATGTATCTCTTTAGATCCATTAACTTTTTAAATTTTTTAAAGATTTTGTTTATTTCTTTGAGATGTAGAGTTACAGTAAGAGAGAGGGAGGAACAGAAAGTTCTTTCATCTTCTGGTTCACTACCCAAATTGCTGCAATGGCTGGAGCTGGGCTGATACAAAGCCAGGAGCCAAGAGCTTCTTCCAGGTCTCCTATGTGGGTACAGGGGCCGAAGCACTTGGGCCATCTTCTACTACTTTTCCAGGCCATAGCAGAGAGCTGGATTGGAAGAGGAGCAGCTGGGACACAAACCGACATCCATATGAAATGCCAGAGCTGTACCTGGAGACTTATCATACTGTGCCACAGTGCCAGCCCTGGCCCCAGCCTCTGACTTTTGTTTTAAATAGCATTACAACCTTGCATTGGATGCATGTACATTTACTATAGTCACATCTTCCCATTGAATTGTTCCCTTAATCATTGCATAATGCACTTTTTTGTCTCTTTAACAGTTTGTCTTAAAGTATATTTTTTCTGATACTTGAATGACTATTCCTGCTAATTTTTCCTTTGTATTAACATGGAATACCTTTTTTCATTCTTTCATTGTTAGTCTGTGTGTATTTGTTACATTTCTTGTAGGCAGCATATAGATTGATCTTGTTTTTTAATCCACCCAGTCTAGTTTTTAATTGGAGAACAGGGCCATTTAGACTCAAGGTTGTTATTGATAAGTGATGAATTTGGTCCTACCATTTTTCCATAAATATTCCTATGGTTTGCTTTGGATTTCCTCTGTAATTTTGCTAGGAGAATTTCTGCCTTCACGTTATTTTCATTTCTATCCTCTTTTTCTGTGTGTACCACATCCTTAAATACTTTTTGTAAGACTGGATGAGTGGCAAAAAATTCCTTGAATTTCTAGGTTATTTTTGGGTGGTCTTTATTTCACTTTCCTTTTATTAATGAGAGCTTTGCATGGCACAATATTCTTGTTGGCAGTTTTTGTTTCTTTTAGGACTCGGAATATGTCTCCCATTCCATCCTAACTTGTAGGGTTTCTTATATTAAATAAAATCTTAGTCTAATTGGGGATCTGTGAAGGTAATCTAGTATTTTGGTTGTGCACATTTTATAATGTTTTCCTTATTTTTTGCTATTGAAAGTTTGACAAAAAGGTGCTATGATGATTTTCTTTGATAATGTCTATTAGGAGGTCTTTGTGCTTTCTATGTTTAGATGTCCCTATCTTTCTCCAAATTAGAGAATTTTTCTGCTGTTATTTCACTATATAAGCCTTGTAATCCATTCTCTCTTTTCATACCTTCAGGAACTTGTAAGACACATATTTAGCCATTTGATGATTTTCCATAAATCTTGAACACTATTTTTAGTGTTTCCTTTTTTCTGAGATTTTTCCAAGGATTTGTCTTCTATTTTGCATATTCTTTCTTCTGCCTCACCAAGTTAGCTATTGAGGCTTCCATTGTAATTTCCATTTGACATATTGAATTGTTAATTTCTAATATCTCAGTTTACTTTCTCTTCGGTATCTCTATCCCTTGGCAAAAGTTTTTATCCATGTCATGTATGGATTACTTATCTCATGTATTTGCTTCTGTATGTTTTTGATTAACCTTATGATCATTCTTTTGAATTCTTTTTCATGGATTTTATCTGTCTCTTTTTACATCCTGATATCAAAGTGTTTTGTGTTCCTTTAGGGCAGTCATATTTTCTTCCTTGTTCATATTTCTTATATTTCTGCACTTATGTATTGTAGAAACATTTATTGGTTTTTTTCTACTGATGGCTTTTATCATTGAAATATGTCTCTGTGTATTAATGGAGTGCCTTTTCCTTCAGTGCATATCCAGACATGTGTGCTGGGTTTGACCAGGGAGCTCTGGTCATTGTTTAAGGCTGAGGCAAGAGACCAGGGTGACACCCATGTTGGACATAGTAGATCTCCTAAGTTTTCAGTAGTGGAGAGGGTATGATCATGTTGGCTGGCATGATCACAGCCTCATCTCCTCTCTTCCACGGTGATCAATGCTTGGGGTTAGCTCACTACAGTGGCTACACATCCCACTCATGCAGGTACATGTACTGTGGAAAGGATCTGTGTGTCTTCTTTGTGAGCATGGTATCTGTGGTGACCTACCCCAGGCATTTTGGGAACTCTGAGCCTCTAGCTGGACACAACAACTCCCTGAGACCCAGCTGTCCCCCACACTCTCCTGTGCAGTCACACCACCATGAGCCTGCCCAATCATGGGAGATAGCAGAGGCATTCCCATAGCTAGCTAACTGTGGGTGCTGTGTCTTGGAGTTTGAGTCCAGGAACCTGTGGTATAGTGGTAGTAGGGGAGTGCTGCATAGTCCTAAGTGGATACCTGCCCCCTCCCAACTCTTCAGGCCAAACTCAAAATCAGTGAGCACCATGGATTAATCTCTCCAATATGCCTTGTCATATGCATGCACATGAGCCACCAAAACCTCTATTCACATTAAGATGGCACTTCTTCCCTACTTCCCTTGGTAGGGGATGGGGAGAAAGAAATGTACTACCCCTTCATAGAGTTAGGTGGGCAACCTGCTCCCTGCCAGCACTCCAAGCTAGACTCAAATTCAGTGTGGTCCGTAAGGTTCTCCCTCAGGCACTATTACCCATGACATGGGCTGCCACCATTTTCTCTCACCTTCCCACAGGAGATGGCATTTTCTGCTGTCCCCATCCGTGAGAGTCGTTGGTAGTGTACATGCTCACAGCAGTGTGCTTGCATCCTCCATGATGCTCCTTGGCTTTTCTCCTCTTTTTGCAGAATTTCCATTGCAAATGTCTCTCCAACTCTCCCCTGGGAATGCAACCACTTCACCTTTCCTCTGTTATCTTCCCTTGATCAAAGTCAGCATGTCCTTTCCTTATTCAGCCATCTTGAATTTTTCCTATGCATACATTTGGAAACATTTGATCCTTACCTTAAGACACTTCTTGAAGTTAAATAATTTATGGAATATCCAAAAGCAATATGAAATCATGAAAATATTATGTAGATAAGAGTTTGGCAAAAGATAGCCTATGAACCATATTGCCTTACCCATTTACATTTTACTTGAGGTGATTTTCCTGTTGCCATTCAAAAGAAGTGAATAGTTGAAGCAGAGAACATAAGGCTCAATAAGCCTAAAGGATTCATGGCTTTTATAGACTATGTTTTCAACCATGATAGACTATTAATATGCATGATGATTATATTGTTGGGTGATAGTCATTTCATTACATGAATATAATTCAAATCCTATTTGATTCTATTTATTTAAAATTATATATGGATAGGAAGACTCAAAGTTGTTCATCAAAATGTGTAAGTGGTTATATACTTATTTGCCTTCTTATTTTCTGCATACTTTACATTTTGTTCAAAGAGTTCCATGAATTCTGTCTTTACTTCCTGATAACTTCTCCATATACTCAAGTAATTTAGTCTTCTGCACCCAAAACCCTAATGAAGCTGGACTGGCACTGGTCACAGGAGACTTTAAATGGCACGTTTTAATTCCTAAGTAGGGCAACCACATATTGCACTCTGCCTGGAGTAATGCTGATATCTGTTGGTGCAGTGACATCACTTTTGCCATGTTTTTAACTTTGTGATAGTTTCTTCCCTGCCCTGTAAGCTACTCATCATCTGTTACATGTCTTTTAAGTGCTGATGTTCAAGTGGGCTATGACCTTGACTCTGTACCTTCTCATTCAATTCATTTACCCTGAAACTCTGTTCTTCACCCATGGTTTGATTTACCACCTAGTTACTAATGGCTTGAAAGTCTCTGTCTCTGACTTCTAAAGCTTTGCTTCCTGGGCACCTTCAACATATCTCAGATGTAATTTCATACGGGTGACATCATGGACATCCTCTTAACCCCACCACACACTCTTTCAATCAACAAAATTCCCTGGCAATTTACTCTTCTAATATCCCACACATTGGTCCTCATCCTTACTATCATAATCATGTATATTAATAGTCTATCCTTACTAGTTGAGGTATTTTGGTTTTGTTTCTTTTTCTGAGTGCCTTAAAATACTCACCGAACCACATCCAGAAAATGCTTAAATCTTATCTGAAAATAATATGAGAATGCCTGAGAGTCATTCTTTTTGTTGAAACACTTGAGACCTCCCATTGCCTACAATGATGTTTTTTAAAGTGTGGCCCATGAATAACTTGCATCAGACCCTCCAAGATCACATGTTAAAAAGCAAAATTAAAAAAAAAAAAATTGAAGGGATCATGGATCCACCAAAGAGTTATTGAATCAGAATTTATGACTCATGGAACACTCAAAAACCTCAATTAAAAAAAAAAAACCTGCTTGCTTATTTTTTTTAAAGATTTTATTTATTTGAGTTATAGACAAAGAGGGGGGGAGAAAGAGAAAGTCTTCCATCAGTGGTTCACTCCCTAAATGGCTCCAACTGCCGGAGCTGGGCTGACCCAAAGCCAGAATCCAGGAGCTTCTTCCAGATCTTCCATGTGAGTGCCAGGGCCTAGCATTGGGCCATCTCCCATTACTCTCCCAGTCCATAACAGCTGGATTGGAAGAAGAGAAGCTGGGACATGAACTGGTACCCATATAGGATGCCAGCATTGCAGGTGGAGGCCTAGCCTACTAAGCCAAATCCCCAAAGCAAATTTTTTTTTGACAGGTAGTGTTAGACAGTGAGAGAGAGAGAGACAGAGAGAAAGGTCTTCCTTCCGTTGGGTCACCCCCCAAAATGCCTGTACAGCCAGTGTGCTGCGCCAATCCGAAGCCAGGAGCCAGGTGCTTCTCCTGGTCTCCCATGCGGGTGCAGGGCCCAAGCACTGGGGCCATCCTCCACTGCACTCCCGGGCCACAGCAGAGAGCTGGACTAGAAGAGGAGCAACCAGGACAGAATCCGGTGCCCCAACCGGGACTAGAACTCAGAGTACCAGCACCACAGGCTGAGGATTAGCCTAGTTAGCCATGGCGCCAGCCCCCAAAGCAGATTTAAAGACAGACAGAGAGGGAGAGAAAGGTGGTGGTGGTATGTGTGGGGGAAGCAAGAGCTTCTATCGTCTGGTTGACTCCTCAGCGTGCCAGGTCCAAGACCTTCTTTTCTTCCCTGTTGAAGGCAGGAGCTCAAACACTTGGGTCATCTTCTGCTGCCTTCCCCAGGCCATTGGCATGTAGCAGGATCAGAACTGTAGCAATGGAGACATAAACCAGTGCTCATGTGGGATGACAGCTTCAGAGGTGGCAGCTTTACCTAATATACTACAATGCTGGCCCCACAAAAACTCTATCCTTAACACCACCAGTTGATTTTAATGTGACCTAATAGTTGAGAACTATATCAATAAGCTTCTTCCCAAAGTATTTCTGGAAGCATCCAAAGTCTTTTATTCACATCTCATTTCTTGCCATTCCCTAAAATCTTATTTTCTCCTACTAAAAAATCCCCATATCTCCATGCTTATACTTTTGTATTTCACTTCTACCTAATTTTACCATGCCCTTTGCCTGAAATATTTCCCACATACATCACCTGATCTTCTTACAAATCTATTTCAAGTCCTCACTCCAGTCTCCTCTAATCCAAGCCTTCTTGACATTCCCAGGTGAATTGCATATTACACCATGTGCTCCAGAGAGTTCTGTTTCTAAAATGTCACTATAATATCAATAACTGGACCATGAGCACTCATCCTGTAGAAGCTCTGGAAGAAAGTGCTGGCCTCTGGGCTTGCTCAAATGGAAATGATAGGTTCTGAGAAAGACATAGACAAGGAAAAGTCTGCGAAAAACTGCAAGTTCTTTTGAGGCATACTTTTAGAACTGCCAAAATATTATTTCTTCTACTCTATTACCCAAAGCAAGTCGAAATACCAGCCCAAACTCAAGGATGAGCAAATAGACTTCATTTCTTCCTTGGAGGCACTAAAGAATGCATTGTGACTTTTTAAATTTTTGCGCTGTACATGGGTCTAATGTATATGAAGTGATGAATGAAATCCAATATAAGTATAAAATGGATTCCTGTTTTCTATGGCCATCTCTACTCTCTATCACCTTATAAATAGGCCTTATTTAATTTTAAATCACAAGGCATTCCACTGCCAAATTTCACTGTTTCTTTTCTAGCTCTGTTACTTAACGCCTCTATTAGTCTCTGTTAGAGTGCACTTTCCATCTATTCATGAGAAATAGATAAGGATGTACTGTTTGGTTAGTTATCTGAATGTAAGTCCTCAAATGAAGCCAACATTCCAAGGTACAGCAAACTATAGACACAGTGTGATAATGGACATGTTGCCCCCTTCAACTAAAAAAAACACATTTTCATATAATTGAATTTTACCTTACTTTTTCAGCTTTACTGACTTAAAATTGACAAATTCCTGCCTTCATTCTGTCATATCAGTTGACCTTTTTCTTTTCCAAAGCAGTGTTCATCTTTCTGCCTACTAGAAGTACTCCTCCTTGCTAAACAGAGCTTCTTATAAAGGACAAAGCCCTCTTGGGAGCACAGCCATTGGCATCTATTCAAGTAAAGTTAAAGATGCTTTAGGATTTGTTATTTGTCTCTACACATTCTTATCTTGATTTCCACAGTAGTCTGGAAACTTCCACCATACTGGTCTTTAATCTCATGCTCTCTTCAGGAAAAGAAACATAGCAATTGTCTAATATCTGCCAGTAAATGGGAAGAGAGAATGTCATAGAAATTATTAAGTAGGCTTTTGGTTTTTCTAGCCTAGGTATCATTTGCTTCTTTAATTTTCCTCCTCATGGATTCTGAATGAAATTTTTAGAAATCCTTTTTTTTGGTATATCAAAGTATATATTATGGAAGCACATGGGAACTGGATAATTGTTTTTTAAAAACAATAGGATTCCTTTCTTATTTTCAAGGGCACCTTGGTTGCAAATACTTCCTTGTTTCTTATCTCCTTGAAACTTGGCATCCAATTCTGATATTCATTGAATGAAAAAAAAAAATCCAAGAATTTGCTTTGTGACCCGGGATATATGGGATGTAAGTGTGTGTTGCAAAACTTAATGCATAAAGCTGCTGTTTTTGATACAGTGTGGCTCAGGGAGAGATGGGAGTTAGCTGCTTGTAATGAGAATTTGATGTGACTAGAAATTGAACAGGAGCATCTCTTTATTGAAGGTGCTGAGCCTTATAACAATCATTCGGTGGCAGAAGTTATTGTTTTTCACATTAGTTTTCGACTTTAAAACCTTTCAGCACCTCATAAGAAAATCTCTATCCTTGTTTAGCAATAAAACAAACCTTGGGAAGTTTTCCTTTACATCCACATAGAGCAAAATACTATAGTGACCCCTCCCTTTACAAAGCTGCTTCAATTTTTCTCCGTAGTGAAGTTCTTCTTTTCCTCTTTCTGAATCAGGACTGCCCTCTGATGAAAACAAGAAAGATGTTCTTCAAATTGTAGTTAGAACCTTCTTAAAACAGGCACATACATGAGATTTCCTTACAGATCTCCAGAAGAAAATGAGTCCCCAGAAATTCTTGAATCAGGTATTTGAATTGATGTTTAAAGAAAAAACATTCTAGGGCCCAGTGCCATGGCGTGGTAGGTTAATCCTCTGTCTGCAGTGCCGGCATCCCATACGGGCACCGGTTCTAATCCCGGCTGCTCCACTTCCAATCCACTTCTCTGCTGTGGCCTGGGAAAGCAGTAGAAGATGGCCCAAGTCCTTGGGCACCTGCACCCGGATGGGAGACTGGGAAGGAGCACCTGGCTCCTGGCTTTGGATTGGCTTAGCTCCAGCCATTGTGGCCATCTGGGGAATGAACCAACGGAAGGAAAACCTCTCTGTCTCTCCCTCTCACTGTCTATAACTCTACCAGTCAACTCTACCAGTCAAATAAAAAAAATTCTATTTCTTACTCCATTTATAAATCATTTTTAGATCAAGTCATATAATTTCTCACCCTCAATTTTTTTGTTTATAAGACAGATATCTATTCAAATAATACAATTTAATGAATTGATTTTTGTTTTAGAAGCATATTTTCATCTCATCTGAAGCCTCTTTTTAACAAGTATTTGTTGTTCCCTAATAAAGAATATATCCAGAAAAATCATTGACAAGAGAATTAATTTTTTTGTCTTCCACTACACCAAATAAAATTTTAAGTTCTCTTGCAAATCCATAGATTGTTATTAATATAACATATTTTCTGTTATGTTTAAGTGCATCCTTATTAAGTACATTTTGGGGGGAATTTATAACACAATTTTGGCAATTATTCCTTGTAGAAAAACAGGTGATATTAAAAGGGCACTTCAATTTCACCACAATGACAGTGAAGATTTTATCAACTGACATGAGACTGATTTTTTCAAAGAAATAGTAGCATTTATGAGCTTTCAGGGATAAGCTGAACTTTAACCATCTTTCATTTTCTACATTTTAGTTCTGCACTGTAAGCCATGGCCTAAAATATTAAATGAAAACTTCCAGAAATAAACAATTCCTAAGTTTTATATAATTTTATTGCAATATATTGTAGCTTTTATTATTAGTGTTTGCTGACTCATCACTGAAGATTTATCAAAGGTTTAAGTACAGCAGAAACCACAGGATGTAATGATTCCCACAGCTTCAAGCATCAGGTGGGGATCTTTGAACATCCGTCTGTGGGTAAAGGGACTGCTGTACCCTGTGCTCCACAGACAGGGCTGATTTCCATGTGCCTGGGCATGCTCACAGCTGTGGACAGGAAGCCGGTGTCAAGCATGATCCTTTCTTAGGCTTTAGCATGCTAGGGAAGAGGCACATGGAAATGGCCGGGAAGGTTTTCAGATGCTTTATAAACTGCAGGCTTCCAGAGTTGAGGATTAGATCTTACTGGAGCGCTTCGCTTCTGTGATATTTTCAGTAGAGAAAACATGGCCCATTAAACCCCATTTTGTGAATTAGAGAGGAGATATGTTTTGATTTCCTGTTGCTTCTCTGATGTAATGTCATGAGATGTGATGAGACTTTCAGACTTTCCAGTCCTTGCATGCTACTTGCATGGCTTTAGGCAGATGAGACGGACAGAATGACATCCACTCTATTGTGTAGACTTTTCAAGTGTATGAAAGCCGTGCTTATAAGCTAAATGTAAATAGCCCAAATCTTTTTTTCAACATATAACAAGACGAGAAAGCAGTTATCATGGGAAATTCAAAAGCTCTCTGTTCTCATTGTTTTTAGAGGACTCTGGGCAGAGTGTTCAGCAAATACATTGAGAATTTAAAATATTAACAGAAAATCTAAACTACAGCCATGATTAATATGTAAATTAGGCTATGGTAAAAGAAGCATGATTACAAATTAAGTATATATAGAACTGATACATATGATTTTACTATTTACAAATCTGCTATCATAGTAAAGTACTAACAAGCAGCCTTTAAAAATAAATTCTTGCTACTTTATGCTTTGGATTACTACATCCCATTACATATGTAAGTGTTCCATTTTTAGATTAGTTTCACTACACACACACAATTAAACACATTTAATAAAATGAGCAGTTAAGGTGTTAGTTAAGACACCACATCTGTATCTGAGTGCCTGTCTTTGATTCTCAGATCCAGTTGCTGAATCTATTTTCCTGGTAACACAGATCCTAGAAGGCAGTGTGATTGCTCAGATAGTTGAGTTTTGCCCCCTACCTCCTCATATGGGAGGCTGGGATTGAGTTATGAACACCAGGCTTTGATCTATTGAGAGTATTTGAGGGGTGAACCAGCAGATGGGAGTACTCTCTTTTGGCCATTCTTTCTTTTTCTCTGCCTCTCAAATAATTAAAAAATTCAACATTAAAAATTTCCCTTAAGCCACAAAATAAAACAACATAATGAAAACATAAAATTGTAAAAAAGCCCTTTTCTTTGACACCTTCTGTTATCTATCATTCGTCATTCTATTAGTCCTTTCTATTCATTTCTTATTTTATTATGAATCACTGTTTATTATCAACTAAATATGATAAGCATTGAGAGTACATTAGCCTTTTAAATAACACAATAATTGCAAAAATTCAAAAATTTCATAAACCAAGATTTTGTGAACCGGAGGTGACAGCATTCCCAGTTTCCAATTCTTCTCTCAGCCACGTGGAGAATTTGGGCTACTTACGTTCTCACCTATATGCAGGAAGCCTATGTCTATTTCAAGCTAATGAACTGAAAGAGGAACAAGTTACAGGTTCTAAGCTGATGTGGTGAAAGTCCCCTGTAGGTTGTCAGTTTCTGTATCTGCCAGGCAATCAAGGACATGTACTTCTATGAAGAAGCTTCCAGAAATCAGAGCCTCCTTTAGTCTGAGTCCTTGGTTCCTACAAAGATTAGATTCTCCATTGTGGTGGAATGAGAAGGTGAGAAGGTCATGCCAACAAGGCCACTGACAACAAACTAGCTGGCAACAGGCCGTGATTGGATGGCTTCAGAAACCACATGACAACAGAGCCTGACTGACAACACGCTGTATTGGATGGTTTCAGAAACGGCCTGGCAGCAGAACCTGACTGGCAACAGACTGTGATTGGATGGCTTTGAAAACTGCCTGCCAACAGCTATGATTGGTTAGGGCATAGACCGCCCCTTGACCTGATTCAGATTGGCCGCCTTGGCTATATAAACAGCTGTAGCAATTGAAATAAACGAGTCTGCAGGCTGCTTGCCTCAGGCCTGCTTTCACCCGACTCCTGGGGTCTGTGTGGTGACTCCGCGCCTCTTGCCCCCACCATGCTCTTCCTCCCAGAAACGAATCCACAGCAACGCTCCAACACCTCACAATCATTAAATATATGCTAATAGGGAGAAATAAATTTTTCTTGTGTTAATACAGTGAGATTTCCAGGTGAGTTTGTTGGCAGAGTAGCACAATGTAGCCTGCCCTGAACAGAACCTAGGGATTATAGAATTTCCTCAACTTTAGACTTCATACTTAGGCTTATTTGTAGTGATTATGTCTAAAAGAAGCCCCTTTCTTAACTTTTGGCTTATTTTTTTAATTTGTACTGCCAAAACAAAGTGATCGAAGTCCATATCTCATTTGGGACATGAACCCCAATGACAGCAGAGTCAGGGTGGGCATCCAACCACAATAAAAATGGACAGCAAGTGATCTGAGTACACAGGCTGAGTTTGGAATTGGGGGAGTCAAGGTTTTGAAAAGGGTTCAGAGAGTGGAATGATGCCTTGATTAGAGCCAGTTGGCCAATATAGAGATTTGAGATGGTGGTAAGGGTGTGGAATGCAGAATGAAAGGTTGGTAGCAATATCTCAGCATAGACGTGCGCAAGTACGGTTGTTGGCATCAGTGGTGTGAGTCAGGAGCCTGCCAAGGAAGTAGAGTCACAGATGGAGAGAACTAGGCCATGAGTCAGAACCCAGCACTGGAAAAAGTGTGCTTCAGGTAGAGAGAAACAGGGCTGACTTGCCTTCTGAACAGTTTGTAGTGAGGCAGGAGTTCCTTGTGGCTAGGGGCAGGGCCAGAGCCTAAATGGGGCAGTGGCAGACTGAACTCATTGTTAGAACAGAAGCTCTACAAGAGCAGACAAACAAGGAGCATTGCAGGGTGAAACCTATTTCTGATGGACCTAGTTTTTGGTTCTTAATTCCATTTTATATGGAATATGTTATCTCAGTTCTAATATTTCATTACAGCTATTTCCAATTCTTACCTCTCAAATGTGTGTTACGATTGAGCAGACATTTGTCATGACTTAGTGCAATTTTGCACTTCATGTCCACCATGACTGTAATTCAGAGTGTACTCCTGGGTCCTGCCACTAGCGCCAGCACATGGGACTGGTGCCAGCGGGACACAGGGCTTCTCTAGCTTCCATTTCTTCTTTGAGGGGGCTGTGTTTCCTTGGGAGGTGGGGCTGGTGTGCGAGTGAGCTTTAAGGTCTGTGTGTCTCTCCGATTCTCTGAAGTAATTCTGTGTAGCGAGCCTGCTTTTCACAGAAGATCCATTTCTGGAAACAAAACAGGGTTTTGTCAAAGTCCTTTCATGAACCTCTTATCCATGTGGATCTTAACATCTGAGCCTAAATTCATTTGGGCTTATACTCATTCTTTATTTTCTCCTTTCCACAACTCTTTCACAAAATTTCCCATCAGCAGCCGTGGCCTGGAAGACCGCCAGCCTTCCTTCAGCTATGTCAGCAGTTGTAACGATGCATTTCCAAAGATGCCTATTCTTGCTCAAACCAACCTCTCCAGGCAGCCTCTTTGAAGGTGTCTCTCAGGTTCAGCAGCCAGCTGTGTGAAACCCTGGTAAGAGGTGTAATACCGGAGGCTGGCCACCCGGCCCTGGTCATCACAGCAGGGCAGCTTGAGGGAGCAGCTTTATGCTGTGTCAGTTTTGCTGCAAAAGAAAAAAAAAAAAGGAGTGAGCCCTTTCAGCCTGCTGTCTTCTGTTCTCCTGCTGGGATATAGGAGGAGATAGTGCAGGTTTTCCAGCTATCAGCTTAGATGACAAAAACTGCGATCAATACTTTCTCCCTGCAATTTGTGCATCTCTTTCAGAACTTTACCCCTCCTGCTGTAGCTGCTAAACTTTCTTTCTAACTCCAAGTGGAAATAAAACTGTGTTGGGTGATATAAAACACTGATTTTTCCCCCAAATAACACATCAGCAAGAAATCTCCACATGTATATATTGTCATTTTCCAAGCTAACTTAAACTGAACCAGTGACCTTTCACCCTATGACCTGGGCTGCCTCTCCTTCCCAGATGATCCCATTTTGGTCACTGCTATCAACTTTCTTCCAAGTCTACAAGTCTTAGATTCTTCCTGTATGCCTCTTTTTACTTTCTTCCTTTTTTTGTATTCTTTGTATCTACTTAGTTGTTAAGTTCTTTCATTTTCTCCCAAACTGTCTAGACCATTTGCCTTTTTTTCCCATTTATCAGACCCCTAGTCTACCTCCTCATTTAAAAATATAACTAATTTATTTCATTTGCATGTAAAGTATAATCTATCTGGAGTCAGGGATTCGGTAATGACCTGCCTTAGTGCCACAGTTGGAGGCCCTGGGGACAGAGGTGATCTGGGCCAGAGGTTTCCTGGTCTATGGAAAGTGGAATCTCATGGGCCATGCTCACAACGATGAATCACATCTTTGACCATGCATTGTGTACAAACCTTCTCTTTGCTGGCTGAGGACCCTGAAGACCTGAGTTCTGATGAGATTTTGGTTCCTAGTTGGTAAGACAAAAAGGTTCTGAAGCTCAGTTTCTTTCCCCACATTTAAGGAGGTTTAAATTCATCCCTTCTCTATGTCTGTATAGTCACAGGTACATCATAGCTAACTACTCTCCTTATCCAATAAATAGGCAAAAAAAGTGCATGCATACTTTCTGCTAGTGAATGAAAATTCGGGGACACTTTTTGTTCTCCAGTCATTCTCAAGGTCCTCATTCCAGTGTATTGACATTGGCTGTGCAGTCTATATACATCAACTGCAAAATGCCCATTTACAACTATTTAGTGTTTAATAAATACATTAGATAGACTTCATTGTAATTAAACCTTACAGATTTGTTTTCCTTAGAACATGATATTTTTAACATACCTGTTTTCAAACTCTTTTTGGTTGTGATATTTTCTTATAGCAATTTTTTAAAATATGAAGCAGTCATAACCAGAAGTTCTCACAAGATAACACTCACGCCCATTTCATTAAAATTAAATTCTGACTTTGCTCAAATAAATTGTTTTAAAGCCTCAGTAGTGGCTTGGAGTGAAGTTGAAAACACAAAAGCACTAGCTTAAGGCTCAGAGCTGATGAAGCCCCAGGTGTACAAGATGGTTTGCTGCAACATGAAGGTTACAAAGGTAAAATGAATCCATTGTTTTCACAGGCTGAACTTGTATATTGCTAGTGTGAAAGCCACTGAGAGAGTTTAGAAGGTACTTAGAAAGTATAGCATGGGCAGGTTTGCATTATATTCTTGCTGATTTGATGGGGCAGGAGTGGGGTGAAAGACCAGTTAGAAGCTTTTTTTTTTTTTTCAGGAAAAAGATGATATTGATTGGACTAGGTAGGTAGGTAATGATTAGAGGAAGGTAGAAGAGATGGAGAGGTGGATGATTTGAAGCTATTTGTGGATGGATAGAATTTGCAGGACTTAGTAACAATGGATATGGAATATAGCAGTGTGGAAGTTGTCAAATATGACTTGGGGTTTTAGCCAGTAAAATTACATGGAAGGTGCTCACATTCATTGAGAATGGAATGAAGAAAACAAGAGGAGGATAGGTCTTGGTACTGTCTCCAGAACTGATCTCAAAACACATTTAAGTGTGAATGATTGATTTGGGGGTTAATTCCAGGAAATGTCAGGGAGGAAGGAAGTAAGATGGAGAAGGGGAGGAGAACAATATATTCTACTTTATCTATACTGTATATTCTACTCTTAAAAAATCTAGAAGATAGGGTTTTTGATACTTTTACTGTAAAGATTTGTTAAAAGTGCTTGAGAGAACGAATATATTTACCCTGACTGGACATTATACAATGTATACATGGAACAAACATCACATAGTACCCCACAAATATGCAAAAATTTATGTGTGTGTCTATTTATTCAAATGTATATTATCAAATAATTTACTGTGGAATACAGGGACTGGGCCTTTTGAGAAAGCTAGAAACCATCATGGAACACATGTCTCTGAGGTATCCTACCCAAAGGGAGAGGAGTCTGGGGTGTTTATCCCTCAACTTGTCTCCTCTCAGTCATTATTTGACTAGCAAGCCTCAATTATCCATCCCTTCCTTTCATCATGTTGGGTAGGACAGTAGATTTCAGATGCCATGGAGAACCTGCAGACAAAGAGATGAAAATATTAGCAATTGGAAATTTGGAGTATGATCTGAAATAATAAATTCAAGGGGAAATGAGAAGGCCACAGATGGCAATCTTTGCTGAAAGATATTTTGTAGACTATGACCATAAGGACAGCAATCTTGAACTTAGTTTCAAATCTGTTGCATTTAACCTAGTTATTCAAATATACAAATGGAGATGTGAATTGGATATATGGGTCTTGATTTCAAAGGAGAATGGAGATGAGTTTTCTAAGTAGAGGAGATGATCACAGCATTAGTTGACATTGGCTATTACAAGAAACTACACAGTGAGAACACGAGAGCTTCTGGTGTGGGCTTCAGAAACTACAGCATTCAAAGACCAGAGAAAGGAAAATAGAACCAAAAAGAAAACTGGAAGTGATTCTAGACAAATAGAAACCAGGTCAATCCAAGCCCTGAAAACCAAGAGAACATAGTAAAGTAATATTTGGAGAAGAAAGAAGAAGTTTGCAGTATTCAGTGTTGCTTTAGGAGTCACAGTACCTGTTGTGTTCTTCATCACAGAAAGATATTGATCTCCAAAGCAAAAGCTATTTTAGTGTCACAGAGTATATAGTGACTGTTAAGTGTGGATCAAGGCTGTCTGTATTGAAATGGCTGTCCACAGCTGTGGGACTTTGTACAAATAACTTGCCCTCTCTGAGTCTTAGTGTAATCATCTCTAAAATAGAGATAATAGCTCCTACCTCAGAGAGTTGCTGCGACATTAAGAATTGACTGATAAAGTACTGCCTGATAGATTTAATCATCAAATTGTAGTAATTACTAGTTTTTAGTCTTGATATTCTATTTATTTTTCCATGAATCAATGCTGCTTGCTTATGTAAATTCTATCTAGTCTTTGGTATTGCACTTTCCAACAATCTCCTTAGTTTTTGGTAATATGCACTGCCTACCACAGCCTCAAAAGCCTGCCTAGGTATCAATTTGCTCTAGGAATCCAATTTCTCTGAAACTGCTCAGGTAGGCAATGCAATGTTCCATAAACAGATTATTTTTTTTCCAGAAAGTCTCCAAGTTTCAGGTATTTTGTATCTAATGAGGTCAGTTTATCTAATAAACTTTAGTGTTCTATTTTGTTACTAGCCTTGCTATTGACACCAGCAGCCTCAGCACCACCATGAAGCTGGTTAGATATGCAGAATCTTGAATTCTTTCATAGACTTGCTAATCAGGATCTGCACTTTCAGTCACATGAGCTTCAAAATTTAAGAAGTTCTAATCTTGAGAGCTTATATGGTATTACACATACTTGGTCTTCTGCTACATTCTGTCTTAAACAGTTTCTTCATCCAAATTCTGTAAGAGTAATTTCAGAGTACTTCCTACAACTTTCTGTGACTTTGTGGCAGAAATATCATGACCTACTTAGTTGATGCTAAATTAGTTGCTAATCTTGTAAAATACCCCACCCGAAAACACACACACTCACACACACACACAGTTTGGCAGTCATATGTTCCTGCTTCTGAACCAGGGCGGGAAATAATCAGGATGTACCCATGTATCACTTAAAGTCCTGGTGAACCCAAAGAGGACCTAAAATAAAGCCACAATTTTAGCTAGGAGAACATTTCCTTAGAAGTAGATTAAATTGGCTCAAATAAGTATTTCATCCTGTAGGGAAGTTTCCTTATATAATTGACATTCTGTTGATCACACATCATTCTGAACTCCTGCTCAATTGTGTTGGTTTAGATCGGGATAATTTTGTCAACCCTAAAATGCTGCTGCAGTTCCAATCTGTGACAGTGCTTCCCTCACTTCGCAGAAAAACAGAACCACTAAACCTTTATGTGTCAAACAAATGATAACAGCTTTTCAGAGATGGAAAGGATTTACAGCATTGAAAGGCAAACAATTTGGGGCCGGCGCCATGGCACAGTAGGTTAATCCTCCGCCTGCGGCACTGGCATCCTATATGGGCGCAGCTTCTGGTCCTGGTTGCTCCTCTTCCAGTCCAACTCTCTGCTGTGGCCTGGGAAGGCAGTGGAGGATGGCCCAAGTGCTTGGGTACCTGCACCTACATGGGAGACCAGGAAGAAGCACCTGGCTCCTGGCTTCAGATCAGTGTAGCTCCGGTCACAGCGGCAATTTGGGGGGTGAACCAACGGAAGGAAGACTTTCCTTCTCACTGTCTGTAACTCTCCCTGTCAAATAAATAAAATATTAAAAAAGAAAGGAAAATAAATTAAAAGCAGAGGAGTAGTAGTCCGTCCTTGCCTTACAATTCCTCATGGAACATTTTTACTTGGGACCCAGCTTCCTACGTTGTCTCTCCAGAGCCAACTTCTCACTTGTATATCAACTCAGAGCACAGTTCACAAAAGGAAGATCTCCATACTCGTTTCCAGTTTTTAGAGCACTCATTTAGCATGCAGTCTCTTTGTTTTTGTTTTTGTTGTTGTTGTTGTTTTTGACAGGCAGAGTTATCAAGAGAGACACAGAGAAAGGTCTTCTTTCCGTTGGTTCACCCACCAAATGGCCGCTATGGCCAGTGCTGCGCCAATCTGAAGGCAGGAGCCAGGTGCTTCCTCCTGGTCTCCCATGCGGGTGCAGGGCCCAAGCACTTGGGCCATCCTCTGCTGCCCTCCCAGGCCACAGCAGAGAGCTGGACTGGAAGAGGAACAACTGGGACAGAATCCGGCGCCCCAACCGGGACTAGAACCTGGGCACTGGCAGAGGATTAGCCAAGTGAGCCGGGGCGCCGGCCTGCAGTCTTCCTTTTTAAGCCCAGTCCTCACTGAAGCCTTGAAAAGGCTGTTTGCCATACCACTTAACCAGTACACACACACACACACACACACACACACAGATGGAGAGAGAGACACAGGAGTAAACTCCTTAGAAACACATGGACTAAGGAGGAGACACGGGGACCTTGTGAAAGCAAATCAGATACTGTTGCCAGAGAAAGGATGTGCACTTGCTGGACAGCCATAAAAATGTTCACTTCGTAAACCAAACACGTCTACTTCTATCAGCCACAGTGCTCTCTTCTTTCCTGTGTGTCCACGACTCAATTACTTCTTGGTTAGAACACTGATAGTTTGTGCTATCATGTCCTACTGTGTGTTAAATATCTAATATGTGCCAATCACACTACTCAATGATTCACACACATTAATCCTTTCACCCTCACAACAACTTTGGCAAGATGGGTATTATCGTTTTATACTTGAAGAGGTAAGGATTCTGAAACCTACATTTTACCTATAGGGACACATAGCCAGATTAGTGCCATGTAACCTATTTATGTCTCTGTCTCCCCCAACTAGACTATGGACTTTTATTGGAGTAAAAGCACATTGTTTCAATATACGTGGTTTTGAAGTGCTTGGTTCTTTAGTACGTTAAAGGGCCTCAATATTTATTTGGAGTGAACGAACATTTCAGTGAGCACAGGATAAGAGAGGAAACCCTAATTTCTTGGCAGTAAAATAAAAATTCATTTATATACATATTTTGTCACGATGGAAATGAGAGATCAAAAGCAAGGGAGAAAAAATTTAGAAAGAATTTCTATTCTGGGCAAGCTTCCTTATCTCAGAGAAGTCAAACTCTGCCACCTAAAAGGGATTAAAGTAAAGAATAAGGTATCGCTGCCCTCTTGAGCCACTCCTCTACAAAGATTGCAAGCATCCTGGTTTGCTCATTTTGAGTTCACAGACCTTAATTATGTACCACACAGCATGAATCATCCTGTCTGTTCCTGCAGAGAATATCAATTTGTCTTCCAGACTATGCAGCAAGGCAATGCTTCCCTTAGCTTACAGTAGAGAGAGGAAGGGAGATTCACAGAATATCCATGGTCCACCCCATGGGAGATATTCTCCTCCGAGGTGATGCTAACCTGACCTGCGACCACCACTTGGCAGACCAGGCTCTAATACTTGATCATGTTAATCAGAGACAATGGTCTTGACATTGTGTCACTATGGACAGATCATTTACCCCCAGGATCCTCCTCCATCTCATTTTAAACAAAAGGGCAATTCTTTCTGATAGTGAAAATTTATCATCCTGCTAGAACAGGCTGCAGCTGGCTTCTAAAATGTCATTTCCCACTCTTCTTAATACACTTGCCTGTTGCGTTATCTGATTACTGACATGGAATCCAAAGCATAAAGTAACACGACTACCTGAAATTTATTTATTCTGGAATCTCGGAGAGGCAAAGCCCTGGAGAGCTGTTTATCAGGAAGTAAGCAATTAGAAAGTGCTCAGCCTCAAAGCCAGTGTCTGTTATCCATGGTTCCATCTAATCAGCTCTTTCTGAGTCAGGCTCATATTAGGGTAGTTAGGGGCTGCAAAAAAGCAAACAAACTCTTTCCCTTTCACTGTGCTTATTTTCACACATAGTCAACCCTGGAGTGGGATTAAAAAAGGTACAGCTATTTTAGTCATTGGAATTCACATCGCTTCCCATGGCTTGCTTCTTTCATTTCCTCCTGCTTTACTCTTTGGCTCCTATATCACCTTCTCTCCTTGGCCTTTTACCTTTGACTCCAGTATCTGGTTAGACACCTTAACTGTGGTGCTAGATCAGACTGCTGTCTGACTTTTGGGTTGCTCTCCTAACTTATGTCTGAATTCCATGGAACCTGACTTCCAGACATCACTCTTGGATGATCATGGGCTCCTCATGGCCTCTTACATGGCAGTGCTGTCTCTCAACTCCCTTTAACCCCCCCCCCCCATCTCCATCATCAAAGGCCACCGTTAGGGGAGGAGGAGCTTTATCACCAAGAGGAGTGAACTGGAGGCATAGGACAGAACCTTGGAGAAGACAGCAAAGCTAAAAAAGCAGGCAGAAGAACTGATGGAAAGCACAGGTGTGAACTCAATGAAAGAACTCTGGTAAGAAGTAAGGAGACCTGGGGTGCTGCTGTTTGTGTCCTCTTAATTGAATCACATCACTCCTCTCTTGACATTAGTGTCCTCCTCTGTAATTGAGAAGGCTGGGCAAGCTCTCAAGCCATGTTTGATTCTGACATTCTGTAATTCTAAGGGCACTGGAGAGGATACCTTTCTGTGGGTCTCAAAGACACAATTTTATTACAGCACAGTATAATAATTAATATTCAGAATGATGAGTTGGGTCATCAATGAAAATTACATTATGTCCAATATGCTTTTGAGGAAGGTCTCATAAAATTTAATATATTGTAAAATAATTATCTGTCAATGTTAAATACACAAAGTGTTTGGCGCTTAAAAGGTAATCCCTCTATTCTGAAAACATGTCACCTTGAATGAGTCATGTTTCAAGGATTCTGCAGAAGGAAGCTTTATTGTATCTATAAAGCATTTTATTGAAATGCTTCATTCTAAGGTCTTTCAATACTAGAAATATGTCCCAAATTAATCAATTTAGTTGGGTTAGATGAGTCATTTAGGTTTGGTTCCCCAAGAGTACGAATGAGGGAACTTCAAAAGGTTGGTGGAAAAATGAAATTAAAAGATAACATTTTGAAATTTTTGAAGAGTTGTAGTTTTTTATAACTTAATGTCATATTTTCCCTTTATAAGATAAAACTACTTGAGTTAGACATTTATTCTAATTTAGACATTGATTCCATTATTAGTATTTCAATAAGTAGACTTTTCCTTTGATCTTTTTTAATTTGTTTAGATATTTATAATCTTTGAACACTTAGGCCTTTCTGTTAACAGTAGAATAATAGCCAAAAACACACAAGCCCTTACTTACCCTTCCGACATATTTGCTATGAAGCCCATGGCTCTCAGTGTTCTTCCATGCAGGGAGTGTTACTCTGTGGTGACTCCTGCTCAACAACCTGGACTGTCTACCATAGAGATAACTTGCTACCATTGGAGAAGTTGGAGGGATTATTTCCCATTCAAAGCTGTTCCTTTGGCTTTTCTCCAGGCTCAGCACTGACCAGAGTCACAGCCCGTTTCCACCCTCAGATATGACTTATGTTAATGCATAGTTTATAGTTCTCTCCAAGAACATTGACAGCCTTCCTATCAGTCATCTTTTGTGATAAACACATGAAGCTGAAATGTTGCTTTCTGAATATTATAGGATCAGTTGTTTCTTATGGGGACATATAATACTTTTAAGAATAGACTGGATGTTATTTTGTTACCCACATATAAAGAAGTGGAATACAGTAGAAAATAAGGAGTCATTTTTTGATGTAAATTATTAGTGATGACATTTTCCTTTCAAGAAATATAAAAGCACTTTTGTGCCACCTAGGAATTAAGCCTTGCTCATCACACTGTCACTTCAACCAAATCCCTTAACCTTCATGGTCTTTAGGTTTCCTGAGATGTAAAATTGGTATATACTCAATGACCTACAATGTCCTATTTGGCTCTTTTGCTCTCTGATTTGCTAGTCATTCACAAGGTAAAGGACATTTTTCAGATGTTTCTAACTGAGTTGCAGAAAATCAGTGCAATATTTTAGAAACATTTGCAAGTATTTAATGTTTAACTATTGCTCAAGCAGTCCTGTAAGTCTTGGGGGTTCAAAAGCTGAAGTGTCCATCAGAATATCTGAGTAATCCCCAGAGCTTAGTGAGAGAATTAGAACATACTCACTATTTAGCCAGGCGATTTTTTATTAGAAAGGACCTGGCTACCATTCTCAGAAACCTCTGACACTCCAGAAATATGTGTGCACACAAAATACTGATTTGGGCGTAATCAGATTTGTCAGACAAAACTGTCCAGGTTTTAAGAGCCTATTTACAGTCCTGGTTGCCTTGGGAAAGTAGAGAAAAGCACGAGGATCAAGAAAAGGGAAAAGAACATAATGTTACTACACAATGGGAAATATGAGTCAAAAGTGTGACTTTTTGAAGAATCTTGTAGGAAACATGCTCAGAATATTGTTGGCTGAAATAATTAAGCAAAATGACTTATAATATGATCTTAATTTTGAAAATAGGCATAAATACATAAATTTTAAAATTTTTTACACCCAAATTTATCTTAATTTTTCCATGGACTTTCAAAAGTATTTGTTGAATGCTAAGGACATTTTTTTAAATAAAGGATGTAAAGGCTCTACTTTGAAATATTGGTTGAAAATTCCCTTATATATAGTTACCAGCATTACTGAACAGCTTAAGCTTTAAGTGCTTATCCAATGTAATCCTTACAACATCTCCATGTTGTTGTGATATTACAATTCTCCTAACTCCTAAGTGGCATACAGGACAGAGAACCCGAAATTCTGATATTAATCCTAATCCATGCTAGCTAAGGACCCTGGGTCCTCGGTTACAGATTTATGCTCTGGTCAGAAGTACTCCATTGGTCATATTTTATTCTCAATTTCTAGATAAAGTAAACTGATTCTGAAAGATGAGTATCTCGATTTCATTTTTCCTGAAATTTGCATCCCCAATTATTTGAACTTGTTTTTGTATCTGTATTCGATCTAATACTACTTCTTTGCACAGCCAAGATAAAATAGCCTGTGAAAATTGAGCATAATACCAAGTAAAGGCAGCTTTCTGAGAAACAGAGGGTGCATAAGTAACTGTCCACATATGAGCTTGCTTCTTATGCCAGAGAAGGGGTGTTGTGTTGGACCTGTACTCTCCTTTTTGCCTCTATTTCTCTTTAGTTATCATGGATATTGGTTAAGACTTTCATCTCGAGACTCACTTCTTTCACTTAGTACCAGCTTAATTTCCTGGTTACCTTGTTTGTGACTCAATTACTTTCTCTTTGCAATGGGATCATAGCAAGGCTTACTTCATAGTGTTGATGAAAGCATTATGGAAATTCTTACTGGTAAGTGCTCAGAACAGTGTTTGGCACAAAATAAGTGCGAAGTATGTTAGTTATGATCATTAATGAAAGTACCACAAAGTAAAAACATTGAACCTTTATCTCATTGTGTCTGGAATTAATATAAATGCTGTCTTTCCTGATGCACTTTATCCTAACATCATATACCCTTTACTCTTTGGCCATTAAATACAGGTAAATTTACATAAACCAATTATTTCTTCCTTTTTTCCCATACACCCCTATAATCAGTGTCTCTCAGAATCAAAATTGAGATTTATATAAAAAAACAAGGAACTGAATAAGTCCAGCTCCTGGAATTAACCATAAAAGCCACATGATTTTGTTTTCCAGTGTCCATGTCATATATATTCAAAGGGAAAAATTTTTCTTCCACTGCTTGATGAAAACTTCAACAAGTTCATTACTCTTGGGTAATAGGAAGTCCTAAGGTCACTATCTACACAAGATGAAGTCTCAATTCAGAAAATAGGTTGTCGAGTCCAATATATTAGTCAACATTCAATCTTTATTCAGACCCCTCTGGCTGGGGCAGAGTTTCCACAAGCACCTGTCTGTGGAAAACAAGTGGGGTATGGTCACTGTCTTCTGCCTTCACACTGGCCTTTCCTGCCCTCCTCCTGGCTCTTGCTTCCAACCCTACTGGAGTCCAAATAAGATGTTAGCAAAGGGATAGAATGACCTGAAGGTCTTTCTTGAGTGACAGTATCTTAATCTGCTTTATCCTTTCTTGTCCTAGCAAGGATTCTGAGAAAGATATTTCCCCTCATGAATGCTTTTGGGGGTGTTTGGAGATTTTCTTCTGATAATAAGTCCTGTGACTTGGGGAAAGCACCTGTCCATCCACCTGCAGCACCATGCTCAGCCTGTGCTCGTCACCCCGCATAGTTCCTTTACACTATCTTTCCCTGTTCGGAAGAAATCAAAGCACCTGTAGGCTTTCTTAATCTCTTATGGGTCCCTACCTCTGATTCACAGAAAGCAAACATTTGCTATGATGAGCTTTGAGAATCACTTTAATTTTTAATGCAACAGTAACAGTGATTATTCAGGTTATGTCGCCAAAGCAGTTAATTATGCCATCTCTCATTCTGCAGGCTTTATAGGAAAAATGTCTCAGTCCACTATGTTTCAGCAAATGCACACACTCCACAATGGTCACACATTAGATCTTCTGAGCAGGCCACATAAAGAATCCCTCACTGGGTTTCACTTATGTAGCACAACGTTCTCCAAGGAAAACATGCATACAAAGTTCTCTTCAAAAAAATCAACTTCTTCCACCTGTCTATGATTTCATGTCAGCTGGGGGCTGTAAGAGCCACAAGGCTTTCTTATGGATGAAGCCCCACACCTTCTTTGAGTCTATTGTCTTCAGCATCTTGCATCTCAATTGAAACATCGCTTTTAAAACTAATTTTTTGATAAATAGACAAGCCTTCTCCCTATATTTTAAAAATATTTCAGTGATTATATATTAACAGTCTATTGAGAGACTAAATTGAAAAAACACTAAGGCCACATAAAATCTAGTGCAATTTAAACTTTGTGTAACAGTTGAAGATGTAAAAAGCAGAAACTCATGCAACGGAGGAGAGGAAGCATTATTGAACATTGTTAGGAGAGTTTTCCTTTAAATGCTGACTTTACAATTGAATTCTAAGATTAGGAAAACAAGAACACATATTACAATGAAGTAAAATGACCTTTTAGCTACACAGTTTGAAGTTTCACTAATGGATTTAGTTCCATCAGAAAGGAAAGTTCCATCTCTTCTGCCTATCATCCACAAATATAATAGATTATAATGCTTAAGGTGAATTAATTGTGTGATAGTGGAAATGAGTTTGTATGAAATGCATTTATGTGAAAATAGAAGCAATCATATTTACCAAATTTTCAGTTAGCTCAGAAGTGGAATGGTAACAGCAGAGTTAACACACAGAACAAAGTGAATTACTAAACTTAATTGGAAACAGCACTTATTTAGTGATTGAAATTGAAAGATTGAAAATGTGAGCAACAGTAATGTTTCCCCTTAGGATTATTACATTTAAACATAAGAATGTTATTCTTTAACTTCTAAGTGCAAATACGATGTAATTTAAATTTTGCACATATATCAGTACTTGAGAAATGGACTTCCAATTTCCATTAATGTAATTTTTAGACCCCAGCAGTGTGATTTTTCTTTTTTTTTTTTTAAGGATTTATTTATTTTTATTTGGAAAAGTTACACAAAGAGAGGAGAGGCAGAGAGAGAAAGAGAGAGGTCTTCCATCTGTTGGTTCACTTCCCAGTTGGCCGCAACAGCCTGAGCTGTGCTGATCTGGAGCTAGGAGCTTCTTCCAGGTCTCCCATGTGGGTACAGGGGCCCGAGGACTTGGGCCATCTTCTACTGCTTTCCCCAGCTATAGCAGAGAGCTGGATCAGAAGTGGAGCATCTGGGTCTCGAACCAGTGCCGATATGGGATGCTGGTGCTTCAGGCCAGGGCATTAACCCTCTGTGCCACAGCAAGGGCCTCAGAAGTGCAATTTTTCAAGAGGACCTTATCACCTATGATGCTGAGAAAAATATTGTTTTGAGCATTTTTTTTCTTTCTCTGAGTATCTTACACAATTTTTTATTACACATTCCAATTAATGCTAACTTTGAACAAAGGAGATTTAAACTCAAACACAGTGCAAAACTTAATAATTCATCAGGTAAGTTTCACTGATATGTGTGGCATCTTAATCTTACTGAGTTATATTTATTAGAAGATGACAATCTAGTTATTATTGATCTGGTAAAATGGCTTGATTGCTTTACAGCATTCTTAGTTGGAGAGGTAAATGAGATCCTTATGAAATTGGTTATTGAAAAAAACAAAACAGCTTTCAAAGAGCTTTGGCCATAGAATCCAAGATTAATTTGTAGTCTGAGAATGGAAAAATACTTCATAACATTTTACTTATATTTGATTCCATAGTCAAGGATTAAGTTTTGGATGCTATTCCAAATCATTTGTTTCATGTGTATTAAGTAAAGGAAAGGAAGATTATTTAAAGATTAGCAGAAACTCGAATTTTATATTAGACATGGGATTCAAAGAATCTGCTAGCTTTTTGTATTCTCCATATATGAAAAATGAGATGCTTTATTTACTTCTTGATAAATAACACCACGTGCTTCCACAATGAGGGAGAAAGTTTTTGACTATTGTGTTAGTCTAATCAGGAGATATAAGTCACACATTAATTTGAACAGAGAAAATCTAATAAAAGAGTTACCAACTGTAAGAGAGGAAGGGAGTAAAAATGAGAACTCTAAATAATATAAATACAGCCCAGGCCAGGGTCCAGATCTTGTTGCAGAGTACAAACCCATGATCCTGAGTGGTACACAGATCGCTGTGATGCCATTCATCTAGAGGGAAATGTACCCTCTAGAACCTGCAGGAAATTCACCCTGTAGGCTTCTTGGGACAATTGTTCATGGGGAAGTAGATACCCAGAGAAGATGTGCTCAAAAACTGCCTGAAACAAGTGCCAAGGGGAGCTAGTGGATGATGAATGATGGACATTGTGATCTTAGGGAACTGGGTACTGGGGAAGTCACATGTACTATAGAGGCTGGAGGCTGGGGATACCACATGTGCTGCAGCAGTTGGGTACTTGGGAAGTCAAGCTTGTTGTAGGAGCTGGGGGAATGAAAAGCCAGCATTCCTGCAGCAGAAGCCTGCTCAGCAAGCACCCGGGAACCCTGGGCGGGGGACTTCTGTGAATTTAGAGCTAAATGGCAGTAGATTGATTATTGGCACAAACACTTAAAATAAAAGTGCTTATGGGTGCGGCCCTGAATTTGACTGATTTTCCTAGTCACCAAGATTGTGTATCTTAGGGTAAACCAATTATTCTGGGTCTGTCTTTTCTGGACACCTGCCTCTAAATCTCTATCCAAATCAAAGTAAATAGGGAGGTTTAGCCAAGAGTGCTAGCCAGCCAGAACCACTGGAGACATTTGGGACTGCCTAACACTTTCCTTTGGAGAGATGTTTCTTGTTGCCTTACCACCAACTACCTGGACTTAAATCTGACTCACAGCTGTAGAAAGATTCCTCTATGCCTTGGTTTCCTTATTCATAAAAGTACAATAATGCACCCACATCATTGTTTTTACTGTACAGAAGATTACAGATCTATTTAATTCAAATTAAGTATTTAAAACCTTATTTGGGACTTAATGCTATTTAAATATTATATATCTTGGAGCAGATGTTGTGGTATAATGGGTTAAGCCACTGTACAAGGCACTGGTATTCCATATCAAAGTGCCTGGTTAGAGTTGTAGCTACTTTGCTTCTGACCCAGATTCTTGCTAATGTACATCCTGGAAAGCAGCAGATGAAATTAGTTGAGTTCCTGATACCCTTATTAGGAGAAGCAGATGGAGTTCCAGGCTCCCAACTGTGACCTGACCCAGCCAAGCCCCTGGAGAGTGAACCAGCAGATGGAGGATCTCTCTCTCTTTCTCTCTCGTTGTGCTTTTCAAATTAGTATAAGTAATTAAAACATTAGATATTGTACATTATTTTATTGCTTTTGGCCCGACAAGGTGCTGGCTTTAGGAAATCTCTACCAAGATCTCCATAAATGCTGACTAGTAGTATCGCAAATAATATGAACACCATACTAGTAATTGATCTTTCTTATTTTAGTTAAAGTGTAGGGAATAAGTGAAAAAAGTGTAATAGAAAAATATTGGTTTTGTGGCCAGAACATATGGCTTCTAGGTAGGGTCTATTATTAACCCTGTGATTGGTATTTGTCCAGTTTATTTTACATTAATGCTCTTTTCCGTTAAGTGACTTTTTATATGTATATGAGTTTGATGCCTTGCTACATATACATATTCACACACACATGCACACAGCTTACATTGCATGAAATATATATGTGTGTGTGTGTCACTAAATACCATTTCTGGTATAACAAGGGTACTCAATGCATATTAGTTACTATTATAGCAGAATGAAAGTTCCTATAGCCTCCCTCAGGCCTCCATTGCAGTGTAGATGAATATTCCTATGTCCAATTTACTGCTAAGCTCTAACAGAGTGGGGAATTTAGGCAAACTGGAGTGTGAGCTCCAGTTCTCAGATAAAATCGAGCAGATTTTATATTACTGGTTATTTCAACTCAAGGTCAGATCTTTTATAACTGTGATGCCATAGCCTCTGAGAGTTAATATACTTCTCAGTACTACCCTATCTAGTAGCCACAGAAAGGCTTCATTGTGTCTGGGTGAAAATTAAGTTCCTACTTGTTATACAGCTTCAGCCATACTCTTTGGAGATTAAAGGGTTTGGCCTTAGTAAATAAAAGACAAGCCTCCTCCTAGATTCAGTTCTTTTTTTTAACTTTTATTTAATGAATATAAATTTCCAAAGTACAGCTTATGGATTACAATGGCTTCCCCCCCATAACGTCCCTCCCACCCGCAACCCTCCCCTTTCCCACTCCCTCTCCCCTTCCATTCACATCAAGATTCACTTTCAATTCTCTTTATATGCAGAAGATCAGTTTAGCATACATTAAGTAAAGATTTCAACAGTTTTCTCCCACACAGAAACATAAAGTGAAAAATACTGTTTGAGTACTAGTTATAGCATTAAATCACAATGTACAGCATACTAAGGACAGAGATCCTACATGAGGAGTAAGTGCACAGTGACTCCCGTTGTTGACTTAACAAATTGACACTCTTGTTTATGGCCTCAGTAATCACCCTAGGCTCTTGTCATGAGCTGCCAAGGCTATGGAAGCCCCCTGAGTTCACCGACTCTGATCATATTTAGACAAGGCCATGGTCAAAGTGGAAGTTCTCTCCTCCAGTTCTTACTGTGTGGGTCTCCACTTACATCTGAGACATTCAGAGTGATGGGACCATACATCATTGTTTCTGACTTTAAAATGATGAAATGGTTGTGGGGGTCCTTTTCACTCTATCTTTCTTGATTAATGATAACTGGGGTGGGGAGGTATCTGGCACAGCAGTCAAGTTACTACTTTAGATACCTGCATTCCGTGTGGTAGGGTGCACTTAGTCCAGCTACTCTGCTTCTGATCCTGCTGTAGCAGACGAGCACACTGGAGGGCAGCAAGTAATGACACAGGTACTTGAGAATCTGCCACCCACCTCAGAGACCTGAATTTAGTTCCAGTCTCTTGACTTCAGTTTGTCCTAGCCCTGGCTGTTGTGGGAATTTGAGGAGTGCACCAGCAAATGGAAACTAACTAACTATATCTACCTACCTACCTACCTACCTATCTATCTTTATATGTATCATCTCTCCATCCATCTATCTTCCAAGTTAAAAGAAAATAACAAAATTAAAAAAGACTGAGGTCTGTCTTATAATACCAATAAGGAAATTATGTAAAGAAATATTTCTTCCTTAAAAATGGAGGTGGGTTATAGTTAAGAGGGGCAGGAGAAAAGGAATTCAAAGTTACAGTGTTGAAAAGGAGTTGTAATAAAGTTAATTCCAATAATGCTAACATGCTTCACATGTGCCAGGTTGAGAGTTAACTTCATAATGAAGGAATATAACTGCTTATATTCCATAAAAAGCTAGAACCTGGATGTGCTTTGATACCAGGCTTAGCCAGACTTCTGTTCTGAGCTATTACTGGATGTGAGTCCAAGGGGGTGATTAAAAGTAAGGGGTTGATCGAGATAAAGACACTCATTAAGCTAGGAAGAGAGGAGGATTTCCTCAACTGATAAAGAACACATACTTTATAACCCTGCGCACTTGGCACCCCTTCCTTCCAAGATCCCAGATAAGATGCTGACACAGATCTCCACCACTTTTAGTTCCTGAAGCTTAACTGGAGTTGTAACTGGGCAGTAAGGTGTTCTTTAAAACTTAACCTTGCTCATTTTCTCAAGCCTGCCTTTATTGTCCTCAGGCTAGCAAACTTTTTTTAAAACATAAGTTCAAGAATTTTATGGCTTTTTTTTCTCATGCTTTTCATAGTTATTCCTCCTTGGAGCATGGCGGGGGGGTGTCTCTAAGGCAACCTAATAAATATATTGCAACCCCTGTCTCCCTCCTCCTCTTGATCACTCTCCTTAATCCCAAATTCTGGCTATTCAGTATTTCTCTAAAATCACCTCATTGAAGCAAACCAAACACTGACAATACAGTGGGGGAGATGCATGATAGAGGGAGTCTAATAGTCTGTGATTTCAGGAGTACATATTTGTTAATATAATAACACTGTGCATTAATAATGGCAATTGCATCAAATACTGGTTTAATAAAATTTTGGAGAACACCTATACATTTTCCCATATATATTATTACATATGCTATTGAATATTAGAAGTAAAGCATAGAACAGACTTTTCATTATATTGACCATGCTGCATTCTTTTAAACTATTTGAAAAAATGTGAGATGGCATTTAATGCATGTAACACTTCCTTGGCAGAAATCGTACTGCATCTGTAACATCAGAGTAGGAAAGTTAGATAATTTGTTTTCTAAATGCAGTATTTCTTTCAAGCAGTGGAACATAAGAAGATGGTAGATATGGATTCAATAGCATTATAACCATTTTCATTTCATATTCAATGATTTTCCATTAAAATCTTTAGTACATTTTGTCTTTCTACATATTACATCAGTATTTCTAAAAGTGAAAGGATTGAAGGAGGGAGACAAGGAAAGAGGGAACAAGATTATCTTAGAATTGTTCCTATGAAATAAATTGAATCTTTTTAATATTAATATGAATAAATAAATGAATTTAATGTCAATGAAGTTGACAAAATGTTCCAAAAATATATGTACTAATTCATTTCATCATAAGCACATAGCTTGCTGCACCCTGTTAGTTCTCCCTTTTCTAAGGAATTCTTCATTCAAATATCTTTAAAGATTTTATTTTATTTACATTTATTGGAGAGGTAGAGTTACAGACAGAAGGAGAGACAGAGTGAAAGGTGGCCTTTCTGCTGGTTTGCTCCCCAAAAGACAGCAAGGACTGGAGCTTGGCAGATCCAAAGTCAGGTGCCAGATGCTTCTTCCTGGTCTCCCATGCAGGTGCAGGGCCCAAACACTTGGGTCATCCTCCACTGCCCTCCCGGCCCACAGCAGAGAGCTGAACCAGAAGAGGAGCAGATGGGACACAAACCGGCACCCATGTGGGATGCCCATGCCACAGGCAGAGGCTTAACCCACTGCACCACAGCACCAGCCCCTCAAAAATAGTATCTTAAAGACACAAAAGATGAAACAGATTCAAAGGAGAAGTTTTACCATTGCTTCTGGGGAATGATGCAGGAGCATGTTCAGTTTGGCCTGTCTCCTCTCTGGGTTCTCACAGGCAGCTTTGGAGAACAGGGGAAGAAACCTTGAACTCACTGGTCTATGTTAGATAATGAAGGCCATTATGAAGTAATGAAGAAGATTTTGTTTTCACAAGACTCAATGTGAGGAGGAAAAGATTAAGGCATTGAGAAAAGTGCAGTGATACACTAAACCCTGTTCTTTATCAAGACTACTGATCAAATATTTTGGTTGAGCCAACTGGTCAGTTCAGTCACTCAGTGTAGGTGACCTCCAGGACTGTGAATTGCATTGAGTTGACTAGTGATTAAAACTGACCCTGTTGATGAGCTAGTTGAATTAACACAGATAAATCTTAAAAGGTAGAATTGTTTCGCCAGGTAAAATTCTTCACTTCGGATATGCTTTGAAACATGGTCTGTTTCAGTAGGGAACATTTTTGTTGTTGTTTTATTGTCATATAGATATGCAAAGTAAATGCCATCTGGCTGTTTTATGTCTTCCCCAGACACTCAGGTATTTGGGTGACAAATATAGCAAACATCTAGCAGTTGGTGTGAGCAGCCTGAAGCAGGTCTTGTGTTTCAATCTGGAGATCATCCAAACTTTCTGATTTGTGAATAAAGAAACAGTTCTGGTTCTCATTTGCTATCTGGGAGCCATGATTAACTAATGTACGTCTCTTCAGTGTGTTTTGTATGCATGTGTCTGTGGTTTACAACTTTATTTTTTTCATATACACTGAAAAAAGTCTGAAAAGGATCAGGATCAAGTTTTTCTAATTCCCCTCCTTCCCTCCCTCCCTCCCTTCCTTCCTTTCTCTTTCTCTCTCTCTCTTTCTCATTCTGTCTTCTTTAGTTGTCTGTAAAAATATATTTTATCTTTATTGAAGTATAGTTGACCTAATTTAAAATTATTTATTTTCATTTTTGGGGAAAGTTTGAGAAATAGAAAGATTTGAGACACAAAGCCAGAGAGAACTGCTGTTGGCTGGTTAACTCCCCAAATGCCCACAACATCCAAGGCTGAGCCAGGCTGAAGCCAGGATCCAGGAACTCAATCCAGATCTCCCATGTGGGTGGCAGGGATACAACCACTAGAGCCATCATCTGCTGCCTTCCCAAGGTATTTATTATCATAAAGCTCGATTGGAGGCAGAGGTGGGATTTGAAATCAGGGCCTTTAATGTGATGTGAGTACCCCAGGTGGAGTCTCCAAGCTGTGCCAAATGCCTGCTTGGCCTATATTATATAATTTATAACCTCAGTCTTAATTACTATATTTTTTCTCTCTATTTTAAAACATTCTATTTTTAACTTCCTTGTCAAGAGAATGTTTTTCCTAACTAGAGAGGCCTCTTAGCAGTATCTCAGTTGAAGAGCATCTTACTTCAAAAGAGAAATCGTTTTGTTAAGACAATGCTGGGGAAAATATTTTCATTTTCCTTAGCATTCATGCCCCTGCCTAAAATATGAGTATGTGAGTAGATACTACTTATCTTAGAAATGTTAGAATTTCAAAGTGACTTGTTTGACAAAGTGCAGTTTCTAACTTCTCACTATTCAAAATTAGAGACCCCTTCAAATTTTTTATTTTTTTTTAAAGCTTTTCATTTATTTACCTGAGAGGTAGAGTTACAGACAGTGAGAGGGAGAAACAGAGAAAAAGGTCCTCTATCCGTTAGCCCACTCCCCAGTGGCCGCAACAGTCAGAGCTGTGCTGATCCGAAGCCAGGAGCCAGGTGCCTCTTCCCGGTCTCCCACTCGGGTGCAGGGGCCCATCCTCCACCACTCTCCCAGGCTACAGCAGAGAGCCGGACCAGAAGAGGAGCAGCTGGCACTGGAACTGGCACCCACAGGGGATGTCTGCGCCACAGGATTAACCTGTGCCACAGCGCCGCCCCTTTTCTTTCTTTTTTAAAAGATTTTATTTATTTATTTGAAAGAGTAATAGAGAAAGAGACCGAGAGAAAGAAAACTCCCATCTATTACTTCACTCCCCCAATGGCTCCATTGGCTACATCTGGGCTAAGCCAGGAGCCTGGAACTCCATTAAGGTCTAGCACATGGGTAACAGTGGTCCACAGACTTGGGCCATCTTTGCTTTCCCAGGCACATTAGCAGGGCTCTGGATTGAAAGTGGAACAACCAGGGTTCAGACCAGCACTCTGATCTAGAATGTTGGCATCGCAGGTAGTGGCTTATCAAGCTTATCGGGCTCTTTTTAAGGTCAATTTACTGTGAATCATATATTGTTTTTTAAGATTTGTTTATTTATTTGAAAGGCAGAGTTACGGAGAGGTGGAGAAAGATCAATCTTATCTGCTGGTTCATTCCCCAAATGGCCTCAATAGCCAGGGCTGGGCCAGGCTGAAGCCAAGAGCCAGGAGCTTCATATGGGTCTCCTACTTGGGTGACAGAGGGCCCAAGCACTTAAGCCATCTTCCCCTACTTTCCTAGGCCATTAGCAGGGAGCTGGATCAGAAGTAGAACAGCCAGGACTCGAACCAACACCTATAAGGGACGTTGGTGCTGTAGGCAATGGCTTTAACCATTACACCACAGCACCAGCCCTGAGTCATATATTCTTGAATTGGCATATATATTCAAGCCATTCTTTATTGTATCACACAATAGTATGATTCTCAGTGTTATGAGGATTTAGACAAAATAAATGTGAATTTGCTTGAAATATTATAGCTCAAATGGTTAGATTCATGTTTATTTGAATTCCTGTATGTGTGTTACAATATGTGTTTCAAAGAGTTCATAGAAAAATAGAACTAAAAGATTATTGTATTTAAAAAGTTTTTGAAATTGATGCTTAATTTTTCACTTTACATTTTTCACATACATTTTGAAGAACTTATTTATAAGATATATATACTCTCATTTTTTTCATGTTTATAGACATATATGTGTATATAACCCTGATGAATTTCAGAGATCATAGTTATAATGTCACATTTAAAAAAAATTGATTTGAGAGGCAGATAGATGAACAGAGGTCTTCCATCCACTGTCTGATTTCCCAAATTTCCTGCAACAGCTAGGTTTGGACCAGGCCAAAACTGGGAGTTAGGAACTCATCCAGGTCTTCCTTCTGGGTGGCAGGGATCCAACTACTTCATCCATCACCTGCTGTCTCCCAGGGTGAATGTTGGCAGGAAACTGGAATGGGGTGCTGGAGCCATGACGCAAAACCAGGCACTCTGACATTGGATGCAAATGTCTCACTTGGCATCTTCGCTTCCAGGTCAAATACTCTGTCAACATTATCTTTATAAATTTCTAAGCTGTCACAGAGTTTGCAAGCAATTATTTATAATGAATTACCACACCATTTCTAACACCATCCTAGACTTTTGGCTGCCCTTTTGCCAGGTGGATTAAACCAATTTAGCAGTTGGTGTTGAATATGTTCAGTGTTTAAAAACTAATGCTTACAAACAAGGAGTGTGGGGAACCACTTACGTAAGGATGTAGGTGGATGATTACCAATGAAAATTGGGCTGTATTGCTTGGTACCTTTCCTGTAAATGTCATGCATGAAGATCTTGATTGCTTTCCAAAATCCTCAGGTTTAGAGGTTTTGTTGTTGGTATTTTTCAAAGTGCAAAAAGTTCTTCACCATTTTTAAAGTGAAAGAAATGATTGTGAATGATAAATTCTTCCTAATATCCTGAACTCTAGCTTAGTTTAATTTTCCATGACATTCTCTTTGGAACCATTTCTAGATACTTTAGGCATTTTTTGGAATACCAGTAAAGTGGTCTGATTTTTTTATTATATGAAACAATTATTGCATTTTGGAACAAAGTTTCTGGAGTTCAAGTGGATATGTTTTTTTCCTCTCTCTTTCTCCCTCTCCGTCTTTTTGAGGACTTTTTTTCCTGTCTTGTTCATCTGGGCAGCATTTCATTTTTTTTTCTTTTATTTTGACAGGAAGGCTTAGACAGTGAGAGAGAGAGAGACAGAGATAAAGGTCTTTCTTCCGTTGTCTCACCCCCCAAATGGCCGCCACGGCCAGCGCGCTGAGCCAATCTGAAGCCAGGAGCCAGGTACTTCCTCCTGGTTTCCCATGTGGGTGCAGGGGCCCAAGCACCTGGGCCATCCTCCACTGCCTTCCTGGGCTACAGCAGAGAGCTGGACTGGAAGAGGAGCAACCGGGACTAGAACCTGGTGCCCATATGGGATGCTGGCGCTGCAGGCGGAGGATTAACCAATTGATCCACGGTGCCAGCCCTTAGGCAGCATTTTCAAAATGGATCCTACAGTTCTGACTGAGGTATATATTTTAATCTCCCTTTAAGAACTCTTTTCCAGGTATTCCCTTTAAGAACACCATACTCAGGTACTTATTTCTCCAATTCCTCATTCCCATCTCTAGATGTCTGTATTTACTGGCTACCCACGACCTAGCACCTTTCGGTTTGAATATGTACCACCAAGTTTTCCTTTACTATTTATGAATCACATTTACTGTCCAGTTACTTAAGCACAATTACTCAGATCATCTCCTGTTTCCTGAAATTTTGCCTAGTGAACTCCTTGAAAATTATATAGAAATGGCTAGAGTGATTTTGCATGGTCAGTGGGAAGCAGAATTATAAAAACACTCGAATAGAGAGGCCAGCACCGCGGCTCACTAGGCTAATCCTCCGCCTTGCGGCGCCGGCACACTGGGTTCTAGTCCCGGTCGGGGCGTCGGATTCTGTCCTGGTTGCCCCTCTTCCAGGCCAGCTCTCTGCTGTGGCCAGGGAGTGCAGTGGAGGATGGCCCAGGTACTTGGGCCCTGCACCCCATGGGAGACCAGGATAAGTACCTGGTTCCTACCATTGGATCAGCGCTGTGCGCTGCGCTGGCTGTGGCGGCCCTTGGAGGGTGAACCAACGTCAAAAGGAAGCCCTTTCTCTCTGTCTCTCTCTCTCTCTCTCTCTCTCTCTCTCTCTCTCTCACTGTCCACTCTGCCTGTCAAAAAAAATAAAAAAAAAAAAAAACCACATGAATAGAGAGTTAGATTTCTATAGCTGCACTTGGGCCAGGTCAGCCACATTCCAGCCCCACAGGGAGGTACACTGAGAGCTGACTGCATATGCTCAAGTCAGATGATTGCAGGACATATTTCATTTCCTCTCTGCTGTCTGTGATTATCAGCGTAACCAAGTTCAAGGAGCAATAGAAGAGTTCCAGTATTTTTAAAGACTCATTTCAATACTGAGGAGTTGGCTCATGACTTTTACCTTAAATCTCACAATAGATCAGTATATTTAGTTTCAATGAAAATATTTCTTTAGGCAGCTGGTAATGGTTGTTGGCAATTACAACATGTCAATAATTATGAAACTAAAAATCTTGCTTACAAACTGAATGATTTACACCACCATTTTATTTCTTAACATCAATCAGGAATTCAAGGCAGGAGGCAAATTTTGTGCAAAGCATCATGTGTGACTCAACCTTGTACTGGCTGCTTGAGTTAGCATAGAAAACACATTAGATAAAACATTGCTCATTTTGAATACTTTAGGTTAAAAAAAAACTGGGCTGTCTAATTTTGTCACAGCAATGCAATTTTAAGAGCACAATAATGGATAGGACTACAAATGAAAAAGTTAATCTTTAGAAATTTCATGGAATAGCAATGAATAGTCAAAATACAAGAAAAAGCAAAAATAGAGTTCATCACTCTAAAAATTTTTTCATTAAGAATAATTGTTATTCACTGAATTGGGCTAAAATCTTTGTTCAAAATTGTGTTGGGAATGGAATACAGAAATTATTAAAGTCTAGTAAGGTAGGTATGTATATGAATAATTACCAAAATGATGTATGTTATAATGTATGTATATATAATTCTTCTTGAGAATGTTTGGGGTGAACTCTTGGAGGAGGTGATATTCAAACTGCACTGGTAAGTAGGCATGAGATTATTCTAGACAACTGAAGCAATTTTTATAAAAATATATTTGGGAAAATTGAAGATGACTATGGATGTCTTGAAAGCTATACATTTATCAGCTGAAACATAGACTGTACAGAAATTAGAGATTTCCAAGACCTGAAATGCCTTTTCTGTCTAAATCCTTCAACTATTGGATCAATTAATGATAGTGGATGTTTCATTTCATTATTTAAGTGACTGCTTTGTTAGCTGCTGTGTTGTGTTACTTTTTCTTTATTATATTTTCCAAAATCAGATGGTCTCATGACTAAAGAGACACATATAAGTGAGAAGAAGCATATTGAAAACTCATTCCTAAAAATGATATGTGTAAAGTTTAAATTTCCCATAGTAATCGGTTACACATACCAGGACAGAGTTTTAGATGTAAGAGGACCCTGCACTCAAGAGATGTGGAAAGTAATATCTAAAAACAATATGTAAATAAAAGGATCTGCCAGGTCAACTGGGCTGATTAAGAGGCAGAAGAGAAAATTAATTTCAGTTCTCTCAACCTTGGTTATCTTAATAGCTTAGGGTCAAGGTCATTGATGGTTAAAGGAGCAGGGCTACCAGGAAGGTTCCCAGACTTGTGGTGAGATAGTTCCTTTCCATCATCTGTTTCATTCCCTAGATTCCCTATTCCCTATGATAGAAGCTCGGGTGATAAGTTCAGGAAGAGACAACCTCGGTTCCAGGAATGTCAGGGCACACTGCTCTATCTGCAGCTGCTACTTCTTTGGGAAAATAATAATTTAGATACTTAGATGGAAATAAAACTCTAAATTGTAGAAAGGCAGAAAATGATGATGATATAGTCTTTTGTTGATTTTCAGGTGGTTAATTATCAGTGGAATTATGGTAATTTGTCTTTTGCCTATTCAGAAATTTTCCAGTTCCAATTTTTAGAAGTTGAAATCAGAAATGCTTTCTGGAGTAGAAAATGGAGGAAAAGAGGGCAAATAATTATTAGAGGTACACAGAAAAAAGATTTAGGAAATCCACCAGTGTTGTTACACAAATATTAAACATAAAACTTTGTTAGATATCAGAAACCAAGCATTGAACGTTTATTTTAATTCTTATATAAATAACTAGAAAATTTAGTGTGACACTAATAGTCTACCATAATTTCACTTGCCCAGAAAAATGCTGGGCAATTGTGATATCACTATATACTGATGAACTCTCTTGGTCTGGCAGAATCCTTGCCCTTGGGCAAGGGTGCGAAAAAACTGACTAAAGGGGCCGGCACTGTGCAACAGCAGGTTAAAGCCCCAGCCTGCAGCACCAGCATCCAGTAGGCACTAAATCAAGTCACGGCAGTTCTTCTTCCAATCCAGCTCTCTGCTGTGGTATGGGAAAGCAGTAGAAGGTGGCCCAAGCCTTTTGGCCCCTGCAACCTCACGGGAGACCCAGAAGAAGCTCCTGGCTTCCGATAGGTGCAGCTCCGGCTGTTGTGGCCATTTGGGGAGTGAACCATCAGGTGGAAGATCTCTCTCTCTCTCTCTCTCTCTTTCTCTTCTCTTCTTCTTTCTTTCTTCTTTTCTTCTCCTTCTCCTCCTCTCCTCCTCCTCTCCTCCTTCTCTCTTTTCCCCCTCCTCTTCTCTTCTTCCCTTCTCTTCTTCTCTTCTCACTTTCTCACTTTCTCTCTCTCTCTCTCTTTCTGCCTCTCTCTGTAACACTGTCTTACAAATAAATACATCTTTAAAAAAAGATGAGCTGAAACAGTGATCTCTAAACAAGGTGCCAATGCAAGGGCCTTCCTTGCCCAAGCTTCAGGCAAGTTCTGCCTTTGAGACATGATGCATGTAGACATAAGGAGTTTGAGAAATGATGGGACATTCAGTTGAAATGTGTGAGAGGAAACTGGAAATATCAGCCTGGAAATCAGAGGTAAGTATGTAAATTTAGCAATCTTATTTTAGAGTTGAAAATGGAAGACTAGAGATTAGATGAGATTTCCATGGAAGGGAATTTGATTTGAAAAAGGATATTGATTGAGGTTTGAACAAAAGAAATATCAGCACACATATTATTTAGTGATTTAGATAATTATGACAGTTACAGTATTTTGAGCCACTAGTATGCGCCGGACAATTTTGTGGATTAACTCACCTTCACAATCCTTTAAAGTAAGGGATTTTATTCTCCCTATTTTACAGATGAAGGTATAGCTCAATGACTTGACTTACATTTGTTTTTGGTAAAACAAGAAAGCAACTGTGGCAAAAGAAAAAAAAAACATGCTCACTTTTACTGTACTGCCATACAATTAGTTCTTATTTGCACACAAGCCTCCCAAGAGGAGTCTAAATTTCTGCCTTGGGTACAGAAATATGTAGTGGCTTACCCAGAGTCCAGGAAGTATTAAATGTCTGTTTGGAAATTAATTTTTGCTCAAACCACACAAAATTGTTGACATTTATTTAGAAACATGAAAAACAGATGTACCCAGTTCTGTGTAGGTGGCAGTTCTGTGTAGGTGGATGAGCAAAATTCTCTTTCAGCGTTTTTCTATCTCTGAGTTGCTATTTAACTCAAGGGACATCATCAGACTGCAGACAAAAGATGCCTGTCTAGGTGCTTAGAGATATTTGTTGAATCACCAACTGACTCATGGAGTTCCTAATGTTTACCATTGCTGAACAGATTTTGCATAAATATAGTTATTTGTACAGTCCCTCAAGATGATGTGCACTCCTTCTGATAATACATGATAATTGATATTCTTTTAGATGTGGTTTACATGAACATTAGACTAGAAAATACTACAGAACAAACTCTTCCTTTCTCAGGGACTACATTTTAAGAACAAAAATTACTATTTGCAACAAATACTTACACTTAGGTCATTTTGGAAATACATACAAGGTGACCTCAAAATTTGTGGAAAATGGAATTAACATGAATTTATTTTGGTGCAAAAAAGTTGGAAATGCAATTATAACTTTTTGTAATACCCATTTCCATGACTGTTTTGAATTATTCTTGTACAGTTGTTCTCTGTCTAGCCAAAGAACTTATGAGATAATTTAAGAGCCTTATAAGGTAAGGGATTTTAATGAATTAAAGTTAGATGACATTCTACAGTCTTTGCATTCTTTGTCCTGTATTCTATGACATACTTTACTTATGCTATAAATACATGTTCATTTCTCTTAGTCCATTTGTTCTATTATAACAGATTTTGTGGTTTTGCAAGACCAGAAATTTTTTTCTCAATGTTCTGGAAATTGGAAATTTCAAGATTAAGGCATTAGTGTCCACTGAAGGCTACTGTCTACTTCCAAGATGGCACTTTGTTCCTGGATACTCACATCACAGATGGTAGCAGGTTAAGAGAGAACTCCTTTCAATCTGGGTCCCTTTTAAGAGAGTACTAACAATATTGATGGCGGCTGAATTCTTGTGATAGAATCACCTCCCAAAGTCATATTATTCTTACTAATACTGTTCCATTGGGAGTTAAGTTTCAACATGAATTTTGGAGGGAATATCATCATTCATACCATGGCAGCATCATAGGACAATTTTTGAAATTGTTGGTGACTTGAATTTGTAAATGTATTAATCATTCAGGATGGGCTTATGTTATGCTAGAAAAATGAAAAAGAAGTTTTACTTCTAAAGGCATAAAACTGCCATGGTATATTTCTTAGTCAAGGGACATCTATAATAGGTTGTTTGGAGCTCTGATCCATGCATTTTACATTTCAGATCCAGGATCAAGGAGTTTCTATTATCTGCAGCCATGCTAATGCAGTGGTTATGAGAAAAGAACTGGGCAAATTACATATTACCTGCTAAAACATCATCTATCCACAGGTAGCACCCATCAATTCTAATAATACTCCACTGGACAGTGCAAGTTCATGGCCTAATAAATGTAATTCCACTATGTTCCCAGAAGGGGAAATATAAAACATAAATATTTGGTGATTTGTGCTGATGAATAGTGTATTAACCCTACTAATTGTGTGTTTAAAGAGGTAAATGTGGGATTTAGATTTATTATTTTTTAAGATTTATTTAAAAGGCAGAGTTACAGAGAGGGGTGGGGGGAGAGGTCTTCCTTCTGTTGTTTTACTCCCCAAATGGCCGCAATGACTGGAGCTGGGCCAATCCAAAGTCAGGAGCCTGGATCTTCTTCCAGGTCTCCCATGAGGTGCAGGGGCCCAAGAACTTGGGTATCTTCTACTGCTTTCCTAGGCCATAGCAGAGAGCTGGGTCAGAGGTAGAGCAGCCGGGACTTGAACTGGCACCCATATGGGATGCTGGCACTGCAGGCAGCAGCTTTATCCACTATACTGTAGCACTGGCACAGCGATTTAGATTTAGATATTAATGGATTGCCTTCGCAGCTTTTAAAAGTAGTCATAGTCTTATGAACATATTAATCCCTTTGTTTAAGCATTTTAATGGTATTTTATTATTTTTAAACTGCTTCACTTTGTTCAAGAAGCTCATTATTTTTCAGTGTAGTCTTCCTTACTGTCTGATATAAGAAGTGGAATGCATGATGTTAACAGTAATTTTTCTGTGATAATCAGAGATCTTGTGTCAACTTGGACTATAAAGCTCACCATTATTCTTGGTACATTTTTAATAATTTTTTTTGCAGATTTTATAATCCAAGAAAACATTGATTTCCACTTGTTAAAAAGCCAAAACAAGTGGTTGAGGGCTTACTGTATTGAATCTTTAAACCAGGTAAAGATCAGATAAAGAGCCATCAACTGATCTCCCTGGAAAGAGGCCACGCTGATTTGAAAGGTGATGCTGTGGGTATTTATTCATATAGTAGAGACTGAGCTCATTAAAATTGTGAGGTTGATGAGATGTTACAATATATCTTGAGCACTGACCTCCACGATAAAAGGGTGAATGGCGTAATCACTCTTCAGACCTGTAATTTTGGGCACTCTATATTAAAATGATTTTCTGATTCATTTATTTTAGCTTGAGGCTGTGTTCCTGATGTTTGTATCATTTGATTTCTAAGTGCGATAATGAATGGCATCTGAATTCCTTTCTTAGCATTAATATAAAAATTGTTTTTCATTGTGACTTTCAGCTGTGAACTTAAAGCAGAACAAACTTGGAAAGTTTTTTAAAAACACACAAAGCAACAAGTCAACAGATGAGTGGATTTTGAGTCAAATCAAAAAATCTGAATTGACCAGAATGACTAAGTTTCTCTTTCACCAACAGCCATCTCACAATTAGATTTTATTAATTAAATGGCTTGATTTTTCAGTCTATCACTTTTATTTAATATTTATGTATTTCATTTTATTCTTTATTAAATGTTTATTCTGTCTTGTGATATATAGCACAAGTATATGTTATATATAATTTATATATAAATATTATATATGTGTGTGTATATATACATAATATATAAAATCTCTAGTAGTTCTGAGGGTGTATCTTACCCTGTGGCATGCTGGTAAGCTGTAACTGGCCTGGGTTCTCCTTCTTGAAGCCTGATGGTCCCCTAGTGAGGGAGACAACCATCACACACATTTGTTTGAAGTTGCTTTCTCACTAGGTGCTATGAACTAGAGAAGCACTGGATAATTACAGCATATAACAGGGAGATTTGACCAGAGTTGACCTCCCGGGGATGAAGTAGGCTGGTTAGAAATATGTTCCCTAAAAAGCAAAGCATAATGACCAGAGACCTGAAGGATAAGGGTAAACTAAAAAGGGGTCAAAGTCAAAGTGTTCTGGCCAGGGGACAGCTTGTGCAAAGCCTGTGAAAGGCCAGAGTGAAGAGTAAATGAGAGTAAAGGATTTTGCTGCAGAGGATGGAGAGGGCAGCCTCAGGCAAATGCAGGCCCTCAGATGTTTTTTCATTATCCTAGGAGCAAGTGGAAGCCTGTGAAAGTGTGTAAGCAAAGGGAAAATGTTATCTTGCTTGAGTTCTTAGGAGGATCAGAGCTCTTTGAGAGTGAACCAGGAGATCAGGACAGAGAATACTGCTGCACGGAGGCTGCAGATGATGATCTGGACCCAGAGAATTCAGTCAGTGGATGTATTTTAGTGATTGTTAGGAAATAAAATTAATATGGTGATGAATTGAAAACAGAAATTGCATATCTATCACAAAATTTTCTGTTGTCTGTTCTGCAACCTGACTCTGGAGTTAATGCCTAGCTGTGGAAACAAAGGAAAAATTTTAAAATACCATTTATGTAAAATGCTGTCATACATTAAAAAAGGTAAATAATTTTTTGTTACATTCAGTTTTATCAATGCTTTAGTATTAATATTTCTTCAAATATTTAGGTATTTATGTGAAATAAAGAATGACAGGGATGGATGGGGGGAGAGAAAGGGAGAGGAAGAGGGAGAGAGAGGTGACTTTCTTTCACTGGTTCACTATAGATGGCCACAACAGCCAGGTCTGGGTCAGGCCAAAACTAGGATCCAGGAACTCCACTTAAGTCTCCCACATGGGTGACAGGGGCACAAGTACTTGGTCCATCTTCCACTGCTTTCCCAGTCACACTAGCAGGAAGCTGGAGTAGCTGGGACTTGAGTTGGCACTCCCATATGGGATGCCAGCCTCCCATGTGACTGCTTAACCTGCTGTGCCACAGTGCAGGCCCAATATTAACATTTTGACTAAGAATTGTACTTTGTAACTGACACTAGCAAATTCTGGTGCCTTTGTTGAGAAAGAGTCAACTTCTGACTGGTGGTTTGGTTTAATTGTTAGAATTTTTCCTCTTAGCCTGAGACTCCGGCATTTCTAGAAAATATGACCTTCATACAGGCTTGTTTAAAAATCTACTGAAGTGAAATTTTATTCTATTACTCAAGTGTGGATTAGATAACAAATCATGTTGTAATAATGTGGAAAGAGAGTTACATCAAGTTTGGGCCCATAAAAGAGAAATTGCTTCTCTTAGATAATGCGAATGTGTACAGATAGCTGGCTCCATGTGACAGGTTGGCCTAATGCCATTTCAAGTTGTTGGTGCTAGATGAGCATGTTTTGTTTTTATAATATTCATCACTCTTCTGACTCATGTTCAAGGACTTTCCTAAGTCACAGAATTAACTTTCCAGAAAGAGCAACTTATTCTGATACAAAAATTTTCTGCTAAAAAGTTGAGCAGATCCTTCCTTTCTTCCCTTCTTCCCTCCCTTCTGTCCTCTTTATCTCATTCCTTTGTTTATTCTTCCCTTCTCCCATTTTTCCTTTTGCTTCCTGTTTTGAAGAGCTACCACTTTTCTTGGCAAGGGCTCTCCTGGTAATGATTATTTCACATCCATATCATTTAACTTTGCTAATACACCCATTAATTTTCAGACTGTGTCCAAAGTCTAGACCTCACAACCTCCACCTAACTGCTTTAGGCCATTTTCCATCCTGTGAATGAATAAATGCAGTTACCTTCTGAGGACTCCCCAGGCTTTTACCTTTGCCCCAGGGTTATATTCCTCCCACAGCCAATAGAGAGCCTTTACAATACAACTCATATCATAACACTCCTGTAAGTAAATAGGCCTGTACCTACCCATCTAAAAGTAAAGGCCAGGTCTTTATCATGATGCTCACATCCGTGTGTGATCTGCACTTCTGCTTTCCCTCTGGCCGTAGCCCCTGCTCCTGTACTCTCAGCCACTCATGTGCCTCCCTGTTTTCTCTGACATTGCAAGCATCCTCTACCTTAAGACCTCTTCAGTTGCTGGGTCCAATGCTTGGCTGCTTTTCTGCCAGATACGTCTTCATTTGTCCCTTCATGCATTCAGGGAACTGTTCAATGGAAGTTTGATCAGGGAAATCTCTGTTCACCATCTTATCTCAAATAGCACCTCTCATATCATTCTCAGTTAACTTCTTCCTGCCTTAACTGTTATTTGTTGTATACATTATTTTCCGTGTGTGTGTGTGTGTGTGTGTGTATGTATGTTTACTTGTTTATTCTGTTTCTCCTTCCGCTGGAATGTAAGCTCTGTGACAGTTGGGACTTAAACTTTTCATTCAGCTCAATATCTACAGCACTTTTAATAGTGTCCAATAACTACCAGGTACTCAGCTGAGTTGGTGTAAGGAATGAATATTGTGAGAATTGGTGTTTTCTAGAAGCACGGAAAAGTGCCTCTAAGAGCCTCCAGCAGGGATATATTCCTGCCAACACCTTGATTTTAGGATTTCTTAATCTATAAAACATTTGAGTTATTTTAAATATGATATATGTAATTTTTTTGGATTAATAAAATTTTAAGTTACTTTTTTGGGGAGAGAGCTTAGCAGTTAAGATGCCAATTAAGACATTCACATCTCATATCAGAATGGCTGGGTTTGGTACCTAGCTCTAACTCCTGGTTACAGTTTCCTGGGTATAGACCCTGGGAGGCAGCAGCACTGGCTCAAGCAATTGGCCCTCTGCCACCCACGTGAGAGTCCGGCATTGTATTCTCAGATCATAGCTTTGGCCCATCCTGGCTCAGTCCCTGCCATTGAGGGCATTTGGGGAGTGAATCAGCAGATGGAAGCCCCCAACCCACCACTGTCTCCTGCCTCTAAAATGAGTAAATACAAATTAAAAATAAGACTCACATGCTTTTTAATAAGGAAAAACATACTTAAATTTATTTTTTTATTTTAAGGAATTTATTAATACAATAGGTTCTCACAGGGTTGCAGCAAATGCATAATAATTACTACAACACAATTCTCATCAGTTCTCTTGATAATATGATAATACAAAGAGATCAGATTTGATGTAGTTCATAGATACAATTCTAAGAATATAATGATACTTTCCCTATCATAAAACTGATACACTTCTTTGAGCTAAGACTCATCACATTCTTTTCAACTATCTATGCATTGGAACTGGCACGTCTGTAGTCATTCATATTATTTACTAAATACTTATTGTTTTTCTTTGGGGTATCTGGCAGAATTGCTTGTTTAGGCCATCTGGAAGTTATCTGTGGATATGCAGCTATCTATGCATTGGAACTGGCATGTCTGTAGTCATTCATATTATTTACTAAATATTTATGGTTTTTCTTTGGGGTATCTGGCAGAATTGCTTGTTTATGGCCATCTGGAAGTTATATCTGGGTATGTAACTTTCTCCGAAAGATGAGTATTGAGTATGAATAACATCTGTATCTCTAGAGCAATCTCTATGCACCTTTATAAAACTTACCCTACCCCTGTTTGTATTGTTTTCATGAGTAGATGATGTGATGTAATCTCCATGATCCTGGCTTCCTGAGAAAATATAGAATGCATTCTCTTGCCAATACCAGTGTACAGATATGTAGTGTGAATGAGAAATAATTAATTCTGGGTGCTGATTTTTTATAGGCTATTATGTTAAAACAACAAAATCTGTATTAGAATATTCTAACACTCTTAAACTTTATTAAGGACTCCCAAAGAGTTTTTGATCATGGGAATTGTATTTACCAATATTTATGCTAATAATTAAAGCATTTTAAAATAATTTTTAAAACTAATAATAAAAACATTTCATTTTCTCATATAATGTTTTTATGAAGACAACTATATTTTCTAAAAACATAGTTTCATGAGAATAGTGTTTTAACACACATTTAAATACTTTTGATGTTTAGCTCTAGGTGAAAGTATTTTAAAAGTTTGTTGAAATGAAATTGTTATTTTGGTACAAAATTTTTGTTTTTCCATAATATGGATTTTCTCAAACTTTTGAAGACCTCTTGTATGAATGAATTTTATTTTTTGTACCAGAATAAATTCTTTTATTTCGTTCTCCCATGAACTTTTTGAAATACCATTGTAGAAAAGAGCTATGTTCTCATACCTGATTCTAGGACATTAAATTATTGCAAATTGCTGTTGTTGAAATATATGTAAAAGATTCAGCCTTGTGTTGCTACATAGTTGATAATGAAGAAAAAAGATTAATACCTTTTTAAGATAATAATGAATATTCTCCTTTTAAACTACACTAAAACTGCAAGTGTTAATTTCTTTTTTTTTTTAAAGATTTCTTTATTTATTTGAAAGGCAGAGGGAGAGATGGAGAGAGAGATCTTCCATCCTCTAGTTCACTGCCCAAGTGGTGATAACAGCTGGAGCTAAGCCAGTCTGAAACCAACATCCAGGAGTTTCTTTCAGGTCTCCCACATGGATGCAGAGGCCCAAGGTCTTGGGCCATCCTCAGCTGCTTTCCGAGGCACATTAGCAGAGAGCTGGATCAGAAGTGAAGCAGCCAGAACTCAAAGTGGTGCCTAGACGGTATGGTGGTGTTGCAGGGGGAAGCTTTATCTGCTATGCCATAACACCAGCCCAAAAGTATTAATTTCATAAAATTTAGTTGCAGTGAAGAATCTGGAATGACATAAATGAGCTTTCACATTGTTACATCGAATCCATTGGTCCTGCACTTTAAACGGTTATATGCATGATCCTGTGGTTATTTGGAAAAAATGTGCTTGAGTTTTGCAGATCTTCCAAATGCAACACATTTTCTACAATATTAAAAAGCAAACATTCTTTAATATTACTGCCAGTCTCACTAGAGAAAGTTATTTCTATTAAGAAGTTGTTATGACACTTTTGCCAGAAACAGGTTTTCCAAAATTTTAACGTTCATTTGAATATTCAAATTTTATCATTGAAAACACTGTTCATGCTTTTCCTTGAAATTTGCCTTGAAATGATGAAACTCACTTTGTTCATTTTCAAGAAATACTCAGTTCTGCAAAATATCCAAAATATCCTGGGTAGATTGTTTGTTGATTATTCTTTTAATTGAGAACGGGTGTTTACTGAAAGGAGCAGGCAGTTCAGTTTACAACACAGTCACACAAGTTCTCTGCCGCCAGATGGCTATCATGAGAAGCATCTCCTGAAGTGATGTTCAAGGATCATGAATTCTTGGAATTCACACTTTTTGGTAATCCCTTCTCTTTGATTATGGATTGGACCTAGTGACCTGCTAACAAATAGAAATATGCCAAAAAAAAAAAAAAAAAAAAAAAAAAAAGAGGAGCTGTCATTTCTGGGAATAGGTCATAAAAGGCTGTGAACTGTATGCTGCTGGACTCTCTCTGGCTCTTCTCTCTTAAGTGCCTGGAGAAGGGAGGGCAATCTGGCTCCGAGTGGAGAGGGGTCTCCAGCCAATAACCAGCAGAAAACTGAGGTCCTCGGTCCAGAAACGCTCAAGGAGCAGAATCCTGCCAGCAGTCACATGAGGGAGGTTCAAAGTGGATCCCTTCCCAGTTGGGCCTTAAGATATCTGTGACCCCAGTTAACACCTGAGGGTAGCCTTGTAAGGACCCAGGCCAGCTAGACGGTGCATAGATTCCTGGCCCCCAGATAATAGATGTATTTGCTATAATCTCAGATTTTGGGGTGATTGGTTACATGGCAAAAGGTAACTAATATAACCCTCTAATATAATTTTCGTTGCCTAGTATAACAAAATTTGTATGCAATGGTTAAGACAATAATATATTTTTATTGCTTCATCAAAGAAACTCTCAAGTGAAATGAGGACATCTTGGGTCTGCTGCCTTGACTTATTCTAAGGCACCAGTGGTTAACCCACCATTGTATTTGTATTGTCAGTATAAATGCCAACATAGTGACAGAACACATGCCAGTGTGGTAAAAATAGCCAAATAGTGAAAAGATGACTAATAATGACCCCAGAATTGCTTTGATTTTACAGACTGGTTGTAAAACATCTAGGGACCCCATGTGTCCAATGGGTCACACTTTCAGAACCTCTGATTTAAATGGTCCCAATTATTACATCAGATGAATTGTTACTTTGCTATCCCCCATATATATTTTACAACATATTAAAGTTGCCCTAAGAAAAGGTATTGGACTGTCCCCTTTGTATAAAAAGTGGGAAAAAAAAGGGTTTCTGAAGTTCAGAAATTCTTTCTATAAAGTATATGCACATGATCAACTTTGCTCAGTAATTCATGTCTTTTGAAATGTTGCTTCACTTCAATATACACTGTCTGCTAGTCCAAGATCACAAATTCAGTTCTGATTCTCACAGTAACGAGCTTCTGCTTGTTATATGCAATTTTAATGATAAAAAATACAAGTGTTAGTCCGAGCAGTTAAGATGCTGCTTGGGACACTCGCATCCTGCATCAGAGAGCCTAGGTTCAATACCCAACTCCATCTCCTAATTCTAGCCACCTGCCAGTGTGTACCCTGGGAGGCAGCACTGATGGCTCAAGTACCTGAATCCCTGCCATCCTCAAGGGAGACCTGGATTTAACTCCTGGTTCCTGCCTTTGGCCCAGCTGTTGAGGACATCTGAGGAATAAAGCAGTGGATGAGTGGTCTCCCTCCCTCCCCCCTCCCTCTCCCTCTCTCCCCCTCTCTCCCCCTCTCTCACTCTCCCTCCCCCCCTCCCTCCCCCTCTCTCTCTCTCCCTCCCTCCCTCCCTCTCTCTCTCTCCCTCCCTCCCTCCCTCTCTCTCTCTCTTCCTTTCCCTCTCCCTCTCCCTCCCTTCTTCTAAAATTAAAGAGCCTAAATAAGATGTTGTTACTGTGTATTGTCTATGTTCATGTATATGTACAATTCTTTCTGTGACTTCTAGAAACAAGAGTCTATACCATTAGTAATTTACTAATGTCAGTTCTATCGTGAATAATACTCAGTTAAAGATTATATAATATCAGCCGGTGCTATGGCATACTTGGATAATCCTCCGCCTGCGGCGCCAGCATCACAGGTTCTAGTCCCAGTTGAGGCGCCGGGTACTAGCCCTGGTTGCTCCTCTTCCAGTCCAGCTCTCTGCTGTGGCCTGGGAGGGCAGCGGAGGATGGCCCCTGCACCTGCACTAGAGATCAGGAGAAGTACCCCGCTCCTGGCTTCGGATCGGCGCAGCGCCGGCTGTAGCGGCCATTAAGGGAGTGAACCAATGGAAGGAAGACCTTTCTCTCTCTCTCTCTCTCTCTCTCTGTGTGTGTGTCTAACTCTGGCCCCAAAAAATTATATAATATATAAAAAATCATAGCTAGTTTCATGTATCTTCTTCTTTTCAGGTCCTTGAAATTTGTGGAGGCAGATGTTAAAAAGATTTTTAAAAATGGGCAATTTCAAACCTATAACTTGTAAAATTTCTAAGTGTAGTCGTGGGTAAATGGATCGCCTGTGAAAACTGATTTTGTTTTGAAGAGTCATGACTTGACATTACAAAGGCAGCAGTATTCAACTATCTAAAATATTGAAAAATTTAAAGCTTTCTTACCATGGTCTAATTTTGTTTGTTAATTATGTTACATAAAGTTACAGTAAAGTGTTTTATCAGTTTGCTTATTGCATACTATCCTATGTATTAAGTGGGTTTTTAATTTCCTATGTGTGCACTTCAGCAGTTATCAAGCAAAAGGATAACACAGTAAGAAACACACCAGAATTATTGTCATATTTATAAATAATAAAAATGACATGTTTCAAGTCCCTGAAGATTGATTTTGTTTTATTAAACATGGATTCACAGATGTTACAATGCAGTCATCACTAGTTTAAAACCCAGATGGCATCCCCATGTGCTTCCTGCTCCAGTGCATGCGCTGATTGACTGCCTTACCTGGGCTGTCTCTGCCGCTGATCCTTGTAGCCTTGGCTGAGCTGATTATTTGCAGCCGGCATTCACATGCTTCTGGTCAAAACGAACATGCTGGACATGTCTCCAACAGTTTATTTTAGGAATATTTCTCATTATTTCTCTACTTCCATTTCCATCATAGAATCAATGAAACTACTAAAAATCATAATGCAAAAATATTAAAATAGCCAAATATTTTCTGTGACTGTTCTACTCCTTTTGCACTCTTACAACTATAGGACACAAGACAAAATTTGTTTTTAAAAATGAAAGGGCTTTCAAATGATAAGACACAGCATGATCTTTGGAGACTGCTGTCTTTTGGGTGCCATAAATGGAAATAACTAGTTACATGCACATTGATGTCATTTTATCTTCAATGGTCAAGGATCCCAACTATTAAAAGCTGGGTTCCAGGCTATTTCTACTTTCATTTCTTAATGATAAAACTCTGTAAATGCACTTGGTACTTAATGTCAGATGAAATGGTGCCGGACAAATTTCCTTCCCCAAAGAGCCTTCAAGCTGAAAGTGAGAAAACAGTGCAGGAGGGAGATTGAGGGAAGACTATGGACTGATTCAGGGTTATAAACCTGGCCTTGCTTGTCCGGGTAGGTAGATTGCAAGCAGAATATAAAAGCTGAAAAATGATTGCGTTGGGAAGCTGTTTGATGAAATCAATAACTGAAAGCAAGGAGAGGCATTGGAAGATTTTGGCCTTTTGTAAGATAGATCTATACCATCAGCGGTGATTTCCTTGACATCATGTTCACCTGGCTGTTCAGCATCACCTGTTACTCATCAAGCTGTAATCCAAAGGTTCTCAAGCTTCACCAGTAGGGGCGGGGGGTTGGGGTGGGGTTGGGGGGGGGGGATGGCTAGCACCTTGGCGAATGGGTAAAGCCGCTGCCTGCAGTGCCGCCATCCAATATGGGCACCAATTCGAGTCACGGCTGCTGCTCTTCCGATCAAGCTCTCTGCTACGGCCTGGGAAAGCAGAAGATGACCCAAGTCCTTCCACCCCTGTATCCACGTGAGAGATCCGGAAGAGGCTCTGGCTTCAGATCAGCACAGCTCCGGCATTAGCGGCCAAATGGGGAGTGAACCATAGGAAGGAAGATTCATTCATTCATTCATTCATTCTCTCTCTGCCTTTCAGATAAATAAATATTTTTTTTTAAAAATCACCAGGGGTGCTAGTCAAAATGCAGATTGCTGGTCCACATGTCAAAACTGCTGACTCAGTAGGTCTAGGGTCTGAATTCAGATTTCTAACCAAGTTCTCAGGAACCACCATTTGAGAACCTCTATTCTAAACCAGTGTCTTCTATTTGCCTGTCATGTGAACTCAGGCTTGTGGACATTTCTCACACCTGCAAAAATTCAACAAAAGAAACTATTAAGAAATTGAAAGATAAACCATAGGCCAGAGAATTCTGTACAGTGAATGTGATCAATGGAGATTTGCTTAGAAAACATATAATTAGTACTGTCATATCATCACAATTCATAAAAGGGAAAGAAGATGAAGATATGTTCAGATTTCAAAAATAAGGAAAATTAACTTAGTATACATACATCAGCGCAATAAAAGTCTTTCTCACTAGATTGGTATAAAGTAATGTTGGAGTTATGCAGAAATTCCTTGGGTCTATTGGTTGGAGGGTAACAGTTAAATTTCTTGGCAGAGAATTTTGAAATATCTAGTAATAATAACTTACTAAGTCTACTGCTAAGCGTATACTTCAGGATATCTCTTCTTTCTCTCTCTTTTTTTAAGAGATTTATTTATTTAATTTCTTTGAAAGGCAGAGCTACAGAGAGGCAGAGAGAGAGAGGTCTTCCATCCACTGGTTTACTCCACAAATGGCTGCAATGGCCAGAGCTGTGAGGATCTGAAGCCATGAGCCTAGAGCTTCTTCCTGGTCTCCCATGAGTGTGCAGGGGCCCAAGGACTTTTGCCATTTTCTACTGCTTTTCCAGGCCACAGCAGGGAGCTGGATCAGAAGTAGAGCAGCCTGACTCTAACCACTGCCCATATGGAATGCTGGCACTGCAAGTGGCAGCTTTACCCGTTGTGCCACAGTGCAGGCCCCCCAGAATATCTTTTCAACAGACACACAAAGTATGTGTGAGGATGCTCAGGGCAACATTGTTTGTAATCATCAAGCATTGGAAATTTACCAGATATTTTCAATAGCTTATTTTAGAGTTGATTTGTAGCTTATTTTATTTACTTTGGGAGACTACTTATGTTTTAATGTCTGCTCACATCTTAATCTTTTTACAGTTAAGCATTACCATGTATTAATGTGATACTTAATAAAGCATAGACATTTACATTAATAGAGCAAAAATATGTTCATATACAAGAACTAATTTAACTCTTTTGTATTGACTTTTTCAACAGAGCAGCTCCTATATGGTAAGCATGGTTTTAGGTTATACAGATAAAAATTAATAAGGTGTTAAGATCAGAATAAAAATGTAAAATCCCAAAGAGTTTTATAGAATACAAAATTCTGTGGTAGGCACAAAAAAAAAACCAGGTATATGGAATTTTCATAGAATACCATTTATTTATTTTTTTAATTTTTTTACAGGCAGAGTGGACAGTGAGAGAGAGAGACAGAGAGAAAGGTCTTCCTTTGCCATTGGTTCACCCTCCAATGGCCGCTGCGGTGGATGCACTGCGCTGATCTGAAGGCAGGAGCCAGGTGCTTCTCCTGGTCTCCCATGGGGTGCAGGGCCCAAGCACTTGGGCCATCCTCCACTGCCTTCCTGGGGCACAACAGAGAGCTGGCCTGGAAGAGGGGCAACCGGGACAGAATCCGGCACCCTGACCGGGACTAGAACCCAGTGTGCTGGCACCACAAGGTGGAGGATTAGCCTATTGAGCCGCGGCGCCAGCCCATAGGATACCATTTGACATTAATAAAGCAGGATAAATCTAAATTGCCTAGCACTGATTTTGTGGACACTTTGCATACTTTATCTCATTTAAATCTTACAGAAGAGTAGATTGCATTGTCATTGTTTTTCATAAGTGGGTATTTAGTTCAGCACAACTGAACTTGAAGTTCACAGCCTATTGTAGCAGACCAAGTTCCACCCCAGGAGAGAGCATTTGGCCTAGCAGATAGGATGCTGCTTGGGACACTTCCATCCTGTACAGAGTGCCTGGCATCAGGTCCCCGCCCCAATCCTGATTTCAGCATTCCTGCTAATGCCCATGCTGGGAGGCAGCAAGTGATGGCTCAGGAGGTTGGGTCCCTGCCATCCATGTTGCAGACTTGGATTGAATCCCTGGTTCCCTTCTTCAGCCTGGCCTAGCCCCTGTTTATTGCAGAAATTTGGGGCATGAAGAAGTAGAAGGAAGAACCCATGCTTGCAAGCTCGCTCTCTCTCTCTTTCTCTTCTCTCTTTATCCCTTCTCTCTCTCTCTCTCTCCTCATCCTTGTTTTTCAAATTCATAAACAATAAAAAGACTATTAAAATACTGAAAAAAAAAACAGGTTCTATTTCAGTTATTATATAGATATAATGAAACAGCAGTCCTTCAATTAATTCACTATGTTAGGTTTTAATGAATAACAAATTAACTCATATTTGTGTGATACATTTACACAAAGAATATAGTTCTTCAAATAAAACTATGCACCCAATATCAGATAAATCTCATAATGTAGAAAAAACAGGAAGTCAAAGTGTGCAAAAATAGTATTGTTTTGGCAAATTTAAGAATCCTATATATTGTTGATAGTAAATGTGTCAAAAGTAAAAACATATAGTCAATAATAATCATACCAATTTCAGGATTTTGGGCTAGGAGGAAGAGAAGAAAAAAGAGGTGGCAATGGCCTTACTTTTATGTGATCTTTTATTATTCAGATTAAGAATTCTGAACCAAATATGGAAAGTCTAAAAATGCCTATTAAATTGATGTAGCAAGTCAGTGTTACTTTTTTTCTCTCACATTTTTATATTTTTGAAATTGTGATTAATAAGGGAAAATTTTAACAAAAGCTTCCAGGGTCAACGTATTTTTAAATATTCTGGTCTAATCAAAGTACAACCATTTTCTTTGCTGCAAAACTTCTTAGTCATTAATATGGTAATGGAATTGCCAAGAAGTAATGTCTTATGAAATATTTCCCAAACTTATTTGACCATGGAAGGCTTTGATTTTTTTAATGAAACATTTATTAATAGCACATGAATATTTTGGGAAATGCTGTTACACATCATAGCACTTAATTTTCCTTAATTGTTTCATGTAGTTGAACTTAATTTCCCTGATTATATTTTCCACTTCCTTGATGTCAGTACCAAAGTGTTACTCCTGTAAGCTGGGACTATAACAGATGTACAAAAATACTTTGATGTTTTTCAAAATTTTTCTTAGAAATTATTGTGTTGTTCATTATACTAAATACAGGTTTTAAACATTGAGGGAGTAGTAAAAATAGTCCTTACAAAGCTTTAAATGGATATTTAGGAGAAAATCTGAAGAACACAATGATTAATATAAGCATAATTTTTCAAAATAAGCAATATTTTCAAATAAATGGAATATATTTGTGCTAAAGCAGTCATTGATTGATGGAGACTTTAATTCACCTCATTCAACAGATATTCTGAAATTCCAGAGAGGAACTGATTCCTTCATAATAGCTAGGAATTGGATACAATCCAATATGTAATATATCTCAGAATTAAATCATCAGTGATTTCTGAGAGTAAAATAAATCAGTGCTTTGAATAGTAAATATCAATTCAATCTAACATTTTGTTTAAATAATTAAAGATTTGCAACTATTAGACATTTTAAATTTCCTAGTTAACAAGAGTATAATTTAGGGGCAAGCATTGTGATGTAGCAGGGTAAGTCTCTTGGGACACACATATCCCATATTAGAGTACATGGGTCAGAGTCCTGGCTCTGCTTCTGATCCAGCTTTCTGCTAATGTGGCCCCCTGGAGACGGGATGATGGCTCATTGGGTCCCCAGTCATCCCTGAGGGAAACTTTGATGGAGTTCCTCACTCCTGGTGTTGGTTTGTTCTGTTGTAGGTGTTCAGGGGTGTGAAACTCTCCCTCCCCCTCTCCCCTCTCCCCTCTGTCCCCTCCCCCCTCCCCCCTCCCCCCTCTCCCCCTCTCCCCTCTCTCCTGTCCCCTCTCTCCTCTCCCCCTCCTCCCCCTCCCTCCCCTTCCTCCCCCTCCCTCCCTCACATTCAAATACATAAGTATTTGTTAGTAATATAAAGAGAACATATTTCATGTAGTTCATAAATAAATTCTAAGAATATAATGATACTTCCTCTCTCTCCCTCCTCCTTCCTTCCTTTTTGCAATTACAAGTTTTTAATTTGCCTTTAATCACAGCCTTAATGCTCTACTAAAAAGAGTTGAATGAATAAAAAGTAGAAATACTACTATTCAGCAGGAATATAGACAAAGGCTATAAACAATAATGAGATTCTAAGATGTCAATTTCACTCATGTACTTCTTCTGTTTTCTATATATTAGCTACCAAAAGTCAGAGAAAACATATATTTGTCTTTTTGGATCTGGATTATTTTGCTAAGCATAGTGGTTTCCAGTTGCATACATTTTGTTGCAAAAGACAGGATTTCATTCTTTTTTATGGCTGAGTAGCATTCCATTGTGTATCTCATTTTCTTTGTCCAGTCTTCTGTTGATAAACTTCTGGGTTGATGTCATATTTTAGCTAAAAATAGGTTTTAAAAAGGAGTATAATTTTGATAAATAAAACATAACTGATAAAGAAAACAAGACTAATTATGTTTTAATTACCTTGCCTTAAAGCCTTTTTAGCAATTTCTGTAGTGAATGTCTCATTCTAGCTCTGTCTATAACTTATAAGCACATTGAATATAGGTGTTGATTGGAAATATCAAGTTAATTTTAAAATGATAAGTAAAGATCTAGTTCCTCAAGTGAATGAAGGTTGCTAAATCCTTATTAATTTGAATATTTTAGGAAATCAGCTTGTAATTCTCATTCCAAAACCATTTCTATTATGATATTTTGCATTTGGTAAAATTTTGTTGCTATTTGTGTAAGGCTAAAACATTTGGATTCCATTTTAAAAACCTTTCAGCATTTCTTTATTTCTTAGAATTCAAAAAATAAGTTTGGAGCTTGTGAACAAGGAAAACTTGCCATTTGCTGAAACCTAATTTGTATATGGTTAAAATCTCAATTGAAGTACAATTCAACACCTTTAACAATGATTAAGTTAATTTAGCATCCTGATTTTCCTAGAAAAAAATTCACTTCACTTTAGTACTAAGAAAATTAACTGTATGTACGGGACAATTATTATATTTTACTCTAATACTGAGAATATTTATTAAGGCATTTTTAAAAAAAATTTATTTGAAAGGCAAAGTGACAGAGGAGTGGGATAGAGACAGACAGAGAGAACTTGCATCCCCTGATTCACTCACCAAATCCCACAATGGCTAGTAATGTGGCCAGGCTGAAGCAATCAGCCTAGAACTCATCTAGGTCTCCCACATGGGTGGCAAGTACCCAAGCACTTGTATAGTCCCCTACTGCTTTCCCAGGTATGTTAGCAGGTAGCTGGATAGGAAGCAGAGCAGCCAGGACTAGACGTTCTATACTGTAGCAGTATTTCAGACAGCTGTTCGCCTTAACACTCTAATTCACCTGTTTCAATACCGGGACATCAGTATTACATTAACTCACTGCTTATAACTGCATGGGTAATAAAATGACATCATCAACATTCTGCTTATTCTTCTATAAGAAAATGGAATAATCTATTGTATTACATATCAATTAGAATATATGCCTTAATGAAGATCATATATTTCATATTTAGTTTAGTGGACAAAACTGCTACTCCCAATTTTACTGAAGAAATTCTACAGGTACTCAAAAATGGTCAGATGATTTTGGTATTTGTCTTTCAATTATAATAATACTAACAAATATTTTTCTAATTTTATCATATTTAATGCTGATCTGAAATTTTAATGATAAATTGATTTTTTATGTAAGATGGAAGACAGGTGGAGAATAAGGCTCTATTATTTCCTTTGAGTATTACTGGTAATGTTAGTATTTCAGCACTGTGTATGATATCACCATGATTCATAATCAAGTTACAACAAATAATTGTCATAAATTTTCTAGAGCTGGAGAAACTCAGTTTTGATTTCACTTCTATACTGTAGCAGTATTTCAGACAGCTGTTCCTCTTAACTCTCTAATTCACTTGTTTCAATACTGGGACATCAGTATTACATTAACTCACTGCTTATAACTGCATGGGTAATAAAATGACATCATCAACATTCTGCTTATTCTTCTATAAGAAAATGGAATAATCTATTGCATTACACATCAATTAGAATATATGCCTTAATGAAGATCATATTTCATATCTAGTGAATAATTTCTTGGATGAAGACATTTGCAAATCTTTGTACAATGATGGAACTTACATCTTACAGCATTGATTTCTTAAGATTTTGAGAGGCCAGCATGTGGCTTAGTAGGTGAAGCCTCTGCCTGTGGCTCTGGCATCCCTTATGGGCACGTATTCATATCCTGGCTGCCCCTCTTCTAATCCAGCTCTCTGCTTGTGGCCTGGGAGGGCAGTGGAGGATGGCCTAAGTTCCAGGGCCCCTACACCCACATGGGAGACTCAGAGGAAGCTCCTGGCTTCTGACTGACCCAGCTCAAGCCATTGCGGCCATTTGGGAAGTGGACCAGCAGATGGAAGACCTCTGTTTCTATCTCTCCCTCTGTCTGTAGCTTTGCCTCTCAAATAAATCTTTTTTAAAAAAAAAAAAAAAGGTTTTGATCATCAGGTTGTACAAGTCCTACACATTTTGCCATGGACATACCAGGGAGTACAAGGAAGAATGTCGAAGGTACTTTAAAAAGTTCATGGAAAGTAGAATTAAATGATGTTATTTTCAAGCAAAAACTTTGAAATCTATTCATAGTTTTACATGTAAGTGTGTATTCTGAAAAACTATGCATGGTTTTCAGAAACTTTTAGGGGGAGGATTTTTTTTTTTAATTTACCATCTTGGATAGAGTGTGGGAAGCAGTTTCAGAGGCTTCCCCTCAGCATTCCCCATTCTCATAGTTCTTACTCCACAGACCAAGATTCAACATTGAGGTTACTGCAAGTAGCAAACTGTTAGTACCAATAGGCCATGTGGAAACCATAGAAATGCCTTCCAGATGCATTGTAAACCCAGCTGGTAATATTTCAAGCCAGTGCTCCATCAGGACTCCATTTATTAATTGAGTAGCCATGATGATGCTTTGGGTCTCTGCTATCAATGTCCAACAATCTTCAGAATCTCTGGGTTCCCATCTTTTCCCAGTTTATACTCTCCTACTCAAACAGTCTTTTAATTCTATTCACCCGGACTATTTGAATGAAGTACCTTTACATATATAACATTGACCTTGTGTAAGATGGGACATTAGAATGAAGACGTTTTAGTTATCTGTTGATAAGTATCAAATTACACTCAAACTTTGTGGCTTATCACAACAAACATGCATCATTTCATGCAATTTCTATGGATCCAAAATTTGGGAGTAGTTTAGCTAGGTGGTTTTGGTTTAGGAGCTCTGCCAAGGTTGCAGTCAAGATGTCAGCTGAGGCTACAATCACCTGAAGGTTGACAAGGTCAGGAAGGTCTGCTACCAAATTGGCTTAATCCCATGATGGACAGTGGTTGCTGTCTCTTGGTAGGACACCTCAGCTCCTCATCACATGGGCCATTCTATTGAGCTACTTAAGTTTGCTGTTAACATTGGAACTACCTTCTCCTGGAGAGCAACATGAGAGAACAAGTAAAGTCACACTGACTTTATGTACTAATCTGGGAACTCACACATTATCATGTCTGCATTGTCATATTGGTTGTGCTAGTCAGCTCTCATCAGTGTGGAAGAGAATTATGTGAGTGTGTAAACAGCAGAAAGTGAAGATTAGTGGAGAAGGCTATCTTGCAGACTGGCAATGGGAAGAAATCACATGTGTAATTTTAAAGAAATGCTGTGTCTTGATTTTGCTTCAGAACAGTGATGATCTTAATTATGAAAAGTAATTTCTTATTCTAGGTGAAGTATCAAAATTTTTATAATACTATTTGTACTTATATGTCACTTTAGCTTATGCTAATGACTTTGTAACTGTGTCATTAAGAAAGAGTTGCCATTTGATAGTGGGCATCTCTGTGCTATGCATCCACATGGGTGGCAAAGTTAAAATTAAAGGAATGTGATCCAGGATTCCTTGCTTTTAACCTTTGGTTATTGCTTCCTGCCAGTCCAGAAGTATCCCAAGAGAATCTCTAAATGATAATTGCTTAAATAGGTCAATGTATTATGCATTAATCTCTAGTCATTGTTCTATGAAATTTTAATTCAAGGAGATGTCAATTTTTAGTGTCTATCCCACTGGTAGTTGTATATGGTCATTTTTTAAAACCTTTGTGACACATTCTGATGATGATACAGTCAAGTCCATAAGCAAAGGTAGTGAGTTGTTTATGGTTGCACAAGTTTAGCTTTGCAAATATCAAGACATGGTAAAAGACAGTATCTTCCTTTGATGCCAAGCCAGTTGCAATGTGGCTATGAAGGTAGACTTTCAATAGTGAAATCAGGAGTGAAAGAAGAATTACCAACACTCTTAACGTGAATTAAGGAGAAGGGATGATTTTCCATGTGTTTTTTTAAAATACAAATCTGAGTAATGTTCTTATATCCCTTTTCATAGAAACAGCCTCATTCTCAAAACTGACTGGGCTGCTAATGTAATCTCTAGCAGCAACTTAAGATACTTTGAATACAGAGATGTTCAGGTCAGTTCAAAATTCACTCTGTTTAAAGGCAAGAGACATTCATATGCATGCATGAATGACTAATTAGATTGTAAGGAAGACAAAGATGTACTTGGTTTTTCTATGCACCTTGGGGTTACATTTCCTGGATATATCTTACCACCTGGTTCCAGGAAGCTAACTGGTGTTGCCAGATGTATAACATCAGATATTTTTGTATTAATTAGACTGAGTGTCTGATATATGACATCTGAGCCAAGGTTTGGCTTCAGTAAGGTCATTTAACTCAAACGAGACCAACACCCAAAATACATAGCTCTCATGCTACCCTGCTGCTTGACACTCATGGTGCTTTAATGGATACAATTATTAGAATATTATTAGAATAAAAATACCATATATTCTGTAGATTTCAGTTTTTGGCCTTTTAAACTGAGAAAATTGAAAAACAGTTTTCACATTGGGTTTTCTTAAGAATAATGGAGCCCTTTTTGGACAGTTGTGGAATTTATTTTCTGGGCCTGATTTGAAGAGAGTAGAAGGTAAGTGTGCTCAGGACTATGTTGTACTTTTTGTCCGGTCATGAGTAAAGTGGTTTTGAGAAATTAAATCTCTGCTCAGATTCTTAGGTAAATCGAAGAAGGTTTTATGAAAGTATTACTTATAGCAGTGTGGTCAGATTTTATGGAAAATAACAAATATGGTGCAATGTCCCAGTGATTTTAAGAGTATAGAGCTGTTATTATTAAGTATTTATTGGCAGAGGTATCTGGAAGATACTAGAATCTACAGCAGAGTGAGTCATTTCATAAGAGCTGTAGTTTTCAGCTGGCACTGCAGCTCACTTGGCTAATGCTCCGCTTGCGGCGCCAGCAGCCCGGGTTCTAGTCCCGGTTGGGGCGCCGGATTCTGTCCTGGTTGCTCCTCTTCCAGTCCAGCTTTCTGCTTTGGCCCGGGAGTGCAGTAGAGGATGGCCCAAGTGCTTGGGCCCTGCACCCCATGGGAGACCAGGAAGAAGCACCTGGCTCCTGGCTTTGGATCTGCGCAGCGTGTCAGCCGTGTAGCGGCCATTTGTGGGGTGAGCCAACAGAAAAGGAAGACCTTTCTCTCTGTCTCTTACAGTCTGACTGTCAAAAAAAAAAAAAAAAAAAAAAAAGCTGTACCTTTGAATAGAGGCATAGGCATGCAGCCAACCAATGGCGACCTGACAGAGAAATATCTTGAGCTTATTCATTCATTCCATGCTAATCCCTAGCATTGCCAAACCCAACTGGAAGCCCCTTGATATTGCTTAGAGAGGCTCTGGGCTAAAGAGAAGGGAGAAGATACAAGTTGTGAAATCCAAAGGGGCAAATGGAAGATACCTAGCACAATAGCATACTTGAAGTTGGAAGAATTTGTATCATTTTTGTATTATTTTTTCTATATTTCACTGAAAATAAATTTTTTTTTTTGACAGGCAGAGTGGACAGTGAGAGAGAGAGAGAAAGGTCTTCCTTTTTGCCGTTGGTTCACCCTCCAATGGTCACACGGCCGGCGCTGATCCAATGGTAGGAGCCAGGTGCTTCTCCTGGTCTCCCATGGGGTGCAGGGCCCAAGGACTTGGGCCATCCTCCACTGCACTCCCTGGCCACAGCAGAGAGCTGGCCTGGAAGAGGGGCAACCAGGACAGAATCTGGTGCCCCGACCAGGACTAGAACCTGGTGTGCCGGCGCCGCAAGGCGGAGGATTAGCCTATTGAGCCACCGTGCCGGCCTGAAAATAAAAATTTTAAAAACCATAGTGCATAGTGATCCTTGGAGCTGGTTTCATGGGTTTGAATCTTAACACCAAAATTGAACTTAGGTGACTTAGTGTCTCTGGACCACATAAGTGAAAGAAGGTATCATAGGGCTAAGCCCACAGTGTAATTTGAGAAATAAATTGACTAAGGTGTAGAAAGCACTTGAATCAATGCCTGGCAATAGCCTGCATTATGCATCCGTACTATTACTATTTACTAAAGTTTTAGATGGCATACTATAGTTGTTTGCTCCTTTTTAGGACAAATAATGTACAGTGAATTAAGTTGCTTTCCTGTTGTTAGTGGTTAGTTTTTAGTGTTACCTCAGTGTTTGGCTATAACCTGGGCCTAAATATTCAGGTGGCAGTAATTGAATTGAGATCCTTGGGGCCTCCCCTTCCAAAAAAGAAGGCAGGGAACATTTCACTGAATATCCTTATAACAACCAGGAAGCCTGATGAATTGCTTTTCTGCAAGATATGATGACTGGGTTGACCTAGTGAATTAAATTTGTAGTGAAAATATTTAGCGAACTGCTCTTGCCTCCTCCACTAAATGAATCTCTTTAGGAACAACATTTTAAATGTGCTTATTGCACAGAATGGTAGAAACAAAAATGAATCTGTGACTTGGAACAAAGCCTTTTCTTGAGATATGTTGTCTAATTAAGCAATTTTTCAATAAAGCAGGCATTTAAATTTTTACAGGAAGCAAGAAACAGAGGTAATATTAAAAACTGGCTTTAGCAAATCGCACTACAATTTAGTCTTCACGTTTATTGCCTTGCTGGTTTTCAGCTTTTGTTTTGGCCATGGGATGTTTGAACATAGTATCCTTATTTGCAAACTAATCACATGAAATGGAGCCTTGCGGCTCAAGAACACCCGGTCAGCCATCTTTTCCCACTTGGAGCTAACTCCAAGGGAGAGGTACAGGTATTTAATGAGAACAGTATGAAGGCTACCATCTTAGTAGTCTTTCTCTGAATTCCTTCCTTTCCTGGGTTCAGGCCTGTCATCCACTGTCTTTTGGAGTTCTTTTCCAAATACAAAGTGCTGGGATTCAAGACAGTCTTCCCTGAACGTATGTGTGTTGGCATAGAGAAAGTCACTTGATGAGGACTTTGAGAGCAGAAGGAAACACCAGTAAGAACTGAAAGAACTCTTGGCATCACGTTTTTCATACCCCACTATAACTGTTTGACACATGTTGTGAACTCTTAACAAGACAATGGGAGTTCAGGATTTCAAGTTTTTAAATCCCATGTTTAAAACTCACCCAAGTAAACATTTGTAGGTAGTCCTTATATGACCATATATAATTTTCTAAATTAGAGTTTTAAGAGGTCATTGAAAGCTGTCTGTCATAACTAAATTACAGGTATTTTTACTAAGTTCTTTGTATGTACAATATTTAAAATCTCCATTTGGGATGTTTGTGTATATGTGCACTTTCTCTTGCTCATTCCCTACATATTTCTTGAAGGCTTGTTGTTTGTTAGGCTCTAAGCTGAATTCTCTGTGTCATCTCTTTTAAAACTTACTTTACTATTGTGATAAGGAAAATTAGTCTGACCTAAATAGCTTAGATGAGATCTCACCATTAGCATCTGTTAGCCCATGCTCTAAATCACAATACTGAACCACTTCTACAAACATGACACATTTTACCTCCACAAAATATCATGAACAACAATAACAGCACAAGTTTGAAATGTCTGGAATTGAACATTTGTGGTGAAAATGAAAGCACAGATGTTTATCAGATTATGTTAAAGATTCAGACTGTGTCTCTGGTTAGGAGTTGAGGAGTTGGTAACATCAGTTCTCATTGTGATTGGTGAGTGATGTAACAAAGGTATTGGCCTCTGATTGGCTTCCAAGGAAAGAAAGAGTTAAGATTGAGAAGTGGCTGAGAGAAACCATCTGATGGGGCAGTTTGAAGGCATGCTCCCCCTTTGCCCATCCCTTCATCAACATTTATGTTTCAGGCATCTAAGAATTTACAGGTTGGTAGCATTAATATACTCTTCTCAATTGGAATATGCTTGAGAATTCACATGGCTGATTGCTACTTCTTGTTCAAATCTCAGATCAAATATTACTTACTTGGAAATGGACATTCTCCTGGCCGGCTCCCCATTTCTGACCAGGGACCTCCTAAGAAGTAAAACTCCCAAGAATATTTTCCTTGCTTGAAAGGCAAGAATGACTATCTGAATTTATTTCAAATATTTTTTTTTACACCCTGGCTTTTCCCCCACTAAAATATAAATGCAAGAATCTTATTTCAACAGTCTGGATGTTCCTGTCTCCTCAAAATTCGTATGTTGAAATATTAATCCTCGGTGTGATAGTGTTACGAGTAGGAGCCTTTGGAAGGCCATTGTGTCATAAGGCAGAGCCACCATGAATAGATTAGTTCCATTGCAAAAGATGCCCAAAAGAACTGATGTGTCCCTCCTAGCATTTGAAGATACAGAGCAAAGATGACCGTGTATGAACAAGGAAATGAGCCCTCATGAACCAAATCTGTTAGTGCCTTGATCTTGGACTCCCTACCTCCCTGGGTGATGGTAAGTTTCTCTTGTTGATAAGGTTGTCAGTTTATGGTATTTTGTTAGAGCAGCCTGCATGAACTAAGACACTTGTCATTGCTCTCCAGGATAGCATCTGGTACACAGAAGGGAATGTATACATGTTTAACCTTTAAATTATCTTCTGAAGCAACCAATGTGCTTTCATATAAAAAACTTCAGCCACATAACCTTTTGAATGAAATTTATAAATAACTTACTGAGTTGAAAAGTTGTTAATATGTAATATGCAGATACACAGAAGGGAATGTGTACATGTTTAACCTTTAAATTTTCTTCTGAAGCAACCAGTGTGCTTTTTTTTTTTTTTTTTTGACAGGCAGAGTGGACAGTGAGAGAGAGACAGAGAGAAAGGAAAGGTCTTCCTTTGCCATTGGTTCACCCTCCAATGGCCGCCGCGGCCAGCGCGCTGATCCGAAGCCAGGAGCCAGGTGCTTCTCCTGGTCTCCCATGGGGTGCAGGGCCCAAGCACTTGGGTCATCCTCCACTGCACTCCCTGGCCACAGCAGAGAGCTGGCCTGGAAGAGGGGCAACCAGGACAGAATCCGGTGCCCTGACCGGGACCCGGTGTGCCGGTGCCGCAAGGCGGGGGATTAGCCTGTTGAGCCGCGGCTCCGGCCCCCAATGTGCTTTCATATAAAGAACTTCAGCCATATAACCTTTTGAATGAAATTTATAAATAACTGTTACTGAATTGAAAAGTTTTTAATATGTAATATGCAGGAAAATTTTATCACCTTTGTATAGAGTTTTAATCTTTTAACATTTTATTTCAGAAGTTTTTAAATTACAAAAAACAACTTAGGTAGTAATGCAAAGGATTCCCAAATACCCCACACTCCACTTCTCCTTTATTATTAACATCTCATATTCATATACTTATTGCAATTAATGAAGCAGAGCTTTAAATTTAGTATAACTTTGTATAAAAGCTTGAGAAATAAAATTATAATAATGTAAAAATAATGTGGTTGCTGTGATCATGAGTAATGAGTACTTCCCTGTTTTACTTTCAATATACTAGAATGAACAATAATCACTTTTATAGGAAAATATAAACTAATCAAGAATCAAAAATAAAAATGGATCAATGTTACTGCTTTTGTTTTCAGATACCTTTTTTGAATTATACTTTAGACTCTGCCTAGGTAGTTATGACAGTTACAAAAGTGATGATAATGTAATTCAAATAAGCAACAGAAAAGAGCAATAAAAGAACAGGAAATTTTGGAGAGATGGAGCTTTGGGAATTATCTACCACACATATTTTTTTCTTTCTTTTGCATATGCTTGTACACTCTCAAGTGATAATGCTCATATTATGTATTTTAGAAGACTAAATGTGGAAAAAGGCAAAGAAAATCACCCAAGAGAGTCAGCATATATTGTGTTTTATGTACAGATGGCAATTGATTTAGAACTTGATTCATTATGTTATTAATGCTTTAATGATACCTTGGGTTTATGGAAAGTGTGTAGATAGTATCCTAGTCTTTGATCTGACTTATAAATCAGACATCGAGGTGAGGGTTTTTATCTCTTCAGTTACCACTATGTCCTCAGGGCCTCTCATGGGGACATATTGCCAACAGGAGCTCAACTAATTTTTACTTACGTGTTTTTTAGTTTTTTTCTGTTTTGATTTTTAATCGGCACAATCATACATATTTCTGAGGTACAATGTGCTACTTTAATTCAGGTATACATTATGTAGTGAGTGAAGGTATTTAGCATACCTGTTACCTCCAATCTTTCATCATTTCTTTGTGTTGAGACCATTTGAAGTCTCTACTTCCAGTATACAAATTGGCTTTAGAAGGTTTGTGGAAAAATAGAATTAAAAGGTAATGTACATTTTCCATGAATTTCTGAAGCCTCCTCTTACATTATTATTAACTGTGTTGACCCTACCATGTAATAGAACATGGGAATTTATTCCTCCTATCTAACTGTAACTTTGTTCCCATTGGTTAAACTCTGCTCACACCTGTCACTATTCTTCCTTCTTTGTTTCTGGAAGTCATTGTTTGGTTTTTTATGCCTTCTATTTTATGATAGTTACTCTTTTAATTCCATTATGAGAGTACTTCAAACAGTTTGTGTAAAACACCCATGCATAACTTCTTCTTAATACATTTTACATAAACATTTTGGAAAAAAAAATTATTTACTGGGGAGGGAGCAGAGAGACAGCAAGCAGGAGTGAGCGTTCCCATCTATTTGTTCATTCCCTAAATGCCCACAATAGCCCGATTGAGTGGTGCCAGGGCTAAGTTAGGGCCCGGCTGTAATTGAATTGGGGAACTCAATACAAGTCTCCCACTTGGAAGTTGCTTGAGTCATCACTGCTACCTCCCAGGACCTGCATTAGTGGGAAGCTGGAATCCCATAGCTGAAGCTGTGAGTTGAACCCAGGTTCTCTGATATGGGACGTTGATACCTTAATCACTAGGCTTAATGCTCATTCCCGTCATGAGCTTTCGGGAAAAACCCTCCTATGAGTAAGAGACCATCTGGTATTTCTTTAGATACCTGGTTTATTTCACTTACTATAAGGTCCTTCACTTCCTTTTAGGATGTCACAGATAACAGGATTTTGCTTTCTTTACGACTGAATAATATTCTGTTTTACATGTACATGACATTGTCTTCTATTGGTCAACACTTAGGTTGCTTCTACATCTTGTCTCTTGTGAAGAGTACTACAGTAAACACAGGAGTTCAGATGTCTCTTCCACAGACTAATTTCATTTCCTTTGGAGAAATACTTATATTGAGATTGCTGGGTCATATGATAGTTCTGTTTTTAATTTTTTTGAGGAACCTCCATACTGTTTTCCATAATGATTGTATTGGTTTACATTTCCATTAATAGTGTGTAAGGATTCTTCATATCCTTGCCAACACTTGTTATTGTATGTCTTTTGATAATAAGCATTTAAATAGGAATGAAGTGATATCATTGTAGTCTTGATTTCATTTTCCTGACAATTAGTAAAATGAGCATGTTTTCACACATCCATTGGCCATTTGAACATCTTTTGAAAAATGTCTGTTAAAGTCTATTGCTCATTTCATGTTTTGGTTTTTTTTTTACACTTATTTGAGAATGGGGGAGAGGGAGGGAGGGGGAGTGAGTGAAAGAGCAATTGAGGAGATTTGAGATTGAGATTGAGATTGAGATTGAGATTTCATGCATGGGTTCACTTCGCAGCTGCAGGAAATGTCCCCAGGCAGGTCTGGAGCTGAAATTATGAGCCAGGAACTCAGTCCTGGTCTCCTGCAGGGGAGGCAGAAACAACAGTCATCACTGCCGCCTTCCATAGTCCACGTTAGCAGGAAGCTGGAATCAGAAGTCAGAACTGTTCTGGTAAATCTAGACCCTCTGGTACAGAGATGGATATTCTAACCACCATCTGAACTGCTAGGCTAAATGCATGCCCAGATTGCCCATTTTTAAATAAGACTTTGTTTTCTTGCTATTGATTTATTGGAGTTTCTTGTATATTCTGAATATTAACCCCTGTCAGATATATAGTCTGTAAATACTTCCATTCCGTAGGTTGTCTCTTTGCTATCTCGATTGATTTCTTGGCTGTTTAGATTGTATTTTTTTTAGTTTGGTATACTTGTATTTGTCGGTTTTGGCCTTTGTTGCCTGTGCTTTTAGGTCACATCCAAAAAGTACTTGCCCAGTCCAAAGTCATATGACACTTCCCCTGTATGTTCTCCTGGTACTTTCAGTCTTACATTTTGGTCTTTAATAAATTTTGAGTTGACTTTTGCGCAAGGTAGAAGATAGAAGTTCAGATATTTTGTCTTTTTGTTTTTCTTCTTCTGTTCGTGTATATCTGATTTTTCCAGTATTGTTTTTTTTCAAGAGACTATGATTTCCACAGTGTTTGCTCTTGGCACTTTTGTTGAATATCAGATGGCTGTAAATGCATGGGTTTGATCCTGGGTTTCCTATTTTCTCTCATTGGTCTATATATCTGCTAGTGCAGTGCTGTTTTGTTACCATAGTTTTGTAGTATATTTTGAACTCTGGAAAGTGTGTTGCTTCCAACTTTGTTCCTTTTGCTCAAGAATTATTTGGCTATTTGGGATCTTTTGTGAGTTCATGCTGATTGTAGAATTTTTTTTTCCATTTCTGTAAAGAATGTTATTGATATTTTAATAGAAATTTCATTGAATCTACAGATCACTTTGGATAATACAAACATTTAACAATGATTTTCTTTTAAGATTTATTTATTTATCTGAAAGGCAGAGTTACAGAGAGAAGGAGAGACAGAGTGAGAGGTCTTCCATCTGCTAGTTCACTCCCCAAATGGTCAAAATGGCCAGAGCTGGGCCTACCCAAAGCTGGGATCCATAAACTTCTTCTGGGTCTCCCACGTGGGTGCAAGGGCCCAAGCACTTGGGCCGTCTTCCACTGCTTTCCCAAACGATAAGCAGGGAGCTGGATCAGAAGTGGAGCAGCCGGTACTCGAACCCGTGCCCTATGGAATGCCTGTGCTGCAGTTGGAGGCTTCACCTACTATACCACAGCTCTGGCCCCTTAACAATGTTTTTCTGCCGATCCATGAAAAAGGAACATCATTCCTTAAGTGTTCTACTTAATTTCCTTCATCAACTGTTTTATAGTTGTCAGTGTAGAGATGTTTCACTTCTGTTAGATTATTCCTAAATACTTAAATTTTTGTGGCTGTTATAAATAAAATCAATTTCTTGATTTTTTTCAGATAATTCCTTGCTAGTGTAAAGTGTTAATGATTTTCCATGCTGATGTTGTATCCTGCAGCTTAACTGAATTAGTCTATTAGTTACAGCAGTTTTTTTGTGAAGTCATTAGAGGTTTCTACATGTAAGATCATGCCATCTGTGAACAGTGAAAATTTGACTTCCATTTTCCAATCTGAATTCCTCTTCTTTTTTCTTGCATTTTTCCTCTAAGTCATTCTGGTATTAGAATAGAAGTGTTGAAAATGGGCATCCATACATTAGAGGAAACATTTTCAACTTTTGACCATTCAGTTTGATGTTAGATTCTTTTTATATTTAACTTTTATTATGATAAGATATATACCCTTTATATTTGTTAAAAGTTTTTTATTATCATGAATGGAGTTTGAATTTTGTCAAAAGGTTTTTCTCCATCTATTGAAATGATATAAATTTTGTACTGTTAATGTGATTTGTTTATGTTGTACTATCCTTGATCACTGAGATAAATCCCACTTTATCATGGTGAATGATTTTCTGAAATGTGCTACTGCATTTAATTCTTTAGTATTTTGTTAAGGATTTTTGCAACTATGTTAATCAGGGAAATTGTTTTCATTTTTCTTGAATTAGTTTGTTATAATAGTTTTTTTTTGGGGGGGGGTGTTTAGAGATTTGGTATCAGGGTGATGCTTGTTTTGTAGAATGAATTTGGAAAAATTCCTGCCTCATCATGTCCTGGGATTTCCTTTGATGTGACACTTTTAATTACTCATCCAGTTTCCTTCATTCATTACTGATTTCAGACTTTCTACCTCTTTCTGAGTCATTATTGATAGATTGTTTATCTCTAAGAATTTACCCATTCCTTCTATACTGCTTGTTATAGGATTGTTCATAGTAGTTTCTCATGACCCTTTGTATTTCTGTGGTACTAGTTTTAATATCTCACCTTTCACTTTTTAATTTTGTGCTCTGCCTTTTAATTTTAGCATAGCTTAAATGCTCAATGTTTATCTTCTCAAAAACTAATTCTTCACTTATTTGATCTTTTTTTATTGAAAAATCCTCTTGTTTATTTAATTCAACTAAAATAAATAAGTAGCATAGAAAGCATTTGGAAGTCCAGAGAGACACTCTGTTTTAAGGCTGTAGTAAGTGATACCACATCTACTTTTGACCTTCTCCAGCCTTTTCTGTGGACTGCAGTGATGAATTCAGAAGCCTGTTAGTGAACACAGAAATTTTTGAACACTTCCCCATTGGTTCTTCACCCACTTGTTGCCTGTCATGCATATGGCCTACAACATTAACTTTTAGGACGCAAAAGTAAAATATGAAAGAGGGGAAAAAAGCAAAAAACAAAAACCAACACCAAACAAAAGCCCATTTTTGCCTAAAGGTTTAAGGTCAAATCACCCCCATCCACTGAGACCATGGGCCCTGCAACACTATAGTAACGTAGCAATGCTCATTTAAACTGTGGAAAGAGGCAGTCAGTACCCTCAATGTCTGTAGCTAGGACTGTTACTCTGGTGGTGTGCAAGTCTTGAATCACATCTGCCACATGTGCCTTGTAAAATTAACCAAAATTCAAGGTTTTGTACTTAGGCTAACATCAAGTATATGCCCATATTGATTTCCCCAATTCAGCATTTATTTTTCTAGGAGAATAAAAGATTGATAAATTAAAGAAAAAGTCAACTACAGCATTTGTTCTGTGCTCAAAATTAAAGCATTGTTGTTGACCAAGCATGAGTTAATGGACAGTTTTAAGCAATTTCATAAAAATAATATACTAACAACCCTCCCACCTACCAAGTTTTATCATGCTAGTTAAAAGCATCTCCTATGCACCCACCATTACCTGAATTTATTTTAGAGGAAAAGAAAAAGATATCCTACCTCTCTGAAAGCAAGGAACCTCAGAGGTGTGAAAAATTTTCCTCTGAAAAAGACAGCTATACAGACTGCTAGAAACATAAGGAATCGTGACAGTGCTGGCTATTTAAGGAAAGTACACACTCTGCTTCACATCTCAGCATTCAGCCCCTGTACTCTAAGAAAACTACCTGAGTGTGTAAGTTAAAACAGTCGTTACTAGGAATCTAAGACCATATGGATAGTCAAAGCTTTTAGAATTGTTGCTAGTTAAATGATGACAGAAAGCCTCCCACCAGGCTAGCTTGTTAACCCCTAAGATAGTTTTTAAAAATAGACATCATTGAGGTATTTCTCCTGTATATTTTGGTTTCCTTTTCTTTTACTTCTGCTCTGATTTTTATTTCTCTCTTTCTACTAACTTCTGGTTTGGTTTGTTCATGCCTTTTTATTCGTTGGTGTGTAGTGTTAGGTAGTTTAATTAAAATATTTCTACTTTAGGTGTTTATTGAAATAAACTTCTATTAGTACAACTTTTACTGTATCTCATAGGTTTTGATATATCCTGTTTCCATTTTCATTTGTTTCAAGTTTTTAATTTCCTTTTGATTTCTTCATTGGTCATTAAAGAGCATGTTATTAAATTTCCAGTTGTTTTTTGTACTTCCCAGAGTAGTTCTTATTGTTCATTTCTAGTTTTATTCCATTGTGGACAGAGAAGGTACATTGTATATGATTTTGACTTTTATTAAATTTGTTGAATCTCGTTTTGTAACCTAACAAATGATCTTTCCTGGAGAATATTCAGTGTGCTAATGTAGTGTGTATTCTGCAGTTATTGAAGGAAATAATCTGTGTTTGGTTTATAGTGTAGTATTTCTTGTATTTCATTGAGTTTCCGAATGACCTTTATTTCTAATTCTATTTCAAGCATTTCATAGATTTCCTTTTTTAGGGAGTCTGTTGTGGGAGAATTAATGTGTTACTTTGCAAGTGTTGCCTTTTCATATTTCTTGTTTCCTTGTGCTGAAGTCTGCACATGTGGTAGGACAGTTGCCTCTTCCTGTTTGATAGTGTGGTTTTTTTTAATGTGAGGGGCTTTCTGTTTCAATTGGGTCTTGAACCAAGTGTAGGGATTATTGGCTTTGGCTGTAGTGAGAACAAAAGTGTAGTGTACATGCAGTGTCTTCAGCTGTGGCCAGCTTCTGCCAAGCCTGCAAATTCCTCATTGGTCTAGCCTGCAGGGGTTTGTGGGACTGGTCTGGAAGTCTGGATGCAGCTTGCCTAAGGATGCAGTGGGTTCACCACGTAGAATGGGCTGGCAGCTGCTTTGCAGAGTTTAAGGGGATTAGGCTGCTTACCCCAGGGCTACAAAGTGCTTATTTCGTTTGGAGTTGGGTGATTGGGAATCCCTGGGTGTTCTGTGGGGCCATGGTGGACGGAACTGCTCTGGGAAGGCCTTCTGGCTGCTTTTGGGGATGGTGGGGAGAGGAAGATGGGTGAGTGGCAGGGGCTGCCTGGCTATCGATGATATTTTTGATAAATTCATTAATAAATTAGAAATAGTATTCTATTACAAATATGAAGCAGAAACTTTTTTCTGCTGTATAATGATATTCTTATGTCTAAACATTATAGTGTTATCCTGGTTTTGAGGAAACAAAATTAAATCATCAGTCATTGATGCTTCTGGTTTACCTAGAGTCAATTCAGTGGATTAGCAATGTTGACATACATATTTTAGAGTCTTAAAAATGCTATGGCAAATAATAGTGCCCTGATGTAGACATGTATGTCTAGAAAGGCTCTCAAAATTTTTTTGGAAGTACAAAAATTCAAAAAATCTATTTTAATAGCAGATTTAAACTTCATTATAAATGCTATAGTCAAAGGTGGAGAGGTAAGTTTTTATTTAAAGATTAATTTATTTATTTGAAAGGGTTACAGAGAGAGGTAGAGACAGAGGTCTTCCATCCACTGGTTCACTCCCCAAATGGCCACAAGGGCTGGAGCTGTGCCGATCCTGAGCCAGGAGCTTCTTCCGAGTCTCCCTCGCAGGTGCGGGAGCCCAAGCACTTGGGCCATCTTCTACTGCCTTCCCAGGCCATAGCAGAGAGCTGGATCAGAAGAGGAGCAGCTGGGATTAGATTCAATATCCATATGGGATGCCGGCGCTTCAGGCCAGGGCTTTAACTTGCTGTGCCACAGCGCCGGCCCCGAGAGGTAATTCTTTTATTGTAGCTATTGATTATGCCTTTTCACTTTATTTGGCAAGAGCTTTCATTTCCTTTAAAGCACTGTTTCTCACTTTGGAGTCTCCTGAAAAAGCATTAAAAACTACTGACGCTCAGGTGGAAATTTGGCATAGTCGTTCAGAGCTGAGTCAGGAAACCTGTGACCCCTATTGGAGTGCCTGGGTTCGAGTTCTTCCTCCACAGGAGAGTCCAGCTGTCTGTCAACATGCACTCTTTGAGGCAGCAGGTGATGATTCAAGTAGCTGGGTCCCTGCCACCCACATGTGAGACCCGTATTGAGTTTCCAGCTCCTGTTATTGGCCTGGCCCAACTCTGTCTCTAACATGCATTTGAGGAGTCAATCAGCAGATGAAAGATCTCTCTCTGTCTCTATTTCTCTTTCCTGTCTTTGTACCTTTCACAGAGATAAGTAATAATAAAAATACTGATATCTGGGTACCAGCTTAGAAATTCTGATTTCTAAATATAAAATTGATTGAATTGAAATCCAAATTAACCTGAGGGCAGTCTGGGCCTTGAGGTTTTCTGCAAGCTTCACAGTTGACATGAGTATGTAATCACGATTGAGAACCACTAATTTAAACAATCAACTAACTTGTGAGTTCGCAGTCTGTAATGGCATTAACTGATTTACAAAGAAATTCCTTCTGAGCCATATATAGAGAGAGAATTTCTAAATGACAGAATGTCAAATAGATCATTTTCCTTCCTGATAGGGGTATTTTAAGGGAGAATTCTGAGGCTATTTTTTCATTCTTTTTGGTATTACATCCTAATGTGCACCTCATTGAAGTTATACCTAATGTCCTTCCTTTCAAAATGACATAGAGAGGACTAGCACTTGGGAGATTTTATTCTTTGAATTGAAATTTTAGGATAAAATTGAAAAATGAATGTATGAGAAAGTTAAAGTAGGAATAGCTTATTGAACTAACCAAAATGCACCCTGTGGAACTCATAAAGAGGAAAAGAAATTTGAAATTTTTAATACAACTCTGCTTTATAGAGGGATAGAAAATGAGGCAAGATGTCTTTCATTTCTCAGGATTTAGAAACTAAAGTCACATTCAATTTGGAACTCACAAGTATATCTGTAGAAAAAATACAGTTTAGAAAATTTTAGTGTTAGAAATATAATGTTTTTGAACTTCAGGTTTCTTTTACTTTCATGGTTTAAAAACATTATCTTATTGATTTAGAAATGAATTATTGAGTGGAGACTGAAGGGATTCCATGCATTTACTTCCCACATAGTCAGGTATTTTAAGATTCAAACTACAGCTCTTGAGAAAACCTGTTGCCAAGAAGGCATAAGACAAATATACAGAATAGAAGCTCTAAATGCCAGATAAATAAAAATAAGGCATGATATTTATGGTTTATCATTCAATATATAGTTGATGAAAATGCACCACAGCCGTACAGTACACAATAAGCCAAATTAATTTGCAGCTGAGATACATACAATTACTTTAAGCTAGTTTGTCCTGATACAGATTTTCAAGCTATGTCTCCCTGGCAAGGAGAAATGTTTTGTTCTTTTATTGTGTATTTGCCAAATAAAATGACATAACTATGCCACAAGTGAATTCAATTTATGCTTCTTCTCCATTATTGTTACAATAATAGCTTTTTGAGTAAATTAAAAGGAAGTCATGTAAGCTGCTGGGAGAGCATCTGCAAACTTAGCAATTCCCAAAAGGAGAGTCTGGCCAACTGAACAGCCATTCCTTTGTCAGTGACATGTCGATAGACAGGGGCATTCTATGTTGGATTAATCATAGTAATTATTATGTAGGAAAATTAAGACTGAAGTCTAAAGCAGATAATGGCAGAGTGTCAGTTCATCATTCTAAGACAAATATCTAATTACATTTATACTGGGAAATATCTTCATGTGTACTATGAGTCCAGAGTAACTCAACAGACTCCACAATTGGATTATATGGTTCTTTAGACCTCATAAAAATAATGGTGTTGAAACAGTTTGCTTGGTCTTAAATGATTAAATAACAGATTTAATATTTAACTAGATGTCATTTATTTCCTCATTCACTAATCAGTTCTTATATTCTATTTTTCTTTCCTTGCAGCTTTTTAAAAATTATTTTATAATGCATGCTTACTATAAATCAGACACCAGTTTGACACTGCAAGCATCATATTGTTCTGTGCAAGCATCATATGATACCCTAGAAACTGCAACTACAATAGGAGACAGAAGTCATTGTTCCTCTTTTACACCCAAGAGAACACTGAGCCTGGAAATTAAACAGCTCACTGGTGCTTGTTGCAACAACTGGGAAATGTTAGAACCTGTACAATCACAGCAAGTGAGCCACATTCTATAATCTACAAATCGTATTGATTCTACTCAGGTTTCTTGATGGTATTCTCTTCAAGAGCCATTTATAGTTATTTCGCAGTTGCCTGTATTTGTTATGTTTTAGGAACTGTAATTTATTTAGGTTCAGGCTTTTTGGCATAGCCTAATTTCCTTGAGTAGACTCGAGTGAAAGAAGAGGATCCTTGGGGTCCTAATTATTTATAGCAGGGTTTCCAACCGTGGTATACTTAAAAGCTGACCGAATTATTATTTATGATGAGGAGCTGCTGTGTGAATTGGAAAATGCTTAGCAGTATCCCTATCTTTTACTCACTTGATGCCATAGCAAACTTCTCCCTTTCCCTCCTAATTTATGGTACCCCAAAATGTTTCCAGAGTTTGCCAAATGTCCCTGGAGAGCACAGTAGAGTGAAAGCCATTAGTTTACACATTCAAGGAATACCATCAGATTTTTTAACCAATTTCATCTATTGGCACCGCTATGCCATGATCAAAGTGCTCTACAGAGCTGTCAAAGACAAATTGCACTGGAGTTAATTGAGACCATTGCAAGACGATTGCAAATAGCAGTGAGAAATTGAACATTGAACTGAACTCTGCTGAAACAGAAAGTAGCTTATAAACACTGGTGTAAACCAGCAAAAAAAAATACTGTAAGATTTTAGGGGTCGAGTTCTTCAGTGTGATGAAACCTTCTGCATTTTCTGTGTCTAGTAACTGATACTAATGGAAGTTAGGCTCCTTCTCTCCCCCAGGGACTGAGAGCGGAATTATCTTTCTTGATGACTACATTTCAGAAGGATGCCCCCCACTCAGGTCTTGATAAAGACATCTCCTGGGTTGTAACACTGGCAAGAGACTGGGAGATGATTTGCATCTTCGAGTGAGCTAGAGAGTTTACAACCATAAATTGCCAAAGTAAATACTTTACAGGAAGCCAGGAGCAAGAAGTCATAAAGAAACCTGTCTGAAATTTGGCCAACTTGGAGGTACCTTAGGACTCCTTGGGTTATGTTAATGCATTGTATACTTGGGCTGACTCTAGAATGTATTACTAAACCCAGTGGATGGGTTGAGTTTCATGCCACTATTGCACACACTCAGTAATGGATGTCTGTGAAGAGACACCGTGTTGTTGCCGTGACCTGGCTTAATGTCCTGAAACTGTGCCTATTTGGTTTCTCATCTTCATCACGTAAAGAAGCAAGAGTTCATCAGCTCCCAGTAAGCTGCTGGTGCCCTCAGCAAATGATGATTATGTACTTTCCATATGAGTCTGTCTAGCTGTAAATTGTAGAAAGGACTAGGAGCTGTGTCTTCCTTATCTTTCATTCTCAAAGCTTGACAGATAGCAGAAGCTTAATTTACAGGTGTCATCTAGGTCTCAATTTTCCTATATGTTTAGCTGTGTCTGAGTTATTTTGATTCTTACCCACTAAGTCCATGGGAAAACAGATATTAATTTATTCTCCAGAGGCTTTGTGGTAGGGCAAATATAATAAGGATTTGGAATCTGTGACTGATTCCCATCATCAAAACATTCCATAGCAATTCAATCAGCTGTTACTGAGTATTCAACTTGAGCAACACATGGTTCTAATCTCTGGAAATACAAACAACTAAGGTACTGTTCCCATTCAGAAAACTCACACTATACAGCCTGACTCTACTTATGGCTGCAATATTGGGTGATTGCTTGGGTTTAAGTACTGTGGAAAAAGGGATGTAGAATGTGAACGAATGCCAGTAAAAAATCTCTAGAGTGAGCAGTGTGAACAATCTCAGCAAAAGCCGGGGAAAGTAAAGGTTTACTACATATACGTTCAATAAGGGGCACTCCTGACATAGATTTGTCCTTTCCTTTACCACTGCCCTCCCATAGGCTTTGTTGAATCTGCTCTCTCTGCCTCTGGGGACTATCTCAGAAACATCAATTCTAGAACAGTAATCGAGTCTTAGGAGTATCATTTTCTGGTATTAAAATTGTACTGGGAGGAACAGATGTTTACCCTAGTCAAGGCTGGGATGGCTGCATCCCACATCAGAGTACCTGGATTTGACACCTACCTCAGGCTCCCAACTCTCCTTCCTGCTAATGGGCACCTTGGGAGAAGCAGGCAAGGCTCAACTAATCAGGTTCTTGGCACTCCACTGGGAGACATGGTTGGGACCCCAGGTCCTGGCTTTGGCTCAGCCCTGGCCATTGCAGGCACTTGGAGAGTGAACCAGCAAATGTAAACTCTGTCTCTCTGCCTCTCAAATAAATAAATAGTTTAAAAATTCAATATAATCATGTACAATAACTTTTACCTCTAATCCAGTGTAAAGCATCAGACAGCCTTTCTAGTTTAGTCCCAACACAAGAATTCCCCAGGTCCACAGTGTAGTAGGAGGGAGGTTGTCTATGTTTAATACTTCCATTACTTTGCTCTTACACTGTTTTTTTTTTTTTTTTTTTTTTTTTACCAAATCTCTGGGAAAGTTTAGGAAACAGAATCAAAAGGATAAGTTGTCCCTGTCTGATGGTCTTGAAATCCGACATAGTATCCTGTGTTTTAGATGCCTAGTAGCTGGTCTTTCTGAAATGGGATGGTTCTTGAACATAGTTTGGAAATGACAAGGTGGAAAGTTTTGAGCCCCCACCCTACTCTACTTTCTTGTTAGGCTAACAAGTTTTCCAAAAATATCCTAATGAGCTACTTAATCAACCTGATCATCATTATATTCATTTCATAAATAGTTGATGACAAAGGAAGGTAATAAGGACATTTACATTTCTCTCAGCAGACCTGGATAGATGGACCTGGCACTTCTCATGGGAATGTGTAGGTATTTATCACCTGCTGTCCTCACTTTCAGGATTTCAGCCAAGACTCTAAGGGGACCGAAACCTCCCATTAACAGTCCTGACACATTTAATTTTTCAGAATATTTACTGTTAATAGAATACTTATATGCATTGATGGCAATAAGCTATCATAGAACAAGCCTGGGGCTTGGAGTTAGACATACTAACATTGAAGTAAACTTTGACACTCATTTGAACTATGGTAATATTGCTTCTTTTATCTTCAAAATAGAGAAAATAGAGCATACTTTTTAATGTTAATACATATAACACAGAGCCCTATCTGGAGCAGGTGACCAAAGAATGTGAGACAACCTTTTTGAGTAGACCTTACAGGTATTATTTTGGAAATAAATGAGAATATATGGGGATAGAATTGTTGAAATTTGATTAAAGATGTGAGGGGATCTTGAATGTCATGCTAAGTGGTTCTAACTTTCTTTGAATTAGGATTTAATTTTGTCTAGATGTTCTTGCCCCTAAATTATACATGCTGTCTCCTAGTTTTCTTTCATATTTGCTTTTGCATTTAAGTGTATTATAAATATGGAATTTCTTTTTGCATGTGGTATGAGGATAAATTTTCACTTTTTAGGTAGCTAATTATGAAAGCTTATTTTATAAGTATTATTTATTTGAAAGATTGATAAGGAAGGCAGAAAGAGAGAGAGAGGGAGGGAGAGAGAGAGAGATCTTCTATCCACTGGTTGTCTCTTCAAATGCCTGCAACAGCTGCGCAGCAGCCAGATCAAAGCCAGGGTCTAGAAACTCCATCTTGCTCTCCCATGTGGATGGCAGGAACACAAGTACTTGGACCATTATGCATTGCTTCTCAGGGTGTACATTAGCAAAACATTTGACCTGAAGCCGAGGAAGCATGACCCCATTCTAGGCACATTAATATGTTATGCAGATGTCTCAAGGAGCAGCTTAACATGTCGCACCACAACACCCATCCCAAGGCCACATATTTATTTGATATTCTATTCATTATTTACTGATCGTATATATAGTAAGATCAATTGCAAAACTTTTTTTCCATTTCTACACTACTACAAATTGATTTGATAATAAAATAGTGGCCTTAACATACTTTTTTAAGAAAAGATTTATTTATTTATTTGAAAGAGTTACAGAGAGGAGAGGCAGAGAGAGAGAGAGAGGTCTTCCATCCGATGGTTCACTCCCCAGTTGGCCGCAACCAGCAGAGCTGCACTGATCAGTAGCCAGGAGCTTCTTCCAGGTCTCCCATGTGAGTGCAGGGGCCTAAGGACTTGGGCCATCTTCTATTGCTTTCCCCAGCCATAGCAGAGAGCTGGATGGGAAGTGGAACATCTGGGTCTCAAACTGGCACCCATATGGGATGCTGGCACTTCAGGCCAGGGTGTTAACCTGTTGCACCACAGTGCCGGCCCCATACTTTTTTAAAAATATTATTTATTTGAAAGATGGAGTCACAGAGAGGCAGAGAGAGAGAGACATCCTCCATCTGCTGGTTCACTCCACCAGTGGCTGCAAAGGCCGGAGCTGAGTGGATCCAAAGACAAGAGCCAAGAACTTCCTCCGGGTCTCCCACATGGATACAGAGGCCCAAGAACTTGGGTCATTGTTCACTGCTTCCCCAGGCCATAGCAGAGAGCTAGATCAGAAGTGGAGCCTCCAGGACTCAAACTGGCACCCACATGCGATGCCAGCACCGCAGGCAGCAGCCTCACCCATCGCACCACAGCGCCAGCTCCTACTATTACATGATTTTACTTACTATTGCTGAACGTATATTATAAATCCAAAACCATATTTTCTAATTGTACATAAAATCCTTTTTGGATTCTATTTGCAATTCTGTTAAATGTTTACTAATTTTGGAGAAAATTTATAATTTTTACTTTTATCTTTCCACTTAAGGACCTTTCCAATCAATTCAGATATTGTAAAATCATTTTCTATACAATTATATAATTTTCGTATATCATTTGTCCCGTGCCATTTTTATTGAATTGATTAGTATTTTCCAATGTTTATAAATATCATAAATGGTATGTTTTTTCTGTATTTATTTATTGGGTTAACACATACATACACAGATGCACAGTCACTTCAAAATGGCTATGGAAATAGAATTAAAAATATATTTTTGGCCGGTGCCGCGGCTCACTAGGCTAATCCTCCGCCTTGCGGCACCGGCACACCGGGTTCTAGTCGCGGTCGGGGCGCTGGATTCTGTCCTGGTTGCCCCTCTTCCAGGCCAGCTCTCTGCTGTGGCCAGGGAGTGCAGTGGAGGATGGTCCAAGTACTTGGGCCCTGCACCCCATGGGAGATCAGGATAAGTACCTGGCTCCTGCCATTGGATCAGTGCTGTGCGCCAGCCGCAGCGTGCCGGCTGTGGCGGCCATTAGAGGGTGAACCAATGGCAAAATGAAGACCTTTCTCTCTGTCTCACTGTCCACTCTGCCTGTCCAAAAAAAAAATGCATATTTTTTCATAATCATGCATGTTCATGAACTTTTTGAAGACCCATTTGTGTGTATGAGAGATTAGGTCTGCCTGTCCATACACTTCTAAGTGTACACTACAGTAATGTTAATTGGCACATGATGGTGTATGGCAGGTCTTTAAAACTTTTTCATCTGGTCTAACTGAAATTTCATTGCCATTGAATGGCAACACTCTAGTTCTTCCTTTCCCTGTCTTGAGGAAACCAGCGTTCTACTTTTTGCTTCGATTATTTTTACCTCTTTAGATAGCTCATGTGTGGAATTGTACATTATCCACCCATCTGTTACTGGCTCATTTAACTTAGCATAATGTCTTTGTATTGTTGTTCCAAAGAGGTATTAGCACTACTGTTCATTGGAGCATTATTCACAATGGCCATGATGTAGACATAGAAACAATCTAAATGTCTTCCACTAGTGAATGGATATAGATAATATATAATATAAATGTGCACACCTTTATATGTATACATACATAATAAAGTTGTATATGTATATGGAATGGAATATTATTCAGCCTTGAATGAAAGGATACTGTCTCTTTTAATACCCATATTTCAAAGGGATGGCTCCCAGGTCCTTTAGAGATACATTCCTGGGTTATAAAACTAACAGAAGCTGGGAAAGTTTTACATTACAAAAGGATAGAAAAGGTATTTGCAATGCAAGAACCCACAACTACAATTGCTCCTGGAAAGGTCTGTTTCTCAAGTCTCACTGTAGCTCATGACCCCAGATTCAAGGAGACCCCACCTACATGATGAACTTATTGCACCCCAAAGGGTAGTTCATTAAGTCAGTGTTCTTAGGAGTACATGTGGTTTCAAGTGCCAAGTTTGTACCCTCAGAGTTTCTTGAGCTTCAGCAAAGTTACTCAGAATCTTGCTAAGCCCTGCTTTACAGGGAAGAACATGCATCAGCCTCCCTGATTTGTGATCCTTTGCTACTAGTTTGACTCAGAATTGTCAAGAAGGTTAGAGTTTGTTGTCAGCTGAAGGGAACTCTGGAGTTTATTTTGTTAGGTTTCCAGAATCCTCTCTGCTTCTCAATCTTTTCTAAGGCTGCAGAGAGGCATACTGAGGAATCCTGGGACGAGGAGGATTTACCGATATCAGTGAGAGCACATTATGTAGTTACAGGGCTGTTGTCAGATTGCAGGTGTCAGATGGGGAATACGGAAGTAAAGGCAGGACTTTCATGGATTACACTTTCAGGATATAATAGGATTTAAATGATTTTTCAACCACCTGGAAAATTTTGATCATTTTCTGTAGTAGAGGAGAGGATTGTTGAATTGGTATTTGGTATCTTTCAGCAATAATGACCCCTGTGGTGGGAAGGAATGCACTATCTTGAGGATAACTGATTCCACGGGATGTCTGAACAGCCATGTGTTTGGTTTCCTGGTGCAAATAATCTCTATTCGTGCTAAGTATGTCTTAGACAAAAGACAACTTTTAAGTAAAATCAGCGAAAAATACATGATTATCTCATAATCTAACATAATGAAATCTTAGCTTCAATTAATCTGTCCAGTAAAGCACATTATAATATATATGAACATTTATATCAACACAGTCGGAACCTATTCTAAATTTTGATGTTTAAGATCATTGTGAGGGCCAGCGCCGCGGCTCACTAGGCTAATCCTCCGCCTAGCGGCGCCGGCCCACCGGGTTCTAGTCCCGGTCGGGGCGCCGGATTCTGTCCCGGTTGCCCCTCTTCCAGGCCAGCCCTCTGCTGTGGCCAGGGAGTGCAGTGGAGGATGGCCCAGGTGCTTGGGCCCTGCACCCCATGGGAGACCAGGAAAAGCACCTGGCTCCTGCCATCGGATCAGCGCGGTGCGCCGGCCGCAGCGCGCCGGCCGCGGCGGCCATTGGAGGGTGAACCAACGGCAAAGGAAGACCTTTCTCTCTCTGTCTCTCTCTCTCACTGTCCACTCTGCCTGTCAAAATAAAAAAAAAAAAAAAAAAAAAAAAAAAGATCATTGTGAGTTTCCTGGTAAACTCTATTTTAATTAAGTGGAGTACGACAACAGTGCATCCTTGTTCTCTAGTCTTTAATTATGGTCATTTTCTATACTTGTAGCCTGGATTAAATGGTTTTCTTTGAATGCTGGATTCCTTCTTGATAAGTCAAGTAAACATACAGAGCTGTATCCCAACGGTATTAAACTCAGTTCCAGGCCGGCGCCGTGGCTCAATAGGATAATCCTCCACCTAGCGGCACCGGCACACCGGGTTCTACTCCGGGTTGGGGCGCCAGATTCTGTCCCGGTTGCCCCTCTTCCAGGCCAGCTCTCTGCTGTGACCAGGGAGTGCAGTGGAGGATGGCCCAAGTGCTTGGGCCCTGCACCCCATGGGAGACCAGGAGAAGCACCTGGCTCCTGCCTTCGGATCAACACGGTGCGCCGGCCGCAGCGCGCCAGCCATGGTAGCCATTGGAGGGTGAACCAACGGCAAAAGGAAGACCTTTCTCTCCCTCTCTCCCCCTCTTTCTCTCTCTCTCTCTCTCTCACTATCCACTCTGCCTGTCAAAAAAAAAAAAAAAAAAAAAAAAAAAAACAAAACAAAACAAAAAAAAAAAAAACTCAGTTCCAGCTCTCTAGACGACTTAATGGTTTTTATGGAATAGATATTTTCCTTTATATTTGTAGGTCGACATAAGATCACAGGAGTAAAGGAGTACTTTCTGTTTTATCCAACTACGAATATCCTGCTAAGCAGTCCTTACTGAGAGAAAAATCTTTCCAAATAAGGTTTCAAAATGCTCTGTACATTGAAAATTGCATTCTTCTCTTAAAATCTAAGACTAAATGTTTAGAGAGTCACACAGTTTGCCTCTGCTTGACAATTGTAACCATAGTTATGTCTTCCAGTATTCGAGTGTAAAGATTATCCTCTAATATGAATCTAAATTAATACCTCTTTAAGTGAAACTTTTAAAATACATTCTTTAGCAAGATAGCTGGATTTCTAAAAATCCAAAAGTTGACAAACATCACACTAATGGTCACCTTTTAAGGTGACTACCATTCTCTTGTTTTGTGGGAATTGATTTTTACCTATTAGAAGGATGAAGTTATTGGCAGAGGCTGCTGGATCTGAGTTGTGTTCAGACATTGCTTGGCTTGGGATTGTTGGATACTAACTTATTCTCTGATGAGATTTCCCAAGAAAAGTTAATATACAGATAAAATGTAACTTGTAGGATAAAAAAGGAGTTCTTTGGGCCATGATTTTAAAGTCATAAAAAGCCTTAAGTATGTATGCATAATATGTACTTTCCAGTTTTGTCTTTCCATTTATAAATACCTTTTTAACTTTGTTTGCCAAATAAGGCACAAATCACAAAAACTGCAAGTATTAATTTGCATAAGTTTTTATGAAATGTATGTTTTATATTTTCTACATATTTCAAATGAGTAGTGTAGATATGTCTTCATGGAGTTGGAGCCAAGCCATCCTTGTGTTTGGCAGTAGAGTTAGAATGTTGTAGACTTTCAGTGCAGTGACGGGGGCTTGTGATAATACACAGGAAGAAGATGAGGACTACTACTTGGAAATATTGTTTCAGGATAATGTGGAAAAAGTCTATGAAATTAAAGCAAACCAAGAACATAGATATACTTTTGCTTATGTCTGTGTAATTCTGTTCGTATGTTTAATTATTTATAATTATTTATAACTTTGATTGTAACTTATTTACCCTGTGTTTAGTCAACAAGCATTTGGTTAAGTATATTTTATTTCAGAGATCAAAAACTATGAAGCATTTTGTAGATTTATGAATCTTCCTGTAAGTCTTAGGGCCTATAATCTCATATGTATGAATCTGGGGCATTTATTATTAACAGATACATCTTTGGTATAGTATTGCAACTTTTAAAATTCCAATTACAGGAACATATTAGGCCGAAAATTGGTTTTACTGAATGTCAAATATAATTTGATCATGTTGCTTTGGTTGGTTTGGCATTCTGTGATCTGATAGTTACAGTTAGGCTAAAAGAGCTGGAGCTCAAAGTTGGTTCTCGCCTCATGTTAATCACAACTGGAGTAATGGAATGTGACATGGCTAATAAAGCATCAGGTAAAAAATATGGGCATGCTAGAACAACACAGCATCACAAACATATATGGCTTTTTTGTTTGTTTTTAGATGTTAGATTGTTTTTAGATTGTTAGCCCCAGAAGGCTACAATGGCCAGAGGTGTGCCAACCCGAAGCCAGGAACCAAGAGCTTCTTCTGGGTCTCCCACTTGGGCAGGGGGCCAAGCACTTGGGCCATCTTCTACTGCTTTCCCAGGCCACAGCAGAGAGCTGGATTGGAAGTGGAGCAGCCAGGACTCAATCTGGTGCCCATATGGGATACTAGTACTACAAGGTGGCAGCTTTACCCACTACACCACAGTGCCATCTGTTACATGTGGCTTTTTATGAGGGCCAAATTAATGCAAGAAGCAAAACAAAACAGCTAAAACCAACCCCTTCTCCCCAAGAAATGCTATTTTCACATTAACTGTAGATGCATCTTATTTTGGCTGTGTAGCTTGAAATACAATTTTATAGAGGTATCTTTCTTCTTTTTTTTTATTTTCCCATTTGGCAGTTTGCCATTCTGTCTCCCCAGAGTATGACAGTGTATGTACCTAGTTCCTAATATACTGTCTATATTCAAGCCTTAAGTGATTCCATATCATTGCACTAAATATTGACAGGTAAATTTGTTGATAATAAATTCCCCTTTAGTGAAAAGTTAAGGCTTACTTATCTAGTCTACTGAACTAAAACAGAGATGTGAGCAATTCAACATGTGAGTAATTCAGATTCACCTAACACATGTTTGGCATAGCCAGAGTTAAAACACAAAGATTGGAACATGTGGGAATACATATGCTTTGAGTGAGATATAATTAATGTATTATTACTTAGAGGATGTATCTAAAGTAATAGCGGTGTGCGTGGGTTCGGCAGGTCATTGAGGACCATGTGGCCTGATTTATATATGGTGGATATGTATATAGATACCACAACTTTGGGAGAATGGGTACTTGGCTTAACAGTTAAAATGCTACCAGGGACACCTGCATCTCATACTGGAGTACTTGGGTTTGGGTGCTAACTCTAGTCCTGGTTATAGCTTCCTGCTAAGGGTTCACCTTGAGAGGTAGCAGGTGAGAACTCAAGTCTTGGGGTTCCTATTACCTAAGTAGGAAATCTGCATTGAGTCTTGGGCTCCTGGATTTGGCCTGGTCCAGCCATGATTATTGTTGGCATTGAGGGAATGAACCAGAAGATGGGAGATCACTGTCTGAGTCTCTCTGTCTCTTTTTTTATTTTAAAAATTTTCTATAAGCTGAACAAGCTTCATGTATTTTATACATACATATCTAAGAACATAATGATACTTCCCACCCAACCTCTCTCCCTCCTTCCTGCCCATACTTCTACTCTCTTTCCTCCTCCCTTTCTTAATTAATCTTTAATTAATTAGTTTTAAATTTAATTTTTACAATGTGTGTCTCACTTTCAGTCTTTCTGCCTTTGAAATAAGTAAAATAAAAATTGTTCTATAGAACAAAAACCATTCTTAAAAAAAGGAAACCACCACTTTGGAAATCTGTTTGGCAGTAGCTCCCAAATATGAATGCATGTCTGTACCCATAATTAGCAATTCTGCCATATATATCTAACAAACACATATGTATATATGTACAAAAATATATTTATAAACTTGTTCAGATCATCACTATTCAATTTAGGCAGAAAGTGAAAATTTCTCAAATACCCATTAAAAGACTGCATAAATAAATTTTGGTATAATCATGCAATGGAATAATTGCAGTATGAGAATGAATCTGCCAAAAATTTATTAATATGTAAAAAGAACAATATTCAGCAAAACCAGCCACAAAGTAGTTTAATTTACAAATACAATGTCCAAAATAGGCATAACTGAATTTCTACTTCAAAGTAGAGTGTGGAAGGTCCTGAGTATTGAACAAAGCTGCTCAGATGAGCAGAAAAGCTGGGTAAGTTACGAAAATCCTATCTTCAGTGATATGTGGAATCAAAGGAAAGCTCATGCACTGAAAGTCCCAACAGGAGAGAGAGTTCGGAGGCTGTTGAAGAATATTTGTGTGTCTACCTGGGGCAATTGGCCAAAAATGGGCTGGAGACTGAGGATCAGAAATTTACCCCAGAAAAGCATCATCCTAGACAAACATACCAGCCAAGTTCCTAATCATTCCACATACAAACAACGGAATTGGAGAAACTGGGGACTTTGGACCCATAGTCAGTTTACAATTCAGTACATTTTAAGGCTTTTAATTAAACTAAAGCACCAGACCAAAAACCTCTGCAAGTCAGAGTAAAATTATTCTCTGCTGGGCTGAGCAGAAGGCTGAGCACCCAGGTTAGCCACAGGATAAGATACATAAAGAAAAAGAAAATGTGCCCATAACCAAAAGAAAAAGTGGTCAACACCAACACTGATGGCCAAAATGCTGAAATTAAAATATAAAATCAGCCCTTATAATGGGATAGATATTATTAATAAGAGTTTAAAGCAGAAATAAAAAAACACATAAGTATCAATTGTAGAAAATGGAAACTATAAGAAATATATTGAGTCTGGCGCTGCGGCTTACTAGGCTAATCCTCCACCTACAGCGCCAGCACTCCAGGTTCTCATCCCGGTTGGGGCGCCGGTTCTGTCCCGGTTGCCCCTCTTCCAGTCCAGCTCTCTGCTGTGGCCCGGGAAGGCAGTGGAGGATGGCCCAAGTGCTTGGGCCCCTGCACCCGCGTGGGAGACCAGGAGGAAGCACCTGGCTCCTGGCTTCCGATCAGCGTGGTGCACAGGCCGCAGCGTGCCAGCCGCAGCGGCCACTGGGGGGTGAACCAATGGCAAAGGAAGATCTCTCTCTCTCTCTCTCTCTCTCTCTCTCTCTTTCTCACTGTCCACTCTGCCTGTCAAAAAAATTTTTTTAAAAAGTATATTGAAATTATGAAATTATTAACCTGAAGAGTATAAATCTGAACTTTAAATCCGAGATTAACTACAGATTTAAACTACAGAGAAAAGAGTGAGTGAACATCAGAGATCAAAAGAAATTACCCAATTTGAAGAACAAAGAATGAATAGTTTTTAAAAAGTGATTACCTTACATGTGAAATACTATCAAAAGCCTTGTTTTGTAAAAATGGAGTCTGAGAAAAAGAAAAAAAAAAGGGGCAGAGCAATAAAGTGTTTAATTCTCTGAAAGTCCCAAACTTCACTGAAAGTAATAAAACCAATTTACAGAATCAAGAAACACAAAATTACAAGCAGGGTGAACATTCCTAGTCATATCCTACTTAAACCCCTAAAAGCCAGAGATGGAGAAAAAATAGAGAGGAAAGCCATAATCTAAATATAGATGACTTTTTTATAAGAAATAATAGCAGCCAGAAAACAATGGAACTATATTTAAAGTTTTAAAAAGAAAATGAGAACTATCAATCAGAACTTTATATTCACCAAATGTATTCAGTAAACTGAGGATGAAATCGTTTTTTGCAACTCGAGAGAATTCTTAAAGAATTGCTCACAAGAAAAGCTTTAGTAAACTTGCCAGCTGGAGAGAAGTGATAGAGATAGGGGTGTGTATCAATAGGAAATAATGAAGAATACTTAAAAAAATTGATGTGTCTGTAAATAAGAAAGCTAGTATTGGGGCCAGCGCTGTGGCATAGCAGGTAAATCCACCACCTGCAGTGTTGTCATCCCATATGGCCACTGGCTGCTCCACTTCCAATCCGGCCTTCTGTTATGCCTGGGAAAGCAGTAGAAGATGGCCCAAGTCTTTGGGCCCCTGCACCCGTTTGCAAGACTCAGAAGAAGCTCCTGACTCCTGGCTTCAGATAGACCCAGCTCTGGCCATTTTGGCCATTTGGAGAGTGAACCAGCAGATGGAAGACCACTCTCGCTTTCTGTCTCTGCCTCTTTGTAACTCTGACTTTCAAATAAATAAATCTTTGAAAAGCTTGCATTTTATATTTCTATTGTTTTCATTAACTGTAAACTATTGGGACAAAAATATTATCTGTGGGACTGTTGTCACATGTGATAACAATAGCACAGTAATAATTAAAGTAGATCATTATAAATTAAGAATGCAACTTGTAGGAATGGCATTATGGCACATCAGGTTAAACCACTGTCTGTGATGCCATCATCCCATGTAAATGCCAGTTCACATCCTGGCTGCTCTGCTTCCAATCCAATTCCTTGCTAATGTACTTGAGAAAGCAGCAAAAGATGTCCCAAATATCTAGGCCCTGCCACTCACATGGGAGAGTGGAGCTCTAGGCTCCTGGCTGTGGCCTGGTCTAGCTATCGCTATTGTGACCATTTGGAGAGTGAACCAGTGGATGTAAGATTCTCTCTCTCTCTCTCTCTGAAATAAGTAAATGTATAAACAACAGAAAGAATGCAAATTGTAATCTTTAAAATTTTTTTTTTTTTTTTATTATTGGAAAGCAGAGAGAGAGAGGGAGTGGCAGAGTGGTACAAACCTTGCATTCACTGGTTAACTTCCCAAATCCACTCAATAGCTGTAGCTGGGGCAAGGCTGAAGCCAGGAGCCAGGACTTACACCAATCTCTCTCTCTCAGATTATAGAAGGCCTGCTATTTGCATCATCAGCTGTTGCCTCTCAGTGTGTGCATTAGCAGGAAGCTGGAACAGAGAGCAAAGTGCAGACTTGAACATAGGCATTTCTTTGCTTGTGCTTTTTTAGATCGTGTCTAAAAAATATTTGCCCGAAGTGACGTCAGAGTCTTTCCCCTGATTTTCTTCCAGTAATTTTACGGTTTTAAATGTTACATTTAAGATTTTAACCCATTTTGAGTTGATTTTTATATGTGGAGTAAGATAAAGACCCAAGTTCCTTTGTCTGACTTGTATATTCTTAGTGGGATTGTAAGTACAACTATTATAGAAAATGGTAGGAAGACTCCTCAAAAAATTAAAAATTGAACTACCATAGAATCCAGCAATCTTAATTCTGGTTGTATACTGAACACACATGAAATGAATATGTTGAAGAAATATCTGTAATTCCACATTCATTGTAGCATTATTCAGAAAGACAAGATAGAGAAACAACCCAAGTGTCCATCAGCAGGCAAATGGATAAAGAAAATGTGGGGTATATACAATGAGGAATACTATTTAGCCTTAAAAAGAAAGGAATTCTGTTATTTGTAACAACATTCATTATTCTGGGGAACATTATACTAAGTGAAATGTCCAGATAAAGAAAGATAAATACTGTATAATTTCACTTCTATGTAGAATCTGAAAGTGTCAAACTCATAGAAGTAGATGGTTTAATATTGATTACTAAGGGTTGTGAGTGTTGGAGGTTGGCAGTGTGGTTGGGCAGAGGTTAAACATTCAAAATTTTGTTTTCACAGATGGATTAAAATCTGGACCTGTAATATAAAATATGATAACTATAGTTAATAGCAATCCATTGAAAGTACTAACAGAACAACTCAATGTTTTCACAACAGAAAAATGTTTATTAGACCAAGCTCTGCTCCAAAAGAGTGTCTGTTGTGTATAATACATGAACTCAATATAGAGATGTCTATACATATTGCAATAAAGGGTCAAGAAATTATGTAACAAGCAGTCATCTTTAGAAAGTGGATTTAGCTATATTAATATCAAAACAAGCTTTAAGAATTATTATCTGAAAAAATAAATATAAAAAAGAATTATTACCTAAAAAAGTAAGAGAATTTTATAACAGTAAAATGTTGCTATATCAGATGATGCAATTTTTCTATATACATAGGTATACAAATACAGCCTGAAGTACATGAAGGAAAAATTGGCAGAACTAAAATTAATATGCAGATATTCAATCATAGTAAAGTTTAATATTCTCTCTCAGCAATTGATAGAACCACAAGACAAAAAAAAAAAAAACTCTAAGCATACTTAAGACTTAAAAGCTGCATCTACCAAACTAATCTTCTTTATATTTGTATATATTCCCAATATCTGCAAGAACATACATTTCTCTAAATTACATAGGGAATACTTACCAAAATAGACCATGTGCTTGGTCATAAATTGATTTCAGGAGTGGTGTGATAAAGACCAATTTTCTCTGACCACAGTGTACCTAGTAGAATTAAATTAGAGAAAAAACTGAAAATTACCAGATACTTGAGAATTGAGTGGTACATGTTTAAATAACACATGGGTCAAAGGAGAATTCCCAGTGAAAACTAGAGAATACTATAATCCAAATAAAAGTAGAAGCACAGATATTAAAATTTGTGGGACGCACCTAGAAATGTATATGTGGACAAATGAACTATTTTAAATAATAGAAAAGAAACATTAAAATGAGAAAACTAAGTTTTCACATAAGGGACTCAAAAGGGGAGCCCCTCAATTCAAACCAAATCAGGTTTTCATTTTATGTTTTTTTTTTTTCCATATAAAGAGGCCAGATTTCATGTAATTCATAGGCACAGTTCTAGGAAATAACCTTACTTCCCTTCCTCCCCCTGTTTCACAGTGCCCTTCCTTCCCTCCCTTCCTTTCTTAATTTTTGCAGACATAGAAAATAATAAACACCAGAGAAGAAACCAAATAAATAGAAAAGATAAATTAAAATTTTTTTCTAAAATCCTAAAGATATTAATCAATTTGATAAAATTTTATCAAAACTTTAAGAAAAGCAAAGCAAAGAAAAAGGGACTAATTGTTAATATTGGATTTCAAAGAGAAGATAATAGTATATATCCTAAAATTATTAGGAGAACTATGAGACAATAATATGAACAGTGATCAGTGTTAGAAATTTATGAATAAATTCTAAAATTTGAGTGAAATGGAGACCTTCCTACAAATTTATAACTTACCCATAATTGACAAATGAAGCAAGAAAAATTACAAATATTGCTTTTCTGGTAAGCAAATTACACTTACGATACTTTAGAACCTTCCCATAGAGAAAATGCCAGATCAACAACCCTTCTTGTTGATGGTTGGCTATTCTATCAAGCATTTAAGAAACAAATCCAATCTCAAACAAACTATAAGAAGAATGATCACTCTCTGCTTAATTTTATAAAGACATGATTACATAATCGAAGTTATTAGAAGAAAGTATATTCCATTATGCCTCATGAGCAGAGATGAAAAATCCTCGAGACAACATTGGCAAATCAATTCCACTTTATATAAAGAGGATAATGGATATGAGCATTTGGGGTGCATCCAAGGAATGCAAGATTTGTTTTAACATTCAAAAGTTAATCATATATTGTGCCACATTCACAGAAGAAAAGAGATTGTATGATCAACTCAGTGATGCAGAATAAGGATTTGAAAAATTCAAACCCCTTCATGATAAGAACTATCTGAAAACCATGCATAGAAAAGAATGTATTTAATCTTATAATGTATATCTATCTAAGTTGTACAAGCAAATATTGTTAATAGTGAAATTCTGAATACACTCCTTCTAAGATAAAGAACAAGCCATATGTCTGCTTTCAATTCTACATTGTTCTGAAGGTCCAAATCAATGCAGAATACACAGGGAAGATATACAAGTCATAACAAAAATTTTAAAAAAAAACCACTAAACTGTCTTTATTTATAGAATATATGTATATGTAGAACTATAACTCCCACAAATAAGTGACTATAAAAAGGTCATAGGATATAAAACCAATTTTACACAATTGACTTCTATAAATGTATAGCAACAATGAGAAGAGCATTTAACATTACTTACACAAAGAATTCCTCAAACAAAATACTCGGGATTTAACAAATATGTGCAAGATTTCCACAGTGAAAACTGCACAGTTTACAGGGCCGACGCTGTGAATTAGTGTGTAAAGCTGCTGCCTGCAGTGCCTGCATCCCATATGGGCGCTGGTTTGGATCCCAGCTGCTCCACTTCCAATCCAGCTCTCTGCTATGGCCTGGGAAAGCAGTAGAAGATGGTGCAAGTCATTGGGCACCAGAGCCCACGTGGGAAACCTGAAAGAGACTCCTGGCTCCTGGCTTCAGGTCAACACAACCCTGGCCGTTGAGGCTAATTGGGGTGTGAACCAGCGGATGGAAGACTGACTGACTCTCTCTCTTTGCCTCTCCTTTTCTCTCTGTGTAACTCTGACTTTCAAGTAAGATAAAATCTTAAAAAAAAATGCCACAGTTTTACCTACAGGATTTAAAGAAGGTATTTTATCCATTAATTAAATAATTCAATTTTGTTGATATGCTCATTCTACCAGAGTTGATATATAGATTCAATGAAATCCCAACCAAAATCCATTGCAGGGAAAGGATGAATAGAAATAGACAAACTTATGTTGAAATTTATGAAAATACACAGTACCCATAATGGAACATCTTGAAAAAGAACAAAGTTGGGAAATTTACATTCCCTAATTTCAAGATTTATTCTAATGCTAAGTCTGGACATTGTCATAGTGGCATAACTATCCACAATTAGATCAATATATTGAAATAGACCTGCATATAATGTTCAGTTGGTTTTGGTTTAGGCATTAAGGCAATTGTTGAGGAAATCACTTGCAATAAATTTAGAACAACTGGATAAATCCATCTAACAAAATGAACACCAGCTTCTATTCTCAGTTGATGAATCATATTCCTATTTGACAATATTAAAATTTTTAAAATGAAAGTTTTCATGTACTTGTTCAGCACGTTTCCTAAAATATGCCAAAAAATGAAAAAACTCCATAAACTATAAGTGAAAAACTTATAAAATATTTGTAATTTCTCCTTTTTGAAAGATACTTTTAATAAAGTGGCAAGCCACAGAATAGGAAGAAATGTTTATAACTAAAGATATTCTGACACAAATATATCTGACTAAAGATTACTTCTACAATATGTTAACTCATATCATACAATAATATAAAAGGTAAACTGCCCAATTAAAAAGTGAGAAAAGATTTTAAGTTTCCAGTAGCTAGTGTTGTGGTGTAGCGGATTAAGCCACAGCTTGCAGGGCTAACATCTTGTATCAGACTGCCTGTTCCAGTTCCAGCTACTTTACTTCCAAACCAGCTCCCTGCTAAAGGGCCTGGGAAAGCAGCAGAAGACAGTTCAAGTCCTTAGGCCTCTGCCAACTCATGTGGGAGAACTGAATGGTATTCTAGGCTCCTCACTTTAGCCTGATCCCTGTCTGGATGTTGTGGACATTTGGGGAGTAAATCAGCAGGTGGAAGATTTCTGTCTCTTCCTCTCTATTGCAATGTCTTTCAAATTGTGAATAAATATTGTAAAAATTTTAAAGAGTTTTCTGATAAAATTATAGTGAGTGGGTGATAACCATAATGAAGTGCTTAAAAATATAATCATTAGGAAAATCAAATTAATATCCCATTTACTACTATATGTCACCAGAAATCTAATATTAAGACTAACAACTATAAATGTTGGTAAGGTGTGGTAGGAGTATTTGAGAAACTAAAAATTCTAGTATCCTTTGGAGTAGAAGTGTATTTCTTGTTCATATAGATTCGAGTTTGGTCATTGCTGGTACTGGCAGGCCATCTCGATGGTCATACATGGATCCAGGGTCTTTTCCTCCTGTGGATATGATTTCTTCTGTCTTTTCTTCTTTCAGTTGGTTAGAGGAAACATGAGGGTGGGGATGGGAGATAGTGTGGAAGTCAATGCTGTAAGTAGTATAGATAGTGTCTAGCTATATTCTGTAAGCCACTGCTCAAAGAATTGGAACTATCGTTTGTTAAGCTCTATGTATAGGAGCAAAGGGAAAGAGGTTTGGTGAATATCTAACCAGTCAGGCTTATTCATAGTTATTTTTAGTTATGGATAGAGGTGGGAGGCAATTTTTACAATAAGGAAAACACTAGGAGTTTAATTGCCAATAGTATATATTATATATATATAGTAAATAATTATTACCTTGGATAAGAAATTTAAAATATAGTGGTTAAGAACATGAGCTTAGAATCAGGTTCAGGCAAATCAAAGTTTTTTTTTGTTTTGTTTTGTTTTATTCATTTGTATTTTCTATTTTTTTTAAACTTTTATTTAATGAATATAAATTTCCAAAGTACAGCTTATGGAGTACAATGGCTCCCCCCCCTTAACTTCCCTCTCACCCACAACCCTCCCCTTTCCTTCTCCCTCCCCCCTTCCATTCACATCAAGATTCATTTTCAATTCTCTTTATATACAGAAGATCAGTTGAGCATATATTAAGTAAAGATTTCAACAGTTTGCACCCACATAGAAACACAAAGTGAAAAAAATACTGTTTGAGTACTAGTTATAGCATTAAATCACAATGTACAGCACATTAAGGACAGAGATCCTACATGAGGAGTAAGTGCACAGTGACTCTTGTTGTTGACTTAACAAATTGACACTCTTGTTTATGGCCTCAGTAATCACCCTAGGCTCTTGTCATGAGCTGCCAAGGCTATGGAAGCCTTTTGAGTTCGCCAACTCTGATCATATTTAGACAAGGTCATAGTCAAAGTGGAAGTTTCTCCTCCCTTCAGAGAAATCCAAGTTTCTTAACTGAGCCCTTAATTAAACCAGTTTATACCATGGATCTCATAAAATAGGGAGATGTGGGCGGGCACCACGACTCACTAGGCTAATCCTCCGCCTACGGCGCGGCACACCAGGTTCTAGTTCTGGTCGGGGTGCCGGATTCTGTCCCGGTTGCTCCTCTTCCAGGCCAGCTCTCTGCTGTGGCCCGGGAGTGCAGTGGAGGATGGCCCAGGTCCATGCACCCGCATGGGAGACCAGGAGAAGCACCTGGCTCCTGGCTTCAGATCAGCGTGGTGCACTGGCAGTAGCACACCGACAGCAGCAGCCACTAAGGGGTGAACCAACGGCAAAGGAAGACCTTTCTCTCTGTCTCTCTCTCTCTCACTGTCCACTCTGCCTGTCAAAAGAAAAAAAAATGAGATGTTGATATATTCTCTAGTTCTAAGAGAATGAGTTTTTACTTTTGTAAACTAGAAGTCACTACTGTCCCGTCCCACGGGAAGTCAACTAGGGCTGAGCACCTAGAAGGAGAAATGAAAGGGACAGGAGACACAACAAGGGTCCTGATCAAGCTGTGATTTTTATTTTTCAAGCACACTCTTATATATCATAAAGTCAGGGTGTCGGGTGGGGGAAGGAGGGGCGTTTAGGAGGGCAGGACGTCGGGCAGGGGAAGGAGGGGGAGCTTATCTTGTAGCTGCAATGCTTGTGCAAGTAGGGGAAAGGTTACAAGGTCTTAAGGCACAAGGTCACACAAGGTTGCGTTATCAGTACTCTCCGGTCTGGGCTGTCTAGTCCTGCCTCAGTAGTTTTCCACTAAGAGGCCCACATGCTGCGTGGTCCCTGACACACAACCGTTCTTATTCTGTCTGTCCTAAAGATGGAACTGGATAGTGTTTCTGAACTATCTGAATTATGTTATGAAAAATAAACTCAGATTTTAGAAAATACAGTCCTTATGGACTGAGCATCATTATTTATTGTCTTTTGTGGATCAGAGATTAAAAACTATCTAAAAGTTAAGAAATAAACAGCCTACATTTGTTTTTGTGAGGAGGGTTTTCACCACCAATGAGGTGTTCCTAAGAACATGGAAGTGAAGATTGAGACTGTTCCTGGATTCTGATCGCTTTGTTCTCTCAGCTATCTGACCCAAGATCAAAGGCTCCTTTATCAAAGTAACTTTATCTTTCCCTATGTCAGGTTTAAATGTATTGATGCAAGCCTTCTCTGAAGGCTATTTTTATTCTCTAGAAAAGCACAGACCCATCTCTGCAATATGTAATATGAATTCTCTGATGGGTGGTCACTTATTTCTGCCTTAGTGTCTCAAACAACAAATTAACATCCTGATAACTTCAGTTTCCTCTTGCTTTCATGTTTTAAAATAGAAATCATTATTACTAAAAAAACTATAGTCCTGTAATTACAATATTTTTTCTGAGCAAACTTTTTGTTCTGAAGTATTCTTTATGAATATTTTATTTCAAGAATTATATATCAGCTATTGTTTAAATTGTTTTAATCAAAATATTGTGGAACTTTTTTGATATATTAATGATATACCAAGGCCCTTCTAATTCTGTTTTTAAATCTTTGAAAAACATATTTGAGAAGTGCAGAGAGACAGACACAGAGACGAAGACAGAAAAAGATCTCTCATCCACTGGTTCATTCCCCTAAGTGCCCACAATATCTATGGCTGGGTCTGTCTGAAACCAGGAGCCTGAGACATAATCCAGGTCTCTCATGTGGGTGGCAGGAACACAATTACTTGGGCCATCACCACTGTGTGCCAGGATTTGCATTAGCAGCCAACTGGAATTGGGAACCATGAATTGAACCCAAATTGGAAGGTGAACCAACGGCAAAAGGAAGACCTTTCTCTCTGTCTCTCTCACTGTCCACTCTGCCTGTCAAAAAAAAAGAAACACAGGATTTGGGCATCTTAGCCAGCATCATAACTGCTAATCCAAACACACACTCCAGCCTTTCTAATTCTAAGGTTTGATTGCCAGGGAAACCATAAGCAGTGGCTATTAAAGGCCCTGGCTTTTGACTCTAGTCTGGAACTGAAGTTTCCATTAACAACTATCTAAGGCTTGATTTTCCATGAATTCAACACATTTTTGTCATATATATATGTATATATTTCCATATGTTTCTAATTGATGTTAATACAATGCTGACAATCATTTTCTCAAAGGCTATTTCTTTACTGTGATGCTTGCAATTTGTGGAACATATCTATGTTAAGTTTGTCAGTTGTTGATTTTTAGTGTGCTCACTTTTATTGTTCCTCTTTGGCCTGTAACTTTGCAAAGACATTACATTGTATTATGGCTGCATATGACAGCCATCACAGGCCATCCACCTGACTGTGGTATGTGCTATTTCCTGGACCTTGTTAAATTTAAGATATTCTTTAGATAGAGTAATAGGAACTGTACATGATATCCTGGAACAAAAAAAAATGTGTTTTTTTTTGTCTTTTTCAACTGCTCTGTCTCCAAGATTCCTATTTTTAACATTAATTTAGAGGGTCCCAAGTTCTATCCATCATTTTCTAATTAATTCAGAGCTGTGCATTCTGTGGATATGGCATCTTTCCAGTATCACATTTTCATTTGTTATCCAAGCAGCATTAACATTAAATCCTCATTCTATGTAATAGATGGGAATACAGGTCTCTCCTCAAGAACTGCTGGGAATCTTCAGTGAGTGTGAATTCTACATGTGTCTACTGGCTGCTACACCTCACACTAGACAAGCATCTCCCAATGTATCATATAGTTGCATTCATCCTGTTCAAGACCCCTGCCTTCCTGCGTGAATGAGAATATGCACAGGGGCTCTGCATTAGTCCATAAAGCACATGATTTCACAATTTAAAAAAAATTGAGTAAGACCTAGAGAAATTATAATTCTAAAATGAAGATCTAAAACTATCAGATATCATTGCTTTTTAAGTCGATTAGAAATAGTTCCCATTGGCCTTTGCTTAATGAGCCTAAAAACACCACAATGGGGAACTATTACAGGAAATTGGTAAAGATTCTGACTCAATTGATTGTTCTTATCCTGACTATTACTTTTTCTAGAATCCTCAGCATGATGTCTGAATAATGACTCTCAACAAATGGAGGCTCTCACTGTGACCTGAGCACTCTGATTATGCACTTTGACTCATGTAGCTGACTATTGTGAGCCCCTCGACATTGACCCATGGAATACAGGCAAAACCATAGCCTGAGTCCATTCATTATTAGGTTTCTATCATTATGACGATTTTTACTTTTGTGTTTCTGGGAACTGTTATACTTCTTTCAACAAGAGATCTTTTTGAGAATTCTTACTTCTGGGTATTATGTATAAAGAAGTCAGAAACTAACTTTGTGTCATAACCTTTGCTCATAGAAAAGGCAAACTTTTATGTCATTAAATGAAATAGTGTTATTGATTGATTGATCACCTTATATATGCCACTCATTACTCTTAGTGCGAGGAAAAAAAAAATCACTAAGAATGCACAGTCTCTTACCCTTCTGGAGATTACAATGCAGTGGGAACTGTGAACTCTCCAGTGCTGAATCATAACAAATAAATATGATGTGCCACAAAGGAAAATACAAGGTGCCATATAAACAAATATCAGGGGAGTGGACTGAGTCTGAAGATCAGGAAAGCTTTAATCTCAGTATGAAGCACTTGAATATGATTTTTTTTGACAGGCAGAGTTAGACAGAGAGAAAGGTCTTCCTTCCATTGGATCACCCCACAAATGGCCACAGCAGCCGGCGTGCTGCGCTGATATGAAGCCAGGAGCCAGGTGCTTCCTCTTGGTCTCCCATGCTGGTGCAGGGCCCAAGCACTTGGGCCATCCTCCACTGCCTTCCCGGGCTACAGCAGAGAGCTGGACTGGAAGAGGAGCAACCGGGACAGAATCCGGCGCCCCAGCCGAGACTAGAATCCAGAGTGCTGGCACTGCAGGTGGAGGATTAGCCTAGTGAGCTGTGGTGCCAGCGAATATGATTTTCTTCCCTGGTATGTGGCTGCTTCATTATAGACTGGTACATATATTGCTTTTTTATATATGCCAGAAAGGATCTATCAGTGAGTCTCTCTCAAAGAAAGAGGATCTACCGAAAATATGTATTTTGCTCTTCACTTTCTAAATAATTAAGTGATCAGAAATATTCACTGTTGAAGTTTTGGGGAGCGAGTGGTCAATAAATTACACTTGTTTTCCCCTCATGTTTTGGAAGCCACAGGTGAGTAGGCATAGCATTCAGGCAAATAGAGCTCTGAATAAAACTATATTACTGGGGCTGGCACTGTGGCACAGCGGATTAAAGCCCTGGCCTGCAGTGCCAGAATCCCATATGGGTGCTGGTTCGAGTCCCAGCTACTTTACTTCTGATCAGCTCCCTGTTAACGTCCCTGGGGAAAGCAGTAGAAGGTGGCCCAAGTCCTTGGGCTCCTGTACTCACATGGGAGACTCAGTAGAAGCTCCTGGCTTTGGATTGGCCCAGCTCTGGCTGTTGAGGTCATTTAGAGAGTGAGCTAGCAGATGGAAGACCTCACTTTTCCCTCTGTCTCTACCTTTCCCTGTAACTCTGTTTTTTAAATAAAAGAAAAAAAAAAACTTTATTGCTGTTAAAGCATCACTGAATCATATGACACACTTGATGCTAGTTTGAGATTGAATATTTCTAGAATTAACTTACCTAAACAGAGAAAGCTGGTCAAATGCAGTATTCCTGCACAGGACACAATTTGCTATTATAGGTTTACCATGGATAGAAAGCACAAAAAATGTTGATATTGCAGATGTGGACATTGAGAAGCCCAAAGGAGTGAGTTAGGAGAAAAAACAGGTGTGTTCTTCAGTGCGATGCTGTTAGAAATAAGAGTATTGAGGAGCGGGAGACCCCTACCCCTGGTGAAAATCTTTTTGTTGCTTTTAACCATTTAGATTTACTGGTCAACATTGTGACCAGAGTTAAGTCTGCCACTATGGGGAAGGAGATGGTAGGTTCTTGGTACTCCTACTCACATGAAGTTGAGAATAGCATTAGTTCTTCATGGATCTATGTCATAGGAAGCATCGTTTTTACTTTCAGGGCTGTATTGTTCAATTGTATAGCCACCTGCCACACAGGACTACTTAAATTAATTAAAATCAAATTAAAAAAAATTAGTTCTGGGGTCACACTAGATGCATTTCAGTGCCCAGTAGCTAGTAGTCAATAGCTATTGCAACACTCCAGGACAGCACGGTTTAAAACATTTGTATCATCACACAACCATTTACTGGATAGCAGTACTACAGGGGGCACCAACATAGGGTAATGCTCTGATCTCCAGGACCTTGTTGTATACTCTGCCAAAATGCCTCTCACTTTATTTCTCATTCTGAAATATGCCTGTCCATATGTTCAACATGTTTTATCAAGAAGTTATACAATTACAGCACATGACAAAAAAGCTCCAGTGATACAATGTGAATTTTTTATTTTATAAAATAATATATATTATTATAATAATATATATAATAATATTTTATATTATTTACTGCATGTGAGTGCTGCCTTCCATCCTGATTCTGGACCAGGAAATTGTTTCTCTGACATATTCTTTGGATTCTTTTTTATTATTATTATTACGGAGGCTCCTATAGTGAGAAGTGTAACATCACTCAATTCTGGATCCAGCCCAAAGCATCTAACACTTATACACATTGTATTTTCTCTCACCTCCTTGAAGTGAATCACATTATTGAACAGGCATTTTGACAGTAGGAAAAGAAATAATCTAGGCTCAGATAAGTTTCATTATTATCCTCCTTGGTCACCTCAAAATTGCTCTTCCTTTTGGAGTCATGGTTCTAAAACTGCCTTGAACATACGGCTTCAGGGCACTGGTGTGCTAGGAAAAGGGATCAGGAACATGGGCTTTTTTGTTTTCTTGTGGAATTCTTTATGTAGCAGAGGTTATGCTTTTGATTATAAAATAAAGTATGTAACGAGGGAGGGAGGGTAGGGTGGAAAGTATCGCTATACTCCTAAATCTGTATATATGTAATATATGAAATTTGTTCACCTTATATAAACTTTTTAAAAAAATAAAGCAAAAATTCCTGGTTTGAAGTATTTGCCCATTTTCCAGGTATACATGATAAATGGCTGCTGTCACTAACTGCAGCTTTGGGAAGCGATGTGGTCTTGTGGGCTGTCAGCTGCTGCAGCACAGCAGTTTCTGGGAACTGCCGTATCAGCTTTCCCATCCATAGTTATGGAGCCTTGAAACCAACCCGTTAACCCTCTGAGGTTTTGACAACAACCTTTGTAACTTTAATCTTCAAACAGAAGTCCAGTTTCTGAAATCCCTTTCTGTAGCCCTCTGGCTTTTCAATTCTTGGTTTCCCTACTGCTGGCATCCTGGACTCCATAAAAGCATATATTTCAATAGCTTCTTAGGTCCGTCTCCCCAAAGAGAAATAATTCTGATCTGTTCTTGGTTCTTGACCTTCTTCTTTTTGAACTTGTTGTTTTACATCTCAGTCAGCCTTTCTAATGTGGAAACAACTAAATTAAGGATGATAATGAGATGTTATTTTTAGACATGGAATCTCAGTGAAATCAATCCTCAAAAAAACTAAATTTCTATGGTTAGATTTTTATAATTATTTGACTCTACACTGATAGCATGTGATTTTTGGGAGCAGTTAACAATATCCCCTAACTCCTTCCTTTGAAAGAGAATGACCTGTCAGGTTCAGTCTCCTCTCTTTCTGTCTTTCTGTGTCTCTGTCTCATCCTGAAACCCATATTCTCTCCTTAACAATCATCACCATGATGTTCACAGAGGCTCTAACTGGCTCCTTTCCTTTTATATATTGAACAAAATGCATTTTCATTTGTTTTGACTTTCTTTGAAAGGTAATCTTTCAAGATTGTTTTGGGGAAAATATTATTCCTAGATAACATTCGACCTATACACTATTTTGAGGGCTTTCTTGTCATCATTATTCTGCCTGACTTTCCATTTTTTGAAAGATGACTTTTTAACAGGTGACAGTTTATGGCATTTGATTGGCTGTATTTACCACTTGTGCGAGAAGATATTTGACAGAGCAGACTTTCAAAGCTATTTTATCTCAAAATTGTTACAGCTGGTTGAACTTTAAGCAAAGGAAAATAGGTACTTTTTACCTTAGAATGTCTTTGTCCCCTTTTATTAGTTATGCATATAGTTATATGTTCAACATGTATTTATTTGGTTTATAGAAAAGGATTTCATAAGCAATCATCAGGATTCTTGTAAGCTATTGACTTGTTCTATTTTAATTTAAAATGTATTCCCAGCTAATACTCACATATTGCTGCCATATCTTTTCCTCTAATATGCATTTCTTATGTTTCCTCATTCTTGTGAGGATGCTGAAGGCAATGTTATTGCAATGATTATTACTTCAGGATTCAAACACAGCCATCTTTTCCCCTACTTTTTATGTACCAGAGCACACAAAAAAATGCAACAGATGCTTGGTTCTTGAGTCATGCTAACCACTTGTTCTAGGAAATAAATCTCAATCCTATTGGCATTGCCCAATATTAAATCATATACCTATCTATTTACATTTGGGTGATTCAAACTGCTGACCTAATTGTGTTTTTTATGAACTGGCAATTAAGAGATTTATTTATTTATATATTTGTTTATTTAAAGATTTATTTATTTATTTAAAGCTTTATTTATTTGAAAGGCAGAGTTAGAGGCAGAGAGAGGTAGGTCTTCCATCCACTTATTCATTCCCCAAATGGTTGCAACGGCTGGAGCTTCACCAATACAAGCCAGGAGCCATGAGCTTCTTCCAGATCTCCCAAGCAGGTGCAGGAGCCCAAGGACTTGGTCCATCTTCTACTTCTTTCCAAGGCCATAGCAGAGAGCTGGATTGGAAGTGGAGCAGCCGAGACTCGAGCTGGCACCACAGGCAGCAGCTTTACCTGCTACACCATGTCACCAGCCCCTAGAGTTTTATTTTTAAGAATCATCTGAGAGGCAGAGGAAGGAAGAAAGGTGATGAGGAAGGAGGGAGGGAGCGAGAGCCAAAAAGTGAGAAGGAGAGTGGTATCTTCCATTTGCTAGTTCACACCTGCAACAGCCAGAGCTCGGAAAGCCTAAACCCAAGAGCCAGGAACTCTATTTGGGTCTTCCACGGGAAGAAACAGCCAAGTACTTGGGCCATCACCTGCTGCTTCCCCAGGAGCATTCTCGGGGATCTTAGTCAAAAGTGGAGCAGCCAGGACTTGAAATGGAGCTCTGATGTGGGATAACAGTATCACAAGCAGTGGTTTAACCCACTGCACCACAATGCTGGTTCCTTAATAGTTTAATTTGTTTTATTTATTTGAAACAGAGAGTGAGGGGTGGGGGAGAGAGATCTCACCCACTAATAAAGTCCACAAATACCCAGAATCCAGAATGGCTCAGGGTTGAGCCAGGTTAAAGCCAGGAGCAAGAACTCAATCTCACAAGGGTGGAAGGCATCCAAAAACTTGAGCAATCAGTTGACCATGAGGATGCATATTTTCAGGAAGCTAGAATCCAGAGAGGAGCTAGAACTTTAACCCAGGCACACTGATATTGGATGTGAGTTCTAAGTTACCTCTTAGTAGTTACTAGCTTACCCTGATGCCCACCACAGATTTAACTCTGATTCAGAATTATTCACCTATTTTTTCCAGATATGATGGAACGAAATCTTCTGACATTTTTTAGAAATGCAGCCTCCCCAATTATACAATCTGTAGTCCTCACATACTTCTGATTTATGACAACTTTACAAATTTAATGTTTAAATCTGAATCTATTTTAATTGTAATTCTTCATGAAATTTTTTTCAATCTTCTTTAATATCCCAGGAATTGAAAAAGGTGGTGGGAAGCATCAAAAAAGTCAATTTGTATAACAATAAAAGCAACCACATAGCAAGCCACATGTCATACATTGTACAGGAATTCCCAAGGTAGAAAAAGGTTCTTTCTGGCAAGCGTTAGGAGCCTTGTTGGGTTGGTAAGATTCTAGCAGGTGGTAACATGAGCAACAACAATGTCTCCACACAGGAGTTTGAAAACACAAAACAAGACAGAAATCCATGTAGGAAAACTAATAAAGGAAAAGGCTAGAAGGGGGCTGAGTATACCAGGGGTCTTCAAAGTTCATGAAAGATGCATATCATGAAAAAACTATGCATAGACTTCAAAATTGTTTTGTACCAAAATAAACATCTTTTTTTAAAAAAATTTACTTATTTGACAGTCAGATAAGGAGAGACAGAGCTTCCATCCACTGGTTCACTTCCAAAATGGCTGCAATAGCAAGAGGCAGGCTGATCAGGAGCTTCTTCCCAATCTCCGATATGGGTGCAGGAGCCCAAGGACTTGAGCAATCCTTTGCTGCTTTCCCAGGTGCGTTAGCAGGGAGCTGGATCAGAAGTGGAGCAGCTGGGAATCGAACTGACACCCATATGGGATGCGAGTGCCACAGAATGTGGACATTACCCTCTATGCTGCAGCACTGGCCCCTAAACTTATCTTTTAATTCCTCTTACCACACATTCTTGAGTACTTTAGTAAAATGTTCTGAATGCATATCTGAGGAAGATTTTTACCTTATAAGATTTTGAAAATAGCACCACTCGGAGCTACTTCCTCCTGGATCCCTGTGTCTATGCTCCCTGAACTGTCAGCTGCTTGTAATGAATCCATGCTTTTGAATATCCCCTTGACTTCAAGTATACCAGTTATCTATTTTACCAAAGCCCTTTTCATTGCCAATCATTCACTTTACTCACTTCATTGTTTGGATATTTAGCATTGGTGTAGACAAATGTGTACTATCTGGCTTGAACTAGTGAAGCCTCATAAAACTTTTAACTACAGTGAACTATGGTGGAAATCACCAACCGTCCATCAGAGAGCCTTGGTTCTTTCAAAGGTGTAGAATTATGGCAGCTCAGCCCCACCCCATTCCAAATTCCAGCTGAGTCCTGGGCCATTCTTAGCCCACGAAGTGCTCCCTCTCTCTTTCCAGTATCCCTGTTGGATATCCATATTCAGTGTATGTAAGTGACCTTCTCACAGTCAGTCTCAACCTGTATTCCTGAAGTAATTCGTAAAATACAAATCTCTCCCCAATCTCTCATACTCTTCAGTTGAAAATTGGATGTATGAGTCAATAACTTAAAGTTGAGTGAATGAGATTCCTTGAGAGCTAGTACAATATCCAGTGTTATCATAACTTACATAAAAACCCAATAAATCTTTTTTGAATTGAGTAAACTAAGGAAAAGGATTTTCAGTATCACTAAAAGTTTTCCCTCATTTATGCCTAGATATTCATTCTGTATTTTTTAAGGTGGGAGATATTTCTGTCTATAAGCATGAAGCATATAGATCTGTTGATTTCCAGGGACAGAAAATATACATATCTGAAATAGCAGTCGAAGGATACCTAATTTTCTGATTTTAACTTCAATTAATACTTTCCCTGTTAATTGGTAGAGTAAATCTTTTTTTTTTTTTTTTTTTGGACAGGCAGAGTGGACAGAGAGAGAGAGAGAGACAGAGAGAAAGGTCTTCCTGTGCCATTGGTTCACCCTCTAATGGCCGCCGCCGCTGGCACGCTGCGGCCGGCGCACTACACTGATCCGATGGCAGGAGCCAGGTACTTCTCCTGGTCTCCCATGGGGTGCAGGGCCCAAGCACTTGGGCCATCCTCCACTGCCTTCCCAGGCCACAGCAGAGAGCTGGCCTGGAAGAGGAGCAACCGGGACTAGAACCCGGTGTGCCGGCACCGCAAGGTGGACGATTAGCCTAGTGAGCCGCGGCTCCGGCTAGAGTAAATCTTAAATGCAGATGAAATTACATTGATCAGTTTCATTAATTTGACTTTATATAGTTAATGACTTAAGAAATCTAAAACTTTCTTAGAATTCAAGTCATCAAAATTTGAGTCCTAATTATCCTTAAAGAAACTGGGGGACCTGGATATATAGGACAGGTCATGGGACTTAGCAGCAGGATCAGGAACAAGAATCTGCATTGCTAAATGACTAGTTTTTATGATTTTCACTATTCTGTTTTGGCTAAGTGCCTCAAAAACAAATGGTCAAAATACCCTTTTCAAATCACAAATTCTTACTGGGTTCCAGATTTCTTTTTAAGTCATGGTCCAGTTTGTTTTTTTCCAAGTGAATCAAAGAAATTATGTGTGCATGATCCAAAGAGAGAAAAGAAGAGACATTGCCTTTGATTTAACAATTCTCAGCTCTGCTATGGAGCAACAGGTTACCTAGGGAAATCACAGAGTAATGCAGAATCAAAGGAAAAGTATGTGATATAATTATCAAAGTCTTCTGAGTTGGAGTTCTATGCAGTGAGTCTGAAACACTGGTATTTGTGTCTAAAATAGCAACATGAAGAAGACTCAGATGTTGGAGATACCTTCATTTAGGGGAAAGTGTTTAAAAATGTACTTTTGACCCAACATTAAAGAAGAGCTTATTAATAACCAAACTATCAAGAAATAGAACATCTGGTTTTCATCCTGAAATAGTGACTCTCGAGCTCAGTATCACTGACAGTGACAACGTGGTCAAGGTCTGGAATACAGGTGATTCATTTGGCAGATGGGTGATTAGACATGACATTTTTTCCACAGTGATTTTTGCATAACTTTATAGCTTGAAATTTCTGAAATATGTGTGGTTTTATAGTTGTTACTGTAAGCTTCTAGTAATACAGCTTTTCTTCTCAAATACATTGTTTTCCTTTTATTGAGTGTAATTTAAATTTTTGAAAATATATGGAAATGAAAATTTTATTGTACTTTTGCCTTCTGGACAATCAGACTTCTTAGTTTTCACCAGAGTATAATCCAGTCAAAGGAATTCATTTGAAAACCTTAAGTAGGGTGAACTTATCAAACAGGCACAGTGCCGATGCCCACAATGCTTTTAGGGACCTATGAAAATATTTTACTTATCTAAAGAAAAATGATCTTTTATGTTGAAAGATGATTTATTATATAGCACAAATACATCTGTCTTTATGTAAATACAGTCATAAAATATGGCAGCATATATGTATATGTGTATACTAAGTAGGAAAAAAACTGGTGAAAGCAACAATCCCACTAAAATTTTAAGGTATGTGGGCTCAAACTTGGTGGCCATCCCCTTAGGAGCTCCAATCTCAGTGAAATATTTATGATCACTGCTTCAGGAGAAACTCACTTTTACTTGTGCTGGTGCAGGCCCCTCCATGCGTGCTGTTGATGTTGGGCCTGAGGGTAGAAGCTCTGCCATATCTCTGCTTCTGAGAGATGGCAGGGGTGTCAGGAAAGTACCGGGACATCTCAGAGATGTTCCCAGTGTTCTGAACAGCCAAGTCTACAACAAAGAAGCAACTACTACCAACACATTGACCTATTATCTGCTAGAGTTTCTGGTATGCGTAAGTTTTGCTTTCATTTAATGATAGATAAAAGCTATCACTGCAATCAACAAATACTATATTATAGGTATGTTAACACTGAATTTTCTAATTTGATTCTTAATTTAAAGTAACATTTTGGAATAGACAGTATTGCTACCAATTTCTCATTTTGTAAATGAGAAAAGAAGGGTCAAGTGACTTGTTCATGGACATGTTATAAAGAAGTGAAGATGGGATTTTATGCTAAGGCTTATTTGCCATGGTTGCAAATGAGATATACGACTTTAAATATGGCTTTTTACACTTAGTTATTTTTGTTTTATTTGAGAGGACACAGAGAGAGAGGCAGAGAGACAGATAAAGAGACAGAAAGCTCTCATCTGTTATTTCAATCTGTGAAAGCCTGCAGTGGTTGGTCCAGCCACAGTCGGGAACCAGAATCTCAAAAAGTGTCTCCCGTGTGGATAGCAGAAATGCAATTACTTGAGCCATCACTTGCTGTCTCCTATGGTATACATTTGCAGGAAGCTGAAATCTGGAGCAGAGCCAGCAATCTAACCTAGGCACCCCAATATAAGATTGGGCATCCCAGTCAGTATCTACTCTTAGATCAATGTCCACCCAAAGCCTTTTACATTTAACATTGTTATAAGCCTTTTTAAATGTGACTTTTAAACTCTTAATGAACAACTATTTAATAGTGACATATAATTAACCAAATTTATGTGATATAATTTATTCAAAGGTTTTTCTACCATTTAATATTTGTGCTATTTCTATTATTTCCTTAAAAAGCCATATTGTAATTCTTTGTATATACAACATATTGCCTAAATTTAGGATTACTTTGCTAGAATAGAGACTTAGAATTAAAATTACTAGATAATATATACAAATATGTTTTGTAAAAAGTCACAGCCATTCATTCATCTCTTCAACACTCAACACATTTGTTGCATGCTTCCCACATGCTGGCTATGATATGTGTAATACCATGATGAATGTTTGACAGTCATTTACCCAAAGTGTATTTTGGTTTAGTGGATGCTAAAATAGGATGTGCCTGAAACTACACATGGTGAGAATGCTTTCTAGATTTTTTGGAAAGGATAGAAACACTTTCAAAGCTCTTTGAAAGTACTCTTAGTGATATAGGAAAGTCGCGTCTAAGAGATCTCAAAGTGCCTCAGGTGTGAACATTTTTTCTTCTCCAGTTTGTCAGATGAAATATTGTCAACCATTGTTTTAATGGTTATTTCCTTGGGTTCTAATGAGGTTGAACACACTCCCATATGTTTGTTAATGAGTTGTTTCTTCATTATAATGTAGCCTTCGAATGTTTCTCATTTGGTAGCTAGTATTTGTATAAAATAGAATTTGCTATATTGCTATTGTTGCAAATAATATATATACTTTGTGTTATCCAATCTGCCAGGCAATTATAAGCTGTGGAAATATGCTTGACCTCTCTTTAAAAAGAACATAATCAATTCTATTTTTCTTTTTTTGTTAATGTTGCATTTTATATGTATTTACTACTGTAATTCACATGAAGTTTATATGTCTAATAGAACATATTTGATTTTATTAAAAAAAAACCTGGACAGTTGCATCAACAATGATTACATAATTCCTTTCTTTTACTACTTCGTGGTACTCATTTTATCATTTACTGAATTTAGTTTCCCTTTTATATGCTCCTCTGCAGCCCTATGACTATTAATATCATTTCCACGGTTGTCGCTCCCCCTCTTCGTGGAGGAACGACACTAAACCCTGCCTAGGCTTCATATCCGAGTCACGGCACCATTATGTCGCTCCCCCTCTTCGTGGAGGAACGACACAGGACCCTGCGCTGTTCTTTTGTCTGCTTGGCCCTTCCCAGGTTTGCTGCTGGTTCTTCCCGGGTTGGCTACCGTCCCTTCCACCTCCGTGGAAGGGCGGTTCCCCCTGCCACTTTCCCCACTTCCGCGGGGGAGCGGCACACTACCGGCCGGCTCTCTCGGGGGCTGCATAGGTGTTCCTTCAGATAGATGTTCCTGGTGCATGTTGTCTCTCTCCTCCTTTATAGTCCTCTTCTACCAATCCCAACTCTGCTACCCACACGCCGAGTACGCTGCTCTCCTTCAATCAGGAGCAGGATCAGCTCCTGGAGGTCATCACTCAAGTTGGCGAGAGGCAGCTGGGTAGAAGCTGTTTTCTCCTCTCCCAGCGCCATATTGTGGGAGAGCAGATGCATAGAATAAGTCTTAATTCCAGTAACAGTCTAGTCCGAGTTGCTCCCCACACACTGTAATGAAAATAGTGGTTAATTCACCACCCCCACTGTGCCACCAAACTTCTCAGGAGGAGGGCAGCAATAACTACCACAGGGCTTGGCACATGACAGGCATTACATATTGGCTGAAGGAATCACTGTATAAAATGGGATGTTTCTGGAATGCCCTTGATTTTCCTCCAATGTGTACAACAATCTCTGAGCAGTTTCTGTACTGTGTTAAATGTTGTATCACAAAAATAATCTTTTGTCAATAGAGCAAAACCTTTTGTTAGTATTAATTTTGGGAATTTTCTTTATAATCCACAATATTTTTTCAAATTAACTTCAGAAAAAATTAATAGGCTCTAAAATTATTCCTACTAGAATTTTGATTGGAATTATGCTAACAATATCAATTAATTTGGGAAGACTTGATATTTGTATTGTAAATATTTTCCCATTCATGCATGTGTTATAGTTCCTTCTCTTTACTGCTTTTTATAATTTTCTTTATATGTTTGTTTGTAATGACTTCATTGATTTTTGTTGCTACCGCTATGTGATTTAAGTTTTTTTTTTGCTGCTATTGGGATTTGCACACATTTATTTTAAAAATTTTATTTTCTATTATTGCTATTATATGGAAAAAACTATTGTTGCAAATTTCCCTTGCTTCCTAGGACTTTACTTGAATTATTTCATTAATTCTAATAGAAGCTTTTTATAGTTTTTCAGTTCAACTGAAGGCCATATTGAGAATAATATCATTTTCAGCTAAATTCCACGTTGCCTTTGCAATTGGGAATGAATTAGATGACTAAATAAGATTTTATATATAAAATATGGCTTATTTTAATAAATCCTAGTAACAACATTTAAATAATCTGTGAAGCAGGTATTTAAATGCTGGCCCTTTTATGGGAAAAATATGTGGGTTTTGCAAACCTTATAGAGACCTCCATATTGCGTCATTCCTGGGATCTGTTCTAATCTTCATGCCCTCTAAGTACCTGCTTTTGACATAATTTTCAAAACCTCCCACCTACTGGGGCCCTTGACATGGAGGCACTCAGACTGGGACCAACACAAGGCATCTCAAGCCTACTTTTCTTACATGGGGAACATAAAGAAAAAATAAAAGAAATGTTGTCAGGCTTGATTTTATTTGTATCTCTATCACACCGAATTCTGGAGTAGAAGAGACAGGATGTGATAAAAACACCATTCAGGGCAACAAATGGAATGAGTACAAAAATCAATAAATAACCAACCTTTATAGCATAGGGCGGAAACCTGATAGGGACCACTTCAATTTGTTTTTGAATGTTCTGTGTTTTAGTCCTAAACCATAAGATCCAATTCAGTTTAAATACCAAAGTTGTCTAATAGAGAATTTTCTATTATCTACTTAAAGAAAATATTTATGTCCTGCTGAAGGAAAATATCCTGCTTGACCACTTATTATAAGTAATGCTGAGTGTTAAATCAGGCTTTTTGTTTGCGGTATCTCTGTGGGATGTTTATTTAAGATGACCATACACCTCAATAGGTTTGAGTAAATATTGTTCTTATTAGAGGATGGGAGTTGAATGATTCAGGCTCCTATAACACAGTTGATCTTTCTGCATCATAAAATTTTGTTCTTAGGACTTGCACAATTATTCAGTTCATATTGGATGTATTTAATCATCACTGTATGAGGTGGTGCCCTTCCTCTGTATGCTTTACTTGTTCTTTAAGAAATTATCTCGGGGCTTGTTTGAACACTATGGACCATATGAGACTAGGCTGACCTCTGTACATCCAAAATACATTTGCAAAGTAGATTTGAAAGCAGTAAGGGATATAATACAGTTTCACTGAAGTGTTAGAATAGAGGCTATTCTTTCCGACACCTAATGACCATCACTAATTAGAACAAAATATCTTTTTCAAAGTTTATATGAATAAAAGTTTGACAAAACAAACTGAGGACTTGCCTGTATAACTAGCATACTACCTTCATGTTTTGTGTTCAGTAATCAATAGACGATTTGTATTTTCATTAGCTACAAATGAGTGACCTGTTTCATGTTTTCTCTTATGAATATTTTCTTAAATAACACTTAAAAGTCACTTTTGATATGACTCAAGAAAGGAAAAAAAATCTTAAGAAAAGTTACAATAAGGTATTTTGTAATCCCCAAATTAAATGAGGTCTGTAAGACTTAAAATTAGCTGTTTATGAATTCATCATCTTAAGCTAAATACCATAGAGAATGGAGAGAGATATGATAATATGAATGAGAAAAAACTTGTCACATTTGCAAGGAAGCTTGTTTTGAATCAAGTACAGTGAGTAAAGGGGCTGACGCTGTGGCGTACTGGGTAAAGCTGCTGCCTGCAGGACCGGCATCCCATGTGGGCATCGAATCAAGTCCCAGCTGCTCTACTTCTCATCTGCTCTCTGCTGTGGGGAAAGCAGTAGAGGATGGCCCAAGTCCTTGGGCCCCTGCACCCTCGTGGAAGACCCAGAAGAAGCTCCTGGCTCCTGGCTTCAGATCATCACAGCTCTGGCCATTAGGGAGTGAACCAGCAGACAGAAGACACCTCTCTCTGTCTCTCCTTTGCTGTGTGTTGCTCTGACTTTCAAATAAATAAATAAATCTTTAAAAAAAAAGTATAGTGAGTAGAGAACAACTTTAAGGTATTCTGTTTTTGTCAGATCAAATGAAATTGTGAAATAGTAAATTTATAATTTGAAAATTATCATTCCTGTTAATAACTTAGGGAACAGGGTCAGGTGTCTTTTTTATACACTCATTGACTGACATATAATGACAAATATTTTGATAAACACCATGGCATAAGAGTGAGTTATACAAACTGTGGAACCAGGTATTATACTTAATTAAATTTAAATTTAATTTAACTTCTGGCACTTTATATGTGCGATTGATTTAGTTACTCCACCTTCCTTTGCCAAACTGCTTATCTATAAAATGTGGATAGTGATAATTCCTATCTCTTAGGTTGTATTGGGGTCCCCAAGACTGGCAGGGATTGGTGGTTAGTAGCATGTTGCACAGTGGTGCTTGGCACACTTGAACAGTAGGTGTGAGTCAGTCATGATTCCTTCCACTGTAGTTATTTGAGCGAAATGGAGCAGACTGATTTGAAATAGAAGTGACTGTGTTCCATAGATGTTGTGATAATGATATTACTCCAAGTTTCTGATCATAGGTGTTATAAACAGATTACACGTTTTATCTATGAGTGATTTAATAAAAAAAAGCCATTGAAATGACAAATCCTAACATGTTGTCCTTTTGTCATTTGCAGAGCCTTGAAATCAAAAATAAAGAATCAAAGAGCAGAGCTGTTGAGGAACAAAAACATAAATCAGGTACAAGAGTCATTTTTAGTAATTAACACTTAATGTTTCTTCAAACAGATGATTAATTCAATCTTATAACCTCATTATTAACAAAATATTTTATAATAGTGCCAGATTGACATCTTAGAATTATCTGTGCATCCTAAAGAGAAATTCGTTTTCTCCTTTCCTATTGAACCAAGTTTTGAGGTTTTAGGCCAGGCCTCAATAGAAATGTGAAAGGATTAAGAAATCTTATTTCTACTTATTATTATTAAATCAACACATATTGTATGGGATTCATTGTGCTATGCAGTAATATTATAGACTGGGACAAAACAGGCTTGCTCTAGTCCTGTTTTCATGAGGCTCAGAGTCCAAGGGGAAAGACATGAAATAACCAATTATCAGTATGGATCAAAGTTACAGTAAATGATAAAAAAGAAATAGCAGAGTACTGTGGAAGAAGGGAAGAATCCAATGTAGATTGGGATAATAGAGGATATTTTTTAAGAAGATGGTCTTTAAGACATAAAGTATGAGTATAAAGAGGTCCACATGGACGGAACAAAACTGAATAAAATAAAAGGAAACATTGTAAGAGGGTTAATGTGGTTACAGCAGGTCATAGAGGAAGGTGGAAACAGAAAGAAGCTGTGTTGAATACTGTGAGTTTGAGGGGCCCAGTCCCTTAGGACTTTAATGTCCATGATAAAGGTGGCTTTGGACCAGCTGTGCATGCCTCTTTCTGCCCTGGACATTTCTGTTTGATGTCATTTGGTCTTCTCTCCTGGTTTCCTGAGTATAGATGCCTTTAACTCTGTCACCTCAGCCTACCCATCCCAGCCGTACCTCTTGATGGAGGCGGCCCAAGTGGGGGGGTTATCCCACTGCCGAGAGGTCCTCCATGTGGTCCTTCCTCTGAACACTAGTTCTATGGTATGTTCTGCAGAGAAGGGTTTAGGGCTGGGATAGTTTGAAAATGTCTGAAGACTTTAACACTCTCAGAAGCTTTGTACTTTTTTGTGTGTGGTGTGTGTCCTATAGTAAAAAAGCAATAGCAAAACACACACACATATGTATATATTCATGCACTTTTGTTTAACCTAATAATTCCCAAAGCTATTTCCAGGATCATCTTGGGAAATGTATCAGGAAGTTCTGTCTTAGAAACATACAGTTTATGACATTCTTTTACTCCTGAGTCTGGCCAGTGTTTAGGTAACTTGTCTTTGTTTATTATGTAATTTTCTAGAATCTAGAACATTCAAACCAGCAGGAAAAAAAAATGGTTTGCTTCAGTGGTTCAGTTTCTTTTTCTCCCCTAGTCAAAAAGTTTATTTAACCCGCATCACATAATTGTCTCAAATCTTAATTAAACTTTACATGTGAAAATATGGTCTCAGGTACTACTCACGAACAATTAAGAACTTGCTAAATAATTTTCAGTGTCAGCATAAGTAATATTAATTTTCTTAAGTTAAATAGAGGAAAAACACAAAAATACTCTTTATAGCTTAGCTGTTCTCATCATTCTTCTTTTCATCAGAAACGGGCATTCTCCTCATTGTGTAAAATTCTCATAATTTAGGCCCTTAACAGTCTTAAAATGAAGCAAATGACATGAGTTAGTGCCTACTTTAATACATTAAAGAATGACTCAATCTTTTTTCCTGAAGCAGCTATTTCATGTACTTTATTACAATCATCATGCAAGTGATCAGTAGATGTTACTGCATTATAGTATTTATTTTTCCTGATATCCTTATTAGGTCAGAATATCAGTTACCCTTATTGCTGGCAGTTTACAGATACAGAAACTGTAATTACTACCATATGTTTATTCTCTGTGGATTAAACTGTGGTTAATGCCATACATTCATTCTCCAATATAAATTTTATAACTCATTTAGTCCAGTCACAAGAAAAATCATGTTCAAGTTATGATTGATATTCAACTAAACTAAAAATTGCTACCTTTTCATTACTTCTATAGAGAAATATTACCACTATATAAAGACCCACATTTAATACTATATGCAGTCTAACATTTGTAGCACAAAAATTGGAGGTGATATGAAAAATCATCAATGAAGGAATGATTGAATACAGCATGGTGTATTCAAACTAGGTATTTCTGTGATGTTAGTACAAAGACTGTATTATATTCCTATTTCTTCTCCTGGAGATATGTTCAAAGGATTTTATTAAGTATGAAAAGCAATCAGGGTTGTGGTGTAGTGGGTAAAGCCACCACCTGTGACTTTGGCATCCCATGTGGCTGCCAGTTTGTGTCCTGGCAGCTCCATCTCCAATACAGCTCCCCCCTAACAGCCTGGGAAAAGCACCAGAGGATGTCCCATGTGTTTGGGCCCCTGCCACCATCTGTGACCTGGATTGAGCTCTTGGCTTTGGCGTAGCCCAGCCCTGGCCACTTAAGCCATCTGGGGAATAAACCAGCAAATGGAGGATATCTCTTTGTCACTCCCTCTCTCTGTAACTCTTTCAAAACAAATAAATGAATATTTTTTAAAGAACAGAGAAATGCAATTTGAAGACTAATGCATACAGTATGATCCTGTGTTTGTAAGAGAAAGAATTGAAAATGCACATACCAGACAGGGATCCTTGGTGATTTGTGGAGATTCTGTATTTGGAGTAATCAAAGTTTTGAGGGCAGAGTATTAGAGTTGACCTATGCTTATTCTAGGAGAGAAGTTTTCAACATACGTATGTGAAAGGGCATTGACTTTTTAGGCCAATTCAGCATTTTTCAATTAAGTTGACTATTATTAAAAATAAGGAAAAAAAATCACAAAAATCCCCCCAAATTCCATAACTTAGAAACAGAAAGCCTGTTTCATCTCTGGAAAGACAAGACACATATGAGTTTGATTCACTGCTTTTGCTATGTGCTGTCTGCTAAAGCTGTGTCTCAGATTTGGAATCTACTTAGAAATATTGAAAGTGGCTTTTAAATTTTAAAACAAAGGAAAAGAAAGAAAAAAATGAACATGGAATCATAAAACCAGGCAAAAAACTGAATATTCCTGCCAGATTGAATCATCTATCTGAAAATGTGTAGGCCTCATGTTAACGGGTACCTGACACCAAATTGAACTTCCTGTTTCCTCTTTCAAGAGGAATTATTTCAACTAAATAAAGAGTCTTTTAATTTCTATAAACTGAGAAGTTCAGAGATTATATTTTTCTCAGTTTAAAAGCATGTTTTTGAAGTTTTGAAGCCTGGATTATATCTGAACCCCCTAACTTGTTCCCTGTTTGACCCTAGAACAATATTGTACCTATTCTCAACCTCAGTTTCCCAACTTTTAAAATGAGCTTTTCAAGAGGATTTCCACCTTGTTTCTGTCTACATTTGCACAATGACTGGTAGTAGCAGATCTGTATGAATGGCGTTCAGTTCTAGAAAGGAAGACAGTATAAAAGGAAAGAAGGCTACCTTCACGAATATGTGTTAGAATATCTAGCATAGAATATCTAGCAGATAAAAACAGTGGGAAACTGCTCAGTGATTCTGTACACTGAAGGCAAAGACTCAAAGACAGATTCTTTAATCATTTTATTTACACTTTTTTTTTTTTCTTGTAGATGTTCTGGATTCTGCCATCCAGATTGAAAATTCCACTTTGGAGACATTATAACATGATTTCTAACTTACTCATTGCACTTTGCATGCTACTAGGCATGATAGATTCTCAATTAATACATTGTTGATTCAGTGAAATTATGAACTAACCGTGCTAGGAAAAAAATAACCCAAAGTATGCTAGCCCGGGCCTTATTTTCCTGATGCCAAACATCCAGATCCCAAATGTTTATTTCATTCAATGATAGCATAACCTCTCACTACATATTGCTTCTTTGTGCACTATTCCCACTGGATTTTCTAATTTGCTGCTGTTTGTATATTTTGACATTTTTTATCTTACTGTCTTGGCTTGCATTTTCAGTGTTCTCTTCCATATTGCCTTTCTATTCTTTCTCCCTTGTTTTCCCTCTCTTTTCCTTCTTGGTCCTACTCTTATCTAAGTCCTTTTATGGTGTAGCAATCTCTGAAATTCGTATCAGATATCATCTTGTCAGATATGTAGCTTGCAAATATTTTCTCCCATTCGGTTGGTTGTGTTTTTGCTAAGTTGTTTGTTTCCTTTGCTGTTCAAAAGCTCCTCACTTTAAGGAAAGTCCCATTTGTCTATTTTTTTCTTTTATTTCTTCTAAAAGTCTCAAAATTTCAGGTCTCACATTTAGGTCTTTAACACATCTGAGCTGATTTTTGTAAACAGTGACTGAAAGGGCAATAGTTTGATTATTCTGCATGTAGATACCTAATTTTCCCAACACCATTTATTCAAAAGACAAAGCTTTTTACAACACATATTCTTAGCACCTCTCTGAAAGAACAGTTGGCTGTAGCTGTGTGGGTTTACTTCTGGGGTCTCTGTTTCTCTGTTCTGTTCCATTGTTCTGTGAATTTGTTTTTATGTCAATATCATGCTTTTAATTAGCATAACTTTGTATATATGTATATATTAACATCACATAGTATAGTGCCTCCTTTATGCTTTTTGGTCAAAATTGCTTTGGCAATTTGGATCTTTTGTGATCTCACACATATTTTAGCAGTGTTTTTTCTAATTCTGTGAAAAGTCATTGGGATTTTCTTTGCGATTGCATTGAATCTGTAAATTTCTTGGGACAGTATGCACACTTTAATGATAGTGACTCCTACAGTTCGTAAGCACTGGCTGTGTTTTCATTTCTTTGTGTCTTCTTCACTTTCTTTCAGTAATTTGTGATTTGTAGTTTTCACTGGAGAGATCTGTCACAACTTTGGTTAACTATGGTTCCAGCTCTATAATGTTTTGTAGCTACTAAAAATGGGGTTGCGTTCTTAATTTCTTTTTCAAATGATTAACTTTTGGTATACAACAATGCTAATGATTTTTGTACATTGACTTTCCATCCTGCAACTTTACTGAATTTGTTCATTAATTATAACAGCTCTTTGATGGAGACTTTCAGATTTTCTAGATATAAACCGATGTCATCTGCAGAGAGTTTGACATTCTCCTTTCCAATTTAAATGCCCTTAACTTCTTTCTCTTGCATAATTGCTGTATCTAGGAGATCCAGTACTATGTTGAATAAAAGGGTGAAAGTGGGTACCCTTGCTTACTCCTTATCTTAGAGAGAAAGCCTTTAAATTTTCCCATTCAATATGGGAAAATAGCTTTTTGTCTTATTATATTTGGCCTTTATCATGTTCCTTGTATACATAATTTGCTCAGAGTTTTAAATATCATGAAGAGATATTTAATTTTATCAGATGCCTTTTCTACATCTACTGAGATGATCATATGATTTCTGTCTTTCATTCTTTTGATATGGTTTATCACACTTATTGGTTTGTTGAACCATCCTTTCATCCTAGAAATTAATTCCGCTTGATCACAATGAATGATCTTTTGAATGAGCTGTTGGATTTTATTTGCTAGTATATTGTTGAAAACTTTTGCATCTATTTTTATCAAGAAAATTAGCCTGTGGCTTTATTTTCTAAGTTGTGTCCTTTTCTGGTACTTGTATCAAGATGAGACTTGCCTTGTAGAATGAATTTGGAAGAATCCCCTTCTCTTCTGCTTTTTTGGAACACTTTAAGAGTGAGTGTTGGTGGGCACTTTGGCTCAATAAGCTAATCCTCCCCCTGTGGCGCCGGTACCCTGCGTTCTAGTCCTGGTCAGGGCGCCGGATTCTGTCCCAGTCGCTCCTCTTCCTGTCCAGCTCTCTGCTGTGGCCCAGGAGTACAGTGGAGGATGGCCCAAGTCCTTGGGCCCCCCGCATGGGAGACTAGGAGAAGCACCTGGCTCCTGGCTTTGGATCAGCGCGGTGTGCAGGCCGCAGCGGCCATTGCGGGGTGAACCGTCAGAAAAGGAAGACCTTTCTCTCTGTCTCTCTCTCTCTCTCACTGTCCACTCTGCCTGTCAATAAAAAAAAAGAGTGAGTGTTAATTCCTATTTAAATGTTTGGTGTAATTCAGCAGTGAAAATTCAACAATGAAGCCATCTTAGTCCTGGCCTTTATTTGGTGGGAGATTTTTATAACTGATTTAATCTCACTAGTCATTATTAGTCTGTTTAGATATTCTGCTTCCTCAATCTGGGTAAAGTGTATGTGTCCAAGAATTTGTCCATTTTTTAATTAAATATGTTGCTCTTAGTAATCTCTAATAATTTTTAAAATTTTTGTGATGTCTGTGATAATATCTCTATTTTCATCTCTAATTGTATATGCTTAAAATTTCTTGTGCTTTTTTTATTAGCCTACAGATGGCTTTATCAGTTTTGTCCACCATTCCAAAAAACAAACTCTTCATATTATTGATTTCTTGTATTCTTTTAGTCTCTACATCATTTATTTGTGTTCTGGGATTTATTATTTCTTTCTACCAAATCCAAATTTGATTTGTTTCTTGTTTCTCTAGTTCCTTCAGATATAGTAATAAACTGTTTATTTAAGGCCTTTTTAAAGGTTTATTATTTCTTTGTTTGAAAGACAGAAAAAGAGAGGGAGGGAGGGAAGGAGTAAGGGCGGGGAGGGGGAGAGAGAGAGAGAGATCTTCCAACAAGTAGTACACTCCCTAAATGCTCAGAATGATTAGGGCTGGGCAAGACTGAATCCAGGAGCCCAGAACTCCATCAAGGTATCCCATGTGGGTGGCAAGGGTTTGGATACTTAGACCATCCTCAGCTGTCTTCTCTGAGTGTTACTGGGGAGCTGGATTGGAAGCAGAGCACCCAGGACTCAAACTGGTACTCGGACATGGGTTGCCAGCAAAGCATACAGTGACTTAACATGCTGTACTACAACACTGGCCCAACTTTTCTGTTATGTGTGTGTGTGTGTGTGTGCGCGTGCGTGCTTGTATAAACTTCACTCTTAGTACTGCTTTTGTAGTGTTCCATTAAGTTTTGTTATGATATTTTTCCATTTTGGTTCTTTTCAAGAATTTTAATACTTTCTTCCTGATTCATCTGTTCCTCATAGATAAATTGTTTCATTTCCATGCATTGGTTCACTTTACAACACTTTTCTTGTTTTTGATTTCTATTTATATTGCACTGTGATCAGAAGAGATACTTGATGTGGTTTCTCTTCTTTCAAATTTTTTAAGACCGGTTTTGTGACCTACCATTGAGCTATCCTGGAAATTGTCCCACATGCTATTGAGAAGAATGTGTATTTTGAAGCTGTTGGTTGGAAAGTTATGTAGATCTAAGGTGCAATTGAACTCTGCTGTTTCTTTGTTGATTTTCTGTCTAATTGATCTGCCCATTTTGATATTGATATATTAAAATCCCTTATTATTGTATTGGAAGCTCTCTCTCCTTTAAGGTCCATCAAACTTTGCCTTACATATTTGAGTGCTTCAATATTGGGTACATACATATTTATATGTGTTATAACCTCTTGCTGTATTGAATGCTTTATCATAAATTAAAGACTTTCCTGGTCTCATTTCACTGCTTTTGGCTTAAGATCTATTTTTTTCTATTTTATCCTGCTTTACCTTGGGCTCTAAATGCATGGAATACATTGTTCCATCCTTTGATTTTGAATCTGTATGTGATTTTATAGGTGAAGTGAGTTGCTTTTAAGCAGCATAAAATTTTGTTCTTTAAAATTTATTTATTCAGTGATTGTATGTGGTTTAGTTGGAGATTTTAGTCCATTGATATTTAAGGTAATTATTGATAGGTAAGATCATATTACTGCCTTGTTGAATCTTGCATTGTTATCATAATCCCTTTCTTTCCTTGTCCTTAAATTTCAGTCTTCATTTGTGGTTCAGTGATTTTCCCGAGGGGTGTATTTTGACTCCTTGCTGACTATTTTTTGTAACTCTATGTATGTTTTGGTTTTGCTATATATATTTATCTCAAGGTTTACAAAGAAACTTATTTTTGCTATAATAAGCTATCTTGAAATGATAACATTGATTATAAAAATAGGAAAAGAAACAAATAGAAAACCAAAAGTTATAAGAATTTCTAATTAAGAACATTTTTGGCCAGCGCCGTGGCTCAATAGGCTAATCCTCCACCTGCGGCGCCGGCACACCGGGTTCTAGTCCCGGTCGGGGCACCGGCTTCTGTCCTGGTTGCCCCTCTTCCAGGCCAGCTCTCTGCTGTAGCCCGGGAGGGCAGTGGAGGATGGCCCAAGTGCTTGGGCCCTGCACCCGCATGGGAGGCCAGGAGAAGCACCTGGCTCCTGGCTTCGGATCAGCACGGTGCGCTGGCCGCAGCGCACCAGCCACAGCGGCCATTGGAGGGTGAACCAACGGTAAAGGAAGACCTTACTCTCTGTCTCTCTCACTGTCCACTCTGCCTGTCAAAAATTAAAAAAAAGGAGCATTTTTGTGTTTGTGCTACATTTCTCAAAATATTGAACTTTTATATTTGGTATATTTCTGTATTACTTATAACTTAATATTTTAGTGTAGTAATCTTTTTTTAGTCTTCACATTCACAGAAATGCTATGTATAAATGATTTTTTCATCATATTTACAATATCAGGGCATTCTGAATTTTTCCAGATTTTTCACCTGTGAATTTTCTATATTTTGATATTTTCTTCTTACTTGTTAGTATCCCTTTCTTTAACTTTGCAGCACTTGCTTTAACATTCTAATGTTTCTTGCAATGCAGGTCTGGTGGTGGTAGATTTTTTGTTTCCCTGGGGATACATATCTGAAGGATAGCTTTGCTGGAAATAATGTTCTTGGCTCCCTTTAGTACAGTAAAAGTCTCAGTCCCTCCTTCCTGGCATGCAGGTATCTGCTGAGAAGTATGCAAACAGGCAATTGGGAGTACTTTATGTCATTTTTTTCTTACAGCTTTGAAAATACTCTTTTTATCTTTACCCTTGGAGAACTCAAGTATAATATGCCTTAGGTAGACCTGTACCAGGATACTTGTATCTTTCTCTAGATTTGGGAAGTTTTCTGTAATTATCTTTTTGAATACGATGTCTACTCCTTTGACACTCAAATAACTTGAATGTTTGCTGTTTTCATGCTGCCCTATATTTTCTGTAAATTTTCTTCATTCCTCTTGATTTTTATCTTCAAGCTCACTGATTCTCCCTTATGTTTGATCTATTCTGCTACTGATGCCTTCTGTTGCATTTTTAATTTTGCTTAGTATATTTTTCAGTTGAAGGATTTCTGCTTGCAGTTGTTTAATTACTTCCAAATCTCTATCAAATCTCTGTTAGAATATTGAATCATTTCTGTGCTCTCTTGGAAAGTCTTTTAGTTTTTTTAAAACAGCTATTTTGAAATTTTCATCCGAGCATTTTCAAATCTCAGTTTTAGATGTTTGGTTTCTAGCACTTTATCTTGACTTTAGGTGAGTCCATGGTTCCCTGGATGTTCCTGATACTCCCTGGAGTATGACATTATCTGTGTGATGTAGGACTAGTTTTCCTAATCTGCCTTCATTTGTGACTGTCTTTTGAGAAATTCTGTGCAGCCTACTTTGCTACTGAAGTGGGTTATTGTCTGACTGCTGAAGAGGGAAACTCATTGCATGCTGCTGAACCTTTCAACTACTGTTGCTGCTGGCTTGGGCAGACTACTCAGCCCAGACTGTGGAACTCAATTAGGGGCACTGAAATAAGTCTGGAGTCTCTTTATGAAGGCACTGGCCTGGAACAGGAACTATCAGAATCTGCTCAATGCTGGTCTTTACCATCCAGGTATGAAGTTCAAAGAAAGACCTGTGATTCCTTGCTTGCTGTGTTTTAGGAGGGATCAAAGGGGCAGCTACTCAGCTACTCAGGCAGGCCCTAGGGGAGTCACCTAGGGAATGCACAACAGGCCAGCAAGGGTTTGGTGGTGCTACCCAGCAAAATAAGTCTCTCTAACCAAGGTGCTGGTCTCTGACTAACAATGGGGGAAGTCCACAGACTCCATCCATAGGCATCAGACTTGGGATGGAAACCACTGGAATCTGATCCACTTTGGCCTTTTCCAGCCTCGCACTGATTTCTAAGAAACAGTCCTTTGGTCCTTTGCTGTTTGTTTAAGGTTGAGGGTGAGTGATAAAAACAACCCTTTGGCTGTTGAGATTGGCCCCAGGATGGTCATACGTGGGACTTACAGTCTCTGGGCCCAACACTCTCAGGAGAGCCCTACTGGTCCACCTGAAGCTCACAGTGACGCACACTGAAAGGAGTCTGACCCGACAGAGCACAGGTATTTGCCTGATGCCAGGAAAATCCCAAGGCTCAGTTTCCCAGCATTAGCTGGGTGGTAGAGGCTTTTAGGCTTAACTGGGTGTTGAATCTTGGCATGGTAGGCCCAGCTTTGAGATCCAAGATTTTTTCCTGAGTGCCTTCTAGTCCTTTTGCAGGGCTGGAGATTTGCTTTCTGCAGGTGGTTCGGGGAGGGGGTCACAGAAGCCACCTAGCTATGGAAGCTCCAAATATGCAAGACATGGATGTGGGGGCAGGGGCTTGTGGGCTCAGCTGAACTGAAGTACTTTTTTGCCCCGGACCTGACACTGGATTCAATTCAGTCTCCCTATCTCAAACAGGAGGCATCTCTCTACACAGTGCTCCTTGGAACTGGAGGAGGGGAGACACTCTTCCCTTCTTGCCTTCTTCAGTGTGACTTTCTTAGGCTTATAACAAGACAAGGCATGAGGTCTCTCCTCGCTTCTGGAGTTCTTATGAAGGTGATTTGGTGTGCGTATAGCTGTTCACGCTGGTGCCTCTGTCAGGAGGTGTTTGCTGGAGCTTCTTACTTAGTGGCCGTCTTGGCTCCAGCTCTAAAGATTTTAATTTTCATAAAGTCAGATTTATTGTTTCATGAGTTATACCTTTGTATCAATCAAGAAATCTCTGCAAAGATCAATAGGATTGTCTCCTACGTTTTGGTCTAGAAGTTTCATAGTTTATATGTTGAAGTTGATCAATATTGAGTTAATTAATAAAATGTAAGATGTGTGTTTATTCTTGCTATTTGCATCTGAATATTCAATTGTTTTAGCACTATTTCGTTCAAAATATTTCTTTTTCTACAGTGAATTGCCTTTGCATCTTCTCAATGTTTGCAAAACTTAGTTTACCGTGTATGTAAACATGTTTTTCTCTGTTATTTCTGTTTTAATTTTTTTTGGGTATCTATACTTTTTCCAGTCTTACTATATTTTATATTAGGTAGTATGAGGTCTCTACTTTTTCTTCTACTTTTTCAAACTTGTTTTGGCTGTTCTATTTCCTTTATCTTTCATTATACATTTTAGGATTAATTTCCTGTTGATACCAACTGTAATCTTGCTTAGATTATAATTATAATTATAATTATACTGATTGTATAGGTCGCTCTCAAGAAAGTCAACATCTTAGCAGTAATGAGTTTTGTAATCTATGAGCAAGAAATAACTGTTTAGATAGGTCTTATTTGATTTCTTTTTTTAAAGAAATGTGTTCATTTATTTTAAAAGAGAGAAGGAAACAGATCTTCCATCCACTGGCTCACACCCCCACTATGGCCAGTGCTGAGCCAAGATGAAATTAGGAGCCAGGAGATCCATCCAGGTCTCCCACGTGGGTGGCAGGGCCCCAAACACTTGAGTCATCTTCTGCTGCTTTCCCAGGAGATTAGCTGGGACCAGGATCAGAAGTGGCGCATTTGAGAATCAAACCAGTTCCCATGTAGGATGCCAGTGTCACAGTAGGTCGCTTTACCCACTATGCCACAATGCTGGCCCCTTGATTTCTTTCTTAGATGTTTTTATTATAGCACACAGATTCTATATACATTTTTATCTATTCTTAAAATGCGATTTTTTTGGTGTTATATGTGATTTGTTTTCTGAAATTTCAGTTCTTTTCACTAATGGTTTATAAGTATACAATTGATTTTCACATACTACCCTTGTATTATACAACTAGAATAAACTTATTTTGAAGATAATTTTATTTAAAAGGCAGAGAATAAAAGATATAGATCTCTCATCTGTGTGCAATAGTCAGAGCTGGGCCAGGCTGAAGCCAGTATCCAGGAACTCACTGTAGGTCTCCAGTAGGTGGCAAGGACAGGATTACCTGAGTTGTCATTTGCTGCCTCCCAAGGTGCGCATCAGCAGGAACCTGGAATCAGGAGCAGTGCTGGAATTCAAACCCAGTTATTCTGATACAGGACGATGGTGTCCCAAGCGGTGCCTTAGCCACTACACCACAATGCTCACTTCTTTCTTATTTTTTCAAACAGTTTTGGCTGAGACATAATTCACATACCATACAGTCTAGTCATTTAACTTATATAAGTCTATCATTTTCAGTAAATTCACAGAGTTCTGCATCTATCAAAATTTTGGAACATTTAAAGTTTCTCAGGAAGAAACCCTGCATCCCTTAGCCTGTAGCACAATTTCTCCTCAACCTCTCTGTCCCTAAGCAACCACTTAACTACTTTTTGTCACCAGAGATTTGTCTCCTCTGCATACTTTACATAAACAGAATCATCTAATATGGTTTGTAGTGCTGTCACCTCTTATATTCTTGATACTAGTAATTTATGTCTTTTATTTATTGGTCAGTCTGTGTAGGGTTTAACAACTTTATTGGTCTTTTAAGAATTAGCTTTTGATTTCATTAATTTCTCTGTTTTAATTTTCAACTTGATCGATTTCATTATTTCTTTTAATTACTTCTGCTTGCTTTCAGTTTAATGTATTTTTTCTAGTTTTCTAAAATGGAAGCTTAGATCATTTACTTGAAATTTCTAACATAAGCACTTTCTATTTTTCTATAAGCACTAATTTAGCTACATCCCACAAATTTGATATGGGCATTTTGCTTTGTTCTACATATTTGTATTTTCCAACTTTTTATTGCTGAATTCTAGTTTAAGAGCATTATGGTCTCAGAATATGCTTTATACAGTTTCAATTCCTTTCAATTTATCAGTTTGTTTTATGACACATGTCAAAAATGGAAACTGTCCTCATATTTTTAAAAATGAGAAAATATGGAGGAAAAAATATCACCTCATATGGTTAACTTTCTGAATTTTAACTTCTAACATTGTTCTGTGTTCTTTTATCTTTCAAAATCCTTAGATTGCATTTTATGTTTGTTCCTAGTCATGAGGGACATATTCTTTGGTTGCCTTGGCCTATTGTGGCTAAAAAAAATGGAATACTTTAAAGCTTTGCATATGTAAATTTGTTAAATCTCTCTGCTATTTATTTGACAGGTATTACCATTTTCTCAATGCCTAGGAAACTAAGGGACAGTGTGGTTAAGTAAATTTACTAAGGTCCCAGTTATGTGGAGGTGCTTAGGGAATCTGTGTCAACAATTAGTTGGTTTATCACTTTGCTACATCCTCTCTGTTGCTGAATTACTGTGATAAGTGCCACGTAAAAAGGATCCACCTGTGCATAGCAGAAAAGAACAAATGAAAAGATTCCAGCAAAACAATAGTCAAACAAAGGCAAGTTTGTTAACTTGCTATGCAAGGGCACAAAACTAGCAAAGAACTTCTCAGAATAGTTTGCCAGGGCGAAAAGAGGGAATTTTAAATGGCAAAAAGTGCAGGGGCATGAGTTTATAGGAAGGTGTGTAGAGTTGTGTGTATAATGGCAAGGACATAATGTGCACTCTATATAGTTGGTGTCCAATAAATGCAGAGCACATGAATTAATGGTTATGGTAGTCCCTTTCCTCATTTCTCCTTACATCTAGGACCAAAGGTGTTTCAGTTGAGATCAAGAGATAGGAAAGAAAGAAGGAAATCTGCACGTGTTGTTTAATTCAGTATTCTGGCACAAACTAATGACATACTTTCACATAAAATTTGAGCTCCCATCTCCTGCTGCCTTTGGTGGTAGGCCTTCAACACTCCAGCTAATCACAGAAGATCAACTAATATTACAGATTCTTTAGACCAGTCCATAATTTGAATTTTCTCTAACTTTGTATGATATACCAAAGAAATATTAGGTGAATTTCCAGGTGGAGCAACAGTCTAAAACTTTACCTTTCATCTTAGTTCTTGTAGATATTTTGCTCAAAGTTTGGCAATTCAATTTTACTGTTCTGTTTTTTTTTCTTACAATACACATCAGTTGCTCTAAGTCTATCAATGTAGAGCAGTCTTATTGAATAAATATTTTAATGGAGAATGTGTATGTACATATTAGGGAATAAGAATTTCTTATAGTGAAAATAAGATGTATTATCTGTATGCAGTAGGCAGTAGGAATGAGAAAATTAGCTATGCCATATTATATTCCTGTAGATAACCTCAGGCTCTTTATGAATATCTCTGGAGAGCTAAAGTGAAATTATAATAATCATATATATACATTTTCCTTGCCTGTCATCATAAAAAGCAGAAGATAAAATTTTAATTAAATTTGGTATCTGTCTTACTTTGAAATTTAAAATTTCAAAAGAAAATGAGTAATCCATCATCAGAAACTGTGGATAATTTAGTCAACACTAATTTGAGCCTGAAATGTATCATCATAAGCAATTCAATCAGCTCTGCAAATTAATAACTTCTGATGATGTCTGTATTAGAAATAGCCTGAGGACATAATCAAAGCTTCAGATTTATTTTTGCTCTAGCAGATGATATTAACTGGTCTCAGGTCTATGTGTGGGAGGCTCTGTTCATAAGAATTTGAAGCATCTGACCCTGTTGTGGGCACGCTTCTTCATATTCTGTTTCTTTAATATATCTGAAAAAAGCTGTCACCTTCTAGCCAAATTACTATCTTCTCTACACTCGTCTGCTCTTTGAGACAGAAGGAAGGGAGGTGGACTCTAAGAACCATCCGATTTTTAATATTGTTTGTTTGAAGAAAAGTGTCAGAAAAAGAAGCCTGTCATTTTTTAAAAGACTGAATTATGTGTAAGGCAGAACATCACAGAGAGGAAGAGACAGGATGAGAGAGAGAGAGAGAATGAGCGAGCAAGAGAGCTCACTCAAGATCTTCCACCCTCCGATTCAATCCCCCAGATGGCTACAACAACCAGGATTAGGCCAGGCTAAAGCCAGAAGCCAAGAACTCAATCTGGGTCTCCCATATGGGTGTCCAGGGCCTATATACTTGGGCTATCATCTGCTGCTTTCTCAGGTGCACTACCAGGAAGCTGGATTGGAAGAAGAGTAACTGGGCATCCAATCAGCACTTGCATATGGGATACTGGCCTTGGGATGCTGGCCCCAAAACTGGTCATCTTAAGTGTGAACAATAAATTCTTGTCCTTTATTTATTCATAAGATAACAGAGAAAGACATTTAAGTCCCCACACATCTCACAAGCTGCTATATAACTGTTGTGTTACAGTATTTCAGACTTTTCTGTGTGATACTTTTTTTTGAAGTCTAATTGAGGCTCAAAGTTTTACATGTGTTTATTAGAGATTCAATGTCCAAAGTGTCACATGAAATATTTATAAAGGAGAAGTTGCCATAGAGTGTCATAGACTGTGGTCATATCAAGCTTGTTTTCCTGTCTCTGCTGTGTAATTCTTGGATGCTTTCAGTTTTGTAGCCCCCCTCATGAGCTGGGTGGAGTTACTGGGACCCTATTACTGGTCTGTGTGCTCCCCCTGAGGACTTCTGGTCACGAGCAATTCTGGTCAGGAGCAATTCCAATTCTGGTTCAGATCTATTGCCATCTGGGTTCTGGGAATCAAAGTGCTTAGTCACAAAGATTGACAGAGCCTCCCTCTTTTTTAATACAGAACATCCTTTGATATTTATTTGATTCGATAGAATCTGCATTATTAAAAGACAGGTAAAATTTGAGCTTGAATTGAACCTATAGTGTCTAGAATATCATATGAGAAATATCAATGGAGGGGGAAATAAAAGCATCCAATGACGATACTCATATAAAATGGAGAACTACATCCTAGTGTACTGTCAGGCATTGTGGCACAGCAGGTTAAGTTGCTACATGTGATTCTGGCATCCCACATTGGAATGCAGATTTGAGTCCAGGCTACACTGGTTCCAGTCCAGCTCCATGACAGTGGTCCTTGGACGGCAGCAGAAGATGGCCTAAGTACTTGGACATCCGCCTCCCATATGGGAGATCAGCATGGAGTTCTGGGCTCCTGATTTCTACCTGGCCCTGCCCTGGCTATTGTGGGCATTTAGAGGGTGAATCAACAAATCAAAAATCTGTCTGTCTGTCTGTCTCACTCCTCTCCCTCTCCCTCCCTCTCTCCCACCTACTTGAAAATTAATTAATTAATCTTTTGAAAACCTTGGGTAAAGTGTAATTGACTCCCTTCCATAAAATGGTTTTCCTTCTAGGGAAAAGCAGAGGAGGTGACAAGGGAGAGAAATTCAAAGGCATTTGCAGAAAGACTTCTCCATTTCAAAATGGCAATAAACATAAATCATGGTGCAAGATTATCTTTGAGGAAAAGAACACCTTAGCCAGAGATAGCTCACTGCACAAATCTTTACTAATATGTACAATTTTAGAATAATGAAGCAGACATACAGAATAATTTCAATTTAGCAGTAGCCATCTATTTTTCTCCTTGCTATCTGGGGTTCCATATGTTTCAGCACCACAGGAACATTTTCCCACACAATTTCTAGGGGATCACCTTTATTTATTTATATTTATTTATTTACTTATTTTAAAGATTCATTTTTATTTGAAAGCAGGATCACAGAGGAAGAGGGAGGGACAGAGAATCCTCCGTCTGCTGGTTCACTCCCAAAATGACTGCACCAGCCATGGTGGGGACAGGCCAAAACCTCGAGCCAGGAGCTTCTTCTGGGTCTCCCATGTGGGTACAGGAGCCCAGGGACTTGGGCCATCTTCTGCTGCCTTCCCAGACACATTAGCAGGGAGTTGGATCAAAAGTTAAGCAGCCAGGACTAGAACCAGCACCTGTATGGGATGTTGACATCACAGGTGGTGGCTTAACCCATTACACCACTATGCTGGCCCTTCACCCTTTTATTCTTGAAACATCTACTACAAAGGAATCATCAATATGTCTACCTCACTACAATCAATATCTTAAATTTCTTATGGATGAGATGAACTCCCTTTTTGTAGCTGTGTTCAAGGCTCTTCAGTTCAGGGTCTTGTGAGTAGGTTTTTATTCCTTTATTCAAAGGGCAGCAAGCACCGTCATAATCTTCTATTACTTTATTGTGAACACTCTGGCTCTCTTGTTTGGTGCTTGCTTCAACTGTTCTATTAAGATGTCGTGGGAACAGCCTCTCATATTATGCCTCCAATCTATCATCTTCAGGGCTCTGACATAGTACATACCTATTTAAAGTTCTTCCATCTCTTTTTCCTATCATAGAGAAAAACCAAGACTTCTTCTACTTAACATTTAATTTGATCTTTAGCATTCTTCTCAATCCATGATTTAATAGAGGTTTTGTTTCTAAAAATCATTTTCAGCCTCCCCAATAGCTATGGTTGATCCTAAAGCTAATCCTAAGGCAAATAAGGTGGCGACAAATGCAGCTAATGCAACTGGAAGATGAACTTTCTGGGCTGCACTCATATCAGCTTTCACTGTGTTCCACCAAAAGGAGAGCTGATTGTAATTCTGCATGTACATATTGTAGATAGTCCAGACAAATGTGGGGGGCAGGTGTTGTGGCACAGCAGGCAGAGAAGCTTCTGGGACACCCAAGTCTCATATTGGAGGGACTCTGATTGAGTCTGGGTCCTCCGCTTCTGATCCAGCTTCCTGCTAATGCATCTGGGAGGCAGCAAATGATGGCCCAAAGCAGTTGGGTTCCTTCTACACTTGTGGGAAAGCAGATGGAGTTCTGGCTTCTGGTTTTGATATGGCTCAGCCCTGATTCTTGTGGCCATTTGGAGTACATAGCTCTCTCTTTCCCTTTTCCCTCTCTTTCTGTCACTTTGCCATTCAAATAAATGTTAAATACAAAAGTATGGATACAACCCGGTGGTGCTAAAAGTTATACACACACACACACACACACACAAATCTGTTGTGGCTGCTTCATACACACACATGTAAATAATGCAAACCTGTGTCTCTCTGTGTGTGTGTGTGTGTGTGCATGTGTGTGTGAGTGTAGGAAGAAGCCACAACAGTTTTTGATCCAAGGATGGTGGTGGCCCACCTTTATCACATACCTGTTACACTTTAAGCAGTGATAGGATATGTAGCACCTTGCCTTGTATGCTTGACAGACTTTACAATACTGAAGATACATGAAGTCCTGATAATCTTCCAGTTTTCGCCCCAGAGGAACAGAGCCAATACTTACAGACATGACATTGAAGTAATTGCAAAGAATCGCTGATAGTTCAATTTATCAGTATGATGAAATTTACACTTCCTCCAAGTGTAAGGACTGGTACCACATCACAGTATTAATCAAGGCCATCATAGAAATCTTGTTATATCATCACAGGCTATAATGGGGCCCCAGTGACACAATCTCTTTAATTCTTGGAGATTTTTAAACTTGGTAACTGAAAAATGTCCCCTTTTTAGTGAGAAAGAATGCCTTTCTCCTTCTGTGGAATTACAGATTTCCTGTGCACAGATTTCCATGTGCCAGAAGTCCATGTCTGTTCCTTAATTGCCATGATTCAAATTATGAGATACGTATACAGATTATGCCCTTTTAACTGTTAGGCCCACAGAGCTCTTTATCATAACTAAAGTCCAGATGTTGGTTTGCAACCCAATCTTAGTTTGGTTCCGGGTGCCTGCCTTGTAGCCATCACATTTCTAGTATATAGTAAACCCAACAAAAACAAATTTTCTCTGTCTTGTGTGCTATCCTATTAAATGTCAGGATTTTGCTGGCTTCCACAATCATTTGTTTAATCAGTGTGATTTGGGATTATTTCTTGACTTGGTTTTGATCTCCAAAAGAGAGTTATGATTCAAAGAAGCAAATGTGTATAATCCCTTTGTTAAGTATTCAGAATGCTGGGTAGCAGGGTCTGTAGAATTGGATGTATTCAAACATTAGACTGCATTTTCAAACGTCATTGATTTTGAATTTTTATTCTTGATGTTTTTCATGCTGGCTTGTTGACCGAAAGCATATTCACATCACAATTCCGTGAAATAACCGGAGATATGGTATATCTCAGGCAGACATTTTAAATAGGATCATAAAATTGTGTATTGTGTCCTTTCTCTTTTGTGCTTATAGGTGGTGGTATTTGGACATTAAAAGCTGTATTGTTAAGCTATTGATTTTCCAGGGGTGTTTATTTTTGAGAATAACAGGAAATATAAGAGAAATGTCTTTCAAACCTTCCTCTTCTCTTTCTGTTCCTCTGCCCTATTTTTTTCTCATGGGATAATGCAAGTTTAAAAACATTTGTGTGTTAGAATTCAAAAGTGAGTGGCAAATATGGTACACAAGATGTTCTGGAATAAGAGACAGGGTTACATCCAGGTTTCTCCAGTTAATAAGTATATTCTGGAGCAATTTTTAATCTTCAATTTTTTACCTGCCTAGCTGAAGTGATTTTATAAATTTGTTATAAAGATAGATGCAGAAGAGAGCGGCAAGATGGCGGAATAGGAAGGGAGCACACTGATAGCCCAGGAAGAGACAGTTTAATAAAAGTGGAGATACTGCAGGTTCAAGGAAGAATAGGGGAAGAAACAGCAGAGGAAACTCTTCCAGAACTAGTGATTCACAGTGGAACTGCATGGAGAGTGTGGGAGCCCACAGATCGGGACACCAGGGGCAGACTCAACACACCAGCGCTGGAACGCGAGGTGAGCCGAACCTCAATAGCCCAAGACACCGGCAGGCAAGCGGAAAGAGAACACTAGAGGGAACGAGGCTTGAAACCCCATGGGGAAAAGTTCACCAGGCTAACTAGAAGAGAGAGGGAAAAAAAAGTGACCAATACAAACACAAGTTTCTCTCTCACCGCTCACCTCTCAAAGGCGAGCAAGACAAAGAGCAGGTGCCATTTTGGACATACGTCATAAGCAGGGCAACCTCAGATCTGCAACGGCCCTGAGCCTAGCAGAAAAACCTGACTCTGGGGGCGGGAGGTGAAATAACAGGAGATTAGGACCTAGTGAATGTGTGGTGCTACTGAACTGAGACTGTGAAAAAAGAGACGGTGGGGGAGAGAACTCATGGAATGCACACGAGTACTCTCCAGAGATGCTACAAATCAGTAACCTTGGCAACCCAGTGGGAGACTGCAGGAGAATTTGAGCCCACACTGAGGGCAGAACAGATTCCCTGTGTGGTCCTTGGGAAAGAGCTTCCAATCTCTGGCTCCTGTGGGTATATCATTGGCCCGCTAACTGCCTCAATTCTGCTCAGCTGTGCAGAATTACTTCCCTTTTGAATCAAAAAAAGAAAGAGATTTACCACGCCTAACCTGGGAGTGTCACCTTTGGCACACCCTTGACCCTGAGGAACCAAACAGAGCTCTCAGGCCACACCCATCTCAAGCCTCTAAGGCTCCATCAAAAGCAGACAGTCCACTTAATCTAGAGTCATAGTATAAGGAGAAAAAAACACCACAACAAAGAAACCAAAGAATATCTCCACAATGCCAAACAAATGCAGAAACTGAGGTAACAAGAACAAGGAAGACACTACAACGCCCCAAAATGAAAAAGACACCCCAATTCAAGATTATGAAGATGACAAGGTAGAAGAAATGCAAGAAGTGGATCTCAAAAAAAATGATAAGAACATTAAGAAGTTCTCAAAAACAAATTCTTGAACTACAGAAATCCTTACTGGCCAGGATAGAAAATCTCGTGAAAATGAAATATTAAGAAGGAATCAAAATGAAGCAACTAGTGGAACATGAAACTGTGATAGTGACGAGAAATCATAATGAAATGAAGAATTCAATAGATCAAATGACAAACACATTAGAGAGCCTTAAAAGCAGAATGGGTGAAGCAGAAGAGAGAATATCGGACTTAGAAGAAAGAGAACAGGAAAGTATACAGTCAAACCAAAGAAAAGAAGAGGAAATTAGAAATCTAAAAAATATTGTCAGGAATCTACAGGTCATAGAAGAAATTAAAAGAGAAATCAAAATTTTCTGGAAGTAAATGAGGATAACAGCACAACATACCAAAACTTATGGGGCACAGCAAAAGCAGTGTTAAGAGGAAAGTTTATAGCAATAGGTGCCTACATCAAGAAATTGGAAAGGCACCAAATAGATGAACTTTCAATTCATCTCAAGGATCTAGAAAATCTGCAGCAAACCAGACACAAATCTAGTAGGAGAAGAGAAATAATTAAAATCAGAGAAGAAATCAACAGGATTGAATCAAAAAAAACATTACAAAAAATCAGCCAAATGAAGAGCTGGTTTTTTGAAAAAATAAACAAAATTGACACCCCATTGGCCCAACTAACTGAAAAAGAAAAGACCCAAATCAATAAAATCAGAGATGAAAAAGGAAACGTAACAACAGACACCACAGAAATAAAAAGAATCATCAGAAATTACTACAAGGACTTGTATGCCAGCAAACAGGGAAACCTAGCAGAAATGGATAGATTCCTGGACACATGCAATCTACCTAAATTGAACCAGGAAGACATCGAAAACCTAAACAGACCCATAACTGAGACAGAAATTGAAACAGTAATAAAGGCCCTCCCAACAAAGAAAAGCCCAGGACCAGATGGATTCACTGCTGAATTCTACCAGACATTTAAAGAAGAACTAACTCCAATTCTTCTCAAACTATTCAGAACAATAGAAGAAGAGGGAATCCTCCCAAATTCTTTCTATGAAGCCAGCATCACCTTAATTCCTAAGCCGGAAAAAGATGCAGCACTGAAAGAGAATTACAGACCAATATCCCGGATGAACATAGATGCAAAAATCCTCAATAAAATTCTCACCAATAGAATGCAACAACACATCAGAAAGATCATCCACCCAGACCAAGTGGGATTTATCCCTGGTATGCAGGGATGGTTTAATGTACGCAAATCAATCAATGTGATACATCACATTAACAGACTGCAGAAGAAAAACCATATGATTATCTCAATAGATGCCGAGAAAGCATTTGATAAAATACAACACCCTTTCATGATGAAAACTCTAAGCAAAATGGGTATAGAAGGAACATTCCTCGATACAATGAAACCAATTTATGAAAAATCCACGGCCAACATCCTATTGAATGGGGAAAAGTTGGCAAGCATTTCCACTGAGATCTGGTACCAGACAGGGATGCCCACTCTCACCACTGCTATTCAATATAGTTCTGGAAGTTTTAGCCAGAGCTATTAGGCAAGAAAAAGAAATTAAAGGGATACAAGGCACTCAGATCTGGCTAAAGAGCCCATGAGAGTATTTTAGGCATGGAAAGCCAAGACACTCTGAAAAAAAAAAAAAGAAGAAGAAGACCTAAATGGAAGATCTCTGTGAGTGAGATCCCAGTGGAAAGAACGGGGCCATCAAGGAAGGAGGTACCTTTCTCTGAAGGGAGGAGAGAACTTCCACTTTGACTATGACCCTGTTGGAATAAGATCAAAGTCAGTGAACTCAAAAGGCTTCCATAGCTTTGGCAACTCATGACTAGAGCCTAGGGAGATTACTGACACCATAAACAAGAGTGTCAAATTGTTAAGTCAACAACAGGAGTCACTGTGTACTTACTTCTCACATGGGATCTGTCCTTAATGTGTTGTCCAATGTGAAGTAATGCTATAACTAGTACTGAAACAGTATTTTACATTTTGTGTTTCTGTGTGGGTGCAAACTGATGAAATCTTTACTTAATATATACTGAATCGATCTTCTGTATATAAAGATAATTGAAAATGAATCTTGATGTGAATGGAATGGGAGAGGGAGCGGGAGATGGGAGGGATGCGAGTGGGAGGGAATTATGTGGGGGGAGCCATTGTAATCCATAAACTGTACTTTGGAAATTTATATTTAATTAAAATAATTGAAAAAAATAATAAAGATAGATGCTTATAGTGACAATACAGAAAGGCACATAAATATTCTTGGAAATTGTGACTACTCTTGGCTAAAATGCATTTCAAAAACAGTAGTAGAAATAGAATTTGGGATGCCATAGACAGGAGTGTCAATTGGTAAAGTCAACAACAGGAGTCACTGTGCACTTACTCCTCATGTAGGACCTCTGTCCTTAATGTGCTGTGCATTGAGATTTAATGCTATAACGAGTACTCAAATAATATATTTCACTTTGTGTTTCTATGGGGGTGCAAACTGTTGAAATCTTTACTTAATGCATACTAAACTGATCCTCTGTAAAAAAAAAAAAAAAAAAAAAAAAAAAAAAAGAAAAGAAAAGAAACTATCAACTCCCAACTTGACTCTCACTGGGATTAAACATGACAATAGGTCTGATCTGATTTCATCATCATTAAAAAAAAATCATCTATTATTTTTCACTTTATGTTTCTGTGTGGGAGCAAACTATTGAAATCCTTACTTAATGTATACTAAGCTGATCTTCTGTATATTAAGATAATCGAAAATGAATCTTGATGTGAATGGAAGGGGAGAGGGAGTGGGAAAGGGGAGGGTTGTGGGTGGGAGGGACGGTATGGGGGGGAAGCCATAGTAATCCATTATTCGTACTTTGGAAACGTATATTCATTAAATAAAAGTTAAAAAAAATGCAAAAAAAAATAGAATTTGGGGAAGTTGTATGTGGATATTGGTAGAGCCCCTTTTGGTTTGGTATTTCCAAGGATTAAAAGGGCGTGTTACAGCCTAGTCAATATTTTATGGAATTGATTGTATCTATTGTCTAGCTCTCTCTTCCCTCCCTATTTCCATGTGTCACAATTTGAATTGCTATGTGCTGAACTGCTGTGTGCCCCCAAAACCCAGTCCAAAGATTTTTAGTAAATTACAGATGATCCTAGTTTAATAGTAAGACACTGATATTTATTGTGATCTGACATCTAACGGTCCTTCTGTACCATAGCACATTCCAAAATTTTATATGCCGTAAACTGGCTCTGTTTAGCCTCAGAGGTACCTTTGTCAGTCCTTGCTAGAACAGAACAAACTGCCAAGCATCAGGCTGCAGAGCTGCCACTGAGGAGAGCAAGTATGTCAGGGACAATGGTATGACAGAGGCAAGGTTGTATCAGGGCTGGATAATGACAAAAGTCAATCACAAGATGGCCAATTTAAAGGTGAGTGAGAGGTAAGCAAGTGTCAATGGCGTTAAAGAGATCCTGGACAGGTTGGCAGAAATGACGCTGGGACATGAAGCAGTGGCTTGAGAGACTGAAGCCCAGGCCAGAATGTATGATAGCTCCTGTTATTACCCAAGAAAGTCTGATTAAGTTACAAGAGCCTTTAGCCAATACTGGCTTTTTATCTCACATAATTCTCTATTAGCTCTTGTAATTATAATCCTGAAAACTGGGGGATCTTCTATGCTTTATTGTGATACTCCTTGAACTTAAATGTGCATGGAAAAATCTTTGTTAAAAAGACATTTTCTAATTTAGTAGATCTGGCATGTGGCTTAAGGTTTTGAGTTCCACTACACCTTTTATGTAAGGCAGATGCTGCTGTGAGTGGTCAGGGACCATGTTTTGAGAGGCTGTACCTTTTAAGACTATTACTGTTTGATCTTTCAGGATCTGTAGGTCTTCCTTATCTGTCTCATGTCAATACAGCTGCCTCGTGGTAAAGCTGAGAACATCACTAACTAGTTGTAATGCTAGTGTGCAGCTGGAGTGGTTGCTTCAAAATTTTGGATAAAACTGGAGCCCTGACAATTTTCATATATATTACTCTTGTGACAAAGCAGGTTTTGTGGAATTTAATACTGGTGCAAAACCATGGCCTGGAGAATTCAGTTGTCTCCTGATGCATCTGATTTCCTGCCCTATGCTTGCTCATGTGCTGCTGTGACAGGACTCATCCTCTGCCTGATCATGGAGCCCTGTGAGAAGATTGGAGAGTCTTTGACCTTTAAATAATGCTCAATGGTGTTTTTAGGTAAAATACAAAATTTATCAATTTATACCATTTTCCTCAAAGTGATACCTTTTTTACTGAAACTTACTTTTATCCTAGCATTACTTTTGAATGATGTTAAATCAGAATAAATTCTTATTTCTGACTACAGGGACCTAATTGCAAATTTAATATTATTGATCTAGAGTCATAGTAGTCTTCAAAATATCCGTTAGGGGAAAGTAACAGAGAAAGCAGAAGCAAAACACCCTTTGGATCACATTCCTGCTTTTACCTGTTCATTGATTATATAGCATTTCGGACATCCAAAGAACACCTGAATAAACTATCTTGTAAAACTTAGGTGTTTAGAAGATTTTTGTCGCTCCCCCTCTTCGTGGAGGAACGACACAGGACCCTGTGCTGTTCTTTCATCTGCTCGGCCCTCCCCGGGTTTGCTGCTGGTTCTTCCCGGGTTGGCTACTATCCCTTCCACCTCCGTGGAAGGGCGGTTCCCCCTGGCCACATTCCCCACTTCCGCAGGGGAGCGGCACACCGCCGGCCGGCTCTTCTCGGGGGCTGCACAGGTGTTCCTTCAGCTAGATGTTCCCCATAGATGTTCCTGGTGCATGCCGTCTCTCTCCTCCTTTATAGTCCTCCTCCGCCAATCCTAACTCGGCTGCCCACACGCCGAGTACGCTGCTCTCCTCCAATCAGTAGCAAGTCCTACAGTTTATTAGTTGAACTGGAGGCAGCTGTGCGGAAGCTGTTTACTCCTCTCCCAGCGCCATATTGTGGGAGAGCAGATGCATAGAATAAGTCTTAATTCCAGTAACTCAGTCCAGTCCGGATTGCTCCCCACAATTTTGATAAACAATTTGGCATTGTGAATTATATCTGGTTTACCAGAATAAATTTCCAAAATACTGTTGTGATATGAGCAAATGTAGTGACTTAGCCATTAAAGGACTACATCATCAGCATAACAAAACTAGACATTCTGTTTCTTTTTTGCGATTGGTAGGACATAATTCACTCAGCATTTCATATCAAAACATTAGAAACTAAAACTATAGAGACAGGCATGTAGCATCATGGGGCCACCAATCTTCCCTGCCTGGGCTTCAGCCTACACTGGTCAGGAAACCTCTTTAACCAAAGGTACGTTTAGAACCCATGGATAGTCTGTGATACTGTACCCACAAACCATTTCGTGCTGGATACACTGAAGCGACCAGCATCTCTTGTTATGTATCCTCCCCCTCTGCTATGGGCTTAGTTAGCCACAACTCAGTCTTCCCACTTTTAAAATATTACCTGATGTCTGTGTGGTTTTCTCTTCCTATGAAAAGCAGTTTTCCACCTTCTAACTTCGTAGAATGTTTCCTCTGTCTTATCTCACAGAAGCTGGCTTTCTCACATGGCGCTGATTCCATATTGCTACCCTAATGTAGATGGCCCACCTACCACATATTCCACATGCAGGTTACCACTTTCTTAGAACTGCAGGAGACCCCTTAAGTTCTTATGATCTCATTTACGGTTACAGATATCTTGAGGGATGGGTTTGGTACAGGAGTTGGAATGTTACTTGGGATGCCCCCAATTCATACCAGGTTGCCTGGGGATCAAATACCAGCTCCATTTCTGATTTCAGCCTTGTGCTGATGCATATGCTGGAAGGTGACAGGTGATAGCTCAAGTACCAGAGTCTTTGCTTTCCACATGGGAGATTCAGAATGAGTTGTTGGCTCATGGTTTCAGGTGACCCAGACCTGGCTGCTGTAGGGATTTGGGGAGTGAACTAGCAGATTGAAAAATCTTAGAAATACATACCCACTCTTTCTCCTCTCTGTGCTTTTCAAAGAATATGAAAAAAAATATTTTCACAAAATATTACAGAGTCTAGTTATAATGCTCTTCCACACCTATTTATGGTATTCTTCATAAATGCAGACTTTTCTCTTTGGAATGTAGTCTTTCCCTGCCCCCCAGGCCCTAACTATTACCCTCTGAGCAATTTCAGTTTCTATGGAAATGACTCATCTAACACCTTACATGCATACTTTCTTTGTCTTACTGGCTCTGATGACTACCAGCACTACTTATCCCATGGCAGCACCCTGCAGTTCTCGTCACTTATACTAGAATATTTCTCTCACCTCACACTCTATGACATCTTGCCTCTTGAATGACTTCTCAATCCAGCCTAGCAGCCCCTTGGTCACTTAGTTAGTACTACATCTTGGGCTTCAGATTTTCACTGCTCTATCAGGCAAAATCCCCACGCTATGTCAATTATTCCATCCCACTTTCCCAGGCTGCTGGGCACTGAGACCCCTACAAATAGTGGTCTCCAGGTGCAGCAAGATGCAGATGTAACTGTTTACCTGGTGGTCAAAAATTTTTCCTCTTAAAGCTCTTATATCATATCACTCCTTTCCATTTTCTCTCAACATACAACTTTTTACTTCTTTTTGGTTACTTACACTTACAATAGGTATTTTGAATACATCCAAGTAAAAAAGAAAAATATGGTATATATTTTGTATCTATCACCCTGTTTAATAAAACTTTCCCCATACAGTTGAAGGCAACTGTGTTCTCCAGGGTTAGGTCACCCATGCCCATCTTGCCCTCCAAACATCACAGCTATTCTGATTTTAGTGTTTATCATGCACCTCTCTTTATTTGTAAATTATATATATTTGCCCATGAATGAAAATAAACAGTACAGTTTTATATGCTTCAAATTTTTCTTTATGTACTACCATCCCTTTATCTTTGCTTCATTCTACCCCTCCTCATTCCTTCTCCATTTATCAATATTTTGTACAATTTTTCTGTGTTGCTTTACAAAATGAATGCTTATTAATTTTTGCTGCTATATAGAATGAGAATTCACTAATTTTAACAGCTATATAAAATGAGTAAATAATATATTTTTCTACTTTCTTATCAATGAACATTTAAGCTGTTTGCAATACTTTTAGAACTTGATTACTTAGGGAAATTCTTCAAATTATCACCTTATATTCATTTGCAAGACTTCCTCAAGAAAATAAACTTAGAAGTGGCATTGCTCTTCAACTTTACTAGATATTACCAATCTAATTTTTGCTCTATTTGGAGCTCTAGCAGTATATAAATATTTATATTATTCTAAATCTTCACTAATGTTTGAGGTTTTAAGACTAAAATTTTACGTATTATGGTTGTATGATTATATCTCATTGGGTTTTAATTTCCATTTCCCTGATTACTACTGAAGTTGAGAATCACTTAATATTTTTTTTGGCAATTTTACTTAATATATCTGAATTACCTGTTTATGCTTTTAATAGCTTTTTATATTGATTGGGTTGTTTCATGCTTTCTTATTGATTTTAATATATTCTGGAAACTAAATATTCATTACATTTATTATAATTGTTAATCCATTATTTTTCTTATTTAAATTTAATTAGTACTTTTCCTAGATATATAATGAAAGCTTAGATTTGAGACTCTTTTATTTATTATAAGCATTTAATACTGTATATTCTCTCCAAGTATATTTTGATACTTAGTTTAGTAACTTTATTTTGATTCAAATATATAAAATTTTTAAATTGTGACTTCTGTTTGATTCATGGGTTATTTGGAAATAGGTTGTTGAATTTCAAAATGTATAGGAATTTACCAAATAGTTTGTTTTTTGTAAACTTTTATTTAATAACGTTTTATGAGTCTGCTATGTGTCCTTTTTACCACATAGGATCATTCTTCCCTTTTTATAAATAAATTTTATAAATTTATAATTTTTATTTCTAAATAAAATAAAAATAAAATAAAAAATAAATTTATAAATAAGACAGTGGTCTTATTTACATACTCCCTTTGACATTTAATCCTATCTTTACTTTCGATCAATTATGAACTTAAACTGATCACTTTAACAAGTAAGATGGCATTGAGGCCGGTGCCGCGGCTCACTAGGCTAATCCTCCTTGCGGCGCTGGCACACCAGGTTCTAATTCCGGTCGGGGCGCCGGATCCTGTCCCAGTTGCCCCTCTTCCAGGCCAGCTCTCTGCTGTGGCCAGGGAGTGCAGTGGAGGATGGCCCAGGTGCTTTTCCTAGTTTTTGGGTCTGGTTTGCAGTGATTTTTCTAGATCCTTGAGATGAATTGAAAGTTCATCTATTTGGTGCCTTTCCAATTTCTTTTTATTTATTTATTCATTTTTGGACAGGCAGAGTTAGATAGTGAGAGACAGAGAGAAAGGAGAAAGGTCTTCCTTCTGTTGGTTCACCCCTCAAATGGCCACTATGGCCAGTGCACTGTGCAGATCTGAAGCCAGGAGCCAGGTGCTTCCTCCTGGTCTCCCGTGCGGGTACAGGGCCCAAGGACTTGGGCCATCCTCCACTGCACTCCTGGGCCACAGCAGAGAGCTGGACTGGAAGAGGAGCCATCAGGACAGAATCCAGCACCCTGACTGGAACTAAACCTGGGGTGCCAGTGCTGCAGATGGAGGATTAGCCTAGTGAGCCACGGCGCCAGTCTCCACTTTCTTGATGCAGGCATCTATTGCTATAAACTTTCCTCTTAACACTGCTTTTGCTGTATCCCATAAGTTTTGATATGTTGTGTTATCTTCATTTACTTCCAGAAAGTTTTTGATTTCTCCTGTGACCCAATGTTGATTCAGGAGCATGTTTTTCAGTCTCCGTGTGTTTGCATATGCTCTAGGGATTCCTGAGCTTCTAATTTCCAGCTTCATTCCATTGTGGTCTGAGAAAATGCATGGTATGATTTCGATTCTTTTCAATTTGCTGAGACTTGCTTTATGGCCTAGTATGTGTTCAGTCCTAGAGTAGGTTCCATGTACTGCTGAGAAGAATGTGGATTCTTCAAGAGTAGGATGAAAAGTTCTGTAGATATCTGTTAGATCTATTTGGTCTATAGTGTCGATTAAATCTGCTGTTTCCTTGTTGAGCTCTCTGGTTGATCTGTTCATTGCTGAAAGTGGAGTATTGAAGTCTAGTCATCAGTTGATGGACATCTGAGTTGATTCCATATCTTAGCTATTGTGAATTGTGCTACAGTAAACATGGAGGTAAAGATAACTATTTCATCTACTGATTTGATTTTGTTTGGGTAAATTCCCAGGAGTGGGATGACTGGGTCATATGGTAGATCTGTTTTCAGCTTCCTGAGGAATCTTCTTCTTATCTTCCACAATGGATACACCTGTTCATGTTCCCACTAATAGTGAATTAGAGTACCTTTTCCCCACACCCTCACCAACATTTATTGTTCTTTGATTTCTGTATGAAAGCCATTCTAATTGGGGTGAAATAAAACCTCATTTTGGTTTTGATTTGCATTTCCCTGATGGCTAATTATCCTAAACATTTTTTCATGTGTCTGTTTGCCATTTGAATTTCTTCTCTTGAAAAATGGCTGTTCAATTTATTTGCCCATTTCTTAACTGGATTATTTCTTTTGTTGTTGTTGATTTTTTTGAGCTCTTATGGATTCTGGATATTAATCCTTTGTCAGTGGCATGGTTTGCAAATAATTTCTCCCATTCTCTTGGTTGCCTCTTTACTTTGCTGAGTGTCCATTATATGGTGCAAAAACTTCTTGATTTAATCCCATTTTATCTTTTTGTTTTGATTGCCTGAGATTCTGGGTTCTTTTCCCAGAAGTTCTGCCTATGCCAATGTCTACAGAGTTTGCTAAATTTCTCCTCTAGTAATTTGATGGAATCAGGTCATAGATTTAGATACTTGATCCATTTTGAGTTCATTTTTATATAAGGTGTAAGGTAGGGGACTTGTTTTGTATCTGCCTGCGAAGATCTGTTTTTCCCAGCACCATTTGTTGAAGAGACTGTCCTTGCTCCAGGGATTGATTTTAGCTCCTTTGTCAGAGTTTAGTTGTGTGGATTGATTTGTGGGGTTTCTACTCTGTCCCAATGGTCTATATGTCTATTATGTCTATTTTTTGTGCCAGCCAGCACCAGGCTGTTTAATTATAAACAGCCCTGTAGTTTATCTTGACATCTGGTGTTGTGATGCCTCTGGCTTTTGTTTTGTTGTTTAAGGTTGGTTTAGCTATTCAGGGTTTCTTGTGTTTCCATATGAATTTTAGCATCATTTTTTCAAGATATGATAAGAATTTCATTGGTGTTTTGATTGGGATTGCATTGAATCTATAAATTGCTTGCAGAGATCTTCCATCTGCTGGTTCACTCCCCAGATGGCTGCAATGGCTGGAGCTTAGCCAGTCTGAAGCCAGCAGCCGGGAGCTTCCTCCTCGTCTCCCACACAGGTGGAGGGGCCCAAGGACTGCCTTCCCAGGCCATAGCAGAGAGCTGGATCAGAAGTGGAGCAGCCAGAACTCAAACTGCCATCCATATGGGATGCTGGCACTACAGGCGGTGGCTTTATCCATTATGCCAAAGGACCAGCCCATTTGTTTTAATTTTATATCCTGCAACTTTACCAAAATCTTATGACTTCAAGTAGACTATTGGTGGAGTCTTTTAGTTTCCCTATATATAGAATCAGGTCATCTGCAAACAGGGATAAGTTGATGTCCTCCATTCCAACTTTTATCCCTTTGATTTCTTTTTCTTGCCTAATGCTCTGGCTAAAACTTCCAGGACTATACAGAATTGCAATGCTGAAAGTCAACATCCTTGTCTGGTTCCTGAACATAGTGGAAATGCTTCCAACTTTCCTGCTTCTATATGATGCTAGCTGAAGGGTTTTCATAAATGGCCTTGATTGAGTCGAGGAATATCTTTTCTGTTAATTGATGTGAAACTCATTTTTCCTAGTGTTACTATAGCCACTTGAGCTTTCTTTAGATTACTGTTTGAATTCATGTATTTTCTCATCCATTTGCTTGTAACTATGTCATTATATTGTTCAAATTTTAAAAAGTGACAGGTACATAACAGTTACATACTTATAGGTCACCATAGATGGTTCAACATCTATATACAAGTAAATATATCTATTTTCGAAAACGTTTAACATTTCTTTATTAAATGAAAGCATTCAAAACCCTAACTTTTAGGTTTTTTTATTATAGAAATGCTCTACATTAACATTATATAGAGAAAGCCATAGGACCCCAGAACTCCTTACTGTTATCTGGTTGTACCTAGAGTCCATTAGTCAAATTTTCCTCATCTCCCCTTCTATCTGTTTCCCTCCCCAGTCTCTGTTGAACACCACTATACTTTGAACTTCTATGAGATCAACATTTCTCATATTCTACATTTGAGTGAAATGATATACTTGTCTTTTTGTACTTATTTCACTTAATATAATGGCTTCTTGTTCTGTCCAAGGTGTTGTTAATGACAATATTTCATCATTTTGTGACCAAGTAGTTCTTGATAGTATATATCCATTCATTACTGGATAAACAATTAAGTTGATTGAGTTTCTTGGCTATTGTGAAGTTATACATTAAATATGGGGGTACAGGTGCCTCTTCCACAGACTGATTTCATCTATCTTAGAATTGCTAGATGATACGGTAGTTCCATTTTTAGGTTTTTTGGGAGCCTTCATAGTGTTTACTCCAATGGCTATACCAATTTATATTCCCACCAAGAGTGTACAAGTGTTCCCTTTTCTACATATCATCATCATCACCAACACTTCTTATCTTTTGTCCTTTTTTAAAAAAATATTTTTTATTTATTTTAAAGGCAAAGTTATGGATAGAGGAAGAGAGACAGAGACAGAGAGAGAGGGAGAGAGAGAGAGAAGAAAGAGAAAGAGATATCTTCCATCCACTGGTTCACTTCCCAGACAGCTGCAACAGCCAGGGCTGGCACAGGCTGAGGTGAGGCCAGGAGCCAGGCTCTTCATCTGGGTTTTTCACATGGGTGCAGGGGCCCAAGGACTTGGGCCATCTTCCACTGCTTTCCTAGGTGCATTAGCAGGGAGCTGGATCTGATGTGGAGCAGCTGGATCTCTAACCTGTGCCCCTCTGGGGTGCTGGCAGAGACAGAGACAGAGACTTAACCTGCTATGCCAAAAATCTAGTCCCTCATTTTTTTTTATTGTAGCCAATCTAACTGAAGTGAGATGATATCTCATTGTGGTTTTGATTTGGATTTCCTGATGAGTAATGATGTTTAACATTTCTTAATGAAACTGTGGGCCATTTTTCCTTTGAGAAATGTCTGTTTTGATCTCCCCTTATTTTTTTTAATGGAATTATTTGGTTTTGGAGTTTTTGTTTGCTTGTTTGTTTTGCTGTTGAATTGTTTGAGTTGCTTATATATTCTAGATATTATCCCCTTGTCAACTATATGGGTTGCAAATATGTTTCTTATTCTGTAGATTGTGTCTGAACTTTGTTGACTGTTTCATTTCCTGTGTAGAAGTCCTTTAGTTTAATGAAACCCCATTTGTCTGTTTCTGCCTCTTTTTCCTGTGCTTTTGGGATCTGGTCCAAAAACACACACACACACACACACACACACAATGTACCCATTCCCATGTCCTGAAGTCTTTTTCCCATGTTTTTTCCTAGTAGCATGAAACTTTCAGGTCTTAATTTTCGTCTTTAATCTATTTTGAATTGATTTCTGTACATGGTAATAGTTAGGAATCTACTTTTATTCTTTGGCATGCAATTATCCATTTTTCTAAGTACCACATGTTAAAAAGGCTAGCCTTTCCCCAATACATATTCTTAGCATGCATTTGTCACAGATCAGTTAGTTATGGATCCATGGGTTCACTCCTCAGGTCTCTGTTCTATTTCATTGGTCTACATATCTGTTTCTTGGCCAATATTGTTAGATTTTAATACCGTGCCTTTGGTTTGTAATAGATTTCAAAGTCAGGTAATGTAATGCCTCCTGCTTTGTTCTATTTGCTCAAGATTGCTATGGTTATTAAATGACATTTATATATCATTATAATAAATATGGTAAGATGCACTTAGCTAGGTTTTGGCTTCTTATCCATACTGATAAGAATGGATTAATTGGTTTGTATGTTTGTGTTTTGTTTGTGTGTGTGTAGACTGTTAATATTTAATGTAATTATTAATATTATTGGAGTATAAACATTTTGATAGTTGTTTAACATTTAGTCTGTCTACTTTGTTCTTTTTCCCTGATTTGAACTGAAGTTTGTATTTTTTGTTACTCTATTATCTCCACTATTAGCTTTTTCCTTACATAAAAAACATTTTTAATACAAGATAAATATTATGCTTGTTACTAGTATAGTTACTAGTCCATATAGTCACCTAAATGCTAAAGAATCAAAAGACAAGGTAAACCTTAAACATAAAGTTGCGATTATGAACACTTTTTTAAAGGTTTATTTATTTGAAAGTCAGAGTTAGAGAGAAGAGGGTGGAGAGAGAGAGAGAGAGAGAGAGAGAGCGAGCTTCCATCCATTGATTCACTCATCGAATGGCTGCAACAGCCAGGGTTGGAACCACACCAAAACCAGGAGAATCCTCCAAGTCTCCCATCTGAAGTGCACTTGGTCTCCCATTTGGATGCAGGGGCGCAAGGACTTGGACCATCTTTTCTGCTGCCTTCTCATGCATATTAGAAGGGAGCTGGATTGCAAATGGGACTCGAACTGACATCCATATGGGATGCTGACATCACAGGCAGTGACTTAACCCACTGCACCACAATGCCAGCCCCAATTACAAACACTTAAGTAAAATGGAATAAACTTTTTCATAGTCCCTTATCAAAGATAAAATATCTCAGCTTTTTCACAAGTCGTATTGTAAAATCACCAGTTAATCAATTAATAGCTAGATTTTTTTTTTTTTTAAACAGGCAGAGTGGACAGTGAGAGAGAGAGAAAGAGAGAGAAAGGTCTTCCTTTGCCATTGGTTCACCCTCCAATGGTCGCCGCGGCCGGCACACCGCACTGATCCGATGGCAGGAGCCAGGTACTTCTCCTGGTCTCCCATGGGGTGCAGGGCCCAAGCACTTGGGCCATCCTCCACTGCACTCCCTGGCCACAGCAGAGAGCTGGCCTGGAAGAGGGGCGACCGGGACTAGAACCCGGTGTGCCAGCGCTGCAAGGTGGAGGATTAGCCTAGTGAGCCGTGGCGCCGGCCTATAGCTAGATTTTTAAGATTTTCTTTGTTCTCCTGATAATAGATAAATTGTTTGTAAACTTGTGATTCAGTAATTCATGGATACTGATACTGTGGTACGATAGTTTTTGTTAAGTGCTTCCCATTAACAATGATAAAACAACTTTGGAAGGCTGTAGAGTCTGTGAAGTACATGCCTAATATGCATGAGACAGAGGAAGAAGGATTAATAAGTACACCTTTTCTAAGTGCACAGTCAACAATGTGACAGCAGTATTCCTTAGAATATATTGCAGTTTACACCCAAGGGATCCTTTCCCATTAAATACCATCTGAGTGCTATAATTTTTGAAGTAAAAAACATAAACATGAACATACCATTGTATTTTAAAGAAATTTAACTTATGTTGACAGGTGTTGTGCAGTAACAGTATGTTAAAAGAAATATAACTATCAAATGTTTCAAATGTGAAGTACATACCTTTAAAATGAATGAATAAAATGAATGCTTTTATTCAATGTAGGATCTTTCCAATTATGAAATTAATATGAAATACTTCGTGGAGTTTTAAGATATTCTTAACATGAAAAATTCTTCATAGTATATACTATACACATGCCATTTCAAGATTTGTGTGACTTCTATTAAATTCTGCCCAATATTTAAAAAAACAACTACCACTATAATGTATGTTAATATAGGTAGAATTCTTCAAAACATTAAAATTTGTATGTAAATAAGTATTTGTACAAACCATACAAAAACTGGTAGTAGTGGCATAATTAGTGAATGCCAGTAACTTAAAATTTCAAAGAAACACTGGCTTGGATAAACGTAATTTAATCTGAGCATGATGCAATTACCTGAGTATTTTAAATATTCATGAAAACTCATTTTGCTGTTTCCAATCCAAGAAAGACGAGTATATGGATTTTCTTTCAGAAGCCTAGACATTACAAACACATTTTCTATTTCAACTTACAATAAAACTTTAATTTTTCAATCTTGATTTTTCTTTTTTTTTTAAATATTTATTTGTTTTAAAGGCAGAGCCAGAGATACAGAGAGATCTTTCATCTGCTTGTTGACTACTCAAATGGCCACAATGGCCAAGGCTGGGCCAGTCTGAAGTCAGGAGCCTGTAACTCTATCCAGGACTCTCACATGACTGGCAGGAGCCTGAGTATCTGGTCTGTCCTCTGTTGCTTTCTTATGCATTAGCAGGGAGCTAGTTTGGAAGTGGGGCATCTAGGACTCAAAACAGTGCTCACATGGGATGCCAGCATTCAAGTGGCTACTTAACCTGCACACCACAGTGTGGGCCTCAATCTTGACTTTTCCAAATCAAAAAAATCTCATATTACAAACACAATGAATGCTGTATGTAGGGTTACATCTTAATAAATTCACACTTTTTGGTCAAAAATTTTTTTAAATGTGCCTGATTTTTTAAGTGTCATATTTATTAGCTTACTGCTTAATTTTGAACAAGTTACTAGTAGTTACTCTAGAAATTACCCTATACATTATAATTAGTTACAGTCTACCTTCAAATAATTTGACTATAATTATATACTATACTCTTTTTTATTTTGAAAGGCAGAGTGGACAGTGAGAGAGAGAGAGAGAGAGAAAGGTCTTCCTTTTCCGTTGGTTCACCCCACAAAGATCACTGCGGCCGGCACACTGTGGCTTGCGCACCGCGCTGATCCGAAGCCAGGAGCCAGGTGCTTCTCCTGGTCTTCCATGCGGGTACAGGGCCAAAGCACTTGGGCCATCCTCCACTGCACTCCCTGGCCACAGCAGAGAGCTGGACAGGAAGAGGAGAGACCGGGACAGAATTTGGCACTCCGACCGGGACTAGAACCCGGTGTGCCGGTGCCGCAGGCGGAGGATTAGCCTATTGAGCCACGGCACCAGCCATATATACTATACTTTTAATTAAGAACAATACAATATACTCCCAATTACTTCCTACCATAATTTTGCTATAAATGTTTTCATGTAACCTACTCACATACTCCTGTGTACTTTATAACTTGATTACTTATAATACCTCATAAAATGTATTAATATATAATTTGCTGTTTTAATTTATTTTTAGATAATGGCAAGAAAAATATATTTTATATAAATTATAAAATATATTTATATATAATTATAATTGTATTTTCAGTAGAGAAGCAATTTGTTTTGTGGAGCAGGCAGGGATCTAGGGGCAATTTTCCGTCTGTTGAATCCAAGGATAGGAGAACCAACTGCACAACCTTGTAAACATACAATGCATCACAACTGTTTTTGCTCCAGACTGGTGGTTGTCAGAACCTGGCCTATAGGCCAAATCCAGAACTACAATTACTTTTGTAAATAAAGTTGATTGTAACATACCCATGCATATCTGCTTACATAATTTTAATTGTTTTACACTAGAAAAGTAGAGTTGAGTGGTTCTGAGAAAGAGTATAGAGTCCGCAAAGCACAAAATATGTGCTATCAGACACTTAGAAGAAGTTTATCAACTTCTCCCTTAGGCAATTAGCTTTTGTAGTCATTAAAAGGAAGAAAAAATGAAATTGACATTTAATTTCCTTTAAACACTGTTCATTTCTTTGGTATATCCAGTTGTCATTTTTTATGCTTGAAAAACTTCTCCTGATAATGAATTTGTCATTTTGGTTTGTCTGAATAAAACTATTTCTCCTTAATCTTTACAAAATATTTTTTTTATTTGTATAGGTGAACAGTTCTTCCTTCAGAAGGTATCACTCGATAATCTTCTGAATTACATAGTTTCTCACAAGAAGTACACTGTGAATCTGCCTCTGTGCCTCTATATGTAATTTGTCTTTTTTAAAAAAATGCCTTCAAAATTTTCTCTTTATTTTTTGGCTTTTAGTAGTTTGAAGATGATATATGTAGGAGTATATTTTGTTTTTGCTTGAGCAGCTTGATGGTTTATTGATATGTGTGTTTGTATGTTATTGTTATTATTCTGTTATTGTTTCTGAGCTTCTTGTATTAGTGTTTTTATGTCATTCAATATTTTTTAGAAAATTACCAGTCGTTATCGCCTCAAATATTCTGTTTTCACTTCTGATATTTAAATGATAATAATATTAGACCTCAGTATTGTCACACAATTGTTCAAAATTCTCATGCTTTTTCACTCATTTTCCATCTTGAGTTTCAGTTTGGGTAATTTTGTCGGCCTATCTTGAAATCCGTTGACTATTTCCTTGGCTATGTAAAAATCTATGGATCATTCTATCAAAGGCATTCTCTGTCTCTGTTAATTATTTTATATTTCTAATATCTCAGTATTGTTCCTTTTTATTGCTTCTCTTTGCAGAAATTTCCCAGCAGGTCATGCAGGTTGTCTGCCTTTTCCAATAGAGTTTTTAGCATATTCCCATTCTGATTATTTTTCTGATAATTCAGACATCTGATTAATCTCTAAGTCTGGCTCTCTTGATTCTTTTGCTTTGCATTTTTCTCTTACATTTTTTTCTTCCTCAACTCTGTCTTCCTTTCTCCTTTCTCTTCTTCTTTTAGTGGGTAGTAGAAACTGAGTTAAAAAGTGGTGAACCAGGCAGTGGGTATCTGCTAAGCCTTTATTTTGTACATCAGGGAGTTTGAATCACTCTAGTCAGTAATTTAGCTGAGTCCGTGTTTTGTGGTTGCAATGTACCTTCAGTACATCATAACTGAAAAGTTCCCTGGCATTAATTGTTGGAGGGTGGGGTTTGGGTTGCTGGAGTCTTTGTTGTCCATTCTGAACTTTAGGCTTCTCCTGAGAGTTTCTACCTTGGAGCAGTTCACTATTAAGGCTTTTATGCTTTCTCCAGTGGTTGGTAGCCTATTGTCCCTTGCATCTTGCTGTTTGCTGGCCTAGGAGTACTGGGCAGAGAGGTGTACACTGTTGTCTTCTTTCATCTTTTTTTTTTTTTAACAGGCAGAGTGGACAGTGAGAGAGACAGACAGAGAGAAAGGTCTTCCTTTTGCCATTGGTTCAACCTCCAATGGCCACCAAGACTGGCGTGCTGCGGCCAGTGCACCGTGCTGATCCGAAGGCAGGAGCCAGGTGCTTCCCCTGGTCTCCCATGGGGTGCACGGCCCAAGCACCTGGGCCATCCTCCACTGCACTCCCTGGCCACAGCAGAGAGCTGGCCTGGAAGAGGGGCAACCGGGACAGAATCCGGCGCCCCGACCGGGACTAGAACCCGGTGTGCTGGCGCTGCAAGGCGGAGGATTAGCCTAGTGAGCCGCGGCGCCAACCAAGGTCTGTGTTCTTAGGCTTTGTGAGAGGCTTTCTCAGTGGTCCTGACCATTTCATAGACAATACAAGATTAAAGTGCGTCTAGTGGTCTGGACCCAAGAAGATTCCTCAAGTTGCATTTGGTTTCACACCCTAATTACGGTGAAACTTCAGTAGAGCCCGATGGCCACTGTTCTGTTACTTTTGTTCTGTAGTGAGGAAGATCTGGTGGTGCCTGATCCTTCTCCCACAGTGACTGCTGCTCCCTTCTCACAGGCATGTCACGAAGGGGTGCTTCCCCCAGATGCCCGCTCTGCTCCCAGTCTTTCTCATGAGTGCCTGAGGCCTCTGAAAAAGAGCCTGCTGATGACTACAACAGAATCCCTTGAGTAGTAGTTCTCAGGAGCTCTATACGCTCATGCTAGCCCAGAATTGACCAGTAGTGATTCATTAAATATTTGGACTGCATTCTTATAACTGGATTTTTTTGGAGTCTGACATCGCTTCTTCCTCTTCTCTGATCAATGGAGCCATCCGTCTTTCCTTGGATTTCTGACTGGGTTGTTGGCCTGAGACTTTATCTCTCTTAGGAGTTAAGGAAAAAGTTTTACTTTGTTAAGATTTTTCTTGAAGTTAGCATGAAAGTGAGACTTTTTTTCATCTCTGTGACTCCTCAATGGAAGCTTGAACTTAGTATGTTTTTTTTCCGTTGTGTGGTTTGTTTTCTTGATTTTAATGGTACCTTTTACTCACAGAACGTTTTTGTTTTAATATAGTTGTATTTATTAATCTTTTCCTTTATGGTCTGTGCTTTTGAAGTTAGGCTGAGAAATCCTTCCCTATAATGAATTTATAAATATGCCTCTCTCTTGAAAGGCGAAAAAAATGAGGCCGTTGGGGACACCATTCTCCAGCTCAGTCCCTTCCCTGTCAGATCATCCCTCATTTTCTATTCACCTCCTGCCTCTCATTACAGTGGGCGGCATCAGGCAGCTTTTTCTGCACTACTCATCAACGTCCTTTCTCTTTCATCTTCAGTGTTTCTTTTTTCCTTTTCTTGCTATGCCCCTTCAGTATTTAAACATGCTCATATTTCCATTACTAAAAAATGAAGCTACTGCTTTTAACTCAATGATCTTGTCTAATAGAGAAATAACAAATAAGTGATGGCCCTTTTCCTTGGTTGTTCTATCTGCTGCTCCTCTTATGATTGTGTAGGCCTTTCCCAACTAAGAATCTCCACTTGTCCTCTTAAATATTTTTATGCATTAAGGTTGATTTCTCAACCCTCTCTTCTCATTTTATGTGGTTTTCTTTCACTGACATCATGCATTCTTTGGCTGTACCCATTAGCCAATGATTTCCTATATATTTTTCAAGCCTTAATGTCTCTCCTGAGATTCTAGACTCACATATGTTCAACTGCTTTCCCAATATATTATGGAATGTCAGAAACAATATCTTTAAAACTAACTCATCATCCTTGATCAAAATTCCTCTTTTATTCTTTGAATGGATTAGTGATCCATAATTTCCTTGGTGTTACTGAAATTCTTGTTTTTATTTCAACTCTAAAAACACATGTAAATTCCCCAATAAATCCATTTAATTCTATTTTTGGAATCCAGATATTCTTTGGAATTGATATTCTTATCTAATCATCTGTTTCTATCTTATTTTCAAGAAATAATAAATAATCTCCAACGTTGAATGGTTTCCTTATCAAGTTACCTACTTCCAATTTATTCTTTACTTTGCACCTATTGATATGATCTTGTCCCTTTTGGTCTTAGCATATCTTTAATATGGTTTCTTTCAGCCCTCATAATTAAGTGTGTCTTTCTAGTCTGACCTGCTGTTTCCCTTATTTTATCCCTCCATAGTTCTCTAGTTGTGTTTTTCTCAAAGCTATTCCAATTTCATTAAGGAACAACCATCACTTTGAAAAAAAGAAGAGACTTATGTGCTTTTCAAATTTCAGATATTTCAGTAAATCTATGGGAGGAAAAATGAGAGTAAGGAGTGAAAAGGGCCTGTATTCAGAGTCCCAGTCAAACAACTCTGGCATTATGTGTTTTATATGTTTTGTTAACCATTATGTGTTCTATTTGAAAACAAATACATTTTGACAATGAAAAAATATAAAATCAATCTCTTTCGTTATCCAAAATGAACCATTTGCAGTTCCCTCACTTGTCATATTTTCTTACACCTGTCATTTCTGTTGTGTTATTGGCTTGGAAAGCCAATACCTCTCTTCTTCATTTAGTTGATTTTCTGACCCTTTTCCATGAAGTCATTGATGATTTATTTGAGCCTTCAGTTGGGTGTACTTTTGCTTCTACCCTATATTCAGATGATATCTCTTTCACAATTCATCATGTCCCATTGTAATTTTTCACTTTACTTTCTCCTCTAAAGTCACTGAGTTATTTAAAGGCAGCTCCTAAGTCATTTACCTCTGTATGTTCAGTGCCTGGCACAAAATAACTTCATATAAAAGTTTGTTTATAAAATGAAGGGATGACTGGATTTATCTAGGCTTTGTGTTGGAATCTACATTGATACTGTGGGGAAATAAAGGAGAGCAACAACAGAGGAGATATATATGTATAAAATATGAAATTAAGAGTAAACACTAATACATTCTGTAGAATAAATTACTGGGGGAATTTCGGAGAATATAATATTGCTATTGGTTGAAAAAAGTTAAGAAGTCATCAGGGGGACCAGCAGGTTGTACTGTAGTGAATTAAGCCACCGCCTGCAATACCAGCATCTCAGGTGTCCTGGCTGTTCCGCTTACAATCCAGCTCCCTGCAAATTGCCTGGGAAAAACAGCAGAAGACGGCCCAAGTGTTTGGGCTCCTACTACGGCTGTGAGAGACCTGGGAAATCTCCTGGCTCCTGGCTTCAGCCTGGTCCTGCCCCTGCTGCTATCTGGGAAGTGAACCAGTAAATGAAAGATCAATCTCTCCCTCTGTCCCTCCCCCCACCATGCTGACTTTCAAATAAATAAATCTTTTTAACAAAAAGAAGTCATCATGGAAGAAATGGCGTTGAAATCTGGCTTACAGATTTTGAAGTTAGGTCAACTGCGGAAGCCTTCGAGAATGAAAGAGTGGAGAGTGGAAGGAGGAAACCATTGCATGTCATGTGACAACTCTTCTGTGGATTTGATATTAACAGTTGTCACCAACTCAACTCCATAACTGATTCACAAAGAATATTAAACTTGGCAAAGAGTCAGTGGAGAATACCAATATTAGAGATTTTTTCACTTGTTTTCATAGCAGGAAAATCTGATTAAACTGTTTGCATAGATAAATTATTGTTTTCCTTATATATATCAAAGATTGGCTCAGATACTTACATGCATATGTACATAAATTAATAAAGTGAAGAAATCCCTGACAGATAATAATCCTTCACTGATGTTTTACTTTTTATGTCAGTGGGAGCCCACTAGAAACAAATGCCAAATGGGAATGATATATGCAAGAGACTAATTAGCAGAATACTTGAGAAGGATAAAGGTGAGGGAGAAACATAGATAGGGAGAACATTCAGACTGTAACACCTCTGTGTGACACCTGTTTGTACAGAGCGGGCAGTAGGAGAATTGCCTAGGAAGAGCCTCAGCCAGTACTGCAGCTCAGAGAAAGCCTAGGAAAAGCTGATAGGAGAGAACCAGAGAAAAGATTGTTCATTACTGGAATCCTGCATCAGGCAGAAGTGGCCCAACTCATACTCCTGGCTCACTTAGTCACTGACTGAGAGCAATCCAGGAAGCACATGGCCTCGGTGAGGACCATGCAGTGGATCTGAAGACTTGACAGCTGGAGGCTCAGCCACCTGTAGTTCTCATAGCAAGTCTCTTGATGGGAGATCAACTGATGCGTGATGCACATCCTCGGGCCTACAGTGGATACGTCTTGGATGTTTGGCTTACTTTCATGCTGTTTTTCTGTGATTTATTGAGAACAAATTGATAGTGATTGTTTTAGGTTGCCAGACATCCTTAGAGAAGGCATTTAAATGCTTTTGAAATGAAGTGATGTGATTTTGCTGTGTTGTTGGTCGGTGAAGGACATACCCTGTTAAGAGTTCCAGAGGAATCTGCTCAGCTGTGAAAAGAATAAAAGGCTTTCCAATAGGATAAAAAATAAATGGACAATTTATGTCTTCATGCTTGCAAAAGCTCAAAACATTTCTTTGCTTCCCTTTTGCAGTGTGTTAAGTTAATCAATCCTGACTTTGGCTTTGTTGGTGATATGAAGTTCAACCTTCACATGCAAACCCCATGTTAATATATAAAACTTTTCTAATTTGTAAACAACCTTAAGATTTAGATGGATAACTGAATTTTATAAAATCCACATATATGAAAACAACCAAAAAGCCTTAGCCTACATCCTTAGGTAGGGAAGAAAATTAAAGAAAAAAATTCACTAAAAGAATTTCATTTACTTTTGATTTTAAGCTAACTTATTTCCATTCTACCTGCTGTACTACATTTTTTAAAATTTTCCTTAGAACATTTCCTAGATTTTGAAATGAATCCATTTTCTATTTATTTTAAAGAGAGAAATCTGTTGGGATATTTTAAACATTCCATATAAAATCACTTGAATTAACCAAAATGTTTTAATTTGTGACAGGAGTGGTAAGTTTCACTTTCATTGAAAGGATTTCCCTTTCTTCACCCTCCATAACTTGGTCTGTAGTTAGTCCCCTGTATTGAGAGGATAGCTTTTACATTTCAATTCTATACTGCTTAGTCTTCATGGCAAAACAGTCCAAGCCACAATAGGAAACTTTAATTTTGTATCTCAGCTAACCTTCCTTTTGCCTGCTTCTCCTTTTTAAAAATAATTTTTATGCCGGCACCATGGCTCACTAGGCTAATCCTCTGCCTGTGGCACCGGCACCCCGGATTCTAGTCCTGTATGGGGCGCCGGATTCTGTCCTGGTTGCTCCTCCTCCATTCCAGCTCTCTGCTGTGGCCCAGGAGTGCAGTGGAGGATGGCCCAGGTCCTTGGGCCCTGCACCCACATGGGAGACCAGGAGAAGCACCTGGCTCCTGGCTTTGGATCTGTGCAACGCGCTGGCTGCAGCTTGCCAGCCGCAGCAGCCATTTTGGGGGTGAACCAACGGAAGGAAGACCTTTCTCTCTGTCTCTCTCTCACTGTCTAACTCTGCCTGTCAAAAAAAATTTTTATTTTAATTTTAAATTGGTTTTTAACAGATATAATGTTCTTTGTATATACAATTCTAAGAACATAATGAAACTCCCCTCTTCTCTCCTTCCCTCTGTCCCTCCCACTATCCTTCCTTGTCCTTCTTTCTTTTTTTAAAGTTTTTGAGATAACATGCTTCAAGTTTGCATTAGCAAAAAGGCTTAACACTTCAATGAATAAGGAGTTTAGCAAATAAAAAGCAAAAAGAAACTATGAAGTGTAACATTGTATTTGAAAGAGTTATCAGAGAGAGACAGAAAGATCTTCCATCTGCTGGTTCACTCTGGTGGTCGCAATGGCTAGTGCTGGGCTAGGCTGAAGCCAAGAGCCAGGAGTCCCATGTGGGTGGCAGTGGCCCAAACACTTGGGCCATTTATACAGCCCATTGGCAGGGAGCTGGGTTGGAAGTTGAGAAGCTGGTACACAAACCCACCGCCCATATGGAATACGTGCAAGGCCAGCCACTCCCGTTTCTCCTTCTAAGATGGTGTCACTAGTGTGATGAAAAGGGTCTCATACAACAGTATGCTCTTGCTTGGTGGAGGGTTGTTATTGTCCCCTGGGGCATGACAATGCTGGTGCAATCACTGTTCATCCATCCGATAGGAGTAAACCATAGACTGTCTTCTCTAGGATTGGTCAGAGGTTTGTGATGAACCAGGCTTTATCTTGGCTCTAGATGGTGGGAAAAACTGACTTAGTTTTGGCCAATTCCTCTATTTGTTTCTTGACCTGGGAAGCCAGCACCACAACCACTGCCCATAAGATTAACATATCCCCAAGGGTTCCCAAGGCTAACCTGCAGGATCTCAGTTCTGCTTCCTTCCTAACCTGCTTCAAATGACAGTGGGCTCTTTTCAGGCCAATCCACACTGAGAGGGGGGCAAGAGGAAATACTGAATTTATTATTTTTTAAAGATGCATTTATTTAATTGAAAGGCAGAGTCACAGAGAGGCAGAGGCAGAGAGAGAGAAGCCTTCCATCCTCTGATTCACTCCCCAAATGTCCGCAACAGCCAGAGCTGGGCCGATCAAAAGCCAGCAGCCAGGAGCTTCTTCTGGGCCTCCCTCATAGGTGCAGGGGCTTAAGGACTTGGGTCTTCTTTTACTGTTTTCCCAGGCCACACAGAGTGCTGGATCAGAACTGGAGCAGACAGGACTTGAACCAGTGCCCATATGGGATGCCAGCACCGCAGGCAGTGGCTTACCAGCCCCAACACTGGGTTTAAATTGAGGCCCTGGGGCCTGTGTTATGTGCAGCGGGTTAAGCACTTTGGAGTGCTAGTTGGAGTCTGACTGCTCTGCTTCCAATCCAGCTCCCTGCTAATGTGCCTGGGAAAGCAGCAGATGATGCCCTAAGAACTTGGGCCCCTGTCACCCATGTGGGAGATCAGAATGGAGTTCCAGGATCCTGGCTTCAGCCTAGACCAATCCCAACTCTTTCCCTCCTTATTTCTCCCTCTTTCTCTGTAACTTTATCTTTCAAATAAAAGAAATATATGTTAAACTGAAATCCCCATCTCTGCCCCTGTACATGACCAACCTTATTTTAACTTAAGGAGAAACATCCATGTGGTACAGGGCACCTTGAAAGGTGGCTTCTTCCTGACTTGTGATGAACATAGGCCCTCTACCTGCCATCCTTCAGATGAGCTCTTCTCCCTTTGGGGGTTTCCAATTCTAAAGAGCTCAACCCTCCCCCAACACACACAAACCCGACCCACCCCCTCAAACCTCACCACTCTGATTCTACCTCTAGTTCCAGTTTCACAATGCTGTATCTTCAACCCACTTAGTAAAAATTCTAGAATTTGGTCAACCAGATACAGCCCTGTAATACATAAAATGAGTGATAAAGGGTTAGTATATCCTGTTTCCTCCAACCTGTTTTGCCATTTGTTCATTCTGGATGAAAAATATTATTTCTCAGACTCTCTAGGTGGCTGTAAAGGAAAGATTATTTTAAATAATTAATTTCAAGTATTTAATATTTCAGAATGATTATCTTCATTGGAACCTTTTTACTAAGACATAGAAAAGGTTATGGAATCTATAAGAGAACTAATTAATCATTTCCCTTTCTTTCACCTTGTAAACTTTTTAATGTAATTCTTCTATCTTATTTAACTCTGTGTCCTTTTGTAAAAATGCAAAATGAGATGAGAACTATACTATAGTCATATGATACTGTAATAGAAATATGCTATTAAAAATGAATCAATAAAAATAAAGGGGCCAGCATTGTTGCATAGTTGCACTGCTGCCTGCAGTGCTGGTAAAACATGTGGGCACTGGTTCAAGACCTGGCTGCTCCACTTCCGATCCTGATCCTTGCTCGTTTGCCTGGGAAAGCAACTGAAGATGACCCAAGTGCTTGGGCCTCTGTAACAAATGGGAGATCCAGAAGAAGCTCCTGATTCCTGGCTTTAGCCTGGTCCAGCCCTGGCTTTGTGGCCATTTGAGGAGTGAACTAGTGGATAGAAGACCTTTTCCCTCTCTGTCTCTGCCTCTCTCTATGTAACTCTTTCAAATAAATAAATCTTTCAAAAAGAAATACGATATTAATAAAGCACTTTAGCAGGTGTACCTAAAGTAACTGAATTCCTGCCACAAACCCACATCCAAGACCTGATTGAGTTTCCGACTCCTGGCTTTTGCCCTGTTTCAATTTTGACCATTGAGAGCAAGTAGGGAGTGAACCAGCATATGAGGGTTCTCTCTTCTGTTTCTGCCTTTGCCTCTATCTCTTTCTCTCTCTCTATCTCTAAAAATAAATAAGAAAAATGGCATGGCTTCAAGGTCATTTTTTAAAGACAGCATATCAGCTGAGGAATTCTCGTTGACATCATCTTCTGTACCTGCAGTCTGCCACAGAAATTCTCTCATGACAGCAAGATGCCCTTTGCTTTGCCACTCAATAATAAATAGTACTCTACTGCTGGATTCTTGTGTTGGATACGTTGTGTTTTCTCCCTTCATAATGTAATGGCTCCAATTTTTCCATGTGTCTTGTAACTCTTATCTTCCTAATTAACCATTGTCCTCTTGTATGATTTTATGTACCTCTCAGGTTGTCCTTTATAGTATGAGATGTATAAAGCACTAACAGGTATCTGTTCTTGTACAGTGGTCGGTGAGAACTATTGCTCAATTACATATAATTGAATTATACTTACCAATCATCTCCTCCCCCTTGGAGCAGGAGAGAGAACCAAGAATATTTTCTGATTGTTGTAGCCATTTGGCTTGTCACTTTCCATAGCGGGACAAGATATGGGAGCTGGACTGAGTAGCTCCTATCCTTAAAAAAACTGTTTTCTTTTTCAAGTGAGTACATTTATGGTATGCAAAACCCACAACCTATTCTTGTGCATGAGCACCAAACCATAAAATTTCCAAATACATACAGAAAAGGAACTTCTGTACCTAGACATAACCACAGGCAAAAGCTGTATTTACTAGCTAGAAATGCAGTTGTTTGGATGAGCTTTGTAACTAATTTTTTTCCGGAAGTATGTACTTCAGTAACTAGTATCAAATCTTCAATGGCACAAAGGTAGAATGAAAGTGACTGGAACCCCAGAGATCTGACACATAATCCCAGTTTTGTATATTTGCCTCCATTCTCGCTGTAGTCGAAATGATTTGCAAGTAGTAAACTAGTTTTATGGGTAATGTTCTTAATACAGGACCCTGATAATGAGTTGTTCTAGGCACCTTAGGTAATATGCTTAATATGGGACCTTGTTAATGAGTTGTTCTGGGTATCTCACATCAATACTCTGGTTTTACCTCAGATTGGACAAGTATACACATCCTCCCAGAGTTGCCATTTCTCTTATTATTTTCCATTAGTGTATTGAGTAGTTATTGTTCTTGAATTCATACATATTGTCTTATTTAGGTCTCCTTTAACATTTTTTTAAAATTTATATATTTGAGAAACTGGAACACACACATATGCACAGAGATTGATTGATTGATTTCCTGTCCCATCACTTCACAGATACCTAAAACAGCTCTGTATGGACCAGGCCAAAACTGGGAACCAGGAACTCAAATCTGGGTCTCTCTTGGGAAGCAAGAACCCAACTAGTCGGGCCATCACCTATTGCCTTCCAGGGTATGCATTAGCAGAAAACTAAAAATCAAAAGTAGACTTGAGACTCCAACATAAGAATTTAGATATGGGCTGCAGGTGCCCCAGGGGGTGTCTTAACCACTATGCTATACAGCCACCCTCATTTAAAATTTTTTTTTGACAGGCAGAGTCAGACAGAGAGACAGAGAAAAAGGTCTTCCTTCCGTTGGTTCACCCCATAAATGGCTGCTACAGCCGGCGCGCTGCACCAATCTGAAGCCAGGAGTCAGGTGCTTCCTCCTGGTCTCCCATGCGGGTGCAGGGCCCAAGCACTTGGGCTATCTTCCACTGCCTTCCTGGGCCACAGCAGAGAGCTGGACTGGAAGAGGAGCAACCAGGACAGAATCCAGCGCCCCAACCAGGACTAGAACCCAGGGTGCCGGTGCCACAGGCAGAGGATTAGCCTAGTGAGCCACAGCGCTGGCCCTCCTTTTAAATTTTTAAGATGTCCTATCATAAAAGAGATTGAGGGGGTCACAATATCTAGTAAACAAAGTCCTTGTAGTAAAATCACACATGCATTAATTGCAGTCTGCTATAGACATTATCCTGCTATTAGCTATTTGTCGTAAGTTCTTGAGAGCATATGGTGGAATGAATATGTATCTGTCCTTATCAGAAAAACTTCTAAATTTAATAGTTAGAAATTTAGAAGAATTTTCTTAATTCAAAATATACTTTTAAAATCAATGGATTTGGTCTAATTGGTGATGCCACAGCCCCTTGCCCCAGAGAGTGTTTCTGGACTCAATTTTTGCCAGATTATTTTTAAAAGTGAGAGTTGAATTATAAATGGAGTTGCTTTGTTAAGTACAGCAGAAAGTGAGGTTGTTGATTTGTAAAGTTTGAGATCACATCAGTATTCCAAACCGAACTTGACTGTTGCTGTCTCATTAAATAACACTGAGTAGACACTTAAAGATTTTTATGCATTTTAATTCAGTTAGTAACTTGATTTAAAACAACATTGATTTTTAAAATTCATTCTTGGTCATGTATATCATGCTAAATATCAAAATGAATTTGTAATTTTTTGAAGCTGTCTGAATAACAAGATGTCAAATTTTTGAGAGGCTTTCTTTCCCCCATGCTAATTTTTGTCAATTTGTTATTACTTTCATTTCATCTTCAGCTTTAGCTTTTTAGAATTGTTATCTTTTCAACATATACTACAATCATTAAACAATTAAATCTTTATCAGTGATAGCAGTAAAAGACTCCATGGATAATAAGGGAATTGGAACCCCCCCCCAAAACAACTTGTGGGCACATCTTCAAAGAAGGGTGTCGTGATAAATTATCCTATGTTCATGAATCATCCAAAAAAGATGGATAGGATGATGAGCATAAAGGGCAATTCTAGTGGAAGGAATGATAGTAATAGTCACCTTGTCCAAACAGACTAATACTTTGACAAGATGCTATTTGCTGTTGCTGCTAAAGTAGGTGCATAGTTAAGTGAGGAGCCACAGTTAACTCGCTGCTATCTTAGAGAATAGAGAGAAAATGTACCCTCAAGTTTCAGGACTCCCTCAGTGACCATATAAAAATTTTCGGAGAATACCTATTTAACCCAGAATTCATGATATTATAACTTTGTAGAATGTTCCTGAAAGTATGAGTGGGATAGGCAGGAAGTTTAAGGAAATATATTTAGAGTTTATTCTTAGCATTTTTTAACTCCAAAGTAACGAATACCTTCACTTTTAATGTTTCCTAAGTGCAGAATTTCAGAGTGGACTATCAAGTCTTTAGTGTGAAGATACGTCTATATTAAACCAGAAATCATTGGCCAATAGTAGTTCAACAAGAATATTTGGAAAATTACACATCTGTGAAAGTCAATCATGGAAATCAAAGAGGAAGGAACGTCAGAAGAAGGCCAGCACTTCCTTCCAGCACAGGCAAATGATACCGGGGACTTTCAGTTCACCAGTAAGTATCTGTGCCCCTCTCTGTAATTCTCTGAAGTTATAAATTGAATAGATGAAAATACCACATAAATACCTGTGTATTCACAGAAATTGGGTTCTAACCAATGACATCTATAAGATTACCTAAATATTTTTCCTTTGCACTACTTTTGTGTAGTGAGTATATGATTATATCTTATATATTTTATTGTGGGTGAGGGTAAATAGTAAAATATCAAAGAATCAAGGGTCTTAAATATATATTAAAATACTCATAAATATTTCCTAAACCTGTGCCCTGGAGATTAATAATCTTTGAAACATCTTCTGTTTTTTGATTTACATAATTTTATGTGGCATTATTTTGTTGGAACATAGAAATATTAAAACCAAAAGGCACTTAATTTGAAAGCAGTAGGAAGAAATTGTTAGACTGGAAGAATAGACTGTTGGTGTTATACCTGAGAGCACTAAGTCACATAAATAGAACAAGTTTGGAGTTTTGGCCAAGATTCACAGCTGAACATTAGAGTTGGTTTTCGTGCCACTCAAGTGATTAAAAATCATTGGAAAAATTGTATATTTTCTCTCATGTTTAAAATTCTAGGGCACAGATTTTATGGTATAGTGTGAATTGTTTCTTTTTCTTTTCATGAGATTCTTGTGACCCAATTATTTAACACTGGCAAACATATGCCTAAGCTTCTCATTTAATTTTCGTTACAAAAATAATCTTCAGAAAATGGTATTGGGTGGATGCATTTTTGAGAAATGTTTTTGTCAAAGCTTACAGCAGAATTAATTGTTAGTAACCTTTTAAAAAATTCAGACTATTTGAAGTTCACAAAGACCTACCTAATGATTGTCACTCTAACCACTCTTGAAAGTCTAAAATTGTTAACCACAGCATTGTTAAATGTCAGCAGCAGGAAAAAAATGGTTACCTTGTTTAAAAAAAAAGTTAATCTTTGAGAATAAAAAATGATTATTTTTATACAAATAATTGGCTTTACAATATGCAGGTGACCAAATGACAGTGAATTTAAGTGACATCTGATCAATGCACCAGGAAAAATAAAAAAGGAAAGGATTTTTATGATAGTCTTATGTTTATTGCCAAGTGGCTTACTTTTCCATACATTTCCTTTTACTTCTTTGGCCGCCCCTGAGTTTTAGCAAAGAACATCATTCATACACCCAGGCCTCATCTGCTCCTATAGAGGAAGCCCCTGTACCCAGCACTGTGTGTGATCTTCAGACCCCCATTTATCATATTATCAATCATCTTAACAGATTCATTGTGCCTTCTCACCATTTGCTGTTCCCATTTCCCCACCTTTGTTCTCAGACTCACTTTCTGTCCAATCTGAACTTAAGTCCTCTAGCCATATTGTTATCTTCCTAAACATCACTGACAAAAGGAAAGGAATCACATAACAGAATATTGATGTGAGAGAGCAATAAACAGGCAGAGGAGTCAGCACCATAATAATATCAACCATAGTGTATCTAATCCAGTTAGTTCAGAATTCACTAGAGCCAGTCAGAATGACGAGGAAGGAAAACCTATTGAAGAAAGTACTTGGTGAGGCAGTTCTTTTTCAAGTTTTAGTCTGTCTACCTGCGCTCAAAAGAAACCGTAAAATATGTTTTATATTTGTCACTGCTTACCAAAAAACATTTCTGTTTCTCCATGGTCATACAGCTGCATAGACCAATGACATCTTTAGCTATTTCTATCTAGTTCTGCTACAGATGTTATGCACTCACCTAAGAATTAATTAATTACAAGTCTGATTAAACTAGTTTCAGTGAAATATAGTAATAATATTGACAGTCTTGCTAATGAATCTTTTTAATCTACACCTGTAATCTATAGGCATTCCGAAGACTCCAAATGAGCCACAGTTGGAATTCATCCTTGGTAAGGAATTTCATCTTATTCATATCAATAAATGTAACAAGAATTTGTACAGCAGTTGGCAAGTTCTAAGTATATATCATTATATATTTACAGACTTTTGTGAAAACTATTCTATTTATGAATTGATACTATAAAGAAAGTTTTATTTTCCAAAATCCGTAAGAATTTGAACCCCTGTACAGATCCATTTGCTACCCAAGGTTGGATGGTTCAGTGGTGATAGTTTTTTTTTTTTTTTAAACAGGGGTGCCTCAAAAATTTTATGGGAAAATGAAATGAAAATTTAATCTTTAATGCAAAAGAATTTAGAAATCCAGGCATAGTTTTTTCATAATATACATCATTTTTTCCATGAACTTTTTGAAGACGCGTGTAGTTTGAGGGTTAGGAGAATTCTCTTTGTAGCTTTTTTTTTAAGTGGCAATTTTTTAAAGATTTATTTATTTATTTACTTGAGAGAGTTTCAGAGAGAGAGAGAGAGAGAAAGAGAAAGTTCTTTCATCCACTGGTTTGTTGCCCAAATAGCCCCAACGGCTGGAGCTGGGCCAATCTGACCCAGGAACTTCTTCCAGGTCATCTATGCAGGTTCAGGGGCACTTGGTCCATCATCTGCTGCTTTCCCAGGCCATAAGCAGAGAGCTTGATTGGAAAAGGAGCAGCTGGATCATGAACCAGCGCCCATATGGGATGCCAGAGCCATATGCAGAGACTTAGCCTACTACACCACAGTGCCCGCCCCTAAGTAGCTGTTCTTATAAATAGGTACTTCACAACCATTAACCAAATTATCCATAGTTTTTTGCTTACATCAACTTTAACAATGGAATAGCACTGAAACAAGGAGCAATGATCTTAGTAAATTGTGGATACAGAGTCTTCAAAAAGTTCCTGAAAAACATGTATTATGAATGAAAAAGCTATACATGGATTTCTTTTTTATTAATTTTATTTAAGGTATACAAGCTTCATGTGTTTCGTATATACAGATTTAGGAACTTAGTGATTCTTCCCACCTTACCCTCCCTCCCGCCAGCACTCCCACCCTTCTTCCTCCTCCTCCTCCTATCCTGATTATTTTTTACAAAGATCTATTTTCAGTTAACATTGTACTCATAAGATTAACCCTACACTAAAGAGTTCAACAAATAGTGTGGGAAAAAAAAAAAAAAAAGCTGTTCATCAACAGTGAAGACAATGGCTGTTCAAAATCATCACATCTCAAAGTGTCAATTTCACTTCTATAGAATATTTTTTAGGTACTCTATTAGTTACCATAGATCAAAGAGAATGTATGATATTTGTCTTTTTGGACTAGTATAATGGTTTCCAGTTGTATTCATTTTTTCTCAAAGGACAGGATTTCATTTTTTTTTTTTAAGATTTTATTTATTTGAGAGGTAGAGTTATAGACAGTGATAGGTAGAGACAGAGAGAAAGGTTTTCCGTCTGTTGGTTCACTCCCCAGATGGCTGCAATGGCCAGAGCTGTGCCTATCCGAAACCAGGAGCCAGGTGCTTCTTCCTGGTCTCCCACACGGGTTCAGGGGCCCAAGGACTTGGGCCATCTTCTACTGCTTTCCTAGGCCACAGTAGAGAACTGGATTGGAAGAGGAGCAGCCAGGACTAGAACCAGCGCCCATATGGGATTCCGGCGCCACAGGCAGAGGATTAACCTACTAGTGCCAGCCCCTATCTATCTATCTATCTATCTATCTATTCATTGTGGTGACAGCATTTTGCATATCACTGAGGTCTTCTGACTGTAGATCACATGCCCTACACTCATTTCTAACACAGTGACTGCATTTTGTTGCTAATCAAGACTTCTAGAAATCTAATTTTTTACTCCTTGGGCTGTAAACTAGCTACATGTAGAATTTCTCCTTGTGTTCCTTTATGTCATTACAAGATTCTTACCCCAGTTTATTATTCAAAAATACTCCTTATTCTCCCATACTGATTTTCTAGAGAGACCCTTGGCTTTTGGAATCTTAACATTAAATCCCAGCTTTGACTTAGTTAAGCCACTCTAAAGATCTATCATATGTCAAAATTAGTAATTTTGTTAAGGGATGAATTCAAAATATGCACTTTGAGACTGATCTGCTACTTTACCGGTGAGCAGAAGTCACTTTGTATTTGAATCAAATGTATGACAACAGAAAAATGCCACTAGGAAAATGACTGCACAAGGATATTTAATTTAATATGACTCATATCAATTTTTAGAGAAGTTTTGCCTCTCATGGTTCTGGAAAACTTTTAAAAAGTACTCTTTTAAATTAAATTTTACAGATCAACACATACATGTACATATTCAATTTCATGTGCAGAGACCAGATGCATTTCACTATCCACATCTGTATATATTTATAAACAGTTTTTCAAGTTTTTGGAGGCAAATTAAAATATGTACATATGCTGTTGTAGTGGTTTTTACCGCTTTGAAGTCCCAATTGTTATTTTTATTTTAAGATTTATTTATTTGAAAGGCAGAGTTATAGGAGGACGGGGAAGACAGAGAGAGATTCCATCCACTGGTTCACTACCTAGATGGCTGCAAAGCCAGGAGCCAGAAGCCAACTCTGGGTCTCCCACGTGGATACAGGGGCATAAGCTCCTGGGCCATCTTCGGCTGCTTTCCCATGTACATCATCAGGGAGCTGGATCAGAAGTGGAGCAGCTGGCGCCGGCATCCCATATGGGCACCGGGTTCTAGTCCCAGCTGCTCCGCTTCCAGTTCAGCTCTCTGCTGTGGCCCAGGAGGGCAGTGGAGGATGGCCCAAGTGCTTGGGCCCCTGCACCCACAGGGGAGACCAGGAGGAGGCACCTGGCTCCTGGCTTCGGATCGGCGTAGCTCTGGCCATAACGGCCATTTGGGGGGGTGAACCAACGGAAGGAAGACCTTTCTCTCTGTCTCTCTCACTGTCTAACTCTATCTGTCAAAAATTAAAAAAAAAAAAAAAAAAGTGCAGCAGCTGGGACTAGAACCTGTACCCATGTGTGATGCTAGTGCCTCAGGCAATGGCTTAACCCATTATGCCAAAATGCTTACTCCAAAGTCCCAATTATTAAAGGAACATACATTTTCATTCATTGTTTTTCAGTATATTTATTTTCTCAAATACTCTGGTTTGAAGTATAACTTGAGATATTAATGTATATGATTAGTGTTTTGAGTTTGTAGTTAATATTATACCTAAAAGGTACTGTAAATTAAGGATTCTAGAACCTGCTAAATCCCCCAGGTATTGAGAAATACACAGAAATGAAATTCTCAGGTAACACCAAGAAAGCCGTGCGAATTTTGCTAGAGAATTTTCAGATGGTGCCAGATACAGAAAGAACTTGTTTTCAGAGAGAGAAATGAGGGGTCAAAGGAAGCCCAGGCACCTGCTGCCCCCCTGAGCAATGCTCCTGCTTCTTCTTCCTTCACCTACCCATCGTTCCTTTCTAAAGGAAACTTAATTTTTAATTTTTGACAAGATTACTGAAAAAGTTGTTCAAGTGATGGGTGGTGCCTTTCAAAGCCCAAATAAAGCCTTCTTGTTTGTGTGATAGAAATAGGGGCAGCCTGAAGGAGGAGACAGGACAACCTGGGCAGAGGCTGTGAGTCAGACGCAGGGGCTGACACTCAGGAGCCAGTGTGCATGGGCCAAGTACCTGTCTTCTGTTTCAGTTATAATAATCTGTCTATTTGTTGTTGAAAGCCTAGTCAAGTTCATTAGCAATTCTGTCATCACTTGTATATCTGGTTTTGAATCCTAAAATTAAGAGGTCACCAGCTGCAAGTATTTATTCATCATAATGTTATTCCAGTTAAGAAAAAATTCAAAAAAATTTTTTTGACAGGCAGAGTGGATAGTGAGAGAGAGAGAGAGAGAGAGAGAGAGAAAGAGAGAGAAAGGTCTTCCTTTTTTTGTCGTTGGTTCACCCTCTAATGGCCGCCACGGCTGGAGCGCTGTGGCCTGCGCACCGCGCTGATCCGAAGGCAGGAGCCAGGTGCTTCTCCTGGTCTCCCATGGGGTGCAGGGCCCAAGCACTTGGGCCATCCTCCACTGCCTTCCCAGGCCACAGCAGAGAGCTGGCCTGGAAGAGGGGCAACCGGGACTAGAACCCGATGTGCCGGCGCCGCTAGGTGGAGGATTAGCCTAGTGAGCCGCGGCACCGGCCTAATTTTTTTCTATATTGATTTAAAACCTATACCAGGATTCTTAATCATGGATGATTTTATTTTTTCAAATGGCAAGAGAGCAAAAGTTTATAAAAATAAATTTATTTAGAGTCTTCAGGGAATTTTATTTCTTTGTAATGTATTTGAAAGGGGGGAGGGAGAGATAAAGAGAGAGACAGAGAGAGTTCACAGCAGTAAGTTGATTCCCCAAATGCCTACAACATGCAGGACTGGGTCAGGTGGAAGCCTTGAACTGGGAACTCCATCTGTCTCCCACAGGGATGGCAGGGTATCCCAATGGCCTGGACCATCTCCTCCTGCTCTCCGTGTGCGTTAGTAGAAGGCTGGAGTCAGAGAGCACTCCAAGGTGTATGCAGGCATCCTAACTGCTAGGCAAAGGTCTGTCTACCTCCACTCCCACCCTCCTTGGAACTGTGGTCATGCTCCAAGACGCATTCTCTAAACCATGGTATTCATTAGCACTTTAAGATCCTTCACTATGCCATTTCTTGAAATTTTTTAAGAAAATAATCTCTGAAGAACATCATAGCTAATCTCTTACAGATTTTACTACACTAGGGGATTTCAAACAGTTCACAGAAAAATCAAAAGATATTGTGCATTTCCACAAACTTTTTGAAGTTCCCTTGTATATTTATTACTTTTGTCTTTGAATTTTCTTAATCCCACTAACGGTTTTGCTTTTAAAGTATAAATAATTGTGTTCACTTCATATTGAATAATGGGGGAATAATAGCTTAAATATTTTTTAATCATCGTTTAAGTGTACATATATTTATGTCATCAACAGCTAAAAATGACAAATTCTAGAAAAAATAAGGTAGAGGATGTTTTTCCACTTAATTATCCAGCTATATTTCAATATTTGCTTCTCGGTACCAAAGTATTCAAGTAAGTTGAGAATTTTAATGGTGTTGCCTTTTAAACGGGGAAGCAACCATGCTAATCCTTTTGCTAGGTGTCATATTGCTTTGAATACATTATTTTCCATGGTGAGTTTGTTTTGCCTTGTCTATGTACTTCTATAAAATCATTGTACTGGGGGTGCCATGGTATAGCAGGTTAAGCCATCATTTGGATGCCAACATCCTGTATGGATGCCTGTTGGGATCCTGGCTGCTCTACTTCCAATCCAGCTCCCTACCTGGGAAAGCAGCTGAAGATGGTCCAGTTGCTCAGGCTCCTAAAAACCCATTGGGGAGATCCAGAAGAAACTCTGGCCTCCTGGCTTCAGCCTGGCTCCTGTCCCAGCCCTTGCCATTGCAGCCATTGGGGAGTGAATCAGTAGGTGGATGATCACTCACTCTCTCCCTTCCTCCCTCCCTCTCTACCTTCCTCCCCGCTGTCCCTCTCTCTCACTCTGCCTTTCAGATAAATAAAAAAATCAATCTTAAAAAATCATTGTATCTTTCTAAAATTCTTTGTTAAATCTTCATTCAAGTAAGTGAGGTAGGGTTTGTTCAGTCAGTTGAGAAAACCAGTTGGCTAAACATCTCTTGTTAACACAAAATATAGGACTATATTGAAAAAATGAGTAGCTAATATAATTTACCTATATGACTATTTGTAATTGTTGATTGCATTTAAAATAATTTACCTTTTCAGCTGCAACTCGGTGTCTACTTTGTTTCTTTGAATGTTTTGATACTTGTATTATTTTTACAAAGAATTAAATAGTTAAAAATAAGAAAGAACTCTTGAGTTTAAGGTTTAATAAAAATTGTTTTCATATCAATAAAACTGACATAAAAAGGATCATTTCTTAAAATTTGGGTACAGTTCATTTTTTTTTTTTTTTTTTTTGACAGGCAGAGTAGACAGTGAGAGGGAGAGACAGAGAGAAACGTCTTCCTTTTTCTTTTGGTTCACCCTCCAATGGCCACCGCAGCCGGCGTGCTGCGGCTGGCGCATCACACTGATCCGAAGGCAGGAGTCAGGTGCTTCTCCTGGTCTCCCATAGGGTGCAGGGCCCAAGCATTTGGGCCATCCTCCACTGCACTCCCTGGCCACAGCAGAGAGCTGGCCTGGAAGAGGGGCAACCGGGACAGAATCCGGCGCCCCGACCGGGACTAGAATCTGGTGTGCCGGCACTGCAAGGCAGAGGATTAGCCTATTGAGCTGCGGCGCCGGCCCACAGTTCATTCTTAAAAACATTGTGGAAGGGGCCAGTTCTGTGGCATAGTGGATAAAGCCATCACTTGTGGCATTGCCATCCCAAATGGGCACCAGTTCCAGTCCTGGCTGCTCTAGTTCCAGTCCAGCTCCTTTGTGATGTGCTGGGAAGTTATCAAGCATGGCCAACATACTTGAACCCCTGCACCCACGTGGGAGACCTAGAAGAAGCTCCTAGCTCCTGGCTTCGGATCAGCCCAGCTCCAGCCAACTGTGACCATTTGGGGAGTGAACCAGTGGATATAGAATCAATCAATCAATCAATCTCTCTCTCTCTCTCTCTCTCTGACTGTGCCTTTCAAGTAAATAAAGATATTTTTAATAAAAAACTTTGTGAAAAATGTATGGAGAAGATTGATCTTGAAAAGGGTATAAAAGAAATTCATATGGACTGTTTTTTACGTTCATCCCTCCTGAAAATTCTCATTATGTTGATCACCCTGTGTCTCCACTTATTATCTCCAAAGTCAATAGAATGAATATTTATGAGAACAAGTTTCCAGATTTCTATACACAAACCACTTACATCACAAATCCAGAACAATACATACCTATTAAATACATGGGAGAAAACGGGACATTTTTGGTTACATTTGATTCTTATGGCCTTTAACACTGTGAAGTCATATTCTTACAAATAATTTATACTTTGGTGACTGATACATAATGGAAACTAAATGAGCTGACAGGAGGTATACTGAATGACAAGGATTTTGTACATGTCAAAAAGCTTTGGTGTTGATTGTGGTAGGAAAGGGATCATGGAGGCTGGAGTGAAATCCCTAAAAATCCCTAATGAACATAAGTAGTTCATTGACCAAGTTAAGTTGGGTGAAGTAGAGAAAACATACACATAACATCATTTCAAATAATGTTAAATTCTATGCAGACAAAAGCAGGACAACTGAATAGAGCATGTTTTGGGAAGATGCAATTGACTTCTGAGGGAAGAGAGACTATTTTACAGATTTCAAAGAAGGCATCCAGGTATCCAAAGATGCATATGTGGGATACGGGCACAGACTTAATAATTGTCCATACTGAACCTAGGGCCCAAGTGACTTTTCAAATAGGAGGGGACAGAGTTTAGTAGATATTTTTAATATATAATGGTTATACTGGGATTAGAGGATGATAACGTAGATTATTGACTTGATCTGGCATGAGACCTAATTACAAATTGATCTTCTGGTTAAAACACGCATGAGAATGGCTGGATAGTGAGGGACCATTTGCTGAGCTGCTGGAAAGCCACAATCCCAGTGGCAGTATCCTGAGATGGGGGAGATGCTGAGCCACTGAGCTCTTACGGTCATGCCTCTTCTGATCTCCCATTACCTGGTCCCCAGCTGTGGAATCAACCCTGGGGATTGGTGCTGCTGGGCCCCTGGGTGAGTAAGGGAGAGAGAAATGTGGATTTAAAGCCCACATATTTTTGGAGATTTTGTCCTTTGTGAAGCTGTTTTGTTATCTTTTCAGAGTTAGTGTATTTCTTTGTGGAGTAATTTTTTTTGGAGACTTATTTCCTCTTGAATTTAGCATATACTGACTCTTCCTTGGTAGGTTTTATTGGTACATAAAATGGAAGTTATCTGAGATTCAAATTATTTAATATAGTCTTTATATTCAGTTTTTATCTAAAATTGATAAATCCTCAATAACTCCTCTAAATTAACAGAGTGAAAAATTTCCACAGAAAAAAATGAGACAATCTATACATCCATTATAACTACTTCTTGAATGTGGTCATGCATCATTCATACAAATTCAGACATAGTTAGCCCCATTTGTCTCATCATCTCACTTTTCTAAAAATGTTTTATTTATTTGTTTTCATTTTATTTGAAAGAGAGAGAGAGACTGCTTGACAGAGGTCTTCCATACACTATTTGGTTCCTCATATACCTCCCACAGCCAGGGCTGGGTCAGGCCAAAGCCAAGAGACTGGAACTCAGTCCAGGTGTCTCACATGGGTGGCATGTGCCCAAGTTCTTATGATATCTATCACCTGATGCCTGCCAGGGTGCACATTACCAGGAAATTCCGTTGGAAGGGAAGGAGCTGGGACTCCATCCAAGTGTCCTGATGTAGGATGTGGGCATTCCAAGTGGAACTTAACCACCGTGCCAAATGCCCAACCTTACCATTTCATTTCTTCACTGTCTCCTAATGGATCCAATTCAGGAAAAATGAAGGCAAGTAGACCACTCAGCTTCGTTGCCAACTCAGAGTTGAGCTGCATATGTTCTTGTTTAAGCTTTAGAGTGAAATATGTATGGTTAAGATGGGATATGAGGCATTCACTAAAAATCACTTGTGAAAAAGATATTTTAGCATACAAGGAAATAGAAAACTTTTAAAATTAGGATACTAACAACAATAAAGACTTTCTAGAAAGCAAAATTAAGTAAAAACAGGATAACTGCATGCACAATTTGACTGTCATGTAACTATTTCCTGAGTGTGCAAGAATACAGGATTATAGAATAGGTAGGTCTGAGTCTTCAATCGTGGTTAGCACTAGTCAGTATAGTCTTCATTTCCTTTGTTATAATTTCCTATATCTTCCAAAGCCTTTGCAATGTACGCATATGAATTTCATGCTCAGGTGATTTTTAAATTTTCATAAATAGACTGAACAAAAAAGGGGTGTCTCTGCCTATCTGAAGAAGTAAAATTCTCTTTGCCTTCAGTGAGCTTGGAGTGTAATTAGGAAGGTCAAACTAAGGTTTTGGAACTCATTAGAGATACCTTAAGGGTGAGGCTATTTATTAGGATCTCTAAGAATGAATATCAATGGATTATATGAAGGTTAAAGCTGGGGTGAGAGGGTGAAATCAGGCTTATCAGTGAAGACTGATGCCAATGTTGAAGTAAGAAAAACAGAATTGGGACATGTAGAGAAAAGAGGTCCCATTCTAGACGAAGAGAGCAGTATAAGCAGATACTTGTTGTCTGGAACAAGGTGAAGTCTTCAGATCCAGAACAAAAGCACATACAGAGATAAGTACTCCTTTATGGTTACACAAAGTCTCAGATAGGAAGACCAGCCATCTTGTTATACCAGAAGAGGAAATGAAAACAATGTTGTCCTCACAAATTATTTTTCTTGGTCTTTTGAAAATCAGTGATTCCACATGTGTTATCGGAAATACTTCACACTCCCTCAGCAAGCTATATCAGTTCTGCCATAAGTGGTGTTACTAAATTTTAAAAAGTGAGCCAATCAGAGAAGCTCTGTTTTTCTCCCTATGGAAGTGGAGAATTCAAAAGAAAATGTCCTATGGATAAGCAACCCCATATTACCTGTACCAAGTAAATGATACGTGCTAACCTAGAATTCATGGATTAAACTTCAGTGTTACTATAACATTATACCCTGGAACAATGACATGATGTCCTTAAGTTGGTTATTTCAAATATTACAGTGGCTGTGAATAAGAGGAGATTATTTGGTTGTTAAAACTTTTGTCCAAGAAAGTGCTGGTTCTAAATACTTTATTTTGATGATCATATATTAAAATATGTGTAATGATTTTTATTTCACATGTATATAGAGAGCCACTGTACTTCTAAAAGGCCATATTTTTTTAAAAAAAATCATATCAATTTCCTGGGCCTGATATTTGAAAAATGTATAGAAATGTGCCCAAATGACAAGCCACATAAGCAAAACAGCCTCATCTGCACACATGGTTGTTATAGCTTGCAGGGACCTTCATTAACCTGAACATCAGGTCTACTCAGACTTTATGAATTACAGTAAATCAGGCATGGTTTTATATGTTTCTCTAAAATAAAAAAAAATCTTAGGTGGCACAACTTACCAATTCTCTTCTGTATTCATCCTTCTCTTTTACTAGTCTGTTGTATAAATGATTATAAAGCTGTGACTTGATAAAAACTCCAATGGGAGAACTGAGGATTTTAGTACCTCTTCCATAGTACTTTCAATTTTAAAATAATATGCTAGGCAAGTTGCAGGGGATACTATGCACAGATATATTTTTATATTGATATAAAGCTTCATGATATATAAGTTGAGTTTCAGAGCAACAAGAGAAGCAACTGCTAAGAATTAGACAAAGCTTGTATTTACCGTATTTTATTTCTTCATTATAAATCTATTGCCATTTTCTTGATCCTTACAGTACAATCCATCCTATATAAAACATTGTGTTCCACTGAGCAACTGTTTTCTGGGACTATTCTAAAGACAGGCATTGTGCAGATTACTAGGAGATCACAGGAACAGCTATTGTATTTTAGCAAATAGTATGTGCTTAGCTCTTTGAGAAATTATGTCATTAATCCTTCATCACAGTTCTATAATACTGAAAACAGGTAACATTAATTCAGTGTTGATGTGTTTACCATGTTCTAAATAATTTACATAGATTAATTATTTTAATTCTCACATTTTCATTATGAATAATTGCTTTATTACCATGTTTGTTTTACAGATAAGGAAATTTAGGTACAAATAAACTAATGAGCCCAAGATTTGAACTCAGTAGTAGGAATCCAGAGCATATTACCCCATATTATCTTTATCTCGCAAATGCAGAATCTGATTCCCAAAAGCCAACTTTTCAAAGATCTTATGGGCTCCCAAGTTTGATTTGTTTGAATCTGAAGCTAATCCTTTTAACCATTGGTTCTTAACATCAACCTGCCCCTACCATGCTTCACAGGAATTTCCAAGAGGAGGTGGGAACAAACAACTATAATAACGCTATGCGGGTTGTGATATGGGCAAAATAAAGACATAAGACAATAACTGTGGGAGTGCTGAGCAAGTAGTGATTAAATGTAATGATGGCATCAGAAATTGCATTGCAGAAAGTGGCATTTGGACCAGGTCTTGAAAGATGAACAGAATTTCACTTGGTTCAAAAGGAATGCTTGAGAGCAGACAAAGGGAGTAGAAAAGTACATGAGACATGAAATCCGGGAGCTTATTTTCCAAGGTGATACATTGAATGCTCATTTATATTTCCTTCTTTATTACTGATAATCCCACTTGAAAGTAAATTAAAGCTCTAGAAATCCTCTTGCAATATTTTACAACTATTGCCTGGATATTAGGAACTTGTTTTAAAATTGCAAATGAAAGCTGACTTTAGACATTGCCTTATTCTTAGAAAATTGTGTTTATATATTGTGAAGAATAGAATCTTACTGCCAGTGGGGCTGGGTTTGATGAACTTGGAGGAGACTTAGGCCATTCTGCTTTTGCAGGTATGCTGTGCCCCGGCGGTTGTCTACTTGTGTGAAGTTTGCATACCCAAGATTCTCCTCAGAGAGTCCTCTTTATTCTGTCTCAATTTTGACAACAGCAGATAACTGGCAATATATTTGAGGAGCTATTTGTCAGAACAACCATTTACCAGCAACACCAAAATATAGACAATTAAATGTATTTGCGTTTTGGACTGAAATTGAACCTGAGTAGGTAGCAATATAGCTCACCTATGAACAATTGGTGGTCTGAAGCCAGCTTGCTAGTATTTGAATCCTATCTTTGTGATTACCTGACCCAAGTAGACTTAGAAAAATTGTTTTCTATCTGTAAAATGGAAAAGGTATAATTATCTACTTTTAAAGGTTCTTGTGAGAATTAAATGAGTACATAGACCTAATTCACTTAAACATACACCAAGTGGTGAGTTAACCCTTGTTAGTAAACTACCATGGCACTGCCTTTTTGTGTGATGATTGCTGTCACTTATTGAACACCTTCTATCTTTCATTTTCTCCCTGCTCCTAACAATGGACCAAACAGATGCTTCTCACTATTTGTATTTCACAGGCAAGTTCTGTCACCTGCCTAAGAGCACTTGGCAAGTTTGTGTAAAAATCTAGATTTTTGACTTCACATGCTCTGCTCTTCGTGGTTAACCATTAAAAATATAGGAATGGAGAAAAGATGAGCAACACAAAATTTCCCCAGCTCTCCATCGTGTTTTTGTACTGCTGAAATTATTAGTGATGCAGTTCAAAGAGGAGAAAATGGACTTGCTAGAGCTTCTTAACAGGTCTGTCGTGTGTTGGTGGTTTCGGCCCAAGATTTCATGTGTTTTGCAATTGGACTGGGACCTTTTTGCTGACATGGGTCTAAATTCTAGGTTGGTACCCTGTGCAGATGTTGAGATACATGCCATCAGTTAATAAATGAGAAATACATGCAAAATCAAACTTGCCTCTTACTTCTTTTGCCATGACTGTATCATTTAACTGAACTGTGTTGCCATAAAATGTATCTCCTCTTCTTGTCTAATTTATTTCTGAGAAATATATTATAGAAGCTTTCAGTTAGGAATGTCCTTGACCAAATTTAACTGCAGGCTTAAATTGATTGCTCCACAAGGGTTAAGCAAATGATTTCTTAGGTTTCTTTTTCTTCCCAAAATGTTCACTGCCTACATTTTCTATTTGCGCCTTTCATTCATGACCAACATACCCTATGTATTTTATTTCCCTTCCTTATTTACTTTCTTTCTCCCATTTTCTAATACTCAGAGTGCTGTTCCGTGCAGCAACTTGACCTTTCAGTAGCCGTTCCTACTATCTTGGGGCTGTAATCACTGGGTGCTTTAACTTTGTGTAAAACTGAAATCCACAGAGTATGTAAGGAGAAACATCCCCGATGCTTTTATCTGTGTGGTTGACATTTGTCAGTCAGCTTTTTTGTTAAGCAGATGGCAGATGGCATACAAGTGAATCCTGGGCCAACTGGGGACCAAGCTGTGGGAAAGAGAAGAGATCCAGCAGAGTGGAAGGGAAGATAAAAGCAAACTCCCCGTACATCTCGTGTACAAAACATTCTTTTCCCAGATGTGTCTTATTTGAGCTTTGACATTTGGCATTGGCTAAGGTGATGCTACCCTGATTTTTCAGTGGAAGGAACAGAGTCTCAGGAGAAATGATCGCTTGCAGTCAGAGGTCTGGTAGAAAATCCAAAGCCTTCAGGTGTCCTGTGCTTGTCATCCCTGGTGCCTATACCAAGGACAGAGAGATTGTTCACAGCTGTTATCTACAGTGATAAGACAGCAGATGTCACTTTGAACAAACAAGGTTTTCCCATGTCAAACCGTGTTCAAATTCAGAATGTCAGGTTTCTCCCAATACAAAACTTGAACATCTCACTGAGCGATTTCAAGGCCTGGCGATCAGCCTTTGTTTTGCAGATTTATAGCACTTGTCTTCACATTTTCACATTTGCTAGTCCCATTTTCAACTGGTTACTGACTATCTCCCTATATTGTCAGGGAAGTAGTTTAAGAAGGCAGAAGCTGACTTTTTGAACCCCATTGTCCCTCAAAACATTTTATTCCCCCATGATGCCCATCTCATAAAATACACTACTATCTGCATTTCCATACCCTAATTCCTTCTTGATTCTTTTTTCACAAGTTCACATCATATATATCATCAAGCCCTACAGTTTCTGTATTGAAAATATGTTCTGAGTTTGACCAATTCTCTCCATGGCCTCTACTGTCCTTTGATTCCAAGCCACAGGGGTCTCTCACTGGGGCTAGATGAGAGAGTCCCTCAGACATCTAGTTACTGTATAGTTCCTTCCCGACTGAAGAACCGGACAAAACAATTTTGAAAATGTAAAGTGGTTTCTTTACCCTCCTAGTTAAAACCCTCTAATGTCCTCCCTTCACCTGCACTAAATGAAATATCTTACCACATCCTACATGAGTCCTAAACAGCAGACCTTTCTCACCCTACCTTTTGCTGACCTAGCTCACTCTGCATCAGCTACTCTGGTCTCCTTTCTGCTTCTCAAAAAGGCCACACAGTTGATTGTGGCATTTATTATCTTCTCTCAGCTTGATCACAGCTCAGATGTCACCTCATCAGAGAAGTTTCTCCTGATCCACCACCTCCCAACACTGAATTTTTGCGCCCTAGTTAGAATTCTTACTAAATTCTTTGTCCCATTAGACTGTAAGGACCGTAAAGTAGAAAATGCCCTTTCTTTTTTTTTTTTTTTCCACTGTGAAGCTGTCACCTAGAGTCATGCAGGGTACATTTTAGTATTTCATCTCATTTCACAATGAGATGCATGAATCTCATTGCTTTATCTTCATGTATTTCTTCATAAGATTAATATACATACTTAGATATGCTCTTTTAAAAAAAGGTTAATTTATTTGAAAGGTAGAGTTATGGAGAGGTAGAGGGAGGGAGAGAGAGAGAGGGTGAGAGAGATGGAGAGGGAGAGAGAGAAGAGAGAAAAAAAATATCTTCCATCTCCTGGTTCACTCCCCAGATGGCCGCAATGGCTGGAGCTGCACCCGTGTGAAGCCAGGAGCCAGGAGCCTCTTCTGGATGTCCCACATGAGTTCAGGGACCGAAGGACTTGAGCCATCTTCTACTGCTTTCCCAGGCCATAGCAGAGAGCTGGATTGAAGTAGAGCAGCTGAGACTCGAACCAACACCTATATAGGATGCCAGCACTGAAGGCAGTGGCTTTACTCACTATGTCACTGTGCCAGCCTCTAGATATGCTCTTAAAATACTTTGAGATTTTTTTCTAAAACAATTTTTGGTAACATGCAGTTCATTCTATAATTTTAAATAAATAAAATTATTTAACTTCATATTTCATTGTTCACAGAATAAATGTAGGAGGGAGAGAGTCTTAATAGCCTTGGGGCTCTTCTAGAGAGACCTAACCAGAAGGATCAGTTAAAGGCTAAGCAGAATAAGTTGACTCCTGTAACTAGACTGTATATCTGATGTATAGAATTACCTGTGTTAAGGGGCCGGTGCTGTGGCTCACTTGGGTAATCCTCTGCCTGCAGCGCCGGCATCCCATATGGGCGCCGGGTTCTGGTCCCAGTTGCTCCTCTTCCAGTCCAGCTCTCTGCTGTGGCCCAGGAGTGCAGTGGAGGATGGCCCAAGCACTTGGGCCCCTGTACCTGCATGGGAGACCAGGAGGAAGCACCTGGCTCCTGGCTTCGGATCGGCGTAGCTCTGGCCATAGCGGCCATTGGAGGGGTGAACCAATGGAAGGAAGACCTTTCTTTCTGTCTGTCTCTCACTATCTATATCTCTACCTGTCAAATAAATTAAAAAAGAATTACCTATGTTAAAATTTAATGTACAAAATTCTTCACAAAGTAACACTGAGATCCCTATACCTTGTCAGAATCAGCAAGCATGTGATTTCGTACAGAAATTTACAAATAACACCAAGCAGAAAAATAGATGGCTAAAATAATAAACTGGTGTCAGAAGTTCTGCACATCCATTTTGCCTGGACTGAAAGAAGGCATGGGCTCAGCTGCCTGCCTTAGAGCCTTTGGATTCTGACTGCCCCTGGCTACCTACATAAGCCTAAAAAATTCAGTGCTACTGGGTTATGTTTCATATTAAATGAAAGAGTATACCTAAGGCACTTAGAATGATGGGAGGAATATAAATGATCACTTAATGAAGTTGTTCAACTTGGTTGTGTCAATTCCATACTGTCTCCTGCTATGTTCATTCCTTACCTATAAATGATGGTTAATTTCTATTTCACAGACTATTTGAGCTAGTATATGTGAAAATGAGAAGTATATTAATACATTATTAGGAATTGAATGAATCTTTTCTGCACACATTGTACTTAACTGAATCTTCACAAGCACTCAGTGGGAATACAAATAATTATTATCCTAATTTCCAGATGAGGATATTGAGACTTAACAAATCCAAAGCCACACAATCAGGACTAGACTGTACGGGCCTCAACTTTTGGCTATTCACAATACAGAGCAAGTGAGAATGCCAAAATGGCCTTCAAACCAAAGGTGCCTCACATTCTTGTCTTACCTAACCTACCATGCATCCTGGGAGAGCCAAGAAGTTTATTATTTTTGATTTTTTTAAGATTTCTTTATTTATTTGAAAGAGTTATAGAGGGAGGGAGAGAAGAAAAAAACTCTTCCATCTGATGGTTCACTCCCCAAATGACCGCAAAAACCAGGGCTGGGCCAGGCCAAAGCCAGGAGCCAGGAGCTTCATCCGTGTCTCCATATGGAGGGCAGGGGTCCAGGAATTTGGGACGTCTGCCGCTGCTTCCCAGAAAGCATTATCAGGGAGTTGGGTAGAAAGTGGAGTAGCTCAGAGTTGGCATTGCAGGCAGCTGCTTGTCCCTAACTACTGTGCCAAAGCACTGGCCCTTCTTATTTTTAATTTAATTTTGGCAGTGTAAATTACTTCTCCTTTGTTCTGTAAATTCTTGTGTACCCAAGGCTTTGAAGCATTGACATTCAGTTAGTAGGACCCTCTGCTGAGCTTTAGGTATGTATCTAGTATTGTGGGAAAAATACTCTTAGTTTCCATCCATTGCTGTTTCTCTCAGAAGCCCTCCTCTCGGTTTTAGGGTGTCTGATATAGGTTATTTCCATCAAACCTTGAACTGGTGAATTTTCCTCTCAATAATTCAACCCTTTCTTTCCTCAAAGAAGCTCACATTTGCTTTCTCACTTGAAGACTTCTCCCCCCCCTCCTCCTCTTCCTCCTCCTCTTCCTCCTCCTCTTCCTCCTCGTTCACGGTCTCACATTCTAGATCACTAGTCATTTCTAGCTTTCGCTTACCTGGTTGAACCTTGTTTTTTTTTTTTTTTTCCTGTGAGTCAACCATCTTATGACAGAAAAATTGACACCCTCAGAGCCCCATTGTTCAACAGAAAAGTACTAAGATTTTCTTTTGCCTACAAAATAGCACATATGATTGAAGATCCTAACAAAATGGGAAGTTATCATCTTCAGACTCTTCAAAACTTGTCCTCCCCCAAATGATCTAGATGGAGACAATAAAATGAGAGGCTAATTATCCCCCTAAAATCATCGTTTTTTCTCCATTCTTCCCTTTCCCTTTATTTCTTAATCTTTTTGTATGTCTTCGATTTAATATTTTAATCACAATTGTAAAATATTTGGCATTAGAGTGACAGCAATTTCATGAAACTGTTAACTTTTGCATAACTACTAAGCCCAATGCTTTGAGAGGAAAAAAATTTACTAATTTTTTTTCTTCCTTACCTTAAGCACTACTCCTAAAATTCAAGCCCTGGGTATAATGTATACAATGCAATTCATCTAAAACGTTTTGGGCTGGGAAACCACAGCTGAGCACTGCCTGATTCAGGTTTTGGTGAGGCCCAGTCTGTGAGTCAGCATAGGGTATGTACTGTAATCCCGGTTGAACAGCTGCTTCCCAGACTGCTTGCTACTTCCTGCCCCAGCAGAAGGACCTCAGATTTATCCAGAGACTGCCAAACCCTCAAGGCAGATTCTAGGCTCAGACTCCCAAATACCTCCTAGATGATTTGCATCCTCCGTCGGAGACCTGTAACCTGGAGGAAACTCCTCTCCACCGACGGCCTTTGGTGACTGAAGCCCTGGCTTTCCTAGTTCCTATCCTGCACCAGCCACACTGGTCTCATGTTGGCTCACAGAAGAACAGGGGAGTCGCCCCTCCTCAATTACCCATGTGTGTGGATAGGTCCACCAGGAGACCTTATGCGGGTCCTGAATGGGACTCCTATTTCCTCCCATGTCAGTTATCTTTCTCCAGGAAGAGCCTTGCGGTCTTGGCTCCAGGAGGAGGCATTGTAAGGCTTAATTAAGGTTGACGATGTCTTTCTTCTTCCTTGTCTTTGATCCTCAGACTCCAGTGCCAACACTACAGATTTGCAGTCAGTGACTCACCGTATTTCTTTTAGTATTCAACAACCTGCTTCCCTTCTTGGAATAACATTTTCATCCTTTCTTAAGCAGCACATATGTTCCCGCTGAAAAGAGCAGCAGAAAGCTGCAAGCACTGGTTGTTTCAAACGGGAGTGTGGATTTGGAGCATGCACAAAAACAGCCAAGTCTGCAGGCATCATCGGGTAATGCCAGGCCAGTTTGGGGTTTACGGCTCATAGCGCGGGATACCAAAATCAACAGAGATGCGGGCACAGACTTTTTTTTAATTCAATTGCTTGAGGAGGGAGTCTCAGCAACGAGGTAATATTCATGAAAACAAGATAAAATAGGATTTTTCTGAGGACTGACGGGAGAGAAGCTGAGGGAGCAGGGGACATACTCAAGAATAGGAGTCTTCTGGTACTGACAACAGTGATTTGAACAAAATGTGTCCTTTTCGTATGCAAATAAGCTGTCTGCTGTACAGCTGGCATCTTCTGGGCTCCTCAGCACAGATAATCAAAGACCATTTCCCGAGAGCACCCTTGTTCAGGCAGAGGTCGCGTTTCTCTCCCTCCTCCTCCAGATCCCTCCATGATACTTACATTGAGAACAGTTTCTGGATGGGAAGTTTGTTTCAGTATCAATATTGTTCCCACTACAGCAGTACATTTCATCTTCTTACACGTTTTTATTTTTCCTTTTAAAAGGCTGACATGTTTTTATTTAATACACACAAAGATCCACATAAAATAAAGTGGCATATTTTTATATGGTTCTGTTATAGGAAAAGTTTACAAATTTTATTTCATACCCTGTTGCCCAACATTCTGAGTCCAGCTCTTACATCAAGGAAATCAGTTTAATTTATAAGTGAATCAATTGTGATGAAATTTAGGAACAGCAGTGTTCAAATCTCTATTCAGCAAGATTTTTAAAACAGCATTTCTATAACAAAACCTCTTACATTCCCCCTTGCAAATTATTACCTATATTCTTCAAGAACTCTGTCATCTGTTTCCTCCCTATGGCATAAGCCTCATCTTTTCCTCAGGGTTTGTTTGAATTCTATTATCAGAGTGCTGAGAGTTTTAAAATTCTTCTTACGACCTAAATCATCATTGAATATGCAGAGGACCAGGCCTAGCAGAATGTTACTGAGAAACAGTAACTTCTGAACCCTGAAGTAAAAAGGCAGTCTCCAACCTCAAACCGTGCTCCGTAATCTACAAATATTGACTCGCAAGTCAGTAGAAGTATGGATGTGGAGTGAATGAAACTATAAGGCAAAGGTAGGTGTATCGCTCTGAATGTGAACTAACGTAAGCAAAGTGTCTACGCACAGTGCCGCCTGGCACCTAGGAAGTGTTTAGTAAGTTAGGCTTCCAACCCCCAATTCCACTTTCTCTGCGTGTTTCATACATTATCTTAAGTGAAAACAAACTTAAAATAGATATGTTACCATTTTGGGTGCAGGATAGGAGCAAAAGATATTATTTCAATATGCCTAAGGGAATCTTGCTTTAGGGTGGCTTATTTGTCCTTTCATTTAATGTGTGTCTCTTTGTAGTGTGTGTGTTGACACCTTGAGTTGATTTACTGCCAACCCTAAACATTGCTTTCCTAAAAACTGCTTTTCTTTCCCTCACTCATTAGAAACCTAAGATTAATGTGATTGTTAGAAGTTATGTGAGTGCTATAGTTCTTGGTCAGAAAGGCCCTGTTTTGAATTTGAAACATTAAATTTTCAGTCACATGACTTAAAAGACAAAAGGAAAAAAGAAAATTTTCTAAATTTTCTTATGATTTTTTTCACATAAACTTTTATACAGTTTTTTTTTTTTTCCAACAAATATCGCTTATGTTGGTGGCTGTGTGTATGGTTTGTGTACTCTTTAGAGACATATGGGTTAATTAAATCTCCCACATAACAGTTATGGGGGAAATAGTACATATTTCTTTTATTTCTATAAAGATTTTAAAAATGGTTAGTTAATTGAGAGAGAAGCTGTGGTTTTTTAAGAGCAAGGTATTCTTGAACTTGGAGTTCCAGATTTTATAAATACTCTTATGAGGCTACTTCAAAGACTTTGTGGGAAAAAAAAAACCTTAAAAGAAGTTCATTTTTATTCAAAGTTTTTCCAATATTTGAATTCTCATAGATTTTAATATATACATTATATATTGTATATCTATAATGTATATGTAATAATTGCATATATAATGTATATAAAATTTACATTTTCATGAACTTTTTAAAGATCCCTCATATGTGAGCAGTGACTTCTATGAGTTTGTTGTTTAGTTATAACGAAAGGTAGGATAGAGAAGAAATTTGATAGAGAAGAGAATGAGAAGGGACGATGCCAATTGAGAAAAATTATAGAAAGCAGACTTTCTCAATTGAAAATAAGCCAAAATGAACAGCAAAGACGAAAAGCCACACTTGAGAAATTAAAGACTGCTGAATGTTTCACAGAGAATGCAGAGTAAGCACAGAGGGATATATACTAATGACCATAAATCAACACATCATGTTGATGAGCCACACTCGTTTGAGCAAATATTGAAAAGTGAATGCAAGGATTAGGCATTTAGCTGAGTCGTTAGGATGCCTGCCTCTGATATCAGAGTACTGGGGTTCCGTATCCAGCTCCTGACTCCAGTAGAAACTAGGATTGATCCCAGGAAGCAGCAGGTGATGGTTCAAAAAGTTGAGTTTCCACCACCTGCATGAGACACCTAGATTGAATTCCAGACTCGGACTGTTGCCTTCTGCCTTGTCCAGTCCCAGCTGTTGCCAGCAGAGAGTGAAGGAGAGCATGGCAGACCTTCTCTCTCTGCTTTTCAAATAAACATTCAAAGGATTTTTTTTTTTTTGCAAAGTGAACAGGGTATTTCTTACTATTTATGCAATTCTCATTGCATGGATATTAGTGTGAGGCAGGAACACTGTACATTCTGCTGTTTTTCTATACATGGTTGGATTATCACAGACTGCAATATACTGGTCACTAGGCATGTTATCTTCTGAATCTTCTCAGGGAGTCTGAACTTAGAGGTTGCCATCCTAGTCTTCAGAAAATTGCTGCCTTTTAAAAATTCCTGTGGGGAAGGAGGAATAAAAAACAGAAAAGCAGAGGAAGCTATAAATAGACAAGCATATTATACTAGCAAAGTAATTAGGGAGAGGTGCTATTAGGCTTTTAAGTGTTCCATATATCTTTCAGTATATGATGTAAATTGATTTACTCTGAATGTAATCACTGATATAGAATGGTAACAGTGAAACCATATAATGGAGTCCATTAATTTATTAGACTGGAAATATAACCAAAATTGGCTTATCAGTTGATTAGTGGAATCTAATTTTCTGGAGTACAAGGAGGAAGAATATATATGGGACGTTTTTGAGAAACTTGACCAGACATTAAAAATTTGAGAAGTGAATTAAACACTGTACTCTAGGCTGCAAAACCTTGCACACATCCTCAGGGAAGTGGCTGATGCTCTTAGTAGTGGTGGTAAGATGAAAACAGTGCTTCTGAGGGAGGCTGGAACCAGATGGTTATTCCCCTAAAGCCCTGTTTGTAGAAGGCCCCTTTTCTAATCTAGAATGTTCCCTGTGCTTTGACCATGGCCATTTTCGGTCTCAATGGGCATGGATTTTTATCTTTATTTTCCCTATGAAGAGTCTATAGAGCATGCAGGAGGCAAGCTTTGATCAACCTGTAGGGTGAGTTGACCATTGACACGTGGACAGATCCTAAAGTCAGGCCACAGTGGGTCTTCATTTCTCTACGAATTTGCGTAGAGAACTTCTCTTTTGACATAGCGCAGGTTTTCCACCACCTAAGCCCCTCTCCTGAGGTGTAGTAATTCTGTATATTTTTTATCATTATACTCTGAAGATTCCTTTCTAATGGATTGAGAACCACCTAGATGTTCTACATGTCTAAGTGAGAGTGTTTGAAGACATCTTGTTTACCACCACCTTCGTGTTGCTAATGACTGTATCAAGGTTGACAAGAAAAATAACCACTCATACTTTTTTCATTTTTTTCTGAGGATAAGTGTAAAATTAGAGTTGTTTTTAAAAATACTTTTATTGCTGTTTTTATCCATTTTTAGTAAAAAAAATTGCTAATTTAGTGGAGGTAAACACATGTGAATCCAAATTTATAAGCATTGTATCTATTTAAAAGCTTCTTGGTGATTGAGAGAATACTTTGAAATAATTCAGTACAAAAGAAAGCTATTAAAAAGGCATAAATAAATTATGAGGTAAAATTTTTTACTAACCATTTAAGTCAAACAGTGACAATTTCAAATAAACAGAAGCAAGATCTTAAAACATTATATCCTTTCAGCCTTATAAGTTTTTTCTTTATTTTTATTTCTTTTTTTTAATTTTCATTTGGAAGGCAGAGAGATCACCCTTCCATTGTTTCTCTACCCATATGCCCACAATAGGTAGAAAGGAACAGGGCCAAAGCCAGGAGCCTGGAACTCAGTCCAGGTCTTTCATGTAGATGAGAGGGCCCCAAATACTTAAGTTATCCCTGTTGCCTCCCAGGATGACTGTTAGCAGGAAGCTGGATCGGAAGTGGAGATGCTGGGGCCTGGAGCAGGCTGTCCCAAGTTGGCTGCTTAACTACTGAGCCAAACACCCAGCCTTAGTATTTACAAAATGAGGCAGGCTTAGGGGCAGCATTAAGCCACTGTCTGTGATACCAGCACCCCGTATGGGCACCAGTTCATGTCCTGGCTGCCCTACTTCCAATCCAACTCCCTGTAATATACTGGGGAAAGCAGTAGAAGATGGCCCAAGCTAACTGGGCCCTGCCACCCATGTGAGGGACCGGATGCCACTTCTGGATTTGGCATGGCCCAGTCCTGGCTGTTCTGGCCATTTGAGGAATAAACCAGCAGATGGAAGATTCATTTTTTTTCTCTCTCCCTTTCTCCCTCTCTCCTCCCCCCGACCCCCAACTCTGGCTTTCAAAAATAAAATAAATAAATGCTTAACAAAAATGAAGCAGGCCATCTATGGAGGCTACTCCTGGAATAGTTTTGAGTAATAGGCAGTAGTAATTGTGACTGGAAGACTGGTGTAACATACTTTGATTTCTGAAAACAGATTTTTCAAGATTCTCTATTGGCATTGAAATAATTCCCATGCAGATTAGATTTTACAGTGATCAAATGAGTAATACTTCCATGAAGCAGTAAAATCACTCATTTATCACCCCTCCAGTGGGATGATTTCAGCCTATTTAGATCCGTGATATTTATGGGTTTCACTTAATGAAATATATCGACTCATGTTCTAGTTTTGTATTTACAAAGAAATATTGGACTGGTAACAGTTTTTAAGGAATAAATATGAGCAGGTCAATAAAAATCATTTTGCATAATAGTAAAATCCCAAGTACTGCTAAGAGTTGATATTCATGTTAAATATTATTTTTGCATAGAAAAAGTCTTTAAGTGATCTACTTCCTTTCTCACTTTTACTGAGAAATACACAGCTCAGGCAATTGAGTGAGTTGAAGGAGGGAAATTGGGGCTGCAGCTCAAGAATCCTTTCTAATATCAAGTTTGCTCCTCAACATCTATCTTGTGCACATACTGGGGGCTCTCGTGAAAAAAAGAGATGAGTGTATTCTGGTATTATTGCTGATATTGTTTTCAATGCCTGCTTTTAGATATAGAACACAGTGAAAGATAAAGTGTCATCTTTATCGTTTTTCCTTCAACAGTATTGGGGGTTCTGCAGATTGGCTTGGACAGCATATTGCCATTTAATAGAGATTTTCTGTCTTAATGGGCAGTGACACAGTCTTAGAGCTGCTGTGATGAGATGGGAAACAGCTGCTCACTTCTGGGAACTAACCACAGCCCACACTCAAATCTGATAAGAACTCAAAAAATAAGTGACTTATTTGTAACAAAGGTGTTATGTGGCTGCCCCTGCAAAAATAATGTGGGCAAATTTCATGTGTTTGAAACATAATAGCTCTACTCTTGGACTCCAAAGTCAATTCTCTGTATATCAGTAAAGAGAGAGTGTGAAAAAGAGCATGCGCACAAGAGAATTCTTCTCTGAGTAGAAATTCAAGAAAATGATGAAACACATTTATAAACATGTAGAGGAAATGATCAGAACCACCAAAGAGCAGTCAAATCTAAATCTAGCTTTGCTTTCCTTCCGGTGCCATGTTGACATTATTCAAATCTTGCATCCATCCGTATTTTTTAAAGCTAGAATCTATGGGGTGAGTAATAAAGATTCATGGAGGTGTATGTTCCAAAGAGAGATGCCACTGTCAGGATGCCAGGAGTAGATGAAGAGCCAGTGGGGCATGGTGTAAACAAGCCACTAGAGAATTCTTGCAAAGGAAATGTGAATGCTTAATATTTCTAAGCTTCTAGTTAGTTATGCAAAGCAGAAAATTCAAAGTACACTTTTGAGGAGTGAATAGTTAGCAGAACATCTCTAAAAAATTGTGGGGGTTAAAGACACTATAGCTATTATTTCTTCTACACTGCTTTTCTAAGCTCTGCTGTACCACTAAGTGACATGTGGTTTAAATAAAGGGAAAAATCCCACCCCCACCCTTACTCCACCCCTGCAAAAAAAAAAAAAAAAAAAAAAAAAAAAAGCCAACCAGAAATAAGAGAATCCCAGAATCTGGCAAGAAATAATTTTTTTCTAGCATAAGCTTTTGGGACTAAACTACAAACAGGTCTGTTCCATCGCAAAGATCCTGCTTTTTGTATATAAGCTCTACTTCTATAGAGATGATCTGTTAGCAATTGAATGGTGACAATTACATCTATAGTTTCCTGTGCTTTTCAAGCTTAGACTAAGCCGTATTACCTTCTTCCCCGTGGATGAAGCCCTGCAGATAAAGGCAGTGGCACAACTTAGCTTAAACACATCATCCTTCCCCCTTTCTTGTTCTGAGCACAACAGCAAGGGATGGGTGTTCAGAGCCCCACACGCCCTCATCAGCAAACCTGGGACCCAGGGCTACCTCCCTGTTACCCGCTCCACAGTCCCAGCCTGCGGTGAGCCACCAGAGGAGCCTGACTTGTTCCACCCTCTGGTGAGGGCACTGGCATCACGCTTAGCAACTCACCTTCCAACACTGAAATCTAGTGAGGAGAGTCGTTGGACTTGCTGAAAAGGAGGATTTTTTCTGGATTCTTCTGAAAATTGGGGGAATGATATGTGACAGGAGAAAATATTCAAGTAAATATGGTATGGTGGTGAATGCCTGTAATTTGAGCCTGGCTTCTCCAGGAAAAGTTCTTAATATTTGTGGCCCCTGGGCAAGAATTAACCCATCCTTAACTCAAGCTTGGCTTGAATTCCAGACAGGAATTTTTTAACTGTCCTCTGCTTCCTCTTCCCCTGCTTGTGCGCTCTGTTTCTGTCTTGTATATCACTGCAGGAAGTCAGTTCTAGTGAACGGATAGGTAAAGACCCTATGTGCATTCCAACATTTGCACTCATCTACCCAAGTGTCAACAGAGAACACAGTGCCAGAATCAACCTACTCTGTCCACGAGTGTGTGTTAAACACTATGGTGCAATGACTAATTGAAGTGACTGAAGTCTCTGAGCAGAGTACACATCACCACAGGACAGAGCCGGGATCTCAGAGCAGTCAAGGCTAGCATGAGCTGCAAATGTGGTCAGTGGAAATGAACTCTCAATTCAGCTCGGCAGCACGTGACTTCCTATTTCTGTAAGGTACTTCCAAGGGACTTCCTCTTAAAACCAGTCAGAGTCCCAGGAGATTTCCTTCAGCGACGGAGCTCAGTTTACTTTCAACCCTGGACGAAAGTTTTCCCGGAGATATGATGTTAGTTTCTTTTCTTTGTCTTTCTTTTGCTACTCCCAGCATGCAAGGATCTTGTGGCTCCTGTCCGTGATCGGAAACTGAATACAGTGGTGCAGATCTCAGTAATCCACCCTGCTGAGCAGAGTCTGACAAGATACGCCAGCACTGAAATTGTGGAGGTGAGCATGCCAGTGTCTGCATTATTCTCCTCTCTCTCTCCCTTCCCCGCTTCTGCTCCCCACCCCACCCCCCAGTCCCCAGGCAAGCAGCTGAAATGAGTTAGACAATGGTTATGTTAAATTCTTCTGTCATTGGGAACCCTATCAGGTATGGGTTGGTAACTTACCAGAATAAACAAATAGGCAAAGAACTTGCCCTTTTCGTTAAAAGATCTTATTTTTCTTCCATAGAGAGAAAAAAAGTTTCCACTTTAGATTCCCAGAGCATACAATAGAGATATTTAGAAACATACACACACACACACACACACACACACACAAAACAGCAACAACAGCAACAGCAAAAACAGCACAGCTTTTAAATTAAATGAAATGAGCATCTACTTTGGGGGAAAAAGTTATCAAGTACCCTTGAGAGTTTTAAACACGTTCAGTTTTTTTTTTTTTTTCCTTTTGATTTTTTCCCTGTATTCTTCACTCTGGAAACTTTCCATCCTCTGCTTTTAGTGTCTAAGTGCCATGTTGTTCAAAGAAATGTGGGTGACTCACTTGAAACCTGTAATGTTTTCAAGGCAAAAGGTGTAACTCTTACTCATCAGATGAGAGATTTCCTATTTACATTTATTGTTACCAACACACATTCAAAATGTGTCAGGAGGAAACTCGTTACTGTGTTGGATCCCATTCAAAAAAGGAAGCGTTTCCTTTTTGATGATTGTGTTCTGATCACACATTTTATCACCTTTGTGAATGAGAGGTGCTTATTTGAACATCTGGGGCTGGAGAAAAGTGGACTTTAAACTCCTTAAGATTTGCTTGTTTTTCTTAGACTTGTGAGCCCTGTCTGTTTAGAATGAGGAGTTTCTCTGTGAGCACCTAAGCAGCCTCTGGACCTGGCTGGCTCAGAGCTGACTGCCTGCTTTGATGCAGTGGGTGGAATAAGTGATTCAGACTGAACGCAGAGTCATTTCTAAAATGGGAATGACCCAGATACTGCATGTAGCCCAGAATCTACACTTTGGAAACTAGATTCCAATGCTGATGTATGAAAAGTTATAATGCTGTAATTAAATTCATGCAAACAGCCTTATTCATGTAAAGACAACTTGGCTGAAATTGCAAAATGTTTTACTTATTTGGAAAAGTTTTTCAAGTGTTCTAAGTTAATTATTTTTAAAACATTGCCAACATTTTAAATGAATTTATTTTTGTTTTCCTCTCCTTCCTCCAGTTTTTTTAAATTGTGATAAAAATATAGATAAAATTTAAAGTCTTAAATGTAATAAATTACCATGGCACATTTCAAAGTTTCACAGTGGAACATATATTGCAGTTTTGACTGTTTTAAAAATATTTGTTGAATAAAAGAATGAGTCAATGAATAAAAATTTAGGCTTTGAGAAACTTCTGTAGGAAATTGATTTATAGAACTCTAGCAAACATTGCTGTGTTTGGGTGTGTACACCCCCCACACACATAAAATTTAATGTTGACTGTCAACTCTCTAAAAATGAATTGTGAGGCACTGACACATCCTGGTCACTGAATCCTGAGATAGTGATTTCATAGCCCCAAATCTATCATGTTTAGAGGTTCTTTCATCAGTTTGCAAGTCAGTGTGGGAGGGAAAATCACAGCTGAGCATCTGAAAGCAAATGGATACTACTAGAGCTTAGTTTACCATTGAATTGTTATGGAAAGGAAGTAAATGGACAGTGTAAGGTTACCAACTGTCTTTATGAGAAAATAACTTCAATTTGATCAATCTCAGATTACTTGCATAAATTACAGGTTATATCTATTAAATGTATTTCAAATGGACTTCCAACTAACCCTAAATAAAGCCTCTGAATATAATGAAAAATGCTTCCTGATTTGTTCTATTAACAACCCTGACAATGATGCAGGTCCAGCTTAGGCCACCAATTTATTATCAACAACTATATCAGTGCTTTGGGGCTCTGGGCCTTGTTGTTCCCCTTGAACAACGTTTGGCAATTCAGATCCCTCTTGCAATAGCACCATTTCCTAGAAAAACACACTCAGGCACACTTTCTGTCTTCTCATGTGTCGCTGTGTGCTGCCAACTGCAGTTGCTGCCTTACGGAATCAAAGCTGCCTGCTTGTGCTCTTGCAGGGAACAAGAGACCCACTGTTTCTGACGGGTGTCACATTCCCATCTGAGTATCCCATCTATGAAGAGACCAAAATAAAACTAACAGTCTATGATGTCAAGGATAAGTCTCATGACACTGTAAGTACTTGTCCCTCTTTCTTGGGAGAAAAGAATTATGCTTTTGAAACTTTTCAGATTTGTATGTAACTGGCATTTTTCAAAGAGGATATTTGTTCTGTGTTGATGCTTGTTTTATATTTATAGTTTGCTGAGTTTTTTTTTTTTTTTTTTTCAAGCTAATTTGGCTTAGAGCCAAATTGGCAGTTGGTTAGGAGCAATGCTTTCAGAACAGATTTTCTCTTTAACAGAAAGGCTGACTTGATCTTTGTGTTTACATTTGTAGTTGATAATGTTGTTTTAAGCTGAAGAGGCAATATTGTAGGCAGAAAACAAGTGGAAGAGATTAACTAATATTTCAAGATTTTCTGGATATTGTAATTATTCTAAAATAAGGAATTGACCAAGGGCTCTACTCTTATCATTTTGCATACTGTGTAGAGAGGAACTCCGTACTTTTTTTTCTTGAAGTTGTTTTTGGCACCAATGCCAAAAGAGAAGGTAACTGGGAGGAAGCAACAAACTTAAGTGGTCTCCTTACATTAAGAATATGTAAAGTCCCACTGTTCTTTTGTGCTAAACACTTCAGTCTTCCTACCTGGGTTGAATTTTCCTCCAACTGAATCATCACTCCTGGTTAGACAGTTAAGTCCAGGCATTATACTTCACAGCCACTTGTACAATTCCTAGACAAGAGAGAATGCTGCTAGGGAGATACCAAGAAGGACAGGCAGCTCTCTCCTTTAAATGTCTTGAAATCTCCCATGCATGGGAATTGGTGTGTGCTTTCAAGGAATCACAGCTATTGAAATCTTAGTTGTTAATGGTGAGGCATTTAAGACAGGGACTGCTTTGATGGCAGGTGGCCTTGTAGGTTCCAGGAGAGTTCTGGTTGATACTAAGGGACACTGCTAGACCTGGAGCGACATACCATGCCTCCTATGGGGGAAGTGTAGCTGTAGATTCTGCCCTTTTTTGGACATTTCTGTTTTGCTCATGATGCCTGTTTCTCTTTTTTTCTATTTTTTTTTAACTGCAAAAGCTATAACACAGGTGGAAGCATCTTGTATTCATTCCAGTTTTAGTAAAGAAAAATATGTTGTGAGGATACTTCAACAACTTCATAGAAAATAGAATTATAAATGTATTTTGTTACAAAAGTTTCAGACATTTATGTACTTTTTTTCATAATAAAAAATTACTGTGAACTTTTTGAAGACCTCTCTTATAGTAATGTCTACTTAGCCTAGACTCAGGGAAGTTCATGTCTTTAAAATTGTAAAACAAATTCCCAATCAAACGCATAAATCACACATGTGGAATAGAAATAGTCCTGGCAGTGTGGTCCGGTTAGGAAGCAGATTCTACAGCCAAACTGGCTGGTTTTTTTCCACTCACTAGCTTTGTGTCTGCAAGAGTTGATTCTCAGTGCCTGTGTTTCCTCATGTATTTAGTGACATTTTGTAAGAATTAAATAAGTAAATATATGCATAAAATTCAGAAGACCATTACAAAATAATCAAGCATAAGCTGCTTTCATTAATACAGTTATCATTTTGTTTGTTACCTTATGGTCTCAAATAAAATAACATTAATCCAAACTTTTTTATTTGTAAACCTTGCTCTTTCCCAAGCAGTCCTACATTTGTTCTTCCTGACATTTTTGAAGAAGAGGGACGCATTTTGATTAAAGCTGGCAAATGAAAAATAATTATTCAAGAGTATTGTCATTTCCTTTCCATTTTTCTTGACCTTTGAGGTAACTATTGACTGTGACAGGACCATCCAGATATCCAAACCATGTTTGATAGTTTAATAGATTATGCACAAGTCCCCTAGGCCCAAGGCTTCCCCCCATCACTTCTTTCAGAGAAAAGAAACAGATGGAAGGAAAAAGATCTCAAATTTGGAGAGGAGGGAGCCACAGTTCAAATGGATGCTAGGAGGAGGTGATACAACTGTGCTGAGAAATAAAAGCAGAGAAATAACCAGGATGAAAGGGAAGGCAAAGCAGCAATGATGGGATTTTATGTTCTGCAAGGCGCATGATTAAATTCAGTCCTCCAGCAGTCCCACTGCATGTACGCCAAAGTACAGGAACACTGTGTTAGGCACATGGAAATGTAGCTTATAAACTATCGCGTGTGTTAATACTTAGAAATATCAGAATTAGAAATGTTAAATACTAAATAGGTTTTCTCTCCTTCAATCAGCTTCATGCAAAATATGGGCATATATCGCATGTGTTAATACTTAGAAATATCAGAATTAGAAATGTTAAATACTAAATAGGTTTTTCTCTCCTTCAATCAACTTCATGCAAAATATGGGCATATATCAATGCTCTGGAGAGGAACCATTAGCTTGCCCATTAATTATGCTTTTTTGTTAACTTCCTTTGTGGGAACTAGTTCTTTGAGGTATTTTAAAGACTTTCTTCCTTGATCCCAGATGTGATCCCATGAAAGTATTGAATGATCTGGAACCTAAGCTGTGAAATAACACTTGTGAAATTTGAATATACTTAATAACTTCAGCCAGCTTTCATCTACCAGGTGCTGTTGATTGAGGCATAACCTCTTCCTGAAAATAGCTAACAATTAGCTCTGGTGATGGAAGTGTAAATAGAAACACAGCTCATTAATATGCTAATAGTCCCCATGGACATCTAGTCTTTATCCTGGCATACTTTCTTAAGTATTTCTTAGGGGTGAGCGGTGAGGGGAGGCAGCAAGTTTCTTAAACTACTGCCTATAATTATAAGCACTTAGCAACCCCAGTCTTTTAAGGGCATAATATGTATGGAATTATGAATAATATGTTTTGGAAAATTAATAAATTATGTGCATGTACTTAAAGTACTTTAAATATTTTGGCCACAGCAAATCATTGATCACCTTAGACTGAAAAGAATCACATCTTCTGTACTGATTGAATACCAGTTGGTTGATCAGATGGCTACCTTGTTTGTGTGTTCCTGTTAAGTTTATTATTACTTGGAATTAAGTAACCAAATAAATGTATGACTTTGGCATTTAATATTCATTTAAATATGTATTAGAAGATTTTAAAGAGCTGTAATGACTTTTCCTCTGTGCCCTTCATGCATCTATTATCTATTTGTTGTTCCTGTACTTTTCTAAACAGCTGGGCCTAAGATTGATTGTCTTAGTAACTTCAACCGAAATGCAATTAATCATCATAGCGACTGAGAAGAGTCTAACTGTTGATTTAGAATGACTATTGTTTCCTCCCACACCCTTCATCCTACCCCTTCCCATTAGAGTAACTCCTCTGTTGGACATGGATAGATAATGCTTGGCAGGTGGAGTTGAGGTTGAGTATAGGATGGAAAGGGTACTTAATAGGATTAAAGTGGCATTTTGTTTATTTTTCTCACTAAGAGGAAATTCTCTTATCAGAACAGGCTGCTCTGACATCCAGCTGGAGACGTTAAAGCACTGAAATTGAAGCCAATGGCTAGGATAAGAAAGCCAAGTTCTAACAGTGGGGTCAATGTCTTGTGGATGAATATTGGTTGTATGCTTTACTTTAGAACTTCTGGAAACTGAAATGGAGGCAAAAGCATTTTCAGAACATTATTTACATTTTTTAGCTCTGGGGAAAATCAAACTGGGAATTTGGATCTTTCATATGTTACAGCAGAAAATTCAAAGCAAGGAGAACTTTATGAAGATAAGGAACCTCAGCATCACATTTTGCTTTTCTCTTTCCTCCATGAACAAGGCTCTTTCAACACTGAGAATAGCCATTGCATCTGCAATCATGATTAGGCCACAAAATTGCTTTTGTCCATGGTAGAAACTTGAATTTCTGCCCTATTTTGTGCAAGTGCACATTGACCTCATTCTTTTTGCTCTGGGTTAAATAAGAATTTGCTAGAGCCTCAATTTGTTAAATGCCCAGCTCATAGGACATAATTCAGTATCGAGTAGATACTGAACTTTTTTAAAAATTTTTTACCATTAGTTACCAGCAACTCTCCATTTGCAACTTTCAGAAAAAGTAATTTTATCAAGATTAGATAGAAATTCACCATAATACATGTTATATGCCCCAAGGCAGTTCAGTTCTGGTACAATTTCCTAGATAAAAGTTTCCAGTTCCATCCTTTATGTTTTTTCCATGGAAAATGAAAGCATTTTGCACTTTGTTTACTTCGACTTGGTTTTCTAAATGCTCTTCCTGAGAAGTTTAGGTCTAGCTGTACCTGTTAGCTGGATTCCCCCTCTGTCTTGAAGATACAAATATGGTGCAGTAGGTAAGGAAAAAGAAATTAAGCTTATTGAAAACTAAGTACATACGCAACATCAAGTTTAATATGTGATGTGAAGTTTCTTCTTTAACTTCATAAAACTCCTTTGAAGGAAGTATTGTGTCTGTTTTAAAGATGATGACAATGGTCTTCTGAGCGTTTAAGTAGACAAGGCCTGAGATTCTTTATTTTTACCATGCTACTCTGTGTCTTTACATTGTCACTAAGAGTTTCTTCATTTTCACCTCCCTGCATGGCATTTTTATTTTAACTGATTATTTAAAAACATTCTTTGTTTGGAGGTTAAAAGTTGAAGAAAAAAAAACAATCAAACATGGAAAATTCTGTATTCAATTTTTAAGCACTTAAATGAAGCATATGTAACTAATCACAGATGTCCAAACACATTTTATAATGCAGTGGCCACCACTCATTAAGGGAAAAAAAGAAAAAAGAAAAGTTGCTGTTATTACTTGGTGTGAAATGCACAAGTTTATGTTTCAGACTTTTGCTTTGGTCGCTTAGGCCTTGTTTTCCCCTCGTATTCTAGTCTGTGTGGTCCTCTCTAGCTGTCCTTTCATCGGAATTTCTGTTTGCAATGCTGTCAACCTTGTGACATAGTCTGCAAGGGGAGCTCCAGATTCCATATAGCAGGAGCTCAGGGGTCTAAAATTTTTCTACCATTCATAAGTTAGTTCACCTCTTTTTTCTACCTGTTAATAGGTGGATATGTCTACAGAGAACAACTTTTTTGATGTTGTTGAGATAGAATTAATACACAATAAAATAGGTCCTAAGTGTTCTGTTTGCTGAGTTTAGCAATTGCAGGTGTCCTCATTACCTCTGCCCTACCAAATTATAGACCATTTTTTTTTTATTTGACAGAGTTAGACAGTGAGAGACAGAAAGGTCTTCCTTCCATTGGTTCACCCCCAAAATGGCCGCTTTGGCTGGCGCTGCACCCATCTGAAGCCAGGAGTCAGGTGATTCCTCCTGGTCTCCCATGGGGTGCAGGGCCCAAGCACTTGGGCCATCCTCCACTGCACTCCCTGGCCACAGCAGAGAGCTGGACTGGAAGAAGAGCAACCGGGACAGAATCCGGCACCCCAACCAGGACTAAAACCTGGGGTGCCGGTGCCGCAGGCAGAGGATTAGCCAAGTGAGCTGTGGCGCTGGCCAGTATAGACCATTTTGATTTTTCCAGAAAGTCTTCTGCCTTTTTCAAGTCAATTTCCACTCACACAACCTGAGGCAACCCCTTACTTACTTTGACTTGTTTTGCTGGTTGGTGGAGCTTATGTGAATGAAATAGAATAATTTGTGCTCCCTTGGAGCCAGTACTTTTGCTCTGTATGAGTTTTATATTTGTTCCTCTGCTGCACTGATTAATAGCCCATTCCTTTTTATTGCAAAATTGTGTTCTGCTTTGTACATAATAATTTGCCTATTCATTTTTTACTGATAGACATTCAGGTCAATGACAGTTGCTTACATTGTTGAATGAAGCATCTATGAACATTTGTGTGCAACTATTGTATAGATATGTTTTTATTCTTTTGACACATACCCAGGGGTATAATTACTAGGTCATAGGGTGGATTCATGTTTAATGTTGATAGAAGTTATCAAACTATTTCCCAAATTATCGTATGACTTTTTACTCCTGGGAAAGTGTGATGGTTCTAGTTATTCCATCAAAACATGACATTCTCATTCTTTTTTATTTAGCTATTGTAGTGGGTTTGAAGTTGTATTATATTGTGGTTTTAGTTTATGTTTTCCTGGTGACTAATTATGTCGAGCACCTATCTCCGTACCTACTGACCATTCACTGTGTATGTGTGTGTAAAATGCCAAAGTCTTTTAATTATTTTTTAAATGATTCCCCCTTTTTTAACTTTTATTTAATGAATATAAATTTCCAAAATACAGCTTATGGATTATAATGGCTTCCCCCCCATAACGTCCCTCCCACCCGCAACCCTCCCCTTTCCCACTCCCTCTCCCCTTCCATTCACATCAAGATTAATTTTCAATTCTCTTTATATACAGAAGATCAGTTTAGCATACATTAAGTAAAGATTTCAACAGTTTGCTCCCACACTGAAACATAAAGTGAAAAATACTGTTTGAGTACTAGTTATAGCATTAAATCTCAATGTACAGCACGTTAAGGACAAAGATGAGGAGTAAGTGCACAGTGACTCCTGTTGTTGACTTAACAAATTGACACTCTTGTTTATGGCCTCAGTAATCACCCTAGGCTCTTGTCATGAGCTGCCAAGGCTATGGAAGCCCCCTGAGTTCACCGACTCTGATCATATTTAGACAAGGCCATGGTCAAAGTGGAAGTTCTCTCCTCCCTTCAGAGAAAGCACAGGTATCTAAAGCAAAATAAATAAATGGGACTGCATCAAAATAAATTGTACATCAAAGAATACAATTGATAGTGTGAAGAGACAGCTCATACATTTGGGGAGAATATTTGCAAGTCATATATCTGAGAAAGGACTAAAATCCAAAATGAATATGGAAGTCAAATCACTCAGTATCAAGAAAATAATTAACCCAATTAAGAAATGGGCATAGAGCTGAAAGCACTTTTCCCAAAGAAGATGTGCAAATGGAAAACAGTTATATGAATAAATGTTAATCACCATTAATCATCAGTGAACTGTGATTAAAACCACAATGAATTATCACCTAACACCTGGAATGAAGATCTTTATCCAAAAGAGAGACATCAGTGAATGTTGATGAGGATGCGGAGAAAAGGAAACCATTGTACACTGTTGATGAGAATGTAGATCCTCATAGCTATTGTAGAAAAACAGTAAGGAACTTCCTCAAAAAATTAAAGTAGAACTACCATGTGAATTTTGAAATCCAACCTTTGGATATATATCCAAAGGATTCAAAACATTATTCACAGAGTGAAGATATGGAAGCAATTGAAGTATCCATGGATAGATGAGTGAAAAAATATGGCATCTGTGGGCAATGACATACTGTTCAGTTGTAGGAAAGGGGAATTCTTATCTTCTAAGAGTCATACCTATGAAATCCTTTGTTTATTTTAATAAAAATTTTAAAAATATTAAAAATGAAAAGGGAAATTCTGTCATTTACTACAAAATAGATAAATATGGAAGAAATTATGCTATGTTAAGTCAGAAAAAAACACTGCTTGTGACTTATATAGGGAATCTATAAAAGATTAACTTTTATATAGGTAGAGAGCAGAGTATATTACAGAAGTTGGAAAAGGAAGGTAGCTAGAAAAAGGAGAGATGCCAATCAAACATTTCAGTTAGAGAAGAAGTTACAGAGGTCTTTCTTACATAATGGTGACTAATTAGTATACAATTCATTGTGTACTTCAAAATTGCCAAAAGAAATTGTGTTCCTGACAAGAAGTGTAAGTTTGTGAGATAAGATTTGTTAATTTGGTTTATTTGATCATTCCACAAATTAAACATATATTAAAACATTATATGGCACCCCATATATATATATATATGTCAATTAAAATATATTTTTTAAATTTCAAAATCTAATGAATAAACAAATGAATAAAATATTTTAAGTTACAGAATGAGGAGTAACTGTGAGATAGCCACATTCTTATTTCTCAGGGCCAGTAGAAATGTAGTTTTAGAACTTTCACATTTTTGTGTCTATCAATGGATAAATTATTAAAAAAAATTTTAACCTAATTTAAAACTACAATACCTGGGATTAATTTGCTGTTTTTCAATTAAATTGAACCTGTAAGGTAAGATCACTCCCTAGTCTGTTGTCACAGGTGGGCTATTAATCACTCACACAAGAAGCATGATCTACCTTCTATTTTCTGACAGAGTGCTGGCCTAAATTCTCACGTCCATTCAACATTCAAGAATGGTTTTTTTCTTGATACTCATCAGTTTTTGAATAGTGAGCAGTTTTATTTTTAAGCATTATGAGATACCATTAAGAAGAGCTGTTGACAGAGTTTCTTATTGGAGGCTGTTACATTCACAGGTTGGAATTTGGTCATATCTATATACGTTTAAATTAGAGGATGTTTGCTCTGGAGACTCTATGAAGCACTTTGTTCCCTCATGGTAAGGAAGCAGAAATGTAGGCAGTTAGATCTGTCTTGGAACCACGCTACCTGGGTGGAAGGCAGTTACTCTTACAAGCAGCCTCTACGAATGCTATCCTAGGAATTTCTGGGAGTCTCTGGAACATAAGCAGTAGGACTGTAATTATACAGGAAAAATAAAAAGTTTCCCCAATGCATTTTATAAAGGCTGGATAAGTTTTATGCCAAAACCTGATAAATTAAAAAAAAAAAAAACTATAACCAAATTTGACTTAAAAACACACACAGGTACACAGATAGTAAATTAAGCAGTATTCATAAGGTATTTGGAGGGTGACCAGTGAATGGCAACTTTTTGCTTCTCTCTGTTTCTCTCTCTCTCTCTGTGTCTGCCTGTCAAATAAATAAATTATTTTTTAATCGAGTAATGGATTTAAAGATTATTTTCAGAAAAATAAACCTAGCCCAGAAAAACAATTTTATTTTTTTAAAAGATTTATTTATTTTATTTGAAAGAATTACAGAGAGCGAGAGGCGAAGAAAGAGAGAGAGGTGTTCCATCCACTGGTTCACTCCCCAGATGGCCACAATGGCTGGATCTGTGTTGATCCAAAGCCAGGTGCCAGAAGTGAGGCGCTTCTTCCAGGTCTCTCAAGCTGGTGCAGGGGCCCAAGGACTTGGGCCATCTTCCACTGCTTTCCCAGGCCATAGCAGAGAGCTGGATCAGAAGTGGAGCAGCCAGGATTCGAACCAGCGCCCATATGGGATGCCAGCACTGCAGGTAGCAGCTTTACCCTCTATGCCACAGTGCTAGCATGTAAAGTTCTAATTCTCTTTTCTTGGAAGCAGAATTAAAACAACAGTGTGAATGTCCCTTTTTAATTATAATATAAAAATTCATTTTAAAATTTTTACTTAATTGAAAGGGAAAGAGAAAGATATGAATGAATGAGTGAGTGAATAATGAATGAATATGGACTGTCTTACGCATTGCTGCTTTTCCCATATGCAGCAACAGCCAGGGCTGGCTATCCTGGAGCTAGGAGCCAGAAACTCAATCCAGGTCTGTCATGTCTGCCATATGAATGCAGGCATAGGACTACATGGGTCACCACCTGCTGCCTCTAGCGCTGCACATCACCAGGAAGTGGGGATGCAGCTAGGGCCTGAATGAACCCAGGCACTCCAGTATGGGATGCAGGGGTCCAAATTGACATTTTAACCACTGCCAAATGCCCAAGCCTAAGATTCTAAAGACTATTGCTGGCGGAGATGTGGGGGGAAAGTGCAGTCTCAGACATTAGCGATTTCATTTTTGCATCTCTCTCATTTTAAAACAATCCGCCAGTATTTATAAAATAAAAAGTAAGGATACATTTTGACACAGCAATATTACTGCTAGTTATCAACTTAACAGAAGAAAAACACCATGCCTTAAGGATGGTATTAAAGGAGCATTTTAGCCTGGCTTAAAAGAGTGACGCAATAGAAACAGTAAATCCATAAATGTAAGGGATATTATGAATTGGGGCTCTGAATGCATACGTGGAAGAAGACCCATGAAGCATTGCATAATTGGGAAAAGCAAGGTGTTTTATAAATACTATAAAACCATCAAACAAAAGTAATAATGAAAAATGCCTTTATATGTGTATCCTGTTTATATTTACATAATAAATATGTATGGCTTGTAAGTATGCAGATGGAGTAGGGGAAGGGATGAGAGAGGGAGTGAGAGAAAAGGATAAAATAACTTGAAAATTTTTAAAATAGCATGATTAACAGTCATAATGGTTTTCTGAAAGGTTTATTCTTATTAAAGAATATGAACATCACTTAAGAAGATGAGTAACCTCTGTCATTACTTCCACCCAAGCACCTTGTCCCCAGAGAAGTGCTGCTTTCAAGTGCTGGAGATTATGTCCCTCAGAGCTGTCAGTAATCTCCAGGGGGAGGGACCACTGAGAACAAGTGGCAGCTGGGGGAAATGCTGGCAGGTGTGAGGCAGGGGCAACTGTGCCTAGGGAGTCCCGTCAGTGACTGTCTCTGGGGAGGGCAGGCAGCCCAGAGGCTGGTCAGTTCAAAAAGGGAAGAAAATGTTAAGTCATTTTCAATATTTGCTGAAGGCCCTGGGAACTCCCTGAAATAACTAAGGGGAAGTTCTGCACCTACCGTCTTGTGTTAAATTATAGACAGTAAACTGTGTGATTACTCATGCTTCAAAATAGATCTGAGAGAGGGTACTTGGCCTAGCAGCTAACACGACTGTTAGATGCCAGCATTCGATATGGGAACCCCAGGGTTTCAGAACTTCCTCAGGCTACTTATTAGTTCCCTGGTGATGCAGACCCTAGGAGGCAGCAGTCATGGTTCAAGTCATTGGATCTCTGTTACCAAACTGGGAGACCTGCATTGTGTGCAGTGAGTTCAGGCTCTGGGATTCAGCTTGGTGCAGCACTGACTGTTTCAGGTATTAGGGAGAAACCAGTGAATGGGAAATATCTTTCTCTCTGCCTCTGAAATTTAAAAAAAAAAAATAGGAGACTTTATCTTTTTAGCTACTGACACCAACCAGATAACATAATAACTGGCCACTGAGATCTATGAGTGAAACTGGGACCCTGAGCTGAGAGTTTATTTCTGCTTCAGATTGCATCCCTCAGTTCTGCGTCATTTATCTCAGTCTTACAATTCTCAAGCAGTCTACAGTTGTTATTATATGTGCATTGGTTTTGGCCTCAGTGCCTGACTGGCCAGCTCTACCTCTGTCTTCTCTATATAGGAGCATTCTTGGCACACCTGTAAGTGCAGGTGGATGCATAGTGAATACCTCATAGTGGCAGAAATCCCTTAATCAGAACAATGTGGTCATGAAAGACACAAGTCTTGCCTTGTCTTTTCATTCCTACTAGGTTTTATAAAGCTGAGATAGGATATATTGCCAAAATATTTCTTTAGATTAGAAAGGAACAGCATTTAGTTATGTAAAAGGTTAGTCTGCTTTGGCTAGGAATAGCTTTTAATTACTGTAAGCTTATATTTCTGCACAGTGGGAACAAAAGGAAATTCTAAGGAAACCTAAGTTTTCCTTGGAGTCATTTCAATGGAATGATAAGTAAAATCGGTTTGGGCTGGAATTTAAATTCAAATGAGGATTATTTTTAAACTCACTGAGAAAAGTTGTGCACCACAGCAGAAGGTGGTGTCATGTGCTGAAGAACATTTGGGACATCTGTTTTCATGTGACAGAGGTTTTCTTCATATGCTGCCCGTGAGCCAGGTTTCTTAAGTTTTGTGCACTGAGTCAAGCTGTCTTCCGTGTGCCATATCCTCAGGAATTTGGTGTCTCAATTCACAAAGACTCTCATCTTCCATAAAAACTTAGGTTATATTTTCCAACCATGATAAAGTATAACATTTGGAAGATCCAATAGAGATTTGTTGAATCTGATATGGGGGCCTGTAGGAGTGTATCACATTTTATATAATAAACAAAGTTTTTAAATATTCATTTAAAAAAAGGTACACATTAGTCATTTTAACAATTTGGAATTGCAAATAGTTTCTGAAGAACATATTATTTGAGTAGGGCTTAAGTGTAAGCAAGAGCTCACCCAACACAAATTCTATCCCTGCCCCATGCATGGAATTTGAAACATGTTATAGCTTCCATATTTAAAAATATTTATATATTTATTTGAAATAGTTGGAGAGGCACACATAGAGAGAGAGAGAGATCTTCTATCCCCTAGTTCGCTCCTTGGATCTGGGAGCTTCACCTGGGTATCCCGTATGGGGCAGGGGCCCAAACACTTGGGCCATCCTCCACTGCTTTCCCAGGCAATTAGCAGGGAGCTGCATAGGATGTGAATAGCTGGCTCATGAGCTGGCACCTATTTGGGATGCCTGTGTTGCAGGTGGTGACCACCTGCTCCACCACAACGCCGGCCTCTGTAGCTTCTGCATTTGCTTTTCATTTTGAATTTTAGCTGAGGCATAGTCAGATGTGCATAGCAGCCTGCTCTGGCCCTGGAACAACATAAAAACTGGGGCCTTATATTAAAAACTCTAGACTTGTGTTACAAATTTACGCATAGACACAATTTGGAATATGAGTAAGTATGTTGAATAATATTCACAGTATATATGTGCATTAGGTAAAACTTTAAATCCTGGGATCAACTTCATTTGTAGTTGAAAAAGCCAAAAATATCCTTAGGGCAATATTAATATTCAGAGAACTTTTCTTTCTATGAAGACAACCTTTTCAACTAGTGAGCTTAAAGCCATAAGCATGTTTTTATAGATTCAATGTTATTGCTATCCTACTTTGCTTTCCAAAGCAAACATGTGAAATAAATAGTTGCTTTTCTTTGCATTAGTTTCTCTGACTCTGAATTTCCAATCTACACATATACCTGAGAAAAGATGATTAGGTGGATTAAGCAGTCATAACTGACCATAAGAGGCAATTGAATACCGCTCCCCCCCCCCCCCCGAGTAGGTGCATGAGCAAGGTTTCTGAATACCAGTGTTGGGAAATCAGCTGTACAACCGTCCCAAGGACATTTTCAAACTCAAGATCAAGGACACAGCTCCTTGTCCTCTCATGGATTCGTCCTCAATCCTGATGCACATGGAGAGTAGAGAGCATAAAGCTTAGAGCCGAAGCTCTGGTGTCAGATCTGCTACTTACTCCTTCAGGCAGGCTGTCTTTTGTGTGTCTTAGCCTACCCAGCTCTGAAATGGAGAATTCAATACATGCTATGTCCATGATTGGAAGGAAAAGATAAAATGCACATAAAGTGATTTGGAAACTGAAAATGAAATAGAAATGCAGGTATCAGCATCATTTGCTGCAGGTATTATTCTTAAACTCAGGAGTTTTTTCCTGAGCAACATTGTGTATTTCCAAGAGAAAGATTAGTAGTTTGAGGGTAGCAGACATTAGGGGAATGACAGTGTTCCATTGTATTCATAAGTTTGGAGATGGATGTTTTCCTATATTCTTGTCTGGTGACTTTTGGCTGGGTACAAGCCTATGGCCGAAGCACCAGAACTGTTCCAACCTGATAACCTATGAAGAGGAATGAATAAGAACCTGTTTCCTCTGCGGTTATTTAACTATTTGGTGATTGGAACACTTTGCATTCTGGCATTCCAACATTCATTTCTTGAGTGAGTATTTCTTTCCAAAAGGCATCGAAAACTGCAAAACTTGACTGCATAGGCCTGCCCACGCTTTCCATTGTCATACCATCATTTTGATACCTGATTTTCATTTCTGTCTTCAGTAACAAATGGCAGTGTATCTATGACTCTTTCTTTTGAAATCACCCATGACAAGAAAAGCAAGGGGGGAAAATAACTGTTCTTTCAGATTCAGTTTTCAAATCACACGTAGACTTGACAGGCTGACCAGAAAGTCACCCTGTCCCTCTTTTTCATTTTTCTGACAGTGATCATCCAGTTTGATTTTTGAGACATCATTCAAACTGTCCCCAAATGAAGCAATTTTGTAGGATTCTTTGACCTGGACATGTATGAAGCAAAATAACAGATAATAAATTATTTTCTACCTTCTTCAGAATTGTACTTTCCTTTCTCTAAAAGTATTTGTTGTACAAAATATTAGCAGAGTGTTTCTGCCCTAGCCTGGCATCATGAAATTCATGAATGTTTAACTAGGTTAGATTGTTTGAAGCATCCTCTGAGATCAGAGCCACCGAAAAATTATGCAAAAATGTGTTTTTCTATTCCTTTAGGGAAAATTGCACCAGTGAGACTCTCAGAATCATCAGATACAAAACAGAAGCAGTACTTGAGTGGCATCACTTAATTAAACATCAGACCAGAGTGCAACTGGTGTTAATGGATGGCAGATTGAAGGACAGGGTAATCTTACTGTAAAGCCATGCTATTCACTTTACCCTTCACAGCAGTGCTAATTCTATTTTGGATGGTAGAGAAAACGAACAAACAAATGTGTAGCCATGGGTGTTTGAAGTAGTGATTTAGAGACACAAGATGGGACACCCACATCCCATGTCAAAGTTCCTGGGTTCAAGTCCTGGATCTGGTCCTGATTCCAGCTTCTTGCTAATACATACCCTGGAGGGTAGCACGTGACAGTATAACAACATGGGTCCCTGCTTACCCACATGGCAGGCTCAGATGGAGCTCCAGCCTATTGGTTTAGACTTAGCCCAAATGCAGGTGTTACATCAATTTGGGGGAGTAAACCAGCTGTCTTTCTGTCTCTGTCTTTTAAATTGGTTAATTATAAAATGACATAAAATCGTATTCATTAAAAAGAGTTTATATGGGGCTAGTGCTATGGCATATCAGGTAAAGCCACCACCTGTAGTGCCAGTATCCAATATGGGCACCTGTTTGAATCCTGGCTGTTTAACTCATGATCCAGCTCTCTGTTATGGCCTGGGAAAACAGTAAAAGATGACCCAAGTCCTTGGACTCCTGCACTCATGTGGGAGACCTGGAAGAAGTTTCTGGCTCCTGGCTTCAGATTGTCCCAGCTCCAGCTGTTGTAGCCATCTGGGAAGTAAACCAGAAGATGGAAGACTTCTCTCTCTCTGCCTCTGCCTCTCTGTAACTCTGCCTTTCAAATAAATAAATAAATCTAAAAAACAGAGTTTATACATATAGTATCACATTTGACACTCATAGCAACTCTATTGTGTCACTGTGTCTCTGGGAGCTGCAAACTATAGTTAAATCATTTACCAAGGTCATACTAGTTGTGGATCAGAATGTAGATCTTCTGATTCTGCATTCATTGAACTATAGGAATTTTCTCAGGAACAGTATTAAATTAGTTAATTCTATTACTAATCAATCTCATGATGACTTTTATTCACTTCTCTACTGAATCACATTTGCAAATGTCGCTTAAAGTTTCCTCTTCAAGTTGAACTTATAATGGAAATGCCTGTTTGAAGACTTTGGATGTCTAGTAGATGTCTAGGTGATACCCAATGCCCAGGGAGTCAGTGGACTGAATACACTGGCTAAAATGCAATGAGGGCCTTTCAATTTGTTCATTTCACTTTTTAAAGCTCCATCATGTGTTGCTGTGCAAAGCTATCATAATTATAAGAAGCCAGCATCATTTGCTGCCTATCTTTGGTTAGCAAATTATTGATGTTGGACTTTAGTATGGATGAAGTGACACCCAGGAGGCACTAAGCCATGTTGTCAAGTGATCAGGAGATCTCCTCCAACAATGCTAAAATGTCAAGATAGAGATAATCTGGCGGGGAGGAGAACTACACATGTCTTAAGAGTGACAGATACAGATATTGATTCAGATGTTCAATGATGTTATCATTGGCCCAAGACTTTTTCCCTTTCCACTTTACTGTCCTAATCATCTTGACCTTTAGTTCACATGTTTGTCTCTCACTACATGATTGCAAGATAAATGCGCAAGCCCTTTTGTTTGCTTTATAGGCTAGGAAAGAAATGGAATTTTGTTACTTCTATTCAGAAAATTAAACCTATACCCAAATCTTGAATCTTATTAGCCAGAATTGTGTCTTTTAGCCAGCCTTAAAGAGGTGATCTTTGAAAATGAGATCATCAAGAAAGAATCATAGGGATAGTTGGCAGATGGGGTTCCAGAAGAGAAAGGGGTGTATTTCTGATTTTTGTTTAAGTTTCAACTGTAATATTTCATCAGCAGCATTATTGATATAACAATCTTTTCCTTGGGTCACTGTATAAAATTTAAAAAAAAAAAACTATCTTGGACCTACCTCATTTTGATCAAAATTGGGAGATTAATTCTTTATCGTATGTTTACATATTCTGCTTAGAAGCCACTTGTGTCATGTGGAGATGGCCAGTTACATGACTTCCTTAAGGCATATATTGAATTAATGTTGTCATTTCATGTCTTCATATTTATCATAATATCAATGATAATGTTTAATGTGAAAATAACCAGGTGGATATAATCCAATAAAATCATTTGGGAAAATGAGATAAGAATACATCAGAAATTTTATTTAGTAATATCATAGATTCTATTTTCCTACATCTTCTCAAAAATACTGCAATAGGGAAAGCACTCTCCACTCCAAGCTTTTACTAAAATATTCTTTGTTCTACTCTATATCTTCCACAGTGTTTTCCTAAATTGATTTTGCTTAGAAATACAGATCATTGAAAAGAAGTTATAAGGAAAAACCCTAGTGTGAAAAATGTATCTATGTTTAGAACAGTGTCTCCTGTATTATGGTTAAGATCACAAGCTATAGCTCACCTAAACTATGGTTCTTAGCCAGGCTCCAACACTTATTAGTTCTTTAGGAATAAGCCAGTTACTTAACCTCTGGACTTCAATCCACTCATCAACACAATAAGGGAAAATATGAATATCTATTACTCAGGGTTTGTGAGGACAAAATACACTACATTTTGTAAAGCTCATGGTAGACTACCTCTGAAACAGTAGCTGCTCAAGCATGCTAGTGATAATTGTGGCTGTTATTAGTATTATTATATGATCTTTATGATTTTTATAATATAATTGGCTTTAAAACTTCTAAAAATTTTGTTTGCTTAACAATATCCAAAAAAGAACTCTCAATTGGGAATATAGTAAAATGTGTTTCCCAAGTCACAATTTGCCTTACATATTTATGTTCAAATATGTTTTATTTAGACATTTTATCTAATCTTTGAAAAATTGTATTTATTTATAGAGCATAGTTTAATGATATGTGTATATAGACAGATAGATAAGCAGATAAATATGATGTGGAATGATCAAATCAGGTCACTCAGCATTTTCATGTTCCTACACACTTGTCATTTCTTTGTAGTGGGAATCTTCTAACTCTCTTCCAGTTCTTTATATAATATAAAATAAATTGTTATAAACTAGTCACCCAAATGTGTTGTAGGACACTAGAACTTGCTTCTATCTGGCTGTATTTTGCCACCCGTTATCCCATCTGCCTTCTGACCCTCCCCCTCTACTGCTCACTGTTGTGTTCTTTGCTTCTACACTATCTCCTTCTTCAGCTTCCATATAGATAAGAACATAAGGTTAAATGATTAAATGATAGATTTTCAACTTGTTTATAAGTATGAATTTCTTTATTGTTCATGAGGCCAAGTATGTGGTACTCCCAGACCCACCTCAAAGAGACACAGTCTTCTTCTTGTTAAAGAGAGGAATAGAAAGTTTTTGGAAATATCAGGAGTTGTATCTTCACCACACCGAAATGCTTTGACTCTCCTAGGAACATAGCTAACAGTTTCCTCGTTCTTAGGCTTTGAAGAATAATTTAACCTAAACAAGGAATAAGGTGCTAGGAGATTAAACATAAAGATATCTGGTGAGTTAAGGGAAAAGGAGCACCAATAAAAGAAAAAATAAAAACAGGTTCACATGACCTATTACTTAGTTTTGGGTACAGAATCAGCAGGAAAGGTGTTCTTTTTGTTCAGATCTGTGTGCCGTAGGAAAATCATGTTAGAGTAACAAGAGGGAAATGTGTCTGCTGAACAAGTGTAAGGAGTTGTAAATATCTCCTTGGCTTAGAATGTGCAGCCTTGGCCTGGACAGGATGTGGTAGTTGCCTGAATTTTATCATAACACCAAAATCTTAGTAGCACTCTTCTGTGTCATACACTTTTCTAGGTTTTACATATTTGCTCATTCAATCTCCACACAGCTTCTAAGAGAGAGATACTGGCAGTATCATTCTGTTTGTCAGTGAGGGCATTGAGTCACAAAGAGGTGAGGTAACTTTCCCAAAGTCACAAAACTTTTACAAGTTCTTAGGTCTGAACCAGGTCTTTAAGCTCCAGAATCCTGAAATAACCACAAACAACATGGTAAGCATCATTTATTATCTGAGTGCCTATTATATTTTGCCTCGTGAGTGTTTTCACTAGTGTATTTTAAGTTTCATAGGGAGCAATTCTAACAAGTTCACAAAAACATTTGTATTTTTCTCTAGGTACTTGAGATTTATTATCATAGGTTTTCAGAACCTGAAAAGGTCAAATGTTGTTACTCAATTCATCTTCTCAAATACTCTGCTTTATGAAAGGGCACAATATAGATTCAAAAATAGAATTTATGACACATACAGGACTTGGCTCTTCAATCATAGCCCTTTCTACTATGCTGCATATCACAGAGTCAGATCTTCAAAACTGTCATTGTTAGAGCCTGCAGCTATATGAGAAGGATCCTTGCTCTGGCAACGACAAGAAATGATTCCGTTTAAAGCCTTTGGTAGAGAAGTGCTGCATGCCTTTGTGGGTATGGATGTCTGTATTTATTTATTTTGTAGGCAGGTACATAGACTACGTCCTTGGTTCAGTGCCTAGACTGAGGTACAAATCTGCTTAAGCAATCATGAGAGATGCTATTTGGGGTGATATCAAGGCAGTGGGAGTCAGTACAGTAAAGATACTCAGGCATTCACTTCAAGAGCTGGAAGACTTAGCTTATCACGCCTTCTTGAAAAGGAAACATTTCTGCTGATGGCAGCAATGAGAAGCAGGTCCTTTGCCTTATATTATGTCCTCAAGAATGTGCCACACTGCTCAGTCAGAAGCTCAGATTCCTACAGGTTTTCAGAAATCATACCGGAAACAAAGTAAAGGCTTGGGCAGGGAGACCAACCTATTGCTGAAATGCCTCCACAGTTTCTCTACCCTTTTCCATGATAGAAGCAATTATATGAATTATTTTCTGCCTTTACTAATGTTTCCTTTTATTTGATATAAATGTTGGTATTGTGCAGATATGAGTTGGGTAATCTATTCAGAATGTAAACTACTTTTATCTGGTTTATTTCTTTTAAATAAATATCTAAACATTAGAATTCTAGATAAATTCCACAAAGACTCATCATCCCTTGGCTAGTGTGCTTTATGAGAGTGGGTACTTTTTCAAAGCATGCTATTAGACATTGCCCTAGGCTGCTGACTGACTACTATGAAGGAATTAATTTATTTCTGTAAAAAGAGACATCAGGAATTAATGGACTTGGATTTGAGTATTTACTGGCTGTCTGTGACCTTGAGCATTTAACATCTCTGATTGTCAGTTTTCCCACAAAATAAGTGTAAATGGGAGGATTAATGTAAACACCAATGTTGTTGCACCAAAGTACATATTAATATTTGGTATATCAACACATTCTGTCCGAAGTTCCCTAGGCATCCGACCAAAGCAAGCCTCATGATGCGCTATCTATTCTACCATGGCATTTTGTTTTCTCCTGGAAACACTGAGGGAGTACGCCCTCCATAGGATATGAAATGAGACCCTCAGCATTTGTTTTGTTGTCTCTTGGGAAGAATCTGAGAATGCAAGCAGCAAAAAGACAAAACGAAACTCCGTGAGTTTATCTGACATATCAACACAAGGACCTAGGTGTTCCCAAACAAGAGTAATCCCTGTCTACTGTGGGTGACCTGACAAATTCCAGTGTCCCCTGCTTTTTCTACTTTCCTCTTTCCACTTGTTTTTCTTCAACCCGCTATCCTTTGTTTTCCTGTTGCCCCCTTCCCCTTCCTTCCTTTAGATGTCCCCTCCCCCTCCTCTTCATCCTCTTCCTCCCTGACCATCACTAAAGAGAGATGACCAAGATCCTCCTTAGTCTGGCACCCCAGTTCCTTCCTGAAGTTGCCGAGTCTTGAGTTCTGCTGAAGTCTCCTCCACTCACGTGGAATCCTACATTTCCCCAGGTCCTTGCATCTCCTAGACCAGTGGACATTCTCCACATCTATTCTTTCACAGCCACTCGGCTTTCTCTGATTCCCTGTCCACAGTCATTTGCCTGTTGTTTCCTGTGCAGCTCCTTTGGGAAACATTCTTTGGTATTCTTTTCCAAGAATTTAGCTTATTTGACCTTATTTTTACAGTTTTTTATATAATTTTATTTGTACAGAATTTATTTTATTTGTACAGTTTGTACAAATATGCATCTTAGAGATTACAGTTGGGTAGTTGGAGCATTCTGTTGCCTTGTGTGCTTGCCTCACTGGATGATATACCTTTTGAGTCACAGGTAGTATCTTTTGCTTCTCTGTCCATCCCATTGTGTACTTTCTGAAAGAACAAATGAATGTGTATGCACAACTACTTTTTGTGAATAGTTGCATGTACATAGATAGTAGTTTACATATGTTATGGAAAAAAAACATTATTTGGTCAACTGAATTTAAGTTGCTAATGGAAGTATCAAAATTTTTTGCTTTTGTGTTTTATTTTTTGAATTAGCGAATGACATTGTATATATCTACCCTGTGATGTTTTGAGGTATATGTAAGTTGTGTAATGTGAACATACTATAATTTACCTGAATCCTGAGAACTATAGATACAGAGAAGAATCAAAACTTGATATTATTATTAATTATTATGACTTTATTTTTAAATGCAGTTTATAGATGTAATTCTAAGAATGTAGTGATACTTCCTCCTTCCTTCCTTTGTTTCTTTATTTCTTTTTTAACTTTTGTGATAACATTTTTAATTTACATTATAATAACTGGTTTGATGCTCCATTAAATAGAGTTCAACAAGAAGTATTAGAAAGATCACAATTCATCAGGAACATAGATAAGGACTATGAATAATAATCAAATCTTAAGATGTCAGTTTCACCCATATGCATTATATTTTTTATGTGTTATGTATTAGCTACCACAAATCAGAGAAACCATGTAGTAATTGTGTTTTGGGGATCTGGCTTATTTCACTAAGCCTAATGGTCTCCGCTTGCATCCATTTTGTTACAAAAGACAAGATCTCATCCTTTTTTATGGCTAAGTAATATTCCTTCATGTATATATACAACATTTTCTTTATCCTGTTATCAGTAGATGGATATTTAGGTTAAATCTATATCTTAGCTATTGTGAATAGAGCTGCTATAAACCTGGAGATTCAGGTAACCCCTTCATAGGCTGATTTAATTTCCTTTGGCTAAATTATCAGGAGTGGGATGGCTAGGTCATATGGTAGATCTACTTTTAGATTTCTGAGGAATCTCCATACTGTCTCCCATAAAGGCTGTACCAGTTTATGTTCCCACCAATAGTGTATGGTACCGTTTTCTCTACATTCTCACTTGGATGATTTTACTGGTATGAGGTGATACCTCATTGTGGTTTATTCCTCACTAACTTCCCATATGATACAAGAAGCAATATGAATGGCAACATCAACTAAAGTTGAGACCAGGTCCTCTGACAAAAATATTATATAAGCAATTTTTCTCACAAGGATTCAAAAAACAAGAAATGTGAATCCTACTATTAAATAATTATTTCAGTTTTAAATTTTAATTCAAATTTACTCCATCCATATTCTTGTTTGTCTTTGAAGTTGTATTAGAAATTCTAGGTAATTTGTCAATGCCTTTCAGATAACCTGGTTTTGAATGAACACAAACGGGATAGAAATGCTGCATTGATTGAGAGCATTCTAAATACATAGGTGAATAATCAACAAAAGGGATCCTTCCTTCCCAAATCTCTTTAAACAACCAAAGCAAATATCATTTCTCAATGTGCTTGTACAGTATCTGTTATCAGTGTAAATTATTGGTTAATTCTTAGCCACTTATGAAATTGTGCAGAGCTATTATATCTTGTCAATAATAAAGACCTCTAGTATAATTGGACAGTTAATATTTGAAATTCACATTTTTATGATACTTCAAATTTAGATCAGATGAACTAAAAGAAATGTTTCTTGTTTTCACTTACCTATATTATAATCCAGAGCTAATATTTACAAACTAATAATAAAGTGTCAGAGAAATTATTTTTCTTTATATCTCTTCTATATCCTGTGACATATATAAATTATCCCCAGAAAAATCAAATATCATTTCATAAATAAATACAGTTCAGCAACCAACCAGGAGGTACCAGAATGCTCACAAGATTTTTAAGAGAATATTTTGTTATTTCTTGTTTCAATCAGATGGAGGTGCAACCAGTGCCTCACTGAGAAGACCTAAAAGTTGCTTCAGGTCATTGTTCATCATTATTTTCTGTATCCACTCATTCCCAAGAAGAACTATGGCTGTGCTCCATCCCTACTGGTGAAAACACAGCAGTTTTCCCTCTACAAATAAAAGCGTGGACCCTCTATCGAAAGTGTCGTGGAGGGGCCGGCACTGTGGCTCACTTGGTTAATCCTCCACCTGCGGCACCGGCATCCCATATGGGCACCAGATTCTAGTCCGATTGCTCCTCTTCCAATCCAGCTCTCTGCTGTGGCCCGGGATGGCAGTGGAGGATGGCCCAAGTGCTTGGGTCCCTGCACCCACATGGGAGACGGGGAAGAAGCACCTGGCTCCTGGCTTCGAATTGGCACACCGCCGGCTGTGGCAGCCATTTGGGGAGTGAACCAACGGAAGGAAGACCTTTCTCTCTCTCTCTTTCTCTCACTGTCTATAACTCTACCTGTCAATTAAAAAAAAAAAAAAGAAAGAGTAATGGAAAATAAGAAGCTGACCAGTGAAGGATAGAACAGATATCAATTCCAAGGGATTCAGTGATACCACAAATGCCAAAAATTATCAAGAAGTGTATCTTCATAGTCAAGTGTTAATAATCAAGGAAAAATTTTCAGGCTTTCATTTAAAAGCTTTTGCTATTTCATCTTTTACAGTGTGTATTGTCTACACCAAATCCTCCTTAATGGATCTATTATGAAAATAATTTAGGGTAAACCTCTCCATGCTTCAAATGTATAGCTCCCATAATCCACTCTCACTGCACTAAGCAAAATTCTTTTAATCATCACTTGTCCTCAATATACATATTTTATTCACTGTAGTCCAAATTGTACATTTCATTTTCAAACTCCCTGTATTTCTTTCTAAAATGTCTCCCAAACCACCAAAGGTATATAAAATTATTTGAAAGTTAAGTGCTTTAATTTAGTGACAGATTTATTCTCTAAGAGCAAGGTCACACCAAGCCTAAGAAAGTCTGCTTACTTCTTTAATTGATATTGGCTCTTAATGTCAAAATGTCAAATGTTTTGAAGACTAGAGGATTTTCATTCATTCTCCAAAATCTCCAAGTTTTTGTGTGTTTGGTATCACCAAGACATGTTTTTGAGACTTCAGTATGTTTATTAAGAATATGGTTGATTATATCCTGGCCGGCGCCGCGGCTCACTAGGCTAATCCTCCGCCTTGCGGCGCCGGCACACCGGGTTCTAGTCCTGGTCAGGGCGCTGGGTTCTATCCCGGTTGCCCCTCTTCCAGGCCAGCTCTCTGCTGTGGCCAGGGAGTGCAGTGGAGGATGGCCCAAGTGCTTGGGCCCTGCACCCCATGGGAGACCAGGAGAAGCACCTGGCTCCTGCCATCGGATCAGCGCGGTGCGCCGGCCGCGGCGGCCATTGGAGGGTGAACCAATGGCAAAAGGAAGACCTTTCTCTCTGTCTCTCTCTCTCACTGTCCACTCTGCCTGTCAAAAAAAAAAAAAAATATGGTTGATTATATCCTAAATTCCATTTTAACAAATAGACTGGCTATTTGTTTGCCCAGCTCTTTTCCATCTCATACCCATTCTTCTCCATACTTCTCATCCTTGATCTTCTTTAGCACCAGAGTGCCTTTGTTTTTGCTTTTATACTGGTTATAGTCAACCTAAAACGCTGGCAGAGAAATGACTGTGGGAGAAGAGAGAGATTCTTTTACAGCCCCAGATCCTTGCTGTGAGTTCCTGGATTGACAGCTTTCTCTTCTGCCTCAGTTCCTGTCTGGTGCTACAATCCTGCTCCTGGCTCTGTGTTCCAGTACATGCCTAGGGAATATGGATCTTCCCCTGCCCTTTGTTGTAGGGTTTTGAGGTAACTGCCCACTGTAGGTTTGATGCTTTGCCAGCCCTGGTTGCATCCCTGACACTTCTACACCTCTATAAATAATCCCTTCTTTAAATCCTCTTCAGTTAAACCACTCTTGAGTATGCCATCTTATTAAAAACAATTTTTAATTTATATAAAGGAACAAATTTCATGTATTTCATATATACAGTTTTAAGAACTCAGTGATACTTCCCAACATACCCTCCCTTACTCCTACCCTCCTTCATCCTTCCTCATTTTTCTTTTAATTTTTACAATGACACATCTTCAGTTTACTTTATAATCACAAATTTATCTCTCTACTAAATAAAGAATTCAGCAATTATAAGAACAAATGTTCCTCAGACAAGAGCTATAAACAATAATCAAATCTCAAAATGTTGGGGCTGGTGCTGTGGCATGGTGGGTAAGGCTGCCACCTGCAATGCTGGCATCCCTTATGAGCGCCAATTCAAGTCCCAGGGTCCCTGCACCCACGTGGGAAGATCCGGAGGAATCTCCTGGCTTTGGATTGATGCAGCCATTGTAGCCAACTGGGGAGTGAACCAGAGGACTGAAGACCTCTGTCTGTCTCTCTGCCTCTCCTCTCTCTGTGTAACTCAGACTTTCAAATAAATAAAATAAATCTTAAAAATCTCAAAATGTCAATTTTACTCATGGATGTCACGTTTTTTTGATACCCTATCCTTGACTGACACAGCCAACATGATACATTTTTAGCCAGTAAATATATTGCTTTGTAACATAGCATTTTGCTAATTGTATTACCTTTATATTTCTTTCTTCACTATTGACTGTGTCTATTTATCTTTACATATCTGAGTACAGATTCATCATGAGCACATTGTATGCATACAGGGTGCTTTAAGGAAATTTTTTTTTTTTTTTGACAGGCAGAGTGGATAGTGAGGGAGAGAGACAGAGAGAAAGGTCTTCCTTTTTTTGCTGTTGGTTCACCCTCCAGTGGCCGCCATGGCTGGCGCGCTGCGACTGGCGTGCTGCGACTGGCGCGCTGCGACTGGCGCGCTGCGATTGGCGCACCATGCTGATCTGAAGGCAGGAGCCAGGTGCTTCTCCTGGTCTCTCATCGGGTGCAGGGCCCAAGCACTTGGGCCATCCTCCACTGCCTTCCCGGGCCACAGCAGAGAGCTGGCCTGGAAGAGGGGCAACCGGGAAAGAATCTGGCGCCCCGACCGGGACTGGAACCTGGTGTGCCAGCGCTGCTAGGTGGAGGATTAGCCTATTGAGCCGCAGCGCCGGCCACTTTAAGGAAATCTTTGTGCAGTTGAACTAAGTTAAATTCACACTGAATTTCTTATTTTCATTTCAGCAGGTACTATGAGTAATAATCTTAAACTGCACATAGATTATTGAGTGACAATTTGGCTACATAAACTAAAGTCATTTATATAATCCTGTTTCACTTTATTTCTCCTTTTTTCACTCATATGATTACCTTAGTTATTCTCATGCTGAAATTTTTTTTTAAAATTTTTTTTTAACTTTTATTTAATGAATATAAATTTCCAAAGTACGATTTATGGATTACAATGTCATGCTGAAATTTAATTAATGAGTTTTTTAAAATTAGAAGTAGCTGCCTCTAATAATATTTTTATTAGAGCCATTTATTCTTTATTTTTTTTGTAAAATTTATGATTGACATTTTATAATGTGGGAAAATACTTTTAAAATTATTGTGGAATTAATGTAATCATAGAGTCAGTTTGTATAATTAGAATGAAAGGTCAAATGGAAGTTACTTTGAGCAAATAAGAAAAAGAATTGATTATTTTGAACAAGATTAATAATTTGGATAAATGAACTATAGTAAAAATTTAATATTTTTTAAAAAATAGTGATGTATGATCTATAATAAGTCTTTCTGGTTCTATGCCTCACTGGATCTTGGCTGCTTTTGCAAGATACATGCATTATAATGAGCTGCTATGTGGAATGACTAATGTTGTGAATACACATTGTATTTAATTGATGTAACCACATGTCTGAAGTAAAAGTGTCAAGTGTAAACCTGCGTTGCCCACAGCTAAGTGTGAAAGAAGGAATCTAAAAACTGCAAGTATTGCTGAAAGTGAGGGCTGCAAACATTTGCTTCTTTGTATTTCTTCCACCTATTAGTTATGGGTTGTTTTTATTGCAGTGAACCATTTCTTCAGAAAGGCATAACTAATATTCTTTCACTTCCAAAGTCTGTCCTTCCTTCTTTGTAGTCTCAGTTGATTTTTGCATCTGTGTGTAGCCAGTTTTTTGAGGCTTAGCTCAGTGGGGAACAAACATGAAATAGTTTTATTTTTCACCAGTCCTTGCCTCCCCATTGTGTTATGTCAAATTTCTCTTCCCAGCTGGGCGGCATATCCCATAACAACATGCTAGGCAGATTCCATGATGTTCAAGTCATTTTCCATTACTCAAATTCTATACAGCTAAAAACATGAGTTTCTTTTTTTTTTTTTTTTTTTTTTTTTTTTTTTTTTTTATGAAATCTTCCTTTGTAGTACCATGGGCCAGGTTCAGGTTCCTTGATACATGGGTATACAGTGTGGCTTGCTTCTCTGTCCTTTCACTTCTACTTCACTAGGGAACCCAGAAGAGGACTGGCTGGATGACTTTTGGACATTTCTTTTTGTTGTGAGGTAGGAAGAAGGAAACAAACACAAAAACCAGCTGTCTCTCACACGCCCGTTGCTGTTCTGGTTTTCCTTGTTGATGGCTGCTGCTTCTTAGGCCACCTGCTCTAATTGCATAGCCAGCTGATGGGAGTCTCGCAGGAATCTTTTGGAGGGATATGAGGAAATGTGGGTGAGCCTCCCTTCTGCACAAACTTCTGAACTTGATCCTGTGAGGCACCAAGTAGCGTCTTGCTACTTGAGGCCTCCACTGCTGGCAAGCAGTTTTTTTTTTTAAAGATTTTATTTATTTATTTGAGAGGTAGAGTTACAGACAGTGAGAAGAGACAGAGAGAAAGGTCTTCTTCCATTGGTTCACTCCCCAAATGGCCATAATGGCCAGAGTTGTGCTGATCTGAAGCCAGGAGCCAGGAGCTTCTTCCTGGTCTTCCCACACAGGTGCAGGGGCCCAGGGACTTGGGACATCTTCTACTGCTTTCCCAGGCCATAGCAGTAAGCTGAATTGGAAGAGGAGCAGTCGGGACTAGAACCAGCGCCCTTATGGGATGCCGAGGATTAACCTACTGCACTACGGTGCTGGCCCCACAAGCAGTTTTTTTTTTTTTTTTTTTAATGTGGAATTCAGTTAAAGTAGTTCCAGTCCAGGTTCCTTCTAAGATGCCCACTTAATCATGAACCAAAGAGTGGAAGTGTAAATTACAATCTTATGTCTTTTTCTTTTTTTAAAAATTTAATTTCCTTGGTTTAGACAAATACAGGGAAGATAAGGAATACCTTGCACAAATGGAAACCAATGAAATATACTAGAGTCTCAGTATCTGTTAGGAATTTTCTTAGTTCCTTCCCTTTTACTTAGCTTGTGGGCAAGGACTAGGTTTCACTTCCCATGAGGCCAAGATGCTATGGCAAAAATCTGTTGCTCTTGGTGACCTTGTCCTTATGTCTCTCCTCATACCTACAGGTTTTTGTTTTTTTTTTTTTTTTTTTCAGTAGGGTAGGTAAGGGAAGTCAGGATGCAAGCAAGACTTTAAGTGTATTCAGATGCCTTTGAACGCTCTGAAGATGAGCACCCCTGTCATGTATAGTTCTCTTCAAAACATGAAGTGCTAACATTCTTTCTGTTCTTTTCATTAAACAGTAATCATAAGTTTGGAGCTCAGGAAAAGTCCTATTTAGTATCCTGTTACCCACTTCTCATATTCTTACTGCCAGAAGCAGCAGAGAAAGATGTTAGGAAGAGTAAGAGTGAAACAACAGCACATTATTTCTTTTTTGGAATCTTCTCAACCTCACTTTGCCCCCCATCCCTTCACTCACACCGTTCTGTAACTCACATCAGTGCATCTTGCTTGAATTCCTGACTGATCACTGCCTGGGCCCAGCCGTTCACTGTGACTTCCCTCTTGTTTGCCTCAGATAATCCATCTTGAGAAATGCAGATGAACCTACCTGCCCCTACTTATCTTTCAGGGATGTTAGAAGACAAATGAGATAATATCTGCAAACCCTTTGGAAGAAATGTGACGTATAAATCTAGGGTGACATTATATATGAGACACCACCTCAATCATTCTTCTACCTGCTAAAAGAGGAGTTGTCTTTGTGCTATACTCACTGTAATATAAAGATCACTTGACTCTGAGTTTTGAAGCCTTGGCTCTGCTACGCTTTGGGCACTAAATTACTGTTTCTTTAGCAAGTGACATCATCTCTTTACTTATGTGTCTAGTAGATTACCAGCAAAATCCTTTTTACTCCTCTGGGCACCATAAGACTCAACACAAGAATAACAGAGTCTGTGAAACATACAGCACACTTGGAAACATAGGTATACACATAAAATATATTCATGTAATTGTAATATGTTTTTTTTTTTTGACAGGCAGAGTGGACAGTGAGAGAGAGAGAGACAGAGAGAAAGGTCTTCCTTTGCCGTTGGTTCACCCTCCAATGGCTGCCACGGCCGGCGCGCTGCGGCCGGCGCACCGCGCTGATCCGATGGCAGGAGCCAGGTGCTTCTCCTGGTCTCCCATGGGGTGCAGGGTCCAAGCACTTGGGCCATCCTCCACTGCACTCCCTGGCCACAGCAGAGAGCTGTCCTGGAAGAGGGGCAACTGGGACAGAATCCAGCTCCCCAACCGGGACTATAACCTGGTGTGCCGGTGCCGCAAGGCAGAGGATTAGCCTATTGAGCCAGGGCGCTGGCCGTGTAATATGTTTTTAATACTTTCCATACATACACACATGTAAATGCTTCTTTAATTTGTTTTAGTTGAATGATGCAATTGGAGAATTCCTTGAAGTCTTTTAAACAAACATATACAAATGAAATAGGCAGTTCTTTAACATTTATTTTTATGATAATTAGAAAATTGGTCATAAATGCATGTGTGGCTGGGTATGTGTTTCTGTGTATACATGACAATATTTTTAAAAGTTTGTGGAAGGTTATGGGGATTAACATGGTGGATTAGGGAACAACAAACTGTGCTAGGCTAGGTTTAAACAGTAAAAATAAAAAAAGTGTAGGAAGTGCACTCTCAGGGAAGAATTGGAGAGAAAACTGCACTGGAAATTCTACAAGAGGAAGAGGAATCCCGTGGACCTGTGTGGACGGTCTGGGCACACAGCATGAACACGAACACAACCCAGAACTGTAGCAGCTAAGAGCTAGAGTGGGTGGTGGCTTGGAGGTGGAGGTGAGACTGGACTGCAGAGAACTGTGGTGATATAGTTGGAGGGAGAGTGTGATGTGAGTCTGGATTGGAGCCCAGGGGGCTACTTGTTGCCCAGGGACCCAGTAGAAGTAGAGGGGGCACGTGTATCTCACCCCAACTTCTCCACGATACTGCTTGCTGCCCAGCTGAGAAAGAGCAGGTGCCATTTTGGGTTTGGGCAGGAGCTGTGGAAGACTGCATACACGGCAGCTGGCTTAGACAGAATGCCATATTCTCAGCAGTACTGGCAGCAGTTGTGGGGGAGAGAGCAACATGTAGCCAGTAGTCCTTGTGTAAGCTTGTGATCCAGAGATTCTAGTGGAGGAAACAGTCCTCTGTCCTCACTGACTTTGAAAGTGGCTGGGCAGCCATGTTGGAGGGCGAGGTACCCACAGCCTCCCAGGACCAACCTGCCTAGGCAGAGCTGCCTCAGGGAACGTCTGCCTCTCTGTTGACTGGATAGGCTGGCAGGGCAGGGAGAAATCTCTGCACCCAGCGTCTGTGGGAGCCTTGTATGCTGAGACCGTGGGAACTCAGTGGTTATAAGGGAAGGTGCAGGATGTACTGGGGGCTGTGGGTAATCACTGGGTGTGGCTCTGCACACTCAGAGCTCCATGGTTGCCTAGAGCAGGTCATTGCAGCAGGAACTGTGCTCACAGTGAGGACTGTGAGGATGTCATTTGTGTGCTTCATATGGTGGTGTGGAATACACTGGGAGCTAACACCGGACATTTAGATCTACCACATCCAACTTGGCTGTTATCATGGATATTTGCCCCAGGATGGAGCACTGGCCAGAGCTCCCTGGTCACACCCACCACACACCTCTTCACTGAAACCACAGACCTTCCACTCAGCCACCTAAGCATAGCTCAAAGATAAAATCCTTCAGAGGAAAAAACCAAAATCAACTCCACAAATGCCTAAAAACAAATGCAGATTCAAGAAAAAAGAATAAGGAAGACACGCTGAAACCACCTCCCCTGCCAAAGAACACAACTGCATTTCAACATTAGAATGTAAAGATGGGCCGGCGCCGCGGCTCACGGAGGATTAGCCTAGTGAGCCGCGGCGCCGGCACACCGGGTTCTAGTCCCGGTTGGGGAGCTGGATTCTGTCTCAGTTGCACCTCTTCCAGGCCAGCCCTCTGCTGTGGCCAGGGAGTGCAGTGGAGGATGGCCCAAGTGCTTGGGCCTTGCACCCCATGGGAGACCAGGAGAAGTACCTGGCTCCTGCCATCGGATCAGCGTGGTACGCCGGCCGCGGCGACCATTGGAGGGTGAAACAACAGCAAAATGAAGACCTTTCTCTCTCTCTCTCTCTCTCTCTCTCTCACTGTCCACTCTGCCTGTCAAAAAAAAAAAAAAAAAAAAAGAATGTAAAGATGAAGAGATTGACGAAATGCCAGAAATGGAATTCAAAATCTCAGTGACAGGTTTATTCAAAAGCACTCTGAAGCAAATCCACAAACTTAAGAAAACCATACATGGCATGAATGAAAATTTTCCCCCTGAAATTGAGATTTTAAGGAAAAATCAAAATGAGGGTCCTGGCACAGTGGCATAGCAGGTAAACCTGCCGCCTGCAGTGCTGGCATCCCATATGGGTGCCAGTTCGTGTCCCCACTGCTCCACTTCTGATCCAGCTCTCTGCTATCGCCTGGGAAAGAAGCAGAGGATGGCCCAAGTCCTTGGGCCCCTGCACCTGTGTGGGACCCGGAAGAAGCTCCTGGTTTGGATCAGCGCAGCTCCAGCTGTTGCGGCCAACTGGGGAGTGAACCAGCAGATGGAAGACCTTTCTCTCTCCCTCTCTGCCTCTCTTCTCTCTGTAACTCTGACTTTCAAATAAATAAATAAATCTTAAAGATCAAAATGAAATATTAGTTATGAAGAATTCAATAGATGAAATAAAAATGTGGAAATCCTTAACAGCAGACTTGGAAAGGCAGAAGAATATCCGAAATAGAAGACAAATCTTTGGAAACCTTACACACAAAAAAAAAAAAAAAGAAGAAGAAGAAGAAAACTTAAAAAAAACACTGTTGGAGATTTATGGGATACTGTCAAATGACCCAACATATGGGTCTTATGAGTTTATGAATGTGTGGAAAGAGAGAATGGACTAGAAGGTCTATTTAGTGAAATAATTGCAGAAACGTTTCCCAATTTGGAGAAATAAAGGGACTTTAAATTGTAGGTAGCATATAGAACTCCTAACAGGACTGAGCAGAAAAGATCTTCACCACAACACATTGTGATCAAACTTTGCACTTTCCAAACTTTCCAGAAAAATAAAGAAAAGATTCTATAATCTGCATTGAGAAAAACTATTTGCAGAGGATCTCCCACTAGACTCACAGCTGACTTCTCATCAGAAACCATACAGGCTAGAAGGGAATGGCGAGATATAGACCAAGTCTTAAGGGAAAATAAAACTCAACCCAGAATACTGTACCTTGCAAAGCTCTCATTTATGAATCATGGTGAAATAAAGACTTTCCATAACAAACAGCAGTTGAAAGAATTTGTCACCACTTGTCTAGCTTACAAAATATGCTTAAGGATGTGCTACACACAGAAACACAGAAAGGTGATCATCATCATGAAAGAATGTGAGGGCAGAAAATCCCCCAGTAAAAGTACAAAAGAAATCCAAACTGAACAATAGGAAAAATGGTAGGGTCTATTTATTATTTATCA